>NC_059219.1:1284979-2019378 GCF_020615455.1 Coregonus clupeaformis
TCCTCTGGTCTGATGAAACAAAAATAGAACTGTTTGGCCATAATGACCATCGTTATGTTTGGAGGAAAAAGGGGGTACTTGCAAGCCGAAGAACACCATCCAAACCGTGAAGCACGGGGGTGGCAGCATCATGCTGTGGGGGTGCTTTGCTGCAGGAGGGACTGGTGCACTTCACAAAATAGATGGCATCATGAGGAAGGAAAATTAGGTGGATATATTGAAGCAACATCTCAAGACATCAGTCAGGAAGTTAAAGCTTGGTCACAAATGGGTCTTCCAAATGGACAATGACCCCAAGCATACTTTCAAAGCTGTGGCAAAATGGCTTAAGGACAACAAAGTCAAGGTATTGGAGTGGCCATCACAAAGCCCTGACCTCAATCCTATAGAATATTTGTGGATCAGAACTGAAAAAGTGTGTGCGAGCAAGGAGGCCTACAAACCTGACTCACTTACACCAGCTCTGCCAGGAGGAATGGGCCAAAATTCACCCAACTTATTGTGGGAAGCTTGTGGAAGGCTAACCGAAACGTTTGACCCAAGTTAAACAATTTAAAGACAATGCTACCAAATACTTCTAACCCACTGGGAATGTGCTGAAAAAAATTAAAGCTGAAATAAATCACTCTCTACTATTATTCTTTCATTTCACATTCTTAAAATAAAGTGGTGATCCTAACTGACCTAAGACAGGGAATTTTTATAGGAATTGTGAGAAACTGAGTTTAAATGTATTTGGCTAAGGTGTATGAAAACTTCCGACTTCAACTTTACTTCCAAGGTTGGTTTCATTGACTCTCCCCTTTAACTGCCCCTAATTGACCTATTTTTAGCTACAACTTCCGATTCCGTTCGAGAGGATCAGCTTGAGCAAATTGAGGTGCAGAATCACTCATCTACAAATAGTATTCCCTGCCAAATAATAGGTTTTGTGCGATTAAGATTTGCAGAGCTACGCACAACCAGACATTGATTGATTGGAGATGACAGCTTGTGTAAATTACTGAACATTTCCTAGGATTTCCTACCTGCAGCAACACTAGTGGTCAATGCTGGAAATACAGGTAAAAGCACAGTGCCCCAAAACTCCTGGCCCTACCTATACCACATGTTCCTCTACTGTACGGTCTGTACCTATACAGCACCACAAATGCCTCCACTGTAGCTATACAGAACCCTTGATGGAGAGAAATTGTGGGGGGCTTTGCTCAAGATCAGAGACCAGCAGCCTTCCAGTTCCATTGCCATTTTTGAGTCTCCCTGCCAGGGGCTTGAACCAGAAACCTTTCGGCTGCTGGCCTGCCTCTTCTAACCTCTAGGCTACTGTACCTTATACCCCAATTACCTCTACTGTCGGAGAGATAATACCCTAACCCAGGGATCATCAACTACATTCAGCCACGGGCCGATTTTTTCTTGAGCGGATGGTCGGGGGGCCGGAACATAATTACAAATAATATGTAGACTGCAAATTGACCACAAGAAGCCCAAACATATATAATGTTTGACTAAAACATAATCATTTCAAACCTTGCTTACACGATCACGTCGTGTCTCTCTATTATGTGTGATTTCTTAAATTAAAATCAATTGGAGCTGCATTCCTGGTGTTTTTTACAGTCTTTTATTTTTTTACATTTTAGTCATTTTTAGCAGACGCTCTTATCCAGAGCGACTTACAGTTTATGAGTGCATACATTTTTCATACTGGCCCCCCGTGGGAATCGAACCCACAACCCTGGCGTTGCAAACGCCATGCTCTACCAACTTAGCTACACGGGACAACAATGAACCCCCCCAAAAATATATGTATATAATTTTTGCTCAGAAATCTTTGGGGGCCAAATAAAACCACCCGTGGCCCAAATTTGGCCCACGGGCCACCAGTTGGGGAACACTGCCCTAACCCTTACACTGTACTTCTACTGTCTGAGACATACTCCTTATCCCCCCAGTGTACTTATCCCCCTTCACTTCAACACAATGAACTCACAAACATAATACACAGGTAAATACAGTCTGGGAGATGCAACTCCTATACTCAAGTACAGAACCTAACACAGAATACATCTATTGTCTGCTAGATACAAACCTACCAGATGCAACATAACAACAATACCATAATAACCATATCGACTACATAATCTCATCAATAGCTATGTTTGCAGTACGTAGCATACAGTGACATGTACACACACAGTTCCAGTAGTCCTCTGTAGCTCAGCTGGTAGAGCACGGCGCTTGTAATGCCAAGGTAGTGGGTTCGATCCCCGGGACCACCCATACACAAAAATGTATGCACGCATGACTGTAAGTCGCTTTGGATAAAAGCGTCTGCTAAATGGCATATTATTATAGTCAGTGTCTTATCTAACAAGAATAACTATTTCTCAAATGCTCTGATTTCCCCCTACATCAGTCCCTGTCTGAATCTGTTCCTTCAGTATCTGGCCCTGCTGTTACTGTGTGAATGCTGCTGCTGAGTGCGGTGCTGTGTCATGTCCCTGCATGCTGAGACTGGGGGAAGGGAAGGTAAGGACGAGAGAGGGAGGGAGAAGCTGCTCCACTCTGCCCTGAGAAAACACACCGCCACTGGGCAGTGAGATGGGGCTGGGGAGAGGGTGGGGGTATGGGGTTAGTGAGGGGAAGAGGGAATATGGAGCTGGGGGTCAGGTAGGGGGAAGGGGATGTTTGTGGGGTTAAGTAGGGTAAGTGTTGTGGATGGGGGGCTTGGGGTGAAGGCTAGGGGGCTGGAGCTGGAACTAGGACTGGAGTGGACACAGACAGACAGACATGACCCAGCTCTACCTCTCTAATCCGTCGGTCTGTCTGCTTCCCACATGGCATTATAGCAGGTATCTATTTCCCTACTCTACCAGCCTCTCTGTAACTAACATCTCCTCCTCTCCCTACTGCCTTGCATGCTCCTCACCCTCCCCCTCTCTCCTCCGCCACCAGCACTCTCCCTTGTCCTCCTTCCCCTTTCTCTTTTTCCTCTCTACCCCCTTTCCCCTCTCTCCTCCCAGGTGGTCCTACCTGGTTCAGGCAGGCCTGTCTGCTCTGCTCCCCGCTCCGGATGTTTTTCTTTGGGGACAGATCTGTGAGAGCTCTCCCCCGGCATGGCTGTCTCTGGATCTCTCTGGCTCTGACGCAACAATAACTCCACACCACCCAGCAGCCAAGGTGAACAGAGAGAGAGAGAGAGAGTGCGCAGTAGAGGGAGGGGCAGAGAGAGAGAGAGAGAGAAAGAGGCTGAATGCTCAGCGACCTAGCACTCAGATCTCCTGCAGCACACATGTGTATGTGTGTGTGTTAGAGAGCGAGAGAGAGAGCGTTCCTCTCTCTGTGGTGCAGCAGAGCAGAGCCGCGATGATGCTATGAGTGAGAGTGTGTGTGGGTCTCGCGATGCTGCCGGTGTGTGTATGGGCACATATGTTTGTGTGGAATCTGAGAGGGAGCTGCAGTATTCTCTCTCGTTACCCGGCTGAGCAGCACTGCCTCCCTCCTCCCCTCCCGCTTTCCTTCCCATCCCTCCCTCCCCCTCTCTCTGGCGATTACTTGATACTCAGCGATGATGTCAGCAGATTCCTGCTGATGTCTGAGTGCTGCCCCCATCAGGAAGGTACTGCAGAGAAAGAGGGCTAGAGAGAGGGTGTGTGGAGAAGATGGGCTATTGCAGAAAGACAGATGGAGGAAATAACGGTTGTGAAAGAGAGATTGAAGGAGAGTGTTACAAGTTTCAGTCTCCTCCTCCTCCCCCTTTCCATTTGCCCCCCCCAATCCCACAGCCCATGGAGCACTAGCAGTTTCCATGGCAACCCCCAAGCTTCCCACGCTGGGTGTGTGTGTGTGTGTGTGTGTGTGTGTGTGTGTGTGTATCAGGGGGTTTCTGCCTCAGCTCTACCAGCTCAACAGAATCCCCCGTCGACTCTCTGCCAATTTCAGCCTGGCTGACGTTCATACATCAGCGGTAATATCCTCCTCTCTCATCTGCTTACTCATATTTCCCTGCTCTTCGCTGACCTGAGGTCAACAACACACAGAAACACACTCCCCTCAGACAGTACCTGGTCTCTATGACAACAGTCAATACTTGGACAGCTGGCTGGCTGGGCTCAGAGGTGGCGTGATGATGAAATCAATCAGTCAATCAACCAACCAATCAATGGTGTTACTTAGCAGCGTACTCTCTATACCGCAACATGATCTCAACACTCATTGGGCCAGAGTTCGAAAGGAACCATCTGAGCCTTTTTCATTAGAACATATTTACGTACTTTACGTATACAGTGGGGAGAACAAGTATTTGATACACTGCCGATTTTGCAGGTTTTCCTACTTACAAAGCATGTAGAGGTCTGTAATTGTTGATCATAGGTACACTTCAACTGTGAGAGACGGAATCTAAAACAAAAATCCAGAAAATCACATTGTATGATTTTTAAGTAATTAATTTGCATTTTATTGCATGACATAAGTATTTGATCACCTACCAACCAGTAAGAATTCCGTCTCTCAAAGACCTGTTAGTTTTTCTTTAAGAAGCCCTCCTGTTCTCCACTCATTACCTGTATTAACTGCACCTGTTTGAACTCGTTACCTGTATAAAAGACACCTGTCCACACACTCAATCAAACAGACTCCAACAACTCCACAATGGCCAAGACCAGAGAGCTGTGTAAGGACATCAGGGATAAAATTGTAGACCTGCACAAGGCTGGGATGGGCTACAGGACAATAGGCAAGCAGCTTGGTGAGAAGGCAACAACTGTTGGCGCAATTAATTAGAAAATGGAAGAAGTTCAAGATGACGGTCAATCACCCTCGGTCTGGGTCTCCATGCAAGATCTCACTTCGTGGGGCATCAATGATAATGAGGAAGGTGAGGGATCAGCCCAGAACTACACGGCAGGACCTGGTCAATGACCTGAAGAGAGCTGGGACCACAGTCTCAAAGAAAACCATTAGTAACACACTACGCCGTCATGGATTAAAATCCTGCAGCGCACGCAAGGTCCCCCTGCTCAAGCCAGCGCATGTCCAGGCCCGTCTGAAGTTTGCCAATGACCATCTGGATGATCCAGAGGAGGAATGGGAGGTCATGTGGTCTGATGAGACAAAAATATAGCTTTTTGGTCTAAACTCGCCGTGTTTGGAGGAAGAAGAAGGATGAGTACAACCCCAAGAACACCATCCCAACCATGAAGCCTGGAGGTGGAAACGTCATTCTTTGGGGATGCTTTTCTGCAAAGGGGACAGGACGACTGCACCGTATTGAGGGGAGGATGGATGGGGCCATGTATCGCGAGATCTTGGCCAACAACCTCCTTCCCTCAGTAAGAGCATTGAAGATGGGTCGTGGCTGGGTCTTCCAGCATGACAACGACCCAAAACACACAGCCAGGGCAACTAAGAAGTGGCTCCGTAAGAAGCATCTCAAGGTCCTGGAGTGGCCTAGCCAGTCTCAGACCTGAACCCAATAGAAATTATTTGGAGGAGCTGAAAGTCCGTATTGCCCAGCGACAGCCCCGAAACCTGAAGGATCTGGAGAAGGTCTGTATGGAGGAGTGGGCCAAAATCCCTGCTGCAGTGTGTGCAAACCTGGTCAAGACCTACAGGAAACGTATGATCTCTGTAATTGCAAACAAAGGTTTCTGTACCAAATATTAAGTTCTGCTTTTCTGATGTATCAGATACTTACAGTGGGTGAAAAAAGTATTTAGTCAGCCACCAATTGTGCAAGTTCTCCCACTTAAAAAGATGAGAGGCCTGTAATTTTCATCATAGGTACACGTCAACTATGACAGACAAAATGAGAAAAAAAATCCAGAAATTCACATTGTAGGATTTTTAATGAATTTATTTGAAAATTATGGTGGAAAATAAGTATTTGGTCAATAACAAAAGTTTCTCAATACTTTGTTATATACCCTTTGTTGGCAATGACACAGGTCAAACGTTTTCTGTAAGTCTTCACAAGGTTTTCACACACTGTTGCTGGTATTTTGACCCATTCCTCCATGCAGATCTCCTCTACAGCAGTGATGTTTTGGGGCTGTCGCTGGGCAACACGGACTTTCAACTCCCTCCAAAGATTTTCTATGGGGTTGAGATCTGGAGACTGGCTAGGCCACTCCAGGACCTTGAAATGCTTCTTACGAAGCCACTCCTTCGTTGCCCGGGCGGTGTGTTTGGGATCATTGTCATGCTGAAAGACCCAGCCACGTTTCATCTTCAATGCCCTTGCTGATGGAAGGAGGTTTTCACTCAAAAGCTCACGATACATGGCCCCATTCATTCTTTCCTTTACACGGATCAGTCGTCCTGGTCCCTTTGCAGAAAAACAGCCCCAAAGCATGATGTTTCCACCCCCATACTTCACAGTAGGTATGGTGTTCTTTGGATGCAACTCAGCATTCTTTGTCCTCCAAACACGACAATTTGAATTTTTACCAAAAAGTTCTATTTTGGTTTCATCTGACTATATGACATTCTCCCAATCCTCTTCTGGATCATCCAAATGCACTCTAGCAAACTTCAGACGGGCCTGGACACGTCTTGCACTGCAGGATTTGAGTCCCTGGCGGCGTAGTGTGTTACTGATGGTAGGCTTTGTTACTTTGGTCCCAGCTCTCTGCAGGTCATTCACTAGGTTCCCCCGTGTGGTTCTGGGATTTTTGCTCACCGTTCTTGTGATCCTTTTGACCCCACGGGGTGAGATCTTGCGTGGAGCCCCAGATCGAGGGAGATTATCAGTGGTCTTGTATGTCTTCCATTTCCTAATAATTGCTCCCACAGTTGATTTCTTCAAACCAAGCTGCTTACCTATTGCAGATTCAGTCTTCCCAGCCTGGTGCAGGTCTACAATTTTGTTTCTGGTGTCCTTTGACAGCTCTTTGGTCTTGGCCATAGTGGAGTTTGGAGTGTGACTGTTTGAGGTTGTGGACAGGTGTCTTTTATACTGATAACAAGTTCAAACAGGTGCCATTAATACAGGTAACGGGTCGAGTACAGAGGAGCCTCTTATAGAAGAAGTTACAGGTCTGTGAGAGCCAGAAATCTTACTGGTTGGTAGGTGATCAAATACTTATGTCATGCAATAAAATGCAAATTAATTACTTAAAAATCATACAATGTGATTTTCTGGATTTTTGTTTTAGATTCCGTCTCTCACAGTTGAAGTGTTCCTATGATAAAAATGACAGACCTCTACATGCTTTGTAAGTAGGAAAACCTGCAAAATCCCCACTGTATGTTGTAATTGTAATAATATAATATGTAGATCAGTCATGATTCTCTCTTTCATCTCAGTTCTACAGCGAATTACCATCATGGGTTACCTTCTAGGCAGTGGTGTAAAGTACTTAAGTAAAAATACTTTAAAGTACTACTTAAGTAGTTTTTTGGGGTATTTTTACTCAGCTTTTTATATTATTTTTGACAACTTTTACTCACTACATTCCCAAAGAAAAGAATGTACTTTTTACTCCATACATTTTCCCTGACACCCAAAAGTTTGTTACATTTTGAATGCTTAGCAAGACAGGAAAATGGTCCAATACACACACTTATCAAGAGAACATCCCTGGTCATCCCTACGGCCTCTGATCTGGCGGACTCACTAAACACACATGCTTTGTTTGTAAACAATGTGCCCCTGGCTATCCGTTAAAAAAAAAATGGTGCCATTTGGTTAGCTTAATATAAAGGAATTCGAAATGATTTATACTTTTACTTATTTTTTAGTAATTACATTTACTTTTGATACTTAAGTATAAAGTATTAAGTTTCAAACCAAATACTTTTAGACTTTTACTCAATTAGTATTTTACTGGGTGACTTTCACTTTAGTCATTTTCTATTAGGGTATGTTTACTTTTACTCAAGTATGACAAATTGGGTACTTTTTCCACCACTGATTCTAGGTGAGACAATAAATGGAAACATCATCTTAAAACATCCTGCTTTATCATTATAGCTGTGAGTACACATGCTCCAAATCAGCACTTAGCAACTCAACAACATACAGTGCCTTCAAAAGGTTCACGCACCCCTTGACTTTTTTCACATTTTGTTGTGTTACATTGAGATGTTGTGTCACTGGCCTACACACAATTATATTTTTTGACATTTTTACAAATGAAAAGCTGAAATGTATTTAGTCAATAAATAGTAACCCCTTTGTTATGGCAAGCCTAAATAAATTCAGGAGTAAAAATTTGCTTAACAAGTCACACAATAAGTTGCATGGACATGATATTTGAATGACTACCTCATGTCTGTACCCCACACATATTTTTATCTGTAAGGTCGATCAGTGAATTTCAAACACAGATTCAACCACAAAGACCAGGGAGGTTTTCCAATGCCTCACAAAGAAGGGCACCTATTGGTAGAAGGGTAAAAAAAAAGGCAGATATTGAATATTCCTTTGAGTTATTAATTACACTTTGGATGGTGTATCAATACACCCAGTCACTCCTTCTTAACTCAGTTGCCAGAGAGGAAGGAAGGAAACTGCTCAGGGATTTCACCATGAGGCCAATGGTGACTTTAAAACAGTTACAGAGTTTAATGGCTATGATAGGAGAAAACTGAGGATGGATCAACAACATTGTAGTTACTCCACAATACTAACCTAAATGACATTGAGAATAAAGAAGCCTGTACAGAATAAAAATTACTCCAAAACATGCATCCTGTTTGCAATAAGGCACTAAAGTAAAACATCAGAAAATGTGGCAAAGAAATAAACGTTAAGTCCTGAATACAAAGCGTTATGTTTGTGGCCAATCCAACACAACACATCACTGAGTACCACTCTTCATATTTTCAAGCATGGTGGTGGCTGCATCATGTTATGGGTTTGCTTGTCATCAGCAAGTACTAGGGAGTGTTTTTGGGATAAAAAACAAACTGAATGAGTTAAGCACAGGCAAAACTCTAGAGGAAAACCTGGTTCCGTCTGCTTTCCACCAGACACTGGGAGATTAATTAATCTTTCAGCAGGACAATAACCTAAAACACAAGAACATATCTACACTAGGGTTGCTTACCAAGAAGACAGTGAATATGTTCCTGAGTGGCTGAGTTAGTTTTTACTTAAATTTACTTTACAATCTATGGCAAGACCTGAAAATGGTTGTCTAGCAATGATCAACAACCAATTTGACAGAGCTTGAAGAATTTAAAAAAGAATAAATGGGCAAATGTTTCACAATCCAGGTGTGGAAAGCTCTTAAGCCGTGCTCACATTAGCTGTTTGAAGTGACTCAAATCCAATTTTTTGGCATATCTGATTTGAATCTGTTATTTTTCCTGCAGTCTGAACAGCCAAAAAAAGCACATGGAATCGGATATTTCAAGCCACAATTCAAACCACCTTCGTAGGTGGTTTGGGGTCCTTTACAAATCTGATTCCTGGCCATGTGACTTGTGTCTGAATGGTCAAATCTGATTTATTTTCCCTCAAGAAGCTTTTGACTGTCATTTGGCATATCTTGTTGCTTGCTAGCTACTCTGTTGACAGTTTGACAGGAACATGTGGTAGTTAATTAGCTTGTTAATTGTTTACAAACAAATTAGTGAATGTGCTAGAACGCTAAAGAGCTACCCAGCTAGCTAGTTGACTGCCTTGACTAGCCAAAAAGGTCTCAATTTGAAAGTTGGATAATCTTATCCTTTGAGGCTTTAAAAGTATTCTTACACTAGGATTTTGAACATTCAAAGCAACTGGGAAACGTCCATGGCAGGCATTGTTGTCACCTTAGCTTGCTACATAACTTCTGAGTGATAGGGCGGCAGGTAGCTTAGTGGTTAAGAGCGTTTCTGGTTCTAATCCCAGAGCCGACTAGGTGAAAAATCTGTTGATGTGCCCTTGAGCAAGGCACTTAACCCTAATTGCTCCTGTAAATAGCTCTGGATAAGAGCATCTGCTAAATGACTAAAATGTAAAATAGGAAGAATGAGCACCACCACCAATAAGCCTACACTACTGCACACACACCCATCATTACTAATGACAACTAGCGTAGCCAGGTCATCAAATGACTGCTGTCTGAACACACACAAATCCGATTTGGTCACTTGTAACTTGCCGTTTGAACAGTCAGTATTCCAAAACTGATTTGAGCATTAAGACCTGTAGTATGAACAAGGCTTTAGAGACTTACCCAGAAAGACTCACAGCTGTAATTGCTGCCAAAGGTGCTTCTACAAAGTATTGACTCAGGGGTGTGGATACTTATGTAAATTAGATATTTCTGCATTTCATTTACAAGAAATTTGCCAAGAAATTGTAAAAACATGTTTTCAATTTGTCATTATGGGTTAGTGTGTAAAAAATATATAAAAAAATGATTTCAGGCTGTAACAAAATGTGATAAGTCAAGGGGTATGAATACTTTCTGAAAGCACTGTACGGCACGGACAACAGTTGTGTGTGTGAGCCGATCGCTCTGGGATACATTCAGCACCCCCCACAACACACCACCGACCCATGACGTTTGATAATAAATATGTTATTAGCTGCATCTTGTGAAGAGAAGCATCCTCAGGCTGAATATCACACCACCATCAGGATGCCAATGATACCATAGAAGCTCACCCAACCCAACGTCCTCTCTAAACACACCGTGAGGGAAGTCAAGGCCTACCAGAGCCATAGATAATGGGCTTGTTCCACAGCGGATGATGTCTGACTGATCTACAAATCACCTTGCATCATATAGAACTACTTATTATTATTTGTAGATCAGTCAGTCAGTCACAATGGATCACGGATATGATGCTCTCAAACACAGCCAATGTTACAGTCATGGAACATTGGTGCCAACGTGGAGGACAGTGTGTGGAACATGTATATCGAAATTAAAGCATAAAATAGTTTATTCAATCATAACATTACTCAACAAAGCTCATATTGATAATTTAATTAGACCAATCTATTCACACGTGACACACAGCTTTTAACATTCATCGGGGCATTAATTCTATGATGCTGCTCTCCATTCTCTTTGACTGAGTGTCACTTAGGGACACATATCCTTAGCAACAGAGGTCTTTCTCCTTCTCTGTTGCTCTCTTCAGCATACAGAACTCTCAGGGGACGTCTCCATGGTGACAAGGAAAGCCCCACGCATTGGCAAGGCAACCAAAGATAAAACGACAAAGAGATTTTCCACCAAGCGGCTTGTTTTAGAGTGGGTTGATTAGTGTGTGTGTGTGTGTGTGTGTGGTTGTTGTTCAGAGTTGTTTGAGACCAGAGTGGTTCTGGTGAGCTGTCCTTGGCATCCTGACTCTCCTCTTTCCAGTCCAGTTGAGTCTGGTTCAGTTCTAAACTTCGGCTGTTTGGCCCAGTTCACTTCGCAATTTCCTCAGCAATGGCCTTCCCCATCTTATCCTTCACATACGCCCCTTTCTGCCAATCAGACTTCAGCTCCAGCCACTCATAGTATGGCACCTAGGGAGGGACAGAAAGTATAGATTCAGGGAATTGTCTATCAATAACACTCTTTACCTTGCAATACTATAACTGACATACACCCAGTAGTGTTTTTATGCAAATCAGTTTTGGAGACAATCTAGGGGTTTTTCTCATTTGGGCAAAAGTCCGTCCTCCGTCTTCTCTCCTCCATGACCCGGAATCCGATAAGTGGTCGAGGAGTGTGTCAATTCGTTAGTAGGCAAACGGAAGAGTGCTCTCCCCTCCTCGATAGACACCTTTCATTAAGGATACTCATGTGTATCCTACCACAGAAAAGTTTTGAAATCTGCCACACACCCTTTGAATCAGCTTTTGTTTTGTCAGTGGAGAAAAACATGCACATGTTTAAAAACGATATGCTAGGGCCTCCAGAGTGGCGCAGCGGTCTAAGGTACTGCATCGCAGTGCTTGAGGCGTCACTATAGACCCGGGTTCGATCCCAGACTGTCACAGCCGGCCATGACCGGGAGACCCATGAGGCGGCGCACAATTGGCCTAGCGTCGTCCGGGTTAGGGGAGGGTTTGTCCTTGTCCCATTGCGCTCTAGCGACTCCTTGTGGCGGGCCGGGCGCCTGTAAGCTGACTTCTGTTGTACGGTGTTTCCTCCGACACATTGGTGCAGCTGACTTCTGGGTTAAGCAAGCAGTGCGGCTTGGCAGGGTCGTGTTTCGGAGGACGCATGGCTCTCGACCTTCGCCTCTCCTGAGTCCATACGGGAGTTGCAGCGATGGAACAAGACTGTAACTACCAATTAGATATCACGAAAATGGGGTAAAAGTACAACAACAAAAAATATATATATATTTACTACCGTTCAAAAGTTTGGGGTCACTTAGACATTTCCTTGTTTTCGAAAGAAAAGCAATTTTTTTGTACATTAAAATAACATCAAATTGATCAGAAATAGTGTAGACATTGTTAATGTGGTAAACACCAGTCTCAACGTCAACAGTGAAGAGGCGACTCCGGGATGCTGATCTAGGCAGAGTTGCAAAGAAAAAGTCCAGTGTCTGTGTTCTTCTGCCCATCTTAATCTTTTATTTTTATTGGCCAGTCTGAGATATGGCCTTTTCTTTGCAACTCTGCCTAGAAGGTCAGCATCCCGGAGTCGCATCTGTGAGGCGTCTGTTTCTCAAACTAGACACTAATGTATTTGTCCTCTTGCTCAGTTGTGCACCGGGGCCTCCCACTCCTCTTTCTATTCTGGTTAGAGCCAGTTTGCGCTGTTCTGTGAAGGGAGTAGTACACAACGTTGTACGAGATCTTCAGTTTCTTGGCAATTTCTCGCATGGAATAGCCTTCATTTCTCAGAACAAGAATAGACTGACGAGTTTCAGAAGAAAGTTATTTGTTTCTGGCCATTTTGAGTCTGTAATCGAACCCACAATTGCTGATGCTCCAACTAGTCTCAAGAAGGCCAGTTTTATTGCTTCTTTAAATCAGCACAACAGTTTTCAGCTGTGCTAACATAACAGCAAACAGGTTTTCTAATGATCAATTAGCCTTTTAAAATGATAAACTTGGATTAGCAAACACAACGTGCCATTGGAACACAGGACTGATTGTTGCTGATAATTGCCTCTGTACGCCTATGGAGATATTCCATTAAAAATCAGCAGTTTCCAGCTACAATAGCCATTTACAACATTAACAATGTCTACACCGTATTTCTGATCAACTTGATGTTATTTTAATGGA
This sequence comes from Coregonus clupeaformis, assembly GCF_020615455.1. Lineage (NCBI taxonomy): Eukaryota > Metazoa > Chordata > Actinopteri > Salmoniformes > Salmonidae > Coregonus > Coregonus clupeaformis. The sequence continues at coordinate 1,298,163 of NC_059219.1, forward strand.
CAAAACAAATTGCTTTTCTTTTGAACACCTACTCATTCAAGGGTTTTTCTTTATTTTTACTATTTTCTACATTGTAGAATAATAGTGAAGACATCAACACTATTAAATAACACATATGGAATCATGTAGTAACCAAAAAAAGTGTTAAACAAAACAAAATATATTTTATATTTGAGATTCTTCAAATAGTCATCCTTTGCCTTGATGATAGCTTTGCACACACTTGGCATTCTCTCAACTAGCTTCATGCATTTCAATTAACAGGTGTGCCTCCTTAAAAGTTAATTTGTGGAATTTATTTCCTTCTTAATGAGTTTGAGACAATCAATTGTGTTGTGACAAGGTAGGGGGGGTGGGGGGGTATACAGAAGATAGCCCTATTTGGTAAAAGACCAAGTCCATATTATGGCAATAACAGCTCAAATAAGCAAAGAGAAACAACAGACCATCATTACTTTAAGACATGAAGGTCAGTCAATATGGAACATTTCAAGAACTTTGAAAGTTTCTTCATGTGCAGTCGCAAAAACACCATCAAGCGCTATGATAAAACTGGCTCTCATGAGGACCGCCACAGGAATGGAAGACCAAGAGTTACCTCTGCTGCAGAGGATAAGTTCATTAGAGTTACCAGCCTCAGAAATTGCAGCCCAAATAAATGCTTCACAGAGTTCAAGTAACAGACACATCTCAACATCAACTGTTCAGAGGAGACTGCGTGAATCAGGCCTTCATGGTCAAATTGCTGCAAAGGAACCACTACTAAAGGACATCAATAATAAGAAGAGACTTGCTTGGGCCAAGAAACACAAGCAATGGACATTAGACAGGTGGGAATCTGTCCTTTGGTCTGGAGTCCAAATTGGAGATTTTTGGTTCCAACCGCCGTGTCTTTGTGAGACGCGGTGTGGGTGAACGGATGATCTCTGCATGTGTATTTCCCACCGTAAAGCATGGAGGAGGTGGTGTTATGGTGTGGGGGTGCTTTTCTGGTGACACTGTCTGTGATTTATTTAGAATTCAAGGCACACTTAACCAGTATGGCTACCACAGCATTCTGCAGCGATACGCCATCCCATCTGGTTTGGGCTTAGTGGGACTATCATTTGTTTTTCAACAGGACAATGACCCAACACACCTCCAGGCTGTGTAAGGGCTATTTTACCAAGAAGGAGAGTGATGGAGTGCGGCATCAGATGACCTGGCTTCCACAATCGCCCGACCTCAACCAAATTGAATGGTTTGGGATGAGTCGGACCGCAGAGTGAAGGAAAAGCAGCCAACAAGTGCTCAACATGTGGGAACTCCTTCAAGACTGTTGGAAAAGCATTCCAGGTGAAGCCGGTTGAGAGAATGCCAAGAGTGTGCAAAGCTGTCATCAAGGCAAAGGGTGGCTATTTGAAGTATATTTTGATTTGTACTACATGATTCCATGTGTTATTTCATAGTTTTGATGTCTTCACTATTATTCTACAATGTAGAAAATAGTAAAAATAAAGAAAAACCCTTGAATGAGTAGGTGTGTCCAAACTTTTGACTGGTATTGTATATACAGTATATATGTAAATGAAATAAAATGAACGATATGCTCCTTGTTGTTCTATTTATAAAAAGTATTGCACAACTACCTAATTTGTTTTGATCACTTTACACATATATTTTGGGATCCACCACTGTAAACGTCATTTCCCTAATGACGCACGAGTGGAGAAGGACAATCTCATTTCAAGCAAGTGCATTTCCTTCCACGTTCCCTCTCCTCACCGACTCTTCTCGATTAACTTTGACCTTTTTCAAAAGAAGGCGAAAGGGGAGGGAGGAGAGAGGACACAGGAGGTGAACAAATCAAATTGATAAAAGGCCTAAGTCTGAAAGTCCGTCTCAGGTAAGCTCTGTGGCCTAGTTTACCCAGCATGCACCACAGAGCTCTCAGGCTAACGCAATTGGCCTAGATGAGAGAGAGCGGTAAGATTGGCTAACGTGATTGTCCTAGATGAGAGAGAGAGAGAGAGCTGGGATTGGCTAAGGAGCTTGGCCTAGATGAGACAGAGCTGCTGCTGCTATTCTCCTGGCTCCTGACTGACTATCAGGCCTTTTTATAATTGGCATCCTTCAGGGAGACAGACCAGCCTGGCCCCGCATGATGCAGCATTACATCAGCATTAGATCACTTTCTATAGCATTAGCTAGCCAACTTTAGCATCATAAGGTACACCGCTAGCCAGCATTAGCCACTAGGGTTGTCACGATACCAGTATCACTATACTTTGAAGTATCGTGGCAAGGAAACGAAACATGAGGCAGAGTTAATTTCTTGAGGAAAACTGTTTTCTAAAGTAGGAAACAAACATCATTATGTTGTCACCCAGAACGGGGTATGGTAGTAGGTGCACCGATTTGTGTGTCAAGAACTGCAACGCTGCTGGGTTTTTTACGCTCAACAGTTTCCTGTGTGTATCAATAATGGTCCACCACCCAAAGGACATCCAGCCAACTTGACAACTGTGGGAAGCATTGGAGTCAACATGGGCACTTTCCCTGTGGAACACTTTTGACACCTTGTAGAGTCCATGTCACGACGAATTGAGGCTGTTCTGAGGCGTTTTAACTTCAGAAGACTGCTGTGCTGTGTGTGTGTTGCTGTGAGGCAATGAGCTTCAGGCAATGTAATGCAGTAATGCTGTGTCCATCCCGATCCAGGGAGAGAGAAGTCTAAGTCCACCTGATCTCCCCCAGGAAAGAGGCTTGTTCTGGTGATTCCACCCCAGAGTGTCTGGCCTGGGGTGGAGAGTGGTGTGTATGCTGTGGTTGGGGTTTGTGTGTGTGCGATGGACAGTGACTGTCATAATGACTGCCAGAATGTCTCTTTCAGTCCACCTCCATCACTCCCTCTCTCCTTGTCATCCCTCCATACCTCTACAAGGATAAAACCAGCCAGTTGGAGGTGCCGTCTCATCATGGTGAATCGTCCCAGCAGATCTTTACTCCTGGAGCCATAGTTAGGAAACTCCCAGGTCAGGAACGCTAATCTGCGGAGAGAGATAGAGACTGTCAGAACACACACACTTCAAATCTAATTGTATTTGTCACATGCGCCGAATACAACAATGCAGTTCATGAAATAGAGTTAAGAAAATATTTACTAAATAAACTAAAGTAAAAATTCAATAAAAAGTAACACAATAAAATAACAATAATGAGGCTATATACAGGGGGTACCGGTACCGAGTCAATGTGCGGGGGCACAGGTTAGTCGAGGTAATTTGTACATGTAGGTAGGGGTAAAGTGACTATGCATAGATAATAAACAACAAGTAGCAGCAGTGTAAAAACAAAGGGGGGGGTTGTCAATGTTAATAGTCTGGGTGGTCATTCATCCCTCACCTGCGTGCCCCCTCAGGTAAGGGCTTGGCTCCACCTCCTCCAGGCAGGTGAGGGGCCGTCAGGGTCACCAGGTCCATTGGCTTATTCTCACTGTCCACCACCAGCTCGCCATCTGATTGGACACAACACGTCAGTCACCTGTTGTTCCAGCCATGCAGTGTTTGTGTGTGTGTGCGTGTACTCACCTATGGTCCAGCCGTATATAGTGTTGACCCCAGTACGTAGGGCCTCTGCTTTCCCCCCCACCAGATTATCCAGGGCCCCCTTCAGCCCAGTCTGTAGAGGGGAGAGAGGGGAGCCCCGGCCTAGGGTAGAGGGAAGCAACATGGCCTCTGTAGGCAGGGTGGAGGACGGAGACTCTGGGTGTTCTAACTGGAGGGTAGCAATGATGTGGAGGAGCTTCAGGCGATAGTTCTCCACTCGAGACAGACTGCCTTCTGAAAAACAGAAATATACCAACGCAACATAAAATCAGCAGAATCACTCAAGTCTGTACAGCTGAGAAAGCACAGGGCTATGAACACAGGAACCACATTAACGTCAGTGGATCAGTCCTCTGCTGCCATCTCCTGAGGTGGACCAGTACTAGAGTGTGTGTGTGTTTACCTGAGAGTTTGGCAACATGTGTGTGTTGAGTGAGGGCTGTAATGTGCTGGGTCTTGGCCTGCTGTAACACACACAGAGACCACACCACGTCTGTCTGCAGGAACGCCTCCAGGCTGGGGAGAACGCCCTCCAGGGCAGAGTGGACCTACACACACACACAGGAGACAGTTCATAAACACAGACTACATTCTGGGAAGGTACTCTAGTCAAAAGCCTCTTCTCCTCATCAGCCAACGTTGATAGAAATGTTATGTGCAGCACTGACATGACTCTACATGACTGAGAAACCCATCTGTTCTACACACTATTTCTCCTTGAGTATAGCATAAGGTAAATAAACAAACACTAATTGCTACTCTCATTGTTTACCTTCTTGTAGAACTCCTCCCCCTTGCTGGGCTGGAAGTTGAGCCTGGCCAATGACATGAGCAGGTTACAGAGCTGCAGTGTGCTGTACTTCTGACTGTTCACGCTGTAGTGCTGAATAGTTTTTTAATCAAACAAAGGAAGAAAATAAGAGCGGATAAGTTAAAGCAATATTGGTTAATCAAGAGGGCTAGGCGATTATCCCATCAGTTTGAGTCGTGTTTAGGGGTGTCTGAGTGTGTGCGGACCTCAGCGAATGCCTCAAATAATGGGAAATGGAGCCACTTGAGGAAGGCTAGTGATTTGGCGCAGCGAGTGACATCGGCAGAACTAATCTCTGGCATCCTGGGTAACAACTCGGCTGCCAATCGCTGGAAGACCTGGGAGTGGTGGAAATTCAACTTCCCTGAGAGAGAGAGAGAGAGAGAGAGAGAGAGAGAGAGAGAGAGAGAGAGAGAGAGAGAGAGAGAGAGAGAGAGAGAGAGAGAGAGAGAGAGAGAGAGAGAGAGAGAGAGAGAGAGAGAGAGAGAGAGAGAGAGAGAGAGAGAGAGAGAGAGAGAGAGAGAGAGAGAGAGAGAGAGAGAGAGAGAGAGAGAGCGAGAGAGCGAGAGAGCGAGAGAGCGAGAGAGCGAGAGAGAGAGAGAGAGAGAGAGAGAGAGAGAGAGAGAGAGAATTTAATGCCCCCATGCAGTCTTTGTAATTGTATTTTTAAATTATCACTGTATGTCTAATAAATCACTGTGTGTTCATTTAATGAAAATTACTCCAAAATATATTTTGTATAATTTATTTCCCTGAACCTCCTTTGGCCCTTGAAATGGTGTCCGATTGTGTGGGCATTAGGAAATGTTAAGATATTTACATACACAGCCCTGATTGGCTGATAGGATGGTCTAGAGCACACCACTTACCCAGATGAACAGTCATTGGTCTATTATAATTAGATCAAATTGTGACATCATGATGTGGGCCAAAAGTTCCATCCCACCTGAACAGGCTGAAATTCCAGGGGCCCTCATTTATCAACCGTGCGTACATTTCTTACTAAATTCTGCCGTACTTGGAGATTCTAGGATTTGCGTGCACCTCAAATTATTGGGATTTATCAAACTGTCACAGGCAAGCAACATATACACGTTTTCATTGATATATCAGAGCCATATTATACAGTCATTGGCCAGTGTATTACAGTGGCTTGCGAAAGTATTCACCCCCCAGCATTTTTCCTATTTTGTTGCCCTACAACCTGGAATTAAAATTGATTTTTTGGGGGTTTGTATCGTTTAATTTACACAACATGCCTACCACTTTGAAGATGCACATTTTATTTATTTATTGTAAAACAAACAAGAAATAAGACAAAAAAAAAGAAAACTTGAGCTGCATAACTATTCACCCCCCCAAAGTCAATACTTTGTAGAGCCACCTTTTGCAGCAATTACAGCTGCAAGTCTCTTGGGGTATGTTTCTATAAGCTTGACAGATCTAGCCACTGGGATTTTTGCCCATTCTTCAAGGCAAAACTGCTCCAGCTCCTTCAAGTTGGATGGGTTCCGCTGGTGTACAGCAATCTTTAAGTCATACCACAGATTCTCAATTGGATTGAGGTCTGGGCTTTGACTAGGCCATTCCAAGACATTTAAATGTTTCCCCTTAAACCACTTGAGTGTTGCTTTAGCAGTATGCTTAGGGTCACTGTCCTGCTGGAAGGTGAACCTCCGTCCCAGTCTCAAGTCTCTGGAAGACTGAAACAGGTTTCCCTCAAGAATTTCCCTGTATTTAGCGCCATCCATCATTCCTTCAATTCTGACCAGTTTCCCAGTCCCTGCCGATGAAAAACATCCCCACAGCATGTTGCTGCCACCACCATGCTTCACTGTGTGGATGGTGTTCTCGGGGTGATGAGAGGTGTTGGGCTAGCGCCTGACATACCGTTTTCCTTGATGGCCAAAATGCTCAATTTTAGTCTCATCTGACCAGAGTACCTTCTTCCATAAGTTTGGAGAGTCTTCCACATGCCTTTTGGCAAACACCAAACGTGTTTGCTTATTTTTTTCTTTAAGCAATGGCTTTTTTCTGACTACTCTTCCGTAAAGCCCAGCTCTGTGGAGTGTACGGCTTAAAGTGGTCCTATGGACAGATACTCCAATCTCCGCTGTGGAGCTTTGCAGCTCCTTCAGGGTTATCTTTAGTCTCTTTGTTGCCTCTCTGATTAACGCCCTCCTTGCCTGGTCCGTGAGTTTTGGTGGGCGGCCCTCTCTTGGCAGGTTTGTTGTGGTGCCATATTCTTTCCATTTTTTAATAATGGATTTATTGGTGCTCCTTGGGATGTTTCTGAGAAAAAAATTTAACCCAAGCCTGATCTTTACTTCTCCACAACTTTGTCCCTGACCTGTTTGGAGAGCTCCTTGGTCTTCATGGTGCCGCTTGCTTGGTGGTACCCCTTGCTTAGTGGTGTTGCAGACTCTGGGGCCGTTCAGAACATGTGAATATACTGATATCATGTGACACTTAGATTGCACACAGGTGGACTTCACAATAATTATGTGACTTCTGAAGGTAATTGGTTGCACCAGATCTTATTTAGGGGCTTCATGGCAAAGGGGGTGAATACATATGCACACACCACTTTTCCGTTATTTTTATTTTTTTATTATTGTTTTTCACTTCACCAATTTGGACTATTTTGTGTATGTCCATTACATGAAATCCAAATAAAAATCCATTTAAATTACAGGTTGTAATGCAACAAAATTGGAAAAACGCCAAGGGGGATGAATACTTTTGCAAGGCACTGTAGGTACACCCGTCTAGTACGGGGTCAGAACCCTCCTTAGCCTCCAGAACAGCCTGAATTCATTGGGGCATGGCGTTCATTTGTTGCTCAATTAGTATCAAGGGACCTAACGTGTCCACAAAAACATTCCCCACACCAGTACACCTGTACCGTTGACACCAGGCGGGATGGTTCCATGGACTCATGATGCTTACGCCAAACACTTCCCCTATAAAATCTGACATTTTTCCCCCAAATGTTGTTTGATATTTTCCCAAATTATGTTCTCTGTTTAATTTTTCACTCTTAAAATTACAATTCTTCATAGAGAACCAACGAAATTCGACGTTCTGAGTCCATGTCAATACTTGAATCACATCAGAAGATATTTGCGGTGGAACATGTGAAAATTGCATGTACTTACAGAATTGTTTGCTGAGCTACTCATATGTGGGCTGCGAGCTACTGCGATCGACCTGTTGGGAGACCCCTGCCCTAGACACTGTCGTGCGTGAAAAGCCCAGGAGGGCTGCCGTCACCGACGATCATACCACGCTCAAAGTCCCTTAGGTTACACGTTTTGACTGTCTGTAGGAGCGATCCATTTTCGTGAAAGGGGTGGTGTACCTATTAAACTCGTAACAGTGTATTTGTGCAGTTGTGAACGAGCACCAAAACCCCGCCTGGAAAACACCCTCCATTCACCTTTTATGGTAACAAAAACACCCTCCATTCACCTTTTATGGTAACAAAAACACCCTCCATTCACCTTTTATGGTAACAAAAACACCCTCATTTGCTGTATGATTTTGAGATTTTGGAACTGGGCCATGATAGTTCCTAAAAGAAAGCTCAATGGCAAATGTGATCACATTTCTGTAGAGGTGTGGGCAAAACAGAAATGCATGCTGTCTAGCAAGTGCCAAACACTGGCCACACATTCTGCAAGATTGATTTTCCTTTTGAATAATTTTAAAGTAAATGCTACTTCTGTGCAAAACACAAACTGTTGTTCAATATTTTGTTTATCAATACATGATTGTGTTTATATGTCCTGCCTTGGTATAGGCTCTGAAATTAAATAGGCAAGGCTATGATGTTGCGCTCCTAATCCTATCGCACATCAATACTGTAGTCCACCCATACTGTCATAGGCTACCGGCCTATTTACTTTCGAGCATGGTTGGCTATTGAATGAGCGATGGATAAATGGTAGCCTAACATTTGTTATGTAGTGGGAATAAACCAGTCATGTCAGAAAAGGAGATTATGATTATGATTTAGGGCTATATAATAAAAGTAAAATAAATATATTAGTCGAAATGCTGCTATGTGATCTTCTTACCAAGGCAAATGCATACGTTTTATCATTAGGCCAAGGTTTTAATGTTTTTTTTTAGCCAACCATTATTATAATTCCTGTGCATCAAACACCTCCACTTCTCCCAAAATAACAATATTTGCTTGCAATACAGTTGATCAACCACTAGAAGTTGTGTGCAGGCATGGTTTGAGATATGCGTGGAAATGCACACACTTTCCCATCAAGTTCAAAATGGATAAATACCAACCTTTGTGGGAAAACTGGCGCAGGCAAGGTTCAGTCCTTTTTTTGCGCACGCACCTTCATAAATGAGGCCACAGGCATTTCTTTCAAACAGCTCTTACACAAAAAGGGCATATCATAATTTTCACAATCCAGAGTGTTATTTGAACCTAAGTGTGGAAATATCATTTTAACAAACAGCAAAAAAAATTTACTGCACTGCCCCTTTAAATCTGTTGAAATACAGAAAGACTCACAGCTGAAATATCAGTTGACCGCAGGTAGTTTGTTGTTAGGTAGATTGTTAACAAAGATGGAGAATTTCTTATTTTTTATTTTACCATTATTTAAATAGGCAAGTCAGTTAAGAACAAATTCTTATTTACAATGACGGCCTACACCGGCCAAACCCGGACGACGCCGGGTCAACTGTGCGCCGCCCTATGGGACTCCCAATCACAGCTGGTTGTGATACAGCCTAGAATCGAACCAGGGTGTCTGTAGTGACGCCTCAAGCACTGAGATGCAGTGCCTTAGACCGCTGCGCCACTCGGGAGAATAACAATGGTACCCGCATTCAACCCTGTGGCACATCCTTTTACATCTCCAGATTATTGTGTGTGTGTATTATTGCTGAACAATTAAACAGACATTTTGGTTATGTTCGGTTTTTAAACAACTTATTCACCTACATCGATTCAATTATTTGAATTCCATTTCGTTCAGTTTTTTTCTGTGTGCTCAATGCGCACATTGCACAGATTCTCTAGAGAAAAAAAAAGGTATGCCTTAATTACTTTGACGAACTACACATTAGTGATTTTGTCAGACAGCATAGGCAGCAGCTCTATGGAGATGAGATGACTTGAAATGAAATAATAAAGTCATCAAATAAAACAAATGTAATATACACAACTGAAATATTTTAGTAAAGAGTGTGTGTGTGTACCATATGCGTAGGCGAGGTCCAACAGTAGTGGTGTGGTAAGGTCTGTTGAGGGTTTCTGTAGGAGGTGGTAGGACAGAGCTCTGAGCAGAGGCACTGACCGGCGTCCCTGAGACGCCAGAGACACACACACCCTGCGGATATCCTCTGCCCCAAACCCTTCAGCTAGCTCTAACGCCTGGGGTAGGAACAGAGAGGGGAGACGGAGAGAAAAGAAAAGGAGTATTGGGTTGAGAGAGATTTGTTGATGGTGGCAGTTACAGTTACACTCCGCTATATATGTATTTGGACAGTGAAGCAGACATTTCAAAAATTGGCTGTATACTCCAGCATTTTGGATTTTGAGATAAATGTTTCATATGAGCCAACAGTACAGAATGTCACCTTTTATTTGAGGTTATTTTCATACATACAGTGGGGGGGGGAAGTATTTAGTCAGCCACCAATTGTGCAAGTTCTCCCACTTAAAAAGATGAGAGAGGCCTGTAGTTATCATCATAGGTACACGTCAACTATGACAGACAAATTGAGAAAAAAACATTGTAGGATTTTTAATGAATTTATTTGCAAATTATGGTGGAAAATAAGTATTTGGTCACCTACAAACAAGCAAGATTTCTGGCTCTCACAGACCTGTAACTTCTTCTTTAAGGGGCTCCTCTGTCCTCCACTCGTTACCTGTATTAATGGCACCTGTTTGAACTTGTTATCAGTATAAAAGACACCTGTCCACAACCTCAAACAGTCACACTCCAAACTCCACTATGGCCAAGACCAAAGAGCTGTCAAAGGACACCAGAAACAAAATTGTAGACCTGCACCAGGCTGGGAAGACTGAATCTGCAATAGGTAAGCAGCTTGGTTTGAAGAAATCAACTGTGGGAGCAATTATTAGGAAATGGAAGACATACAAGACCACTGATAATCTCCCTCGATCTGGGGCTCCGCGCAAGATCTTACCCCGTGGGGTCAAAATGATCACAAGAACGGTGAGCAAAAATCCCAGAACCACACAGGGGGACCTAGTGAATGACCTGCAGAGAGCTGGGACCAAAGTAACAAAGCCTACCATCAATAACACACTACGCCGCCAGGGACTCAAATCCTGCAGTGCCAGACGTGTCCCCCTGCTTAAGCCAGTACATGTCCAGGCCTGTCTGAAGTTTGCTAGAGTGCATTTGGATGATCCAGAAGAGGATTGGGAGAATGTCATATGGTCAGATGAAACCAAAATATAACTTTTTGGTAAAAACAACTCGTCGTGTTTGGAGGACAAAGAATGCTGAGTTGCATCCAAAGAACACCATACCTACTGTGAAGCATGGGGGTGGAAACATCATGCTTTGGGGCTGTTTTTCTGCAAAGGGACCAGGACGACTGATCCGTAAAAGGAAAGAATGAATGGGGCCATGTATCGTGAGATTTTTTGTGAAAACCTCCTTCCATCAGCAAGGGCATTGAAGATGAAACGTGGCTGGGTCTTTCAGCATGACAATGATCCCAAACACACCGGCCGGGCAACGAAGGAGTGGCTTCGTAAGAAGCATTTCAAGGTCCTGGAGTGGCCTAGCCAGTCTCCAGATCTCAACCCCATAGAAAATCTTTGGAGGGAGTTGAAAGTCTGTGTTGCCCAGCGAAATATACCAGAAACAGTGTGTGAAAACCTTGTGAAGACTTACAGAAAACGTTTGACCTGTGTCATTGCCAACAAAGGGTATAACAAAGTATTGAGAAACTTTTGTTATTGACCAAATACTTATTTTCCACCATAATTTGCAAATAAATTCATTAAAAATCCTACAATGTGATTTTCTGGATTTTTTTTTCTCATTTTGTCTGTCATAGTTGACGTGTACCTATGATGAAAATTACAGGCCTCTCTCATCTTTTTAAGTGGGAGAACTTGCACAATTGGTGGCTGACTAAATACTTTTTTCCCCCACTATCTGTTTTACCGTTTAGAAATGAAAGCACTATGTATCTAGTCTGCCCATGTGAAGAAGTATTTGGACAAATTCACTTATACAGTAGTGTATCAAAGTTATTAAAAAGTTTAGCATTTGGTCCCATATTCCTTGAACGCAATGACTTCATCAAGCTTGTGGCTCTACAAACGTTCCGTAGCCGATGTGAAGATCTTTAAACAGGTTAGCATTCACAAGGCCACAGGGCCAGACGGATTACCAGGACGCGTACCAGCTGGCAAGTGTCTTCACAGACATTTTAAACCTCTCCCTGACCCAGTCTGTAATCCCTACATGTTTCAAGTAGGGTTGAGCAGTATCCAGATTTTTATATCGTCATACCGTCCTTCTCTCACCCTGGGATTTACGGTATTACCGGCTTAGTACACAATGAAGCCTCTATTACCAGAATGCTAACAAAATTAACAAAAGTAATAGCGAATTTCCATGGAGCCTGCTAGCTAAATATGCTAACGATAGCAAACTAAAATAAAATGAATTGCAAAGACAGGCAATCCAGCTCATAAAGTTAGACATATACAGTGGGGAGAACAAGTATTTGATACACTGCCGATTTTGCAGGTTTTCCTACTTACAAAGCATGTAGAGGTCTGTAATTTTTATCATAGGTACACTTCAACTGTGAGAGACGGAATCTAAAAAAAAAATCCAGAAAATCACATTGTATGATTTTTAAGTAATTAATTTGCATTTTAATGCATGACATAAGTATTTGATCACCTACCAACCAGTAAGAATTCCGGCTCTCACAGACCTGTTAGTTTTTCTTTAAGAAGCCCTCCTGTTCTCCACTCATTACCTGTATTAACTGCACCTGTTTGAACTCATTACCTGTATAAAAGACACCTGTCCACACACTCAATCAAACAGACTCCAACAACTCCAAAATGGCCAAGACCAGAGAGCTGTGTAAGGACATCAGGGATAAAATTGTAGACCTGCACAAGGCTGGGATGGGCTACAGGACAATAGGCAAGCAGCTTGGTGAGAAGGCAACAACTGTTGGCGCAATTATTAGAAAATGGAAGAAGTTCAAGATGACGGTCAAATCACCCTCGGTCTGGGGCTCCATGCAAGATCTCACCTCGTGGGGCATCAATGATAATGAGGAAGGTGAGGGATCAGCCCAGAACTACACGGCAGGACCTGGTCAATGACCTGAAGAGAGCTGGGACCACAGTCTCAAAGAAAACCATTAGTAACACACTACGCCGTCATGGATTAAAATCCTGCAGCGCACGCAAGGTCCCCCTGCTCAAGCCAGCGCATATCCAGGCCTGTCTGAAGTTTGCCAATGACCATCTGGATGATCCAGAGGAGGAATGGGAGAAGGTCATGTGGTCTGATGAGACAAAAATAGAGCTTTTTGGTCTAAACTCCACTCGCCGTGTTTGGAGGAAGAAGAAGGATGAGTACAACCCCAAGAACACCATCCCAACCGTGAAGCATGGAGGTGGAAACATCATTCTTTGGGGATGCTTTTCTGCAAAGGGGACAGGACGACTGCACCGTATTGAGGGGAGGATGGATGGGGCCATTTATCGCGAGATCTTGGCCAACAACCTCCTTCCCTCAGTAAGAGCATTGAAGATGGGTCGTGGCTGGGTCTTCCAGCATGACAACGACCCAAAACACACAACTAAGGAGTGGCTCCGTAAGAAGCATCTCAAGGTCCTGGAGTGGCCTAGCCAGTCTCCAGACCTGAACCCAATAGAAAATCTTTGGAGGGAGCTGAAAGTCCGTATTGCCCAGCGACAGCCCCGAAACCTGAAGGATCTGGAGAAGGTTTGTATGGAGGAGTGGGCCAAAATCCCTGCTGCAGTGTGTGCAAACCTGGTCAAGACCTACAGGAAACGTATGATCTCTGTAATTGCAAACAAAGGTTTCTGTACCAAATATTAAGTTCTGCTTTTCTGATGTATCAAATACTTATGTCATGCAATAAAATGCAAATGAATTACTTAAAAATCACACAGTGTGATTTTCTGGATTTTTGTTTTAGATTCCGTCTCTCACAGTTGAAGTGTACCTATGATAAAAATTACAGACCTCTACATGCTTTGTAAGTAGGAAAACCTGCAAATTCGGCAGTGTATCAAATACTTGTTCTCCCCACTGTACAGTTGAAGTCAGAAGTTTATATACACCTTAGCCAAATACATTTAAACTCAGTTTTTCACAATTCCTGACATTTAATCCTAGTAAAAATTCCCTGTCTTAGGTCAGTTAGGATCACCACTTCATTTTAAGAATGTGAAATGTCAGAATAATAGTAGAGAGAATGATTTATTTCAGCTTTCATTTCTTTCATCACATTCCCAGTGGGTCAAACGTTTACATACACTCAATTAGTATTTGGTAGCATTGCCTTTAAATTGTTTAACTTGGGTCAAACGTTTCGGGTAGTCTTCCACAAGCTTCCCACAATAAGTTGGGTGAATTTTGGCCCATTCCTCCTGACAGAGCTGGTGTAACTGAGTCAGGTTTGTAGGCCACCTTGCTCGCACACGCCTTTTCAGTTCTTTCCACAAATGTTCTATAGGATTGAGGTCAGGGCTTTGTGATGGCCACTCCAATACCTTGACTTTGTTGTCCTTAAGCCATTTTGCCACAGCTTTGAAAGTATGCTTGGGGTCATTGTCCATTTGGAAGACCCATTTGCGACCAAGCTTTAACTTCCTGACTGATGTCTTCAGATGTTGCTTCAATATATCCACATAATTTTCCTTCCTCATGATGCCATCTATTTTGTGAAGTGCACCAGTCCCTCCTGCAGCAAAGCACCCCCACAGCATGATGCTGCCACCCCCGTGCTTCACGGTTGGGATGGTGTTCTTCAGCTTGCAAGTACCCCCTTTTTCCTCCAAACATAACGATGGTCATTATGGCCAAACAGTTCTATTTTAGTTTCATCGACCAGAGGACATTTCCACAAAAAGTACGATCTTTGTCCCCATGTGCAGTTGCAAACCGTAGTCTGGCTTTTTTATGGCGGTTTTGGAGCAGCGGCTTCTTCCTTGCTGAGCGGCCTTTCAGGTTATGTCGATATAGGACTCGTTTTACTGTGGATATAGATACATTTGTACCCGTTTCCTCCAGCATCTTCACAAGGTCCTTTGCTGTTCTGGGATTGATTTGAACTTTTCGCACCAAAGTACGTTCATCTCTAGGAGACAGAATGCGTCTCCTTCCTAAGCGGTATGACGGATGCGTGGTCCCATGGTGTTTATTCTTGTGTACTATTGTTTGTACAGATGAACGCAGTACCTTCAGGCATTTGGAAATTGCTCCCAAGGATGAACCAGACTTGTGGAGGTCTTGGCTGATTTCTTTAGATTTTCCCATGATGTCAAGCAAAGAGGCACTGAGTTTGAAGGTAGGCCTTGAAATACATCCACAGGTACACCTCCAATTGACTCAAATTATGTCAATTAGCCTATCAGAAGCTTCTAAAGCCATGACATAATTTTCTGGAATTTTCCAAGCTGTTTGAAGGCACAGTCAACTTAGTGTATGTAAACTTCTGACCCACTGGAATTGTGATACATTGAATTATAAGTGAAATAATCTGTCTGTAAACAATTGTTGGAAAAATTACTTGTGTCATGCACAAAGTAGATGTCCTAACCGACTTGCCAAAACTATAGTTTGTTAACAAGACATTTGTTGAGTGGTTGAAAAACGAGTTTTAATGACTCCAACCTTAGTGTATGTAAACTTCTGACTTCAACTGTATAGGCAGGATCTTCCGAAATGTCATTTTTGGTGAGTTTGAACATTTACAAGCGGGTGTGAACGAGAGACATTGTGCAAATGAACAAAGTTGACGCATGCTCGTCTGAAGGAAGAACAGTAACCTCTAACCTCTCACGTAGCATTTTTTGGGGGGTATGATCTTTGTGCCTCTAACCTCCTCACTCACCATTATTCACGATTCATTCATGACTGTCCATAATCATGGTAGCATCCATATGAATGTAGAAGTGTTCAGAAACATCTATTCTTACTTACATTAAAAGTGACTCCAAAATGGCACAAGACATTATTCACCATTCAGTTCCTATTGGGCAAAACATAATCCAAAACACAACCAAAACAAACCGCAAATGCATCCAACAAGTTTGTAGAGTCTCCAGCTTGATATAGTCTATGGATGGGCATGAGTAGTCGTGTACTCGAACGGACGTCAAATCTCGATCTTTAACCAGAGATTTTTTAAAAATCAAATACTGTAAAACTATTCGGTAGAATGTGCTTTGTGGCTGCCCGAACAGGGAAGTAACATTTTGGCCCGAAAAAAATTGAAATGTTTTCTTGAAGACAAAGTTAATTTGCTTTGACTCTAATGTTCCATTTGTACATGTGCATTTGCTGGGCACAACAACAAAAAACCAAGCCAAGCACCACACAGTTCTTCTCCCTAAATTCCCTTTCCCCTCCGTGTTCATTCACTCAATTGCGTTCCGACCGCTCCCTACACACACGAGTACTGAGCATGCACACAAGCTCTTGTTAGGCCTACAGAAAGAAATCTCTAGAAAAAAACGTATCTAACTGATGGGATACACAAGCTACATTCCTTGCCAAATGACGACAGTTTTATCACAAATTCTAAATGGACTGGTTGATTGATGTTGGAAAATATGTGTTCCAACAACGAGCTGCAGTTTTGGAGTAATTGTGTCCAGTCTATTTTCCGCTTAGGCTACTTTGTGAACTGCTAGTGCCATTTAGAATTGTTTAGCCTAGGCTATAACCACCCTTAAACATAGACAGGTTCCACACTGAAAATACACAAAAACATCAGTTTGATAAAGTTAAAGAGCAGGCCTACTCACCAAACAGACGTTGTGGCCATAATTCATCACCTTGCAGTGTTCATTATGGAATTGTTAATCCAATTACAAAATTCCAAAGAACAGGCAAAATAAACTAAATAGAACATCTGTATATTGAAAAGACAGATTTAGAAAAATATATTTCATATTGCCAAATTGAGCCCTGCTTCAAATGATCAAGCTTTGAGAAAAACTGTTCCAGACCCAATCACTTCGCAGTGGCAACTTTTTTCATTTGGAAAAAAATATTCTGTTCTATTTTATTCTGTTATATTACATAATGTTTTTTTACTATAAAATAGGTATCTTGACTGTGATAAGGGCTCGGGAAATAAGAGCATCTTGTCTGCTAAATTAACAAAGCAAGCCTATGCCATTGCACAGCCATATGCTTCTACAAGCAAGCGCCACTGCTAAGGTTACTGCCTTTTTGAAGAGCATGTTCCATGACACAATATAACCAGTTGATCAGTTAATCTTAAATGGTACTTGCTTTTTTATTGACTGAATATGGGGCAATTTAGCATTTAGGATTTGTTGTCTGTAATGGTTATGATAAATGTGGCATTGTCGAGCACTGTTGGCATTGGCCTATAGATAAATGCGCACATTTCTTTCCAGTGTGGGCCTTGTGTTCTAAAAAAAGATATATCTTTTTTTTCATTTGAGTACTCTGGAAAAATAATGTGAGTATTTGAACAGTCAAAAAATGTCAAATGCCCATCCCTAATCATTGCGTGCAAGGAATATGGTGAACAATAGTACTAAACTTGACTTCTTCAATACACTATAAGTCAATTTGTCCAAATACGTATGACTTTTTCAAATGGAGGGACGAGATACATAAGGTGCTTTCATTTCTAAACAGTCAAACAGGTACAGTACCAGTCAAAAGTTTGGACACATCCACTCATTCCAGGGTTTTTCTTATTTTCTACATTGTAGAATAGTGAAGACATCAAAACTATGAAATAACACATATGGAATCATGTAGTAACCAAAGAAGTGTTAAACAAATCAAAATATATTTTATACTTGAAATTCTTCAAAGTAGCCACCGTTTGCCTTGATGACAGCTTTGAACACGCTTGGCATTCTCTCAACCAGCTTCATGAGGTAGTCACCTGGAATACATTTCAATTAACAGGTGTGCCTCCTTAAAATTTAATTTGTGGAATTTCTTTCCTTCTTAATGCGTTTGAGCCAATCAGTTGTGTTGTGACAAGGTAGGGGTGGTATACAGAAGACAGCCCTATTTGGTAAAAGACCAAGTCCATATTATGGAAATAACAGCTCAAATAAGCAAAGAGATACGACAGTTCATCATTACTTTAAGACATGAAGGTCAGTCAATACGGAACATTTCAAGAACTTTGAAAGTTTCTTCATGTGCAGTCGCAAAAAACATCAAGCGCTATGATGAAACTGGCTCTCATGAGGACCGCCACAGGAAAGGAAGACCCAGAGTTACCTCTGCTGCAGAGGATAAGTTCATTAGAGTTAACTGCACCTCAGATTGCAGCCCAAATAAATGCTTCACAGAGTTCAAGTAACAGACACATCTCAACATCAACTGTTCAGAGGAGACTGCGTGAATCAGGCCTTCATGGTCAAATTGCTGCAAAGAAACCACTACTAAAGGACACCAATAATAAGAAGATACTTGCTTGGGCCAAGAAATAAGAGCAACAGACATTAGACCGGTAGAAATCTGTCCTTTGGTCTGATGAGTCCAAATTTGAGATTTTTGGTTCCAACCGCCGTGTCTTTGTGAGACGCAGGGTATGTGAATGGATGATCTCCGCATGTGTGGTTCCCACCGTGAAACATGGAGGAGGTGTGATGGTGCTTTGCTGCTGACACTGTCTGTGATTTATTTAGAATTCAAGGCACACTTAACCAGCATGGCTACCACAGCATTCCGCAGCGATACGCCATCCCATCTGGTTTGCGCTTAGTGGGACTATAATTAGTTTTTCAACAGGAAAATGACTGCAGAGTGAAGGAAAAGCAGCCAACAAGTGCTCAGCATATGTGGGAACTCCTTCAAGACTGTTGGAAAAGCATTCCTCATGAAGCTGGTTGAGAGAATGCCAAGAGTGTAGAAAGCTGTCATCAAGGCAAAGGGTGGCTACTTTGAAGAATCTAAAATATATTTAGATTTCTTGAACACTTTTTGGGTTACTACATGATTCCATATGTGTCATTTCATAGTTTTGATGTCTTCACTATTATTCTACAATGTAGAAAATAGTAAAAATTAAGAAAAACCCTTGAATGAGTAGGTGTGTCCAAACTTTGACTGGTACTGTATGTATGAAAATACCCTCAAATAAAAGCAAACATTCTGTACTGTCGCTTAATATGAAACATTCTGTCTCAAATCTAAAATGCTGCAGTATAGTGACAATTTTATTGATTTGTATTCACTGTCATAATACATATGGACGGTAGTGTATGTCTATTTGATAACTTAGTATGTGTAGTGTGGGGTTAGTAGTATAGGTGCTTGTTACCTTATCCTCCAGTCTGTCCATCAGCCCAGGACTGAGGTGTCCAGCCCTAGCCATCAGGATACTGACTGTTCTGGTGTCAGCGATCTCAGTCCAGCGGAGCTCCAGCTGTTTCAGCGCTGCGCTCACCAGCGCCACCTCCATCTGACCCTTCCGCCCTGCTCCCCAATCTGCCAGGAAAGCCAGCTGTTTGTAGGAGAGTCTGCGTACGCGCCACAGCACCTCTGTCTGGATGGAGCGTTGTACTGCAGCTGTAGGAGGAACACCCAGAGCAGAGAGGGAGCGCAGCAGAGAGACCAGCGTACCATTCCACACTGACGCTACCTGGGGGAAGAGATACATACACACGGCCAATTTACACACACTCAAAGAAACTCTCAGAGAGCACCGAAAGATTATGTGAATATTTTGAGCCGCCCTCTGCCCTAAATGTAACCTGCCCCATGTCTCTTGCTTTCTCCCCTCCTTCCCATCTCCATCCTCCTCTCCTCTCCATCCTCCCTATCCTCCCCTTATCTACCCTCACCTTTCCTCATCCTACCTGTCCCCTGCCCCTTCTTACTAGCCCCTCTCCTACCTGTGCAGTAACAGTGTCCATTATGTCCAGCAGTCTGGGATCAGTCAGCAGCTCAAATTGATCAATTTTAGCCCCACCTTTCTCTCTCCCAGCCAATCTGACAAGCTGAACCAGAGTCTTAGCCGCCTGATTGGCCTTTCCTCCTTGTGCCACCCACGCCTGCAGGACATCCTGTGGAGACTGGGCCCTCTCTAAGAGCTCATCCAGTTGGGTGCGTTTGGGCTCGATGGGGTACTCATCTTTGACAAAACTCCTGCCGTCACACAGCCCCCTTCCCACAGGCTGTCGCCAGGCCTGGGCCCACAGTGGCTCTGCTGGTCCAGCTGCAGGGGTAGGCAGGCGGGCAGCGGTGGCTGAGGCCTGGGGGGAGGCCCTGGGGAGGAGACGGGCACATCGGCCCAGCAGACGGCTGGTCATGGAGGAATAGAGAGCAGCACGATACCAGAGAGAGCAGCGAGAAACCTATTCACAACACAGCAGCCAGAGTCACCATGCTAACACCTGAGAGAGAGAGAGAGTTAATTCAAGAGAGAGTGAATATCACTCAGTGGTTCTCATCTTTTTTTGGTTTCTGAACCTACAATCACATTTTGCTATGCCCGAACAACCCCCTCATGTGCAACTTTATGATAAGGACTTTATAATCAGGATATGTTCTTATTCTACGTAATCTGCCGGTCATGGGCTGCTTTCAACAAGTTTAGCCTAGCTATCTTGTAAGCTTTAGCAATTAGCAACAGTAACGCAGTGATTGTGTGTTGTGTAACATAACATTGTGTCAACAATCGTGTAGCCTGTACTACTACAAGCAAAACATTTGCAGGAAATCAATGAACAGACATGGTTGTGGCAACTACTCATAGTAGACTGAACTGAATTAACGTTCCTAGCAACATTTCTGTCTCAAAAGCTGAGCTGCCATCAAGCTTATTCTGACCTTGCCGACTAGGAGATGTGCCGTTCTAGCTATTACAATTATGAAACTCACAGACTGGCAACATTCACCAACTACACCTGTGACGGGTCTTATGGAGATATAAATACATATAGCTGCAATTTCTATCTTTAAAGGACTGTTCTTACCTTGATAAATAAGATCGATAGCTAGTGTTAGAAGACGCAGGCGACATTCACATGGAGCTATCAGAAACAGACGCAAGAAAATGACGTAATCAAAGCTACCGGTGTCACATGATTTTCGGATCAAGCTGCGATTGGTCCTCTTGTTTCAAGGCGCTTTAGGTCGTCTTTTTTTAAATTGCAGAACCTGGTTTTAATGTCTATGCGCGGAACCCATAGAATTAGATACACAGTTAACGGCCCGTTAATAAGTGTTAGCTACGTCTCTCAATTGAGATTTAGGAAACATTTTGAAACACATTTCATAGTCTCAAAACTGTAAAACACTCTATTTTTTTGCAACAAAAAAAACAGCTAATTGTTTTACCTCAAATTGCAAGACCACTAAAAAAATAAACGTTATACTTTCATGTGAGATTTCCTATATGCCACATTTACACATGTAAAAGCTGTTGATGAGTCAGAAAAGTCAAAAAAATTACTATGTTGGGAAGATTTTTTTTTACATTTTACATATGAGTCATTTAGAAGACGCTCTTATCCAGAGTGACTTACATTAATGAGTGTATACATTTTCGTACTTTTTCGTACTTTTTTCGTAGATTAATCCGCAAATCATCCGTCCCATGACATCCCATGATAACAAAAGCAAGAAACATACACTATATATACAAAAGTATGTGGACACCCCTTCAACAACGGGTGTGGCTATTTCAGCCACACCCGTTGCTGACAGGTGTATAAAATCGAGCACACAGCCATGCAATCTCCATAGACAAACATTGGCAGTAGAATGGCCTTACTGAAGAGCTCATAGGATGCCACCTTTCCAACAAGTCAGATTGTCAAATGTCTGCCCTGCTAGAGCTGCCACGGTCAACTGTAAGTGCTGTTATTGTGAAGTGGAAACCTCTAGGAGCAACAACGTCTCAGCCGCAAAGTGGTAGGCCACACACGCTCACAGAACGGGATCGCAGGGTGCTGAAGTGCGTAGCGTGTAAAAAAAATTGTCTGTCCTACCGAGTTCCAAACTGCCTCTGGAGTGATGAATCACACTTCACCATCTGGCAGTGACCAATGACATTCTAGACGATTCTGTGCTTCCAACTTTGTGGCAACAGTTTGGGGAAGGCCCTTTCCTGTTTCAGCATGAGAATGCCCCCGTGCACAAAGGAGGTCCATACAGAAATGGTTTGTCGAGATCGGTGTGGAAGAACTTGACTGGCCTGCACAGAGCCCTGACCTCAACCCCATCGAACACCTTTGGGATGAATTGGAATGCCGACTGCGAGCCAGGCTTAATTGCCCAACATCATTGCCTGACCTCACTAATGCTGTTGTGGCTGAATGGAAGTCCCCGCAGCAATGTTCCATCTAGTGTAAAGCCTTCCAAGAAGAGTGGAGGCTGTTATAGCAGCAAAGGGGGGGACCAACTCCATATTAATGCACATGATTTTGGAATGAGATGTTCGCCAAGCAGGTGCCCACATACTTTTGGTCATCTAGTGGATATATGCAGGCCAGGATAGGGTTTAGAATGGAATAAATAACTGTAGATAAATTTGCCAACAGGGGCTGCTGCCCAGTTTGTTGCTTTCAACACATTCTACAATATTTTCCATCTATGTTGAAAATTGGTTCTCACGATGACATCAATATTTCAAGTATGATCCTTCAATGTTGAAGTCAGTCTGAGTGGTTGGAATACCATTGTTTTTGCACGTTGCCATTCTGGAAATGGCAGATAGAATATAGTATGGCGCATTGATATGAGAAACATGTCTCTAGAATGGCTACTCAAAAACGTTCTTCAAACCATCTACCGTGGTTCTCAAATGTCATATGGAGTAACAACCACCACATTTTATTTTGTGTGTAGGCGTAGTGTGTACATGGATATTTGCATAATGCATGCATACAGAGGAGGCTCTATTTATTTGAACTATCTCCAGGTGTATGTAGACAATTTGCGGTGGTAGGGCGCCTCGAGCATTGATTGGCTTTGAACTATCAAGAGGCAATTTTGATGACAGCGCATTTGGGATGCTGTGATCTATCAACAAATACGAGCTAGTAGGTACCAGAACCACACCTCGAAAGTGATATACTTGCGAAAAGTAAACTTATAGGTCAGTTGCTCTGGTTTTATAAAATACCTGTGTTATAGCTACTGCTGTTGAAAAAGCCAAAGTTAACTATGTTATGGCCATGCATCTCCCTTCAGGCTGCCCCATTATCTGTGCTTTAGAGATGTCGATATTCGTCGTCGACATCTCTAACGCACAGATACTGGGGCAACTTCCTACTAGCTACACACGTTCCGCTGCACTTCGGTGGGAGTAGCTAGCTATAACTTGTTACTTGCCACGTCATTACCACCACTTTATTCAGTGCTGCTGTAATCTAAAGTGCAACCCATTTTATGAAAACTGTTTCACTCCCCTCCATTTTGAAGTCTGTCAGTTTTTCTACTTTCAACTTTGTCTTCTAATATATAGACTAGTCTGGGAAAACATGGTTGTTGTTGTATTTGACCATAATTTGTCATTTATTCTAAATTGTAGATATGTGTTGATGTCAAACGTGAGAAATTAATAAAATGTATATCTGTTGTCAACAGACTGTTGACTTTCTGGTAAGGTGTTTCGTAGGTTCGGTGAAACAGCGTTTCTCAGCCCTCTGCGCACCCCCAAGTCTTATTTGCTGTGGCTGAAGCCCCATCTGGCGGACAAAACGAGTACTGCACCAGCGGACGTGAAAGAGGACAGTCTTTATTTATTTATTCCAAGACGGCGACTTGTGAGTGTTTAGCACAAATGTTTTTGTTTAGTTTCCCCTCCTTGTTGGTAAGAGTTTCTGCTGTTTTACAGATGTGAAAGAGTTCAAAGCACACATTAAGCCTGACCCGTCACAGCTCTATGTAGAAGCAGCCACTAGATACAGATTTAAGATCAGTTAAGTTTCTTCTAGCCTAGCAAAGAGTGTTATTGGGGAAGGGAGGGGGGGATACAGCCTGGTTTTGGTCTGACGACACCAATCAGAGGCCCAGCACGGCCCGCTACTCTACATAACCCCCAGCCTGCTCTCCTGCTTGGTGAAAGGCAACTGTTAGAATCTTTTAGATAGTACCTCTGAAAGTGCTTTGTGTATAGTGGTGGTTGACTGTGTGTTTTAAGTAATCAGGGTGGTTCCAGAGATTAACCGTTAATGAGACTGCTAGTCTAGACTGGTCCTATAAGCAGGGTCTGTAAAGATTGACTATTTGTGCTCGCTTCGGCAGCACATATACTAAAATTGGAACGATACAGAGAAAATTAGCATGGCCCCTGCGCAAGGATGACACGCATAACCAGAAGCATTTTCAACTGTTCTCCCCCGGGGGGTTAGAATTGTATTTTTCAGACCTAAAACATTGTGTTTTCTGTATTCAGTGTGTGGTGGAGAAAGCAGGCACTCGTGTGGATGTTTGGTACCCTCTAGTGGTCATATTGGGTAAGTGCAACAGGACAGCTGAACTAAACCCAGACCAATTTAGACAGTAAATCACTGATACCCAGACTAAACAACACCATATAATTGCAAACAGGCTGTGAGTTAATACATTTGTGACTCTTAATTGTGACAACACGGGGGACAACACCAGCTCCCTCCTTGAGGCCCCTGAGGACCAGAACTCCCATGACTCATTCATTCCTTCATTAGATGTAAGATTCAACTTGTTTTTGTGTTTTACACTATTCCCGTGTTAAAGCTATTCGTTATCCTGCCCAGGCTTGTCTCTGTTTTTGTGTGAGTTTGGCAACCAAGATTAAGATGTAGTATTTTAAAAAGCACCGAAAGTATCAACATTTAGAATGTTATTGTATTGGAACATTTGGTGCCACTGTACATATAGTTTAAAGGGATATTCCGGTACTTTTGTATACTTTTTAGCCAGTAGTTCTGAAAGTAGCGCTCAAGAGCCAAAAGTTGTCCCCGAAAATTGCATACTACGGTTTGTTGTGGTGCCGTATTCTTTCAATTTTTAAATAATGGATTTAATGGTGCTCCGTGGGATGTAAAGTTTTGAATATTTTTTTATAACCCAACGCTGATCTGTACTTCTCCACAACTTTGTCCCTGACCTGTTTTGGAGAGCTCCTTGGTCTTCGTGGTGCCCCTTGCTTAGTGGTGTTGCAGACTCTGGGGCCTTTAAGAAGAGGTGTGTGTGTATATATACTGAGATCATGTGACAGATCTTGTGACACTTAGATTGCACACAGGTGTACTTTATTTAACTAATTATGTGACTTCTGAAGGTAATTGGTTGCACCAGATCTTATTTAGGGGCTTCATAGCAAAGGGGATGAATACATATACACGCACCACTTTTCTGTTATTTATTTTGTAGAATTTTTTGAAACAAGTTATTTTTTTCATTTCACTTCACCAATTTGTCCATTACATGAAATGCAAATAAATATCTATTTAAATTACAGGTTGTAATGCAACAAAATAGGAAAAATGCCAAGGGGGATGAATACTTTTGCAAGGCACTGTAGGTAGAGTTAAAGTGACTATGCATAGATAATGAACAGAGTAGCAGCAGCGTAAAAGAGGGGGTGGGGGGTGGTGGGGGACAATGCATGTAGTCCGGGAAGCCATTTGATTAGCTGTTCAGGAGTCTTATGGCTTGGGGTTTAAGAAGGCTTTTGGACCAACTGGCAACATTCACAAGGCTGCGGGGCCAGACGGATTACCAGGACGTGTACTCAGAGCATGCGCGGACCAACTGGCAAGTGTCTTCACTGACATTTTCAACCTGTCCCAGACCGAGTCTGTAATACCAACATGTTTCAAACAGACCACCATAGTCCCTGTGCCCATGAAAGCGAAGGTAACCTGCCTAAATGACTACTGCCCCGTAGCACTCAAGTCGGTAGCCATGAAGTGCTTTGAAAGGCTGGTCATGGCTCACATCAACACCATCATCCCGGAAACCCAGACCCACTCAAATTCGCATACCGCCCCAACAGATCCACAGATGACGCAATCTCAATCGCACTCCACACTGCCCTTTCCCACCTGGACAAAAGGAACACCTATGTGAGAATGCTGTTCATTGACTACAGCTCAGCGTTCAACACCATAGTGCCCACAATGCTCATCACTAAACTAAGGACCCCGGGACTGATCACCTCCCTCTGCAACTGGATCCTGGACTTCCTGACGGCCGTCCCCGGTGGTAAGGGTAGGCAACAACACATCTGCCACGCTGATCCTCAACACGGGGACCCCTCAGGGGTGCGCGCTTAGTCCCTTCCTGTACTCCCTGTTCACCCACGACTGCGTGGCCAAGCACGACTCCAACACCATCATTCAGTTTGTTTACGACACACCAGTGATAGGCTGTCTCATCGTTGTCGGTGATCAGGCCTATCACCAACAAACAATCATGGTCCAAACACACCAAGACAGTCGTGAAGAGGGCACGACAACACCTTTTCCCCCTCAGGAGACTGAAATGATTTGGCATGTGTCCCCAGATCCTCAAAAAGTTATACAGCTGCACAATCGAGAGCATCCTGACCGGTTGCATCACTGCCTGGTATGGCAACTGCTCGGCATCCGACCGTAAGGCGCTACAGAGGGTAGTGCGTACGGCCCAGTACATCACCGGGGCCAAGCTTCCAGCCATCCAGGACCTATATACTAGGCGGTATCAGAGGAAGGCCCAAAGAACTGTCAGACTCCAGCCACCCAAGTCATCGACTGTTCTCTCTGCTACCGCACGGCAAGCAGTACCGGAGCGCCAAGTCTAGGTCCAAAAGGCTCCTTAACAGTTTCTACCCCCAAGCCATAAGACTGCTGAACAATTAATCAAATGGCCACCTGGACTACCTACATGTACAAATTATCTCGACTAATCTGTACCCCCGCACATTGACTCGGTACCGGTACCCCGTGTATATAGCCTCATTATTGTTATTTTATTTTGTTACTTTATATTTTATTTAGAAAATATTTTCTGAACTCTATTTCTTCAACTGCATTGTTGGTTAAGGGCTCGTAAGTAAGCATTTCACGGTAAGGTCTACACCTGTTGTATTCGGCGCATGTGACAAATACAATTTGATTTGACATGTTAAAAGTGGCGGAGTTATCCTTTAAAGACATGCTCCGATACTTTGGCGAGTACTAAGTATTTTTTAACCTCCCGCTTCAGTCTGACACATCCAGCCCAAAACGTATTAGTCGCCAAAGTACCGGCGCATGTCTTTTGGTAGGCCCAGACACACACACACACCATCTCAGGGACCCCAGCCACCTGAGCCATGGAGGACTCTCCCTGCTTCCATCACTCATACGTGGGCAGTATAGGAGCATCATGGCAAAACCTGAAAGACTGGCCAAAGCTTCTACCCCCAGACCATCAGGCTGCTGAATAGCCACCACTAGTCACCCCCCTTGCTGCTCCCCCTATGGACATTTCCCCCTCCCACCTCAACTGACATTTAACCTGGCCCCACCCAATGGACATTTATCATGTTACAGTTGTAAATATGTAATTATTATTACTATGTTGCTATTGTTTAATTCACTTCCCTTTGACCTGCACTGTAGGATCTTAAGATTTTCACTATACCCTGCTTTTATGTCTTCAACCCTGCAGGTGTGACTGATAAACTCAAGCTCTCTCTCTGTGGCACTGCTAGGACTCGCCACTAGAGTGCAGCAACAGACAATAAAATGCAGTGATCATTTGTAGGCGTATCTGTTCTCTGTCAATGGCAATGCATTTTATGGTCTGTTGCTGCTGTCTAGTGGCAAGTCCTGGCAGTGCCACAGAGATGAGGTGTGTGTGTGTATTTTATTGCACAGATCCAATTGGCATGTAAAAATCTGTATTATGTTTCTCTGGTCTAAATCTCATGTAGATCATTGTGTAACGGAAAGACTGAAAACCAGCAGATACTCAAGCCTAGAGTAGGTGACTGCTGCATATGCTAACAGCCTGTTTAGCTGGTTGGGCCAGACTGCACTAACAGCTGAGTGTGGTAGAGTGAGTGGCATGAGGTGTGGCCTTCTGTCTATGAATTGGCAATGTCCGTTTGGATATGTAAATTACCTGTTGGCTCAAGGTGTTAGTAGGTAAGGCTCCATAGCTCAGTGGTTAGAGCACTGGTCTTGTAAACCAGGGGTCGCGAGTTCAATTCTCGCTGGGGCCTTGAATAAAGGGTCATATGTTTTAATCCAGGTCAGTACAATCCCGATTTGTGTTAAATTCTGCTCCCCATGTATACATGCCTTGTGAAGAATGACATTGTTGTTGTAGCTTATGCCTAGTGTCAACAGAACAGCCAGCACAGACATGACATATCTATCAGGTTAACATGTTAACATTTAACATTATCGATGCAAGCACTCTCACAAACACCCAGAAGAACATCTAGGTTTATTGTAAAATGTTTGTGGCGAGTTACTGGTTTTTATAGCTTCAGTCATGGCTCCATAGCTCAATGGTTAGAGCACTGGTCTTGTAAACCAGGAGTCCTGAGTTCAGATCTCGCTGGGGCCTTCTTTGAGGGGTCATATGTTTTGGCCCAGCTGACCTGTGCTCCGGCAGCGCTAGCATGCAGCCTTTTCTACACATTGCATTGGAGCAAAACAATGTGTGTATTAACCATAAATAACATACAACTTATTTTGCGTCTCAGTGATCATTCAACACCGCACGATTTGATGGACAGACAGCACATCATTGAAATTCACCAGAGTAGCCTACTGTTCCACCTCTGGGCAGATAACAAACAGATATTTATTAACATCTTCAATGTCTGGGTCGGGAGCCGGGGTGGGGACGAGTGTGTGGAGGTTTGTCCCCAGGGGAAGGGCCTCGCTTGAGAGACCAATGCGTCAATGTTGACATATGAGATGAATGTGTGAAGTCTGTGGATGGCGTTGTATTTGATCATGTCACAACTACAGATTTTTTTTGTTTCTGCATTTTATTTTCATCTATTTTTTTCTGGCAGAGATCAATGTATTATGGTATATGGCAGTAGGAAAGTAGTCGTACTTGAGCAGTTGTTTCACTCCCCGCTCGTCAGTATGTCCAACCGGCCTCACAACCTCAGACCACGTGGAATCACGCCAGCCCAGGACCTCCACATCCGGCTTCTTAACCTGTGGGATCGTCTGAGACCAGCCACCCGGACAGCTGATGAAACTGTGGGTTTGCAGAACCGAAGAATTTCTACACAAACTGTCAGAAACGGTCTCAGGGAAGCTCATCTGCATGCTCATCGTCCTCACCAGGGTCTTGACCTGACTGCCGTTCGGTGTTGTAACCAACTTCAGTGGGCAAATGCTCACCTTCGATGGCCACTGGCACAATGGAGAAGTGTGCTCTTTTTTTAAGGTATCAGTGACCAACAGATGCATATCTGTATTCCCAGTCATGTGAAATCCATAGATTTATTTAGGGCCTAATGAATTTATTTCAATTGACTGATTTCTTTGAAATTGTTGCATGTTGTGTTTATATGTATGTATGTATTTATATATATGTATGTGTGTGTGTGTGTGTGTGTGTGTGTGTGTGTGTGTGTGTAACAGAAGGTATAAACGCAGCCACTCCGTTTATTTAGAGATTGAGCATGATTAATGCAAAAGTAATGTCCCCTAACCCCCTGTCAGTAGGGTGCAAGCTCCTAACCCCCTGTCAGTAGGGTGCAAGCTCCTAACCCCCTGTCAGTAGGGTGCAAGCTCCTAACCCCCTGTCAGTAGGGTGCAAGCTCCTAACCCCCTGTCAGTAGGGTGCAAGCTCCTAACCCCCTGTCAGTAGGGTGCAAGCTCCTAACCCCCTGTCAGTAGGGTGCAAGCTCCTAACCCCCTGTCAGTAGGGTGCAAGCTCCTAACCCCCTGTCAGTAGGGTGCAAGCGTCTAACCCCCTGTCAGTAGGGTGCAAGCTCCTAACCCCCTGTCAGTAGGGTGCAAGCTCCTAACCCCCTGTCAGTAGGGTGCAAGCTCCTAACCCCCTGTCAGTAGGGTGCAAGCTCCTAACCCCCTGTCAGTAGGGTGCAAGCTCCTAACCCCCTGTCAGTAGGGTGCAAGCTCCTAACCCCCTGTCAGTAGGGTGCAAGCTCCTAACCCCCTGTCAGTAGGGTGCAAGCTCCTAACCCCCTGTCAGTAGGGTGCAAGCTGTGATTAATGAAATGCCAAAGGTAATATGGAGCCATGAGGAGAGCAGGGCAATGCAGTATGTGCAAATGCTTTCTTATATAAACATTTTCTATGCAATTTGTGATGTGTGTGTATATAGCTTGTCCTGAAAAACAAAGTAGTTCACACGTGAGTGAATTGTAACTAGTGGTCTATGCAAGATAAACATAATACAAGAGAGAAGAAGGATTCATTTTCCATACGTTGGTCACCATCAAATATACAATCAAATCGTTGTGCAAATTCCTGGACATCATTTGATGTCCTCTTATGGTGTGTCATTATGGTCACGTCATCAGGGAGTGTGGATAAAGCGCCGATAACATCTCGCGAGGTTTGGATATGAGATTTGACTTTGCAGTGGGTGGAGACAGGATAGCAAGGAGAGTCTGAATCGCTTCATCGAAATCGCGTTTTTGACAGCTAACATAATACAAAAAAAATACTGTCTAACTGAAACTTGATGAATGAATGCGTCGGTATTTCGTACAGTTGCACCTACATCGAGGCATATCGTTGTGAAGGAGTTCCATTCGATCGCGTCAATCCTCTGGAACGTTTCTGCAGATAATCTGCTCTGGAGCTAGTAATGCTCCCTTAGCTGAAACATTTTTGCTGCCGTGAAGAAAATACCTTTCAGTTTTATCGAAACTCCCCGGTAAGAATAATGTATACGTTTATTATCGGGCATGTCTTGTTTTCAATGTGGTGTTTGTGTTTGAAAACTTTTAGTTTCAGGAAAAAGTTTCGAATTCAAAAGCACTGTGGCTCTTGGCAAATGATATCTTGATGCTACTGTATCAATGCATCCTGCTCATTGCATGACACAGTTTATTTTAACGCAAGAATATAACGGTTTGCATGGACAACAAATTATGCCATGGCTTCAAATATGAACAGGAACCGTTGTTTCTAAGTAGCCCATGGTGTCTTTATGAATATCAATCAAGCTTATTCCTACAATGGCTAGGCTATACATGTTCAATCATAACTATGGTAATCTGAACCCCGACATTGTTATCAATCGCGATTCTTCATGCACACAGTTTTGTCTAGGCCTAAACAAGACATTGAAGTAAAAACTAATTTGTCCTGGCTTTAAATTGTCATTATTAGGGTTACGTGTGTTCAACTCAACTCTGGATGACTTTCATGGTAACTTCTAACACAGTTTGGTCAGGTAGTATTGTCTGGTCTGGGATTGAACGTTTTTTTCCTTAAAATCATTCATCCTGGAGAGACTGATGTTCTCGTCATCTGTGTGGTGTTGAGTAAACCTAAAGAGATTTGGCTACTCTAGGATAATCACAAACCAAGTAATTAATACAAAATTAATAAAAATTAGTAAAAAAATACAACACATACAAACATCACACGTGCCCAGACCCACTTGAATCCCCCTTTTGATAGTTTCACAAATAGGCCTAGCCAACAATATGAAGTATTCATTTTTTAAAGTAGGCTATCATATGACTTCTTCTGAAATATGCACCTCTCACCAATTGCTCTTGGTCTCAGATGAGTGGGTGCTGCTATAGCCTACATATCATGATGTAGTGGTGGAGCATGGCAGTGTCAAACAGCCAACCTGTCCTAAATATGAATGCCTAATTTTAATTGCCTTGGTACTTCTGTTAGAAAGGTCATCTATAATGAATGGGAACTCAGCTGGCAGCCTGTAGATGAAGTAGACGTCTGAGGGAATTGATGAGAGAAGTGTGTGTATCTGAATATTAGGAATGTAGCCTATTTGCTATCAGCAAATTCATTGGTGTGTTATTGACATTACTCAGTTTCTGCTTTTCAGGAAGATCTGTGTAATGCGCACACAATTCCTCTTAGGCCTATATACGAGATACCTATTCTATTCTCCTAGGCTATATCATAATATTGTATTTCATTTTCTGGCCTTTTAGGAGTCTGTCATGTGGCTGAATTCTAATGTGCTATGCTGCAGTGTTTCCAGAGGATGTTCTGTCCTTCTCCCTTGTGTCTCAGTGACATTTCTCCTTACCCCCTGCAGAATGGCTGCATCAGCCCCCATTCCTCATGGGCCCCTGGGGCAACAATGACTGGAAACAAACCAAGTACTGTTAACTTTAAGGAAACTGGAAGATTTTTTAAGGAAATTAATCTAGGCTATTTATAAGTGTTTTTCTTTTAAAATTCAAGGGGTGCATTTTAAATTATTGGAAACCTTAGACTACGGTGGCTTTAATTACATCTGAGTTGTTGTGACAATGGCAGGTTGACCTTGTGTCCCCAGCAGAGAGAGAGAGTGGGAGAGTATGGTACAGCCGCTAATGTTGCGCATTGGGCTGTAGCTCTAGCTAACATGAGCGCTAGGAGGCTCGATCCAACCTGACATGCCACAATTGGGCCAGGAATAAAAATGACAAAGGGGGATGCCTCATAAGAGCCTGGAGCACACAGTCAATAAAGCAGTAGAGAAGAGAGGCCTATTAAGTGGTTCTTTGTGAGAGCGGAGAGGCGAGCAAATTGTCCTCCTAAAGGATGAGGATGCAGAGCAGGGAGGGAATCTCCAAGGTGATCCCGAAGGGACAAGTCAGCGATGAGGGATACCAGAGTAAGATACTAACAGCGCTGTTTGCCTTTCGAGGAGCGGGAGCCTTATTAAAATGCATTAGAATCTCCAGGCTGCTCCGCTCTATGCTACTTCCCCCCCTCCCCATCATCAGGGTGCTTATCATCTCCAAGACAAACGGCAATACAAAACCGTAGGGAGCCGTGCAAGGCCTGTCAGCCAAGCCCTGATAGAGAGACCTGGCACGCTCGGCCTCAGCTCAGACGCTACTGCTGTGATGTCATCAGAGAGAGAGGCGTAACAACATTCTCCTTGGTTACTGCTGCTTCTGCTCATCCTTTTGTAACCAAACCCATATAGGAGCAGTTTGGAAACACTACTGTCTCCTGCTCCCATCACTGCAAATGTCAGAGGTTTGATCATCATGTATAGATGAAAGAGATTGGTGACTTTGTGAAAAGGAGATGGACATTTCCATGTAAAAAGACCCATGAGCAGCAACATGTGAAGTTCATAGGAGCATGTCAAATGAAAGCTGAGTCTTTTTTTTTTTTATTAAGGGGTATATACATTTAAAAAAACCATTTTCCATCTTAACATTTAGGAATAAGCAAAGGCTTTGATCTCTAGTCAAACAGATGGAAAGGGGGTATCCTTTTAGGAAACATCTACCAGAAATAGTCTAAGTGTATTAGAAATAGATTTTTTTAAATACAGTAATATTGAAGTAAAGACCCTGTGCCAACAAATATCACCACTTTATATTAAGCTTTGGATACATTTTTCTGCCTTCTGTAGGTTTTTAAGAAAAATTGCCTTGTGCCTTGACATTCTGTTACCAAAAACCCACATCTTTAAGATATTTTCTAATTTCTCTCCCTCATTAGGAGGGAAGATAATAAAAGTTCACAGAAGTAACAAATAAAGGTTGACCTATTAGTTAGTTAGTCAGTGTTTTTACGGATATCTATTTTGTTTATGAATTATTGTGATTAAAACTTGATCGGTAACGGAATTTCCGAAAAATCGGTAATGGAATTTCTGCAGTTGAATTGGCTATAATGGGAAATCATAATATTCACAAACCACATTTGGGTTCACAAGTTTGGACAGCAAAGTAGAGTACAGTACAGAAAAGTATAGTACAGGGCAGTACTGTACTGTACAGTAGAGTTCAGTAAAGAAAAGTAGAGTATAGTACTACAGTACACAGTAGAGCACACTAGAGTTGAGGACACTAATGTACTGAACTTTACTGGACTCGACTACTGTACTGTAGTCGAATGCACTCTACTGTACTGAACTCTACTCTACTGTGCTGTACTCTACTGAGCTCTACTGTGCTGTACTTTGATGTCCAAACTTGTGAAACATGGACATCTATGATTGGTTTAGATTTTGTCCGGTTCGGAGAAACCAAATTTGGTCTTCTTTGGGGGCAGAGCTCATTAAAATAATAGCCAGTGTGTAGAATAATACCCAAATATGCAAAGGAGGATATTGTTATACCTTTGTGTACCTAATTTAGGATACATCACCATGAAGAGAATGACATTCATATCCATAATTCTGCATTTCTGTGTAGTACAGATCAGGGACCCATGATGAAATTCCGTTACCGCAATTCCGTTACCGGGTGTAAATCCACTTCACTTACTGTAGTTTAACAACCAAAATATATATATATTTTTTTTAAAGTCAATGTCATAGCTGACACCAAAATCTTTCTACGGACATCGTTGAATGTTAATTTGGAGCAGATATTTAAGTTTTTGGAAATCGTGGACACAAAAAACAGAGGGAGATTTTACATAGTCCTTGTGCATAGAGTTGTATGGTTTGTTCAACTTTTGAAATCAATGGTTTTTGTTTGGCACACATTTGAAGTGAAAAATCAGTCTCAGCGCAATTCCATTAACGTGGAATTACCCAGATGCTGAATTGTCTTTACTATTTTAAAGGCCTTTTCAGCTTCCGGGGAAAAAGGGCTATTTTTCAGTTGTCTTTCCTTGATTCTTCACGTCCTCTCTCTTCGCCTCCTCAAAATGCGTTGGAGGAGAAGATTAGACAAAGGAACCTAGGATCTTAGCCTCTTGTGCATTTTGAGAAGGAGGCGAGGAGAGAGGATGTGGGGAATCAGGAGGACAATTGAGAAAGTGCCTTGGGCTTACTAGGTCACCCAGGGACATCTCTAAAGACAGAACTACTCCAGGCCTTTTGCTTCTCAGAGAGACAAAAGCAGAAAGCCATTTTACTGTAAAAGCATAGAGAGAAGTTAAGTGAAACATAAGGCTAGAAATGTGTTGTCCAGTCTGGCTGGTTTAACAGTTTTTCATCCCACAGCATGTTTACTTACTGTACCGCCTGCCTGCTGCCTTCTAAGGGAATATTTACTTTTCTTAATGCCTGTTTCATTATTTATATGCAGCATTCAGTAAAACAAAGATTTTGGGACTATTAGGGGAAAGTGGATGTGGGCAAGTTGGTTGACTGGGAAGCGTGGTGGGTGGGAGCTCTAGGGAGACTGACTGAATACTGATGAAGTGGAGTCAGAGCTGGAGCGGTAACATTACGCCAGACAGAAATAGAATTTAAATGTGAAGCATTCCCAGTTGTAGCCCGAGTTCATGCACGCATATGATTATGATGGGAACTATGGCGACCTTTCTCCAATTGGATCATTTTACTCTTAAGGCAACATTTTACTTCCTCACACAGAAAATGTCAAGCAAAAAGGGCTATGTTCACTCTTCATCCAGAGTGTGTTTTATTCCCTGTAGCAACAGAAGTTAGGCTACAGTGGGGGTAAAAAGTATTTAGTCAGCCACCAATTGTGCAAGTTCTCCCACTTAAAAAGATGAGAGAGGCCTGTAATTTTTATCATAGGTACACGTCAACTATGACAGACAAATTGAGAAAAAAATATCCAGAAAATCACATTGTAGGATTTTTAATGAATTTATTTGCAAATTATGGTGGAAAATAAGCATTTGGTCACCTACAAACAAGCAAGATTTCTGGCTTTCACAGACCTGTAACTTCTTCTTTAAGAGGCTCCTCTGTCCTCCACTCGTTACCTGTATTAATGGCACCTGTTTGAACTTGTTATCAGTATAAAAGACACCTGTCCACAACCTCAAACAGTCACACTCCAAACTCCACTATGGCCAAGACCAAAGAGCTGTCAAAGGACACCAGAAACAAAATTGTAGACCTGCACCAGGCTGGGAAGACTGAATCTGCAATAGGTAAACAGCTTGGTTTGAAGAAATCAACTGTGGGAGCAATTATTAGGAAATGGAAGACATACAAGACCACTGATAATCTCCCTCGATCTGGGGCTCCACGCAAGATCTCACCCGTGGGGGTCAAAATGATCGCAAAAAATCCCAGAACCACACGGGGGACCTAGTGAATGACCTGCAGAGAGCTGGGACCAAAGTAACAAAGCCTACCATCAGTAACACACTACGCCGCCAGGGACTCAAATCCTGCAGTGCCAGACGTGTCCCCTGCTTAAGCCAGTACATGTCCAGGCCCGTCTGAAGTTTGCTAGAGTGCATTTGGATGATCCAGAAGAGGATTGGGAGAATGTCATATGGTCAGATGAAACCAAAATATAACTTTTTGGTAAAAACTCAACTTCGTCGTGTTTGGAGGACAAAGAATGCTGAGTTGCTTCCAAAGAACACCATACCTACTGTGAAGCATGGGGGTGGAAACATCATGCTTTGGGGCTGTTTTTCTGCAAAGGGACCAGGGACGACTGATCCGTGAAAAGGAAAGAATGAATGGGGCCATGTATCGTGAGATTTTGAGTGAAAACCTCCTTCCATCAGCAAGCGCATTGAAGATGAAACGTGGCTGGGTCTTTCAGCATGACAATGATCCCAAACACACCGCCCGGGCAACGAAGGAGTGGCTTCGTAAGAAGCATTTCAAGGTCCTGGAGTGGCCTAGCCAGTCTCCAGATCTCAACCCCCATAGAAAATCTTTGGAGGGAGTTGAAAGTCCGTGTTGCCCAGCGACAGCCCCAAAACATCACTGCTCTAGAGGAGATCTGCATGGAGGAATGGGCCAAAATACCAGCAACAGTGTGTGAAAACCTTGTGAAGACTTACAGAAAACGTTTGACCTGTGTCATTGCCAACAAAGGGTATATAACAAAGTATTGAGAAACTTTTGTTATTGACCAAATACTTATTTTCCACCATAATTTTCACATAAATTCATAAAAAATCCTACAATGTGATTTTCTGGATTTTTTTTCCTCAATTTGTCTGTCATAGTTGACGTGTACCTATGATGAAAATTACAGGCCTCTCTCATCTTTTTAAGTGGGAGAACTTGCACAATTGGTGGCTGACTAAATACTTTTTTTCCCCCACTGTATGTGAGGACATCAGTTTTCAAACAACCTAGGCTGTCAATGTCTATTTAGGCCTAATCATTTGTTTAGTAGAAGTGTAGTTCTATAGTATACACATTTCAATTTTTTTTTAAATGATTTAGTCCAGGTGTTTTCAAACTTTTCTTGTCATGAAAAGGGACCCTCATCGTATGTTTGCAAAAAAAATCAAATCACGTCTGGTGAATGATAATGGCAAATAGAAGTAATCAACATTTTAAAGTGAAGAGATTTGGTAGACAGTTATTATTTTGACATCCCCACAGTTCATTGGAAGAGGAAAGTTACACTAACATACCTTTCTAGCTTCTATATCTTGCTGGCGTAGAGAATTTTGCTGTTGTAAAGCAAGTTTTCTGCAATTCTACACATTTTTCCATTGAGCTGAGAGAACATTTTGCAGTTTTGAAGCTAATTTCCAGTAATTCTACACAGTTTGGCATGGAGCTGAGACAATTTTGCAGTTTTAGAGCTAATTTCCTGCAATTCTATGCATTTTGCAATGGCTAATGCTGTGTTCCTCTGCAAAAAATCGATGGGCATGTGCTCAGAATGGCAATTTTCTCTCCTTGACTGTATAGCTTTTTGATTGTTAGTTCTCAAAGATGGTATTATATATATATATATATATATATATCACACACACACACACAGTACCAGTCAAAAGTTTGGACACACCTACTCATTCAAGGGTTTTTCTTTATTTTTACTATTTTCTACATTGTAGAATAATAGTGAAGACATCAAAACTATGAAATAACACATATGGAATCATGTAGTAACCATAAGTGTTAAACAAATCAAAATATGTTTTATATTTGAGATTCTTGAAAGTAGCCACCCTTTGCCTTGATGACAGTTTTGCACACTCTTGGCATTCCCTCAACCAGATTCATGAGGTGGACCTGGAATGCATTTCAATTAACAGGTGTGCCTTGTTAAAAGTTAATTTTTGAATTTATTTCCTTAATGCGTTTGAGCCAATTAGTTGTGAAAAGGTAGGGGTGATATACAGAAGATAGCCTTATTTGGTAAAAGAAACCGACGCCTCAAAGGTCCTCAACTGGCAGCTTCTGTTTCTCAAACTAGACACTAATGTATTTGTCCTCTTGCTCAGTTGTGCACCGGGGCCTCCCACTCCACTTTCTATTCTGGTTAGAGCCAGTTTGCTCTGTTCTGTGAAGGGAGTAGTACACAGCGTTGTACGAGATCTTAATTTTTCTGCATGCTTTCTATCACGTTTTGGTCATTTAAGTTGACAGAAACTTGTTTTCCATCCTGAAAATTACCACTTAGACAGCCTGCCTAATAATTTTCTATACAGAAAGAAAACTGTAATTTCCTCCATATTAAAGGAATATTTCAAGATTCTGGCCATGAAGCCATTTACAGTGAGGGAAAAAAAGTATTTGATCCCCTGCTGATTTTGTACGTTTGCCCACTGACAAAGACATGATCAGTCTATAATTTTAATGGTAGGTTTATTTGAACAGTGAGAGACTGAATAACAACAAAAAAATCCAATGTCAAATTTTTTTTAAATTGATTTGCATTTTAATGAGGGAAATAAGTATTTGACCCCTCTGCAAAACATGAGTTAGTACTTGGTGGCAAAACCCTTGCTGGCAATCACAGAGGTCAGACGTTTCTTGTAGTTGGCCACCAGGTTTGCACACATCTCAGGAGGGATTTTGTCCCACTCCTCTTTGCAGATCTTCTCCAAGTCGTTAAGGTTTCGAGGCTGACGTTTGGCAACTCAAACCTTCAGCTCCCTCCACAGATTTTCTATGGGATTAAGGTCTGGAGACTGGCTAGGCCACTCCAGGACCTTAATGTGCTACTTCTTGAGCCACTCCTTTGTTGCCTTGGCCGTGTGTTTTGGGTCATTGTCATGCTGGAATACCCATCCACGACCCATTTCCAATGCCCTGGCTGAGGGAAGGAGGTTCTCACCCAAGATTTGACGGTACATGGCCCCGTCCATCGTCCCTTTGATGCAGTGAAGTTGTCCTGTCCCCTTAGCAGAAAAACACCCCAAAAGCATAATGTTTCCACCTCCATGTTTGACGGTGAGGATGGTGTTCTTGGGGTCATAGGCAACATTCCTCCTCCTCCAAACACGGCGAGTTGAGTTGATGCCAAAGAGCTCAATTTTGGTGTCATCTGACCACAACACTTTCACCCAGTTCTCCTCTGAGTCATTCAGATGTTCATTGGCAAATTTCAGACGGGCCTGTATATGTGCTTTCTTGAGTAGGGGGACCTTGCGGGTGCTGCAGGATTTCAGTCCTTCACGGCGTAGTGTGTTATCAATTGTTTTCTTGGTGACTATGGTCCCAGCTGCCTTGAGATCATTGACAAGATCCTCCCGTGTAGTTCTGGGCTGATTCCTCACCGTTCTCATGATCATTGCAACTCCACGAGGTGAGATCTTGCATGGAGCCCCAGACCGAGGGAGATTGACCGTTATTTTGTGTTTCTTCCATTTGCGAATAATCGCACCAACTGTTGTCACCTTCTCACCAAGCTGTTTGGCGATGGTCTTGTAGCCCATTCGAGCCTTGTGTAGGTCTACAATCTTGTCCCTGACATCCTTGGAGAGCTCTTTGGTCTTGGCCATGGTGGAGAGTTTGGAATCTAATTGATTGATTGCTTCTGTGGACAGGTGTCTTTTATACAGGTAACAAACTGAGATTAGGAACACTCCCTTTAAGAGTGTGCTCCTAATCTCAGCTCGGTACCTGTATAAAAGACACCTGGAAGCCAGAAATCTTTCTGATTGAGATGGGGTCAAATCCTTATTTCCCTCATTAAAATGCAAATCAATTTATAACATTTTTGACATGTGTTTTTCTGGATTTTTTTGTTGTTATTCTGTCTCTCACTGTTCAAATAAACCTACCATTAAAATTATAGACTGATAATTTCTTTGTCAGTGGGCAAATGTACAAAATCAGCAGGGGATCAAATACTTTTTTCCCTCACTATCTACTTCCCCAGAGTTGGATGAACAGGAACAGCTAGCATGCGAACTCTTCCTGTAGACTTCCATTCATTGCGCTAATCCTAGTTAGCATTGGCTCGTGAAACTACCTTGAACTTCCTTCATGCTGGACGCAGAGCAGAGTGTGAGCAGAGCTGGAGCGGAGCGTGCCCAATTTGACTGGAGCGTGGAGCCAGATACCCAGAGGCTGGAGCATCGGCCTTCTCGCCCGCTCCAATTCGCTCCAGTAGCGCTCACTTCAGGAGCTCAGGGCATGCCGCCCCAGCATGCATTTGTAGTCTACTTGTGTGCTGCTAATAGCCTCTTGCTTTCGCTACTCTCATGGAGTTCGCTAAATATTTTCATAAAGAATCACACAGGTGCTAAATCAAGGTGATTTAAAAAGATGAGGACCAAGAGCAAGAGAGGGAGTGCGGTGATGTAGTGTCCACTGTTATGTGTAAGGATTGGATGCCACATGCTGGTATGGTGCTAAACTATTAGGTTATAGACCGGATGCCGTTGTTCTATGTGCAGGAAATGGCAGTTGTTACACGCTGGCTACATAAAACATCTACAACCAAAGAATCATTGTGGAATCTGAAAATACACTTATCCCAAAAGTATGATGGTGTACTTACTACGTGCAAATGCTAAAAGAAAGGAACGAGGTGGGTAGATAACTGTGTCATTGTAGCAAAGTATCTATAAACAACAAATCAGGTCTCTTAAACGTTTCGTTCATTTTCGTTTTATTATCTATACAATAGGCCATAATTGATTTTGGCCCAATAGGCCTGGCATATTCCCACGTTCAAGGAGCTTTCCGTTTTGATTGGGTTATTTTGCCTAAAAACATTTAGGCCTACCTGTAGAAAAATAAACAACTCTGCATCTCTGCCCAGCCTGGCAAGAGTGGCCAAAAGGGTGTTTAGCATCCCCAGTGGCTGTGCAAGTGTGGAGAGGATGCTGGCCGGCTCTCCAGGCACCGTCGCATGAGCCTGAAGCCACAGATTGGCCAAACTCGTGTTTCTAAAAATGAATTTGAATTTTAAGTCATTTTTAGTTTAATTTGTATTTAATTCTAAGTCACAGCCTATATGCGCAATTTATAGACTATAATGATTTAATACAACGTAATGTTTAAATGCTGCACGCTTTATGTCCCTACCAGCCTATAGTATTTTTCCTCATCAGTCTACACACAATACCCATAATGACAAAGCAAAAACACGTTTTTAGACATTTTTTCTAATTTATTACAAATAACAAACTATCACATTTACATAAGTATTCAGACCCTTTACTCAGTACTTTTTTGAAGCACCTTTGGCAGTGATTACAGCATCGAGTCTTCTTGGGTATGATGCTACAAGCTTGCCACACCAAGGACATTAACCACCCGAGCCACTGCCTGTTCACCCCGCTATCATCCAGAAGGCGAGGTCAGTACAGGTGCATCAAAGCTGGGACCGAGAGAATGAAAAACGGCTTCTATCTCAAGGCCATCAGACTGTTAAATAGACATCACTAGCACATTAGAGGCTGCTGCTGCCTATTGAAATCACTGGCCACTTTAAGAAATGGAACACTAGTCACTTTAATAATGTTTACATATCTTGCACTACTCATCTCATATGTATATACTGTATTCTATAATATTCTACTGTATCTTAGTCCATGCCGCTCTGTCTTTGCTTGTCCTTATACAGTTGAAGTCGGAAGTTTACATACACCTTAGCCAAATACATTTAAACTCAGTTTTTCACAATTCCTGACATTTAATCCAAGTAAAAATTCCCTGTCTTAGGTCAGTTAGGATCACCACTTTATTTTAAGAATGTGAAATGTCAGAGTAATAGTAGAGAGTGATTAATTTCAGCTTTTATTTCTTTCATCACATTCCCAGTGGGTCAGAAGTTTACATACACTCAATTAGTATTTGGTAGCATTGCCTTTAAATTGTTTAACTTGGGTCAAACGTTTCGGGTAGCCTTCCACAAGCTTCCCACAATAAGTTGGGTGAATTTTGGCCCATTCCTCCTGACAGAGCTGGTGTAACAAAGTCAGGTTTGTAGGCCTCCTTGCTCGCACAAGCTTTTTCAGTTCTGCCCACAAATGTTCTATAGGATTGAGGTCAGGGCTTTGTGATGGCCACTCCAATACCTTGACTTTGTTGTCTTTAAGCCATTTTGCCACAACTTTGGAAGTATGCTTTTGGAAGACCCATTTGCGACCAAGCTTTAACTTCCTGACTGATGTCTTGAGATGTTGCTTCAATATATTCACATAATTTTCCTTCCTCA
Source organism: Coregonus clupeaformis (assembly GCF_020615455.1). Classification (NCBI taxonomy): domain Eukaryota; kingdom Metazoa; phylum Chordata; class Actinopteri; order Salmoniformes; family Salmonidae; genus Coregonus; species Coregonus clupeaformis. Next base: position 1,340,226 of record NC_059219.1, read on the forward strand.
TGATGCCATCTATTTTGTGAAGTGCACCTTTCCCTCCTGCAGCAAAGCACCCCCACAGCATGATGCTGCCACCCCCGTGCTTCACGGTTGGGATGGTGTTCTTCGGCTTGCAAGCATCCCCCTTTTTCCTCCAAACATAACGATGGTCATTATGGCCAAACAGTTCTATTTTTGTTTCATCAGACCAGAGGACATTTCTCCAAAAAGTACGATATTTGTCCCAATGTACAGTTGCAAACCGTAGTCTGGCTTTTTTATGGCAGTTTTGGAGCAGTGGCTTCTTCCTTGCTGAGCGGCCTTTCAGGGTATGTCGATATAGGACTTGTTTTACTGTGGATATAGCTACTTTTGTACCTGTTTCCTCCAGCATCTTCTCAATGTCCTTTGCTGCTGTTCTGGGATTGATTTGCACTTTTCGCACCAAAGTACGTTCATCTCTATGAGATAGAACGCGTCTCCTTCCTGAGCGGTATGACGGCTGCGTGGTCCCATGGTGTTTATACTTGCGTACTATTGTTTGTACAGATGAACGCGGTACCTTCAGGCATTTGGAAATTGCTCCCAAAGATGAACCACACTTGTGGAGGTCTACAAGAATGTTTCTGAGGTCTTGGCTGATTTTTCTTTAGATTTTCCCATGATGTCAAGCAAAGAGGCACTGAGTTTGGAGGTAGGCCTTGAAATACATCCACAGGTACACCTTCAATTGACTCAAAATATTTAAATTAGCCTATCAGAAGCTTCTAAAGCCATGACATCATTTTCTGGAATTTTCCAAGCTGTTTAAAGGCACAGTGAACTTAGTGTATGTAAACTTCTGACCCACTGGAATTGTGATACAGTGAATTCTAAATGAAATAATCTGTTTGTAAACAATTGTTGGAAAAATTACTTGTGTCATGCACAAAGTAGATGTCCTAACCGACTTGCCAAAACTATAGTTTGTTAACAAGAAATGTGTGGAGTGGTTGAAAAACGAGTTTTAATGACTCCAACCTAAGTGTATATAAACTTCCGACTTCAACTTTATGTATATGTTCTTAAATTGTGGTCCTCTGTAGCTCAGCTGGTAGAGCACGGCGCTTGTAACGCCAAGGCAGTGGGTTCGATCCCCGGGACCACCCATACACAAAAATGTATGCACGCGTGACTAAGTCGCTTTGGATAAAAGCATCTGCTAAATGGCATATTATTTTTATTTATATTATTTAAATTCCATTCCTTACTAGATTTGTGTGTATAGGGTATATGTTGTGAAATTGTTAGATATTACTTGTTAGATATTACTCCACTGTCAGAGCTAGAAGCACAAGCATTTCGCTACACCCGCAATAACATCTGCTAAACACGTGTATGTGACAAATAAGATTTGATTTGTATTTGGGTAGTTTCTCCTATTCTTCTCTGCAGATCCTCTCAAGCTGTCATGGGGAGCGTTGCTGCACAGCTATTTTCAGGTCTGTCCAGAGATGTTCGAAAGGGTTCAAGTCCGGGCTCTGGCTGGGCCACTCAAGGACATTCAGAGACTTGTCCCGAAGCCACTCCTGCGTTATCTTGGCTGTGTGCTTAGGGTCGTTGTCCCGTTGGAAGGTGAACATTCGCCCCAGTCTGAGGTCCTGAGCGATCTGGAGCAGGTTTTTATCAAGGACCTCTCTGTACTTTACTCCGTTTATCTTTCCCTCAATCCTGACCAGTCTCCCAGTTCCTTCCGCTGAAAAACATCCCCACAGCATGATACTGCCACCACCATGCTTCACCGTAGGGATGGTGCCAGGTTTCCTCCAGACGTGACGCTTGGCATTCAGGCCAAAGAGTTCAATCTTGGTTTCATCAGACCAGAGAATCTTGTTTCTCATGGTCTGAGAGTCTTTGGGTGCCTTTTGGCAAACTCCAAGCGGGCTGTTATGTGCCTTTTACTGAGGAGTGGCTTCCGTCTAGCCACTCTACCATAAAGGCCTGATTGGTGGAGTGCTACAGAGATGGTTGTCCTTCTGGAAGGTTCTCCCATCTCCACAGAGGAACTCTAGAGCTCTGTCAAAGTGACCATTGGGTTCTTGGTCACCTCCCTGACCAAGGCCCTTCTCCCCCGAATGCTCAGTTTGGCCGGGCAGCCATCTATAGGTAGAGTCTTGGTGGTTCCAAACTTCTTCCATGTAAGAATGATGGAGGCCACTGTGTTCTTGGGGACATTCAATGCTGCAGAAATGTTTTGGTACCCTTCCCCAGATCTGTGCCTCGACACAATCCTGTCTCAGAGCTCTATGGACAATTCCTTCGACCTCATGGCTTGGTTTTTGCTCTAACTTGCACTGTCAACTGTGGGACCTTATATAGACAGGTGTGTGCCTTTCCAAATCATGTACAATCAATTTAATGTAGGTATTGCATAGGTTTTAATTTTTATAAATGTGCAAACATTTTTGTCATTATGGGGTATTGTGTGTAGATTGCTGAGGATTATTATATTTTAAATCCATTTTAGAATAAGGCTGTAACGTAACAAGGCACTGTAGCCTATTTGAAATTATGTTCGCTTCTTACATTCATGTTTATTTAAATACTTTTAATTCAAATCCATATGGTATTACATTTACATTTACGTCATTTAGCAGACGCTCTTATCCAGAGCGACTTACAAATAGGTGCATTCACCTTATAGCCAGTGGGATCACCACTTTACAATGTTTTTTTTTTGTTTTTTGGGGGGGGTTGGGGTTTGGGTTGGGGTAAGGGGGGGGGTAGAAGGATTACTTTATCCTATCCCAGGTATTCCTTAAAGAGGTGGGGTTTCAATACTTAAAAACTAATTGGTAGGTCCAGGTAGTCACAAAAATAGATGGGTGTTGGTTAAATTGTGAATTTAATGAATGGAGCGAATTTGGAGCGGGAGTTATTTTTTCCTGTGAGCATGGAGTGGTTTGTGCGCACGCACTGCTCCATGAGCAATGACCGGGATTTCCAACACTCAACTCCGCTCACTCTGACTCAGAGACATACAAATGGTATCCATGGTGCAGGGTTTACGTTAGCCGGTAATAGCTGGCTTTTGGCCGATTTAAAAAAATAAATAAAAATTATATATATATATATAATAGAAAAGCGATAATTTAAAATTGGTGCCGGCCAATTGTCCGGGAGAAGAAGAAAAATCCCATTGCGAAATAATGTTTTTTTTTAGCTTTTTCATTGATGGAAATACCAATCGATGGAAATATACTGAACAAAAATATAAATGCAACATTCAACAATTTGAAATATTTTACTGCGATTCCACAGTTCATATAAGGAAATCAGTCAATTGAAGTAAATTCATTAGGCCCTGCAGCCATGGGTGGGCCGGGGAGGGCATAGGTCCACTGACTTGGCAGCCAGGCCCACCCACCGGGGAACCAAGCCCAGCCAATCAGAATGAGTTTTTCCCCACAAAAGGCATTTATTACAGACAGAAATACTGCTCAGTCATGTTTATTGGTCTATAGGTGAATTTGCTGAATTAAATTGGCGTGTGTGTACAGTATATTCGTTATGTATCTTATTTATCACACGCATACAGCATACAGATACAGAGCCTTTGAGTGGAAAATCTGTCGGACAGCGTGAGAGCTGCTGCTACAGCATCTCAAACAGCAAATGCATAGGCAACGGAAGGCAGGCTTCATCACCGTGTCTCACACCACTTTGCAATGAGCTGAAGACAGTATGCATTTTGAAAACCTATATACTTAATTGTTTCAAACCTGAAAGTTTTAATACATATTATGACGTGCACGTCTTACCTTGCTTCAAGGTAGCTTAGCCAAAATCAGACCATATCGACTTTCTTTCATAGTCCAGTAGCCAAAGGCACAATCCTAGTCATATTAGCAACCCATGCTAGTTGTTGCATTTTACATCTCCCCTCTTTCTACATTTCTGACGGGCTCTGACACATCGGATGTGGCAGGGCTTTGAAACTATTACGGACTACAAAGTGAAACCCATCTGCGAGCTGCCCAGTGACGCGAGCCTACCAGACAAGCTAAATGCCTTTCATGCAGACCACCATAGTCCCTGTGCCCAAGAAAGCGAAGGTAACCTGCCTAAATGACTACCACTCCGTAGCACTCAAGTCGGTAGCCATGAAGTGCTTTGAAAGGCTGGTCATGGCTCACATCAACACCATCATCCCGGAAACCCTAGACCCACTCAAATTCGCATACCGCCCCAACAAATCCACATATGACGCAATCTCAATCGCACTCCACACTGCCCTTTCCCACCTGGACAAAAGGAACACCTACGTGAGAATGCTGTTCATTGACTACAGCGCAGCGTTCAACACCATAGTGCCCACAAAGCTCATCACTAAGCTAAGGACCCTGGGACTAAACACCTCCCTCTGCAACTGGATCCTAGACTTCCTGACGAGCCACCCCCAGGTGGTAAGGGTAGGTAACAACACATCTACCACGCTGATCCTCAACACGGGGGCCCCTCAGGGGTGCGTGCTTAGTCCCTTCCTGTACTCCCTGTTCACCCACGACTGCGTGGACAAGCACGACTCCAACACCATCATTAAGTTTGCTGACGACACAACAGTGATAGGCATGATCACTGACAACGATGAGACAGCTTATAGGGAGGAGGTCAGAGAGACCTGGCAGTGTGGTGCCAGGACAACAACCTCTCCCTCAATGTGAGCAAGACAAAGAAGCTGATCGTGGACTACAGGGACAGGAGGGCCGAACAGGCCCCCATTTAACATCGACGGGGCTGTAGTGGAGCGGGTCAAGAGTTTTTCAAGTTCCTTGGTGTCAGCATCACCAACAAACAATCATGGTCCAAACACACCCAGACAGTCGTGAAGAGGGCACGACAACACCTTTTCCCCCTCAGGAGACTGAAAAGATTTGGCATGGGTCCCCAGATCCTCAAAAATGTATACAGCTGCACCATTGAGAGCATCCTGACCGGTTGCATCACCGCCTGGTATGGCAACTGCTCGGCATCCAACCGTAAGGTGCTACAGAGGGTAGTGCGTACGGCCCAGTAAATCACTGGGGCCAAGCTTCCTGCCATCCAGGACCTATATAATGGGCGGTGTCAGAGGAAGGCCCCCCCCTCCTCTTTTGTTTTTACACTGCTGCTACTCACTGTTTATTATCTATGCATCGTCACTTTACCCCTACCTACATGTACAAATTACCTCAACTAACTTGTACCCCCGCACATTGACTCGGTACCGGTACCCCCTGTATATAGCCTCGTTATTGATATTTAGTGTTATTTTTGTAAATATATTTTTTTACTTTTGTTTATTTAGTAAATATTTTCTTAACTCTATTTCTTGAACGGCATTGTTGGTTAAGGGCTTGTATTCAGCGCATGTGACAAATACAATTTTATTTGATATTTTAATATATGTCATAGGAAACCGCTCGCATGTGCAGTGCGCTTTTGACAGGTGTTTTCCCTCTAATTGCATTATGGAACAAACTTTAACGCTATTAGGCTATTTCTTTCTCAACAAGCTGACCAATAGAATAGGTTAACTTTTTTACTATGGGGATAGTAGATTGACATAGGCTAGTGATTTTGCTGTTTGTTGGCTGAGTAAATGTGGACAGTTATTCTATCTTCAAAGTGTGCATCAGAATTAGGTAAGAAGGACCGCACATCGTTGCATCCTCGACTTGCAACTTCTGTTAATATGAATTACCATAATCTAAACGTTTTTTCTCAACACTTTTTTGTTGTTGTTTTATTCTTACTTTTTTGTTTAAAATAAATGCACTGTTGGTTAAGGGCTGTAAGTAACCATTTCACTGTAATGTCTGCACCTGTTGTATTCGGCGCATGTGACCAATAAGATTTGATTTGATTTGATCTGTCATTCTCAACACTGTGGGGGGACGCCCTAATCAGGTTACGCACCTAATGCATATGGGTCTGGTAATTTTCTCAAATATCCGTTAGATTTAAATGCTGCCGGTCAAATGTCTGGCGCCACATTTTCCTAACGGAAACCCTGCCATGGTGGTATTGTGTTGCAGATATTAATCAAATAATTCACCCAAAATACCCCTCTGCCCATAATAAAAAATATATTTTGCGGACCCCAGTTTGAAAACCCCTGATTTAGTCAGATTAGTTCGATTAGATATAGCCTACTTTGTCTGTTGTTCACAAAAACACTTTACTTTGCATAGAAAAAGTATTTAGCTATATCTAAATCTGTGTGTACCACAATATTATCTGGAGCACCAAAATGTAGGCTAATTAAAGTAATTGTGCCTGAATGGTTATGACCGTGACAGGTTGTGCAACAAATCTAATCTAAAATCTCATTCCAGTTCTGTGGTCCTAGTAACAGGATGGCCAAGTTTTAAAAAAAACTTGTCCTGTCATTTCTGCATGCTGGTCACGGTGCCAGAGTCTTTTCTTCGAAAATTCAGATTTGTTGTCAAATTGTGCAAGACTTTTCATTACGCTATGTAATCATTAATATCTGCTTCTTAAATTGAGACAGTGTTCTGTTTTTCCTGAGGGCTAGCATATCCCAATTCATCCTACCATCCTTTTTCTATATGTCTGTATAATTCAGAATTGGAATAAGCTATTACACATCAGGATATTTAATTTGGAAAGCATCATGGGGTGTCTCTGAAGGGAGAACACTGGAGAGCGGAGCGGTGGTGTTTGGATCCTCATTTTCTCTCACAAAAACCGAAACCTCAACGGCTCGCTGCAGTGTTAGCTGAAGATGGTGCCATGGAATTGCCTGCTAATTTATCATAGAGGCAGGCTGACCTTTTGAAAGCCCTTCAGTACTTGGCACAGTGGAATTGCAGTGGGCCCTGCACGCATCCCTGTGGGCCGCCTGTGTGCATCGAGGAGGATTAACAGTGGCACTGGCACCATTGCCCTTGTCCTCATGAATTGGAGGGCAATGCTGCTTTAGGTCTTCATGCTGTGTGACATTTTAGCTGCAAAAAAATGACATTGAGCACTATTAGCCCATTTGTCGTGCTTCATGAATGTGAATGAGTAAAATGAAGTGTTATTGTCTGAATGGCATACCAACTTAAAAACGTGTAGGAATTGGTTAAATGGGTAGGTTAAAAGGGAAATCTGAGGGGTTTGTGCTATCTGCCTATTTGGACTCACAGGTACATTTAAAATATCAGAAGTAATCTCTGGACCTAAATCCCATGTAGGGGGCTTGGTCAAACTTCAGAGGAACCCTGTAGGTAATTTATTTTTTTAGGGACAGCCAGAGGCTGCTTCCCAAATAGCACCCTATTCCCTTTGTAGTGCACTACTTCTGACCAGGGCACATCAAAAGTAGTGCACTTTAAAGGGAATTGGGTGCCATTTGGGACAGAACCATATTGTCCTCCTGATGACACCCAGGTCATGAGGCCTATAGGCCCAGCTGTCAAGGTCACCAGCAGTGTCTAATAATGGGCTTTAGCCCCCCGTCAGTACAGTATGGGTCAGTGGGTAGAGGCGAGTTAACCAAACCTGACTCCTCTGCCAGTGCCCTTGGCGAATGGCGATCCAAGTCAAACATGTGGGGTAGAGGAGAAAAAAGGAGGCCCGGGATTTGATGACAAAAGAACGATGGGATTCACTCGGTTTAACTTCAAATGTAGTGCAGTTCACATATGAGTATTATGAGTACCGGTACATCTGCATTGCTATCATATTGTATCTATAGATGGAGATAAGGGCTTCCCCAATACTTTTCCCACCTGAATTAGTATCATGCTCTTTTGGTAAACTCAATCTCAAATTGTAATGAAAACAAGTGAAAAAGCTCTCATTAAAGTAGTCTATTTTAAGCTCTTGTGTAACTGTTCTGTGTTTCTATATACACTGCTAAAAAAAATAAAGGGAACACTTAAACAACACAATGTAACTCCAAGTCAATCTCACTTCTGTGAAATCAAACTGTCCACTTAGGAAGCAACACTGATTGACAATACATTTCACATGCTGTTGTGCAAATGGAATAGACAACAGGTGGAAATTATAGGCAATTGGCAAGACACCCCCAATAAAGGACTGGTTTTGCAGGTGGTGACCACAGACCACTTCTCAGTTCCTATGCTTCCTGGCTGATGTTTTGGTCACTTGAATGCTGGCGGTGCTTTCACTCTAGTGGTAGCATGAGACGGAGTCTACAACCCACACAAGTGGCTCAGGTAGTGCAGCTCATCCAGGATGGCACATCAATGCAAGCTGTGGCAAGAAGGTTTGCTGTGTCTGTCAGCGTAGTTTCCAGAGCATGGAGGCGCTACCAGGAGACAGGCCAGTACATCAGGAGACGTGGAGGAGGCCGTAGGAAGGCAACAACCCAGCAGCAGGGCTGCTACCTCCGCCTTTGTGCAAGGAGGAGCAGGAGGAGCACTGCCAGAGCCCTGCAAAATGACCTCCAGCAGGCCACAAATGTGCATGTGTCTGCTCAAACGGTCAGAAACAGATTCTATGAGGGCCCGACGTCCACAGGTGGGGGTTGTGCTTACAGCCCAACACCGTGCAGGACGTTTGGCATTTGCCAGAGAACACCAAGATTGGCAAATTCGCCACTGGCGCCCTGTGCTCTTCACAGATGAAAGCAGGTTCACACATGTGAGCACATGTGACAGACGTGACCGAGTCTGGAGACGCCGTGGAGCACGTTCTGCTGCCTGCAACATCCTCCAGCATGACCGGTTTGGCGGTGGGTCAGTCATGGTGTGGGGTGGCATTTCTTTGGGGGGCAGCACAGCCCTCCATGTGCTCGCCAGAGGTAGCCTGACTGCCATTAGGTACCGAGATGAGATCCTCAGACCCCTTGTGAGACCATATGCTGGTGCGGTTGGCCCTGGGTTCCTCCTAATGCAAGACAATGCTAGACCTCATGTGGCTGGAGTGTGTCAGCAGTTCCTGCAAGAGGAAGGCATTGATGCTATGGACTGGCCCGCCCGTTCCCCAGACCTGAATCAAATTGAGCACATCTGGGACATCATGTCTCGCTCCATGCACCAACGCCACGTTGCACCACAGACTGTCCAGGAGTTGGCAGATGCTTTAGTCCAGGTCTGGGAGGAGATCCCTCAGGAGACCATCCGCCACCTCATCAGGAGCATGCCCAGGCGTTTTAGGGAGGTCATACAGGCAGGTGGAGGCCACACACACTACTGAGCCTCATTTTGACTTGTTTTAAGGACATTACATCAAAATCAGCCTGTAGTGTGGTTTTCCACTTTAATTTTGAGGGTGACTCCAAATCCAGACCTCCATGGGTTGATAAATTTGATTTCCATTGATAATTTTTGTGTGATTTTGTTGTCAGCACATTCAACTATGTAAAGAAAAAAGTATTTAATAAGATTATTTCATTCATTCAGATCTAGGATGTGTTATTTTAGTGTTCCCTTAATTTTTTTGAGCAGTGTATTTTTCCTGTAACTTATCTATGACTGCAGGGTATTACCACAAAGACTGAGCTACTACTACCACTGACATATTGTAGCCTACGTATTTGAATGTGAAAATAGGCTGAGGACTTTTTTAGCCTGCCTCTATTGCAGCAGATATGGAAAGAGAGAATGAGAGCAGCAAGAGATTGAGAGAAAGAGTGAGAGCAGAGATAGAATGAGAGCAGGAAGAGAGAAAGGGAAAGAGAGCACAGGGAGGGAGAGATGGAGCCATTATGTATTTGTTCAGTCTGGCTTCTTCCTCCAGGGCCCTTGGCTTGGTTGGCAGATAGAGGATAGAGAGTCCGGGGCTTCAGGCGAGTGTAAGGCTGGCTGTGTCCTATGTAGTATTGCACTAAATAGGGAATAGGGTGCCATTTGGGACTCAGGCAGATTCAGGCCAGGGATACTGGAGTTCTTTATGAGCTCAGTGTGGAGCGGAGAGAGAGAGAGAGAGAGAGAGAGAGAGAGAGAGAGAGAGAGAGAGAGACAAGAAGACCGTAGGGGGATGGCTGCTCTCTGGGGATGCTAGTGGCAAAGGAGGATTCTCAAGGAGTTTTTAGGATGGAGCAATTTGACCCAGAAAAAATGAAGAAATCACAGGTGTGTGTGCATGCGTGTCTGCGCAAACGTGTGTTGGAAGTGGCAATGGCCGTTCAGTATGTTTCCATGATATCTGCTGTATGAATCTTGTACTCCATAATGTCTGCAACTCAAAGCATTAGAGGCATCGAGGTAGGGTTAAACTGGACTTATTTTACTTAACCTGGGATTGAAGGATAGATAGGCTTGGCTGCTAAATAGGCTTGGGTGGTATCCAGATTGTCCTACCTTCAAACCGACCTTGTGCCATCTCGGGCTATTCGGTAATAATACCGGCACTGCACACAAGGGGCGCTATTTTCAAACCCCACTGAGCCTCTGTAATCCCAAGGTTAGTTATACTAAAAAGTACATTTAAAATACCATAGCGAATACTAGCTAAATGCTAACGAGCGCATGCAAACATTTTATACAGTCTCTGACAAACTGTTTGCCTGACAGATATCACAGTTCATAAAGTTATGAAAGTAACAAAAAAATGCTACTCACAGTTTGCTGCACGCACGAAACAAATATTAGACAGCAAGGTAGGGCTGTGTCAGAGGAAGGCCCAAAAAATTGTCAAAGACTCCAGTCACCCAAGTCATAGACTGTTCTCTCTGCAACCGCACGGCAAGCGGTACCAGAGCGCCAAATCTAGGTCTATATGGCCTAAAAGTCACATCTAGATTTTTTTACATTTATGGCTGATTCACGATATACACTACCAGTCAAAAGTTTGGACACACCTACAGTGAGGGGAAAAAGTATTTGATCCCCTGCTGATTTTGTACGTTTGCCCACTGACAAAGAAATGATCAGTCTATCATTTTAATGGTAGGTTTATTTGAACAGTGAGAGACAGAATAACAACAACAAAATCCAGAAAAACGCATGTCAAAAATGTTATAAATTGATTTGCATTTTAATGAGGGAAATAAGTATTTGACTCCCTCTCAATCAGAAAGATTATTGCCCAGACCACATGACCTTCTCCCATTCCTCCTCTGGATCATCCAGATGGTCATTGGCAAACTTCAGACAGGCCTGGATATGCGCTGGCTTGAGCAGGGGGACCTTGCGTGCGCTGCAGGATTTTAATCCATGACGGCGTAGTGTGTTACTAATGGTTTTCTTTGAGACTGTGGTCCCAGCTCTCTTCAGGTCATTGACCAGGTCCTGCCGTGCAGTTCTGGGCTGATCCCTCACCTTCCTCATTATCATTGATGCCCCACGAGGTGAGATCTTGCATGGAGCCCCAGACCGAGGGTGATTTGACCGTCATCTTGAACTTCTTCCATTTTCTAATAATTGCGCCAACAGTTGTTGCCTTCTCACCAAGCTGCTTGCCTATTGTCCTGTAGCCCATCCCAGCCTTGTGCAGGTCTACAATTTTATCCCTGATGTCCTTACACAGCTCTCTGGTCTTGGCCATTGTGGAGAGGTTGGAGTTTGTTTGAGTGTGTGGACAGGTGTCTTTTATACAGGTAACGAGTTCAAACAGGTGCAGTTAATACAGATAATGTGTGGAGAACAGGAGGGCTTCTTAAAGAAAAACTAACAGGTCTGTGAGAGCCGGAATTCTTACTGGTTGGTAGGTGATCAAATACTTATGTCATGCAATAAAATGCAAATTAATTACTTAAAAATCATACAATGTGATTTTTCTGGATTTTTGTTTTAGATTCCGTCTCTCACAGTTGAAGTGTACCTATGATAAAAATTACAGACCTCTACATGCTTTGTAAGTAGGAAAACCTGCAAAATCGGCAGTGTATCAAATACTTGTTCTCCCCACTGAATGTGGGGACTCCTTCAAGACTGTTGGAAAAGCATTCCAGGTGAAGCTGGTTGAGAGAATGCCAAGAGTGTGCAAAACTGTCATCAAGGCAAGGAGTGCCTACTTTGAAGAATCTCAAATATAACATATTTTGATTTGTTTAACACATTTTTGGTTACTACATGATTCCATATGTGTTATTTCATAGTTTTGATGTCTTCTATTATTCTACAATGTAGAAAATAGTAAAAGTAAAGAAAAACCCTTGAACGAGTAGGTGTGTCCAAACTTTAGACTGGTACTGTAGATCTCGATTTTTGGAACTTTTTCTCTAAATAATGTTGCACAATTAAAGGGCAATACACTGGATTTCAAACAGGAATAATCTAATGAATTCAGGGATTGTAAAATTATATCTAGGCTAAATATAATCATTTTACAACCAGAAGACCCACTAATAATTAAATTATTTTATCAAAATAGTTTAACCTGCTTTTTTGCAATACATTTTTTTTAAATAGCTTCAACGGTATTGAAAAACCATCCCGTGGTTATTTCCAAATATTCTGGTATACGGCATATACAGTATACCGACCAAGCCTACTGCAGACACAGTCTGGCTCCAGGGAGAGGACGGGAGTGTATTTAGTGTCTGCAGCCCAAAGTTGAAGGTTAGGGAGCTACTCTGTAGATTCTGATTAATATTATAGATGCAAATGACTATGCTATATTGCTGATATGATGAGTCTCTGGATTTCTTAGGGAGAAAACTCTCTTGACTCTTCTTTTTGGGTATTGCTAAGTTATCATGGTGATTTAAAGCATATTTAAATGAAGTGTTTTAAGTCTCAAACCTGTATGTCATTTACACACCCTCAACTTTTTTTATACTGGAATAATTATATTAATTTAATCTCAGTGGCTATTATGGAAAGTGATGTGATATTTATAGTATCCCAGGCAGAGGCTAGCCTATAGAAACCTTTGTTATTGTAGCAGTCAACCTTTTAGATGACTATTTTCCACCATAGTCTGGAAGCAGCTGCTTGGGATCTGAATTAGTGGCTGCATCCCAAATGGCACTGTATTCCCAAGATAGTGCACTACTTTTGCCTGCAGCCCTATGGGTCCTTGACTGGTCAAAATTAGTGCGCTATATAGGGAATAGAATTTGGGACGCAGACAGTCTCTCTCACCACATGACTCACATGTTCTCTCAATATGCAGATTAGTGTAGTTTTAAGAGGAACTTATTTTCCACTTTCTCTCCTCACAATGAAATTCATCAAGACATAACCAGGAGGGGGATGTGATTTAAGGTTCTAGGAATGCCTGTGCTTATCCACCAAGGTAAACAAAGGATGCGCCCCAAATGGCACCCTTTTCCCTAGCCTATATAGTGCACTACTTTTGATCAGAGCCATATGGGTCCTGGTCAAAAGTAGTGCACTAAAAAGGAATACTTTGAGATTTTCGCAATGAGGCCCTTTATCTACTTCCCCAGACAGATGAACTTGTGAATACCATTTGTAACATGCATTCGGAAAGTGTTCAGACCCCTTGACTTTTTCCACATTTTGTTATGTTACAGCCTTATTCTAAAATTGATAAAATTGTTGTTTTTCCTCATCAATCTATAGTCGTGGTCAAAAGTTTTGAGAATGACACAAGTATTGGTCTTCACAAAGTTCGCTGCTTCAGTGTTATGAGATATTTTTGTCAGATGTTACAAGCATTCCATAAGTGTCAATGGCTTTTATTGACAATTACATTAAGTTTATGCAAAGAGTCAATATTTGCAGTGTTGACCCTTCTTTTTCAAGACCTCTGCAATCCACCCTGGCATGCTGCCAATTAACTTGTACTCACCTTCTCCTCTCCGGACATGGTGTTTTCCGGATGCCCCAAACAATCGGAAAGGGTATTCATCAGAGAAAATGACTTTACCCCAGTCCTCAGCAGTCCAATCCCTGTACCTTTTGCAGAATATCAGTCTGTCCCTGATGTTTTTCCTGGAGAGAAGTGGCTTCTTTGCTGCCCTTCTTGACACCAGGCCATCCTCCAAAAGTATTCGCCTCACTGTGCGTGCAGATGCACTCACACCTGCCTGCTGCCATTCCTGAGCAAGCTCTGCACTGGTGGTGCCCCGATCCCGCAGCTGAATCAACTTTAGGAGACGGTCCTGGCGCTTGCTAGACTTTCTTGGGCGCCCTGATGCCTTCTTCGCAACAATTGAACCTCTCTCCTTGAAGTTCTTGATGATCCGATAAATGCTTGATTTAGGTGCAATCTTACTAGCAGCAGTATCCTTGCCTGTGAAGCCCTTTTTGTGCAAAGCAATGATGACGGCATGTGTTTCCTTGCAGGTAACCATGGTTAACAGAGGAAGAACAATGATTTCAAGCACCACCCTCCTTTTAAAGCTTCCAGTCTGTTATTCTAACTCAATCAGCATGACAGAGTGATCTCCAGCCTTGTCCTCGTCAACACTCTCAACTGTGTTAACAAGAGAATCACTGACATGATGACAGCTGGTCCTTTTGCGGCAGGGCTGAAATGCAGTGGAAATGTTTTTGGGGGATTAAGTTCATTTTCATGGCAAAGAGGGACTTTGCAATTAATTGCAATTCATCTGATCACTCTTCATAACATTCTGGAGTATATGCAAATTGCCATCATCAAAACTGAGGCAGCAGACTTTGTGAAAATTTGTATTTGTGTCATTCTCAAAACTTTTGACCACGACTGTACACACAATACCCCATAATGACAAAGCAACATTATTTTTTTGTTGAAATGTTTGCAAATGTATTTTTAAAAAATTGAAAAACTAGCACATTTACATTAGTATTCAGACCCTTTATTCACTACCTTGTTGAAGCACCTTTGGCAGCAATTACAGCCTCTAGTCTTCTTGGGTATGACGCTACAACCTTGGCACACCTGTATTTGGGGAGTTTCTCCCATTCTTCTGTGCAGATCCTCTCAAGCTCTGTCAGGTTGGATGGGGAGCGTCACTGCACAGCTATTTTTAGGATTCTCCAGAGATGTTAGATCGGGTTCAAGTCTGGGCTCTGGCTGGGCCACTCAAGGACATTCAGAGACTTGTCCCGAAGCCACTCCTGTGTAGTCTTGGCTGTGTGCTTAGGGTTGTTGTCCTGTTGTTTTCATCAAGGGTCTCTCTCTGTGCTTCGCTCCGTTCATCTTTCCCTCGATCCTGACTAGTCTCCCAGTCCCTGCCACTGAAAAACATCCCCACAGCATGATGCTGCCACCGCCATGTTTCACCGTAGGGATGGTGCCAGGTTTCCTCCAGACGTGACGCTTGGCATTCAGGCCAAGGAGTTCAATCTTGGTTTCATCAGACCAGAGAATCTTGTTTCTCATGGTCTGAGAGTCCTTTAGGTGCCTTTTTGCAAACTCCAAGCTTACTGTCATGTGCCTTTTACTGAGGGGTGGATTCAGTCTGGCAGAGATGGTTGTAGTAATAATAATAATATGACATTGTCCTTCTAGAAGGTTCTCCCATCTCCACAGAGGAACTCTGGAGCTATGTCAGAGTGACCATCGGGTTCTTGGTCACCTCCCTGACCAAGGCCCTTCTCCCCCGATTGCTAAGTTTGGCCGGGCGGCCAGCTCTAGGAAGAGTCCTTGGTTCCAAACTTCTTCCATTTAAGAATGATGGAGGCCACTGTGTTCTTGGGGACCTTAAATGCTGCAGAGATTTTTTGGTACCCTTCTCCAGATCTGTGCCTCGACACAATCCTGTCTCGGAGCTCTACGGACAATTCCTTCGACATCTTGGCTTGGTTTTTGCTCTGACATGCACTGTCAACTGTGGGACCTTATATAGATATGTGTGTGCCTTTCCAAATCATGTGAGGTATTTCAGTTTTTACTATTTTATACATTTTACAAACATTTTAAAAACTAGTTTCCCCTTTGTCATTATGGAGTATTGTGTGTAGATTGAGGGGAAACAACTATTTAATCAATTTTAGAATAAGGCTGTAACGTAACAAAATGTGGAGAAGGGGTCTGAATACTTTCCGAATGCACTGTATGTCTCTGCGCCCAGTATGAAGGAAGTTAGAGGTAGTTGTGTGAGCCAATGTTAACTAGCGTTGTTAGCTGTTCCCATAGACTTCCAGTCATTGCCTTAACCCTAGTTAGCAATTGCGCTAACGCTAGTTAGCAACTTCCTTCAAACTGCACGCAGAGACATAAAAATGATATTCCAAGTTAATCTGACTGGGGGTAAAGGGATTCATTGCCAAAATCTCGGAGTATCACTTTATTTGGGACGCAGACAAAGGCTTCTCCGAGGGAAGGGGCTCTGAGCCATGCTTTGGTATGTAGACCTTCATCAATAGCACTGCAAATAATAGGCTCTGTTTTGTATTATTTCTGATTGCTTTGAGTTTGAATGTAATTTGAATTTGGAAAGTCTGAAACATAGTATGTTCAGTTGATTCAGTTGGAAACATGATATCAGTAGTATGCTAAAAATAATCTCTCTTTCCCTTTCCCCTCCCCCCTACACTCCCATCTCTCTCCTCTCCAGGTGTATCGGCGCCTTGCTAGCGGGAGGCGGAGCATGCGTGTGAGGTCAGAGATCAGATTGGACGTGGAGCTGTAATGCGTGCGGCGAGCTGCAGGATGAACGTGGCGGCCATTCTGAATGGCCTACTAGTTTCAGTGGTGGCAGCACTGCTCTGGAAGTACGTAAGGCTGAGCGAGCACGCTGCAGTACTGGAGGAGGAGCTGCAGCTGACCCACCAGTCCCAGGAGCTGTCCCAGGCCCGGATAGACTACCATGCCGCTCTGCTGGCCCTCCAGGAGCATGGCACCCGCATGGTCTGCACCGGCAAGATGCACACTGACCGCATCTGCCGCTTCGACTACCTCTGCTACTGTGCCGAGGCCGAGGAGTTTGTCTTCTTCCACAGCAACTCCTCCTTCATGCTGCCCAACCTGGGGCCACGGCGCTTCCAGCCAGCCCTGCTGGACCTGTCCTCTGTGGAGGATCACAACACCCAGTACTTCAACTTCCTAGAGCTGCCCGCCGCCGCCCTCAAGTTCATGCCCAAGCCTGTGTTCATCCCTGACGTCACCCTCATCCTCAACCGGTTCAATCCGGATAACCTGATGCACGTCTTCCACGACGACCTGCTGCCCATCTTCTACACCATGCGGCAGTACTCGGACCTGGACGATGAGGCCCGCCTGGTCTTCATGGAGGGCTGGGGCGAGGGTGCACACTTTGACCTCTACCGTCTGCTGAGCAGCAAGCAGCCACTCCTCAAAGAGCAGCTGAGGAACTTTGGCAAACTTATGTGCTTCACTAAGTCCTACGTGGGCTTGTCCAAGATGACCACATGGTACCAGTATGGCTTTGTCCAGCCACAGGGCCCCAAAGCCAACATCCTGGTCTCTGGGAACGAGATCCGGCAGTTTGCCTCATCGCTGATGGAGAAGCTCAATATCAACACGCAAGGCGGAGGAGAGGAGAGCGCGGCAGAGGAAAAGGACGAGTACATCGTAGTGTTCAGTCGCTCCATCAACAGACTCATCCTGAACGAAGCGGAGCTGATCCTGGCGTTGGCGCAGGAGTTCCAGATGAGAGCCGTGACGGTGTCTCTGGAGGAGCAGACCTTCCCAAGCATCGTCAAGGTCATCAGCGGGGCCTCCATGTTGGTCAGCATGCACGGTGCCCAGCTGGTCTCCTCTCTCTTCCTCCCCCGGGGGGCCGTCGTAGTGGAGCTCTTCCCCTATGCGGTCAACCCAGAGCAGTACACCCCTTACAAAACCCTGGCCTCTCTACCAGGCATGGACCTGCAGTATGTGGCCTGGAGGAACATGGTGGAGGAGAACTCTGTGGCCTACCCAGAGAGGCCCTGGGAGCAGGGAGGTATAGCCCACCTGGAGAAGGAAGAGCAGGAACACATCCTGGCCAGTAAGGAAGTACCCAGACACCTGTGCTGCCGCAACCCTGAGTGGCTCTATCGCATCTACCAGGACACCATAGTGGACATCCCTTCTTTACTAGAGGCTCTCAGAGAGACAGTGAAAACCAGGCCCAACCTGAAGAAGGCCAAGCCTGCCAGCACGGTCCACCCGGGCCGGGTCAGAGAGCCCCAGTGCCAGACGTCGGTCCGGGCCACCAACGAGGCCAAGCTGACTGTGTCGTGGCAAATCCCCTGGAACCTCAAGTACCTGAAGGTCAGGGAGGTGAAGTACGAAGTGTGGATCCAGGAGCAAGGAGAGAACACATACATGCCTTATATTCTCCCCCACCAGAACTATACCTTCTCTGAAAACATCAAACCCTTTACGACGTACCTGGTGTGGGTGCGCTGCATCTTTAACAAAAACCTCCTGGGGCCCTTTGCAGATGTACTCATGTGCAGGACATAACTTTAGTTGATATATACAGTCTCAAGTTTGTGACTGCTTGTTCCAGATGATCAGATATTGGGGCTGTGGGTTATAGAAAGTGATGCTAGAAAGGTTCTGTATAATTTCAGCCAGTAGTTTTGAAAGTAGCACTCTCAAGCCAAAATGGGTCCCAGAAAATTGTGCACAGTTGTATACAACGTCATCCATTCCGTATGATATGTTATGTCCTGCACAAATGTATGTTTCCTGCAATTCGTATGATGTGTTACGAATTTGTAAGTGCTTAAGATCCCGTTCAATCTCTTTAATATGAAAATCTGGGATTGAGGATAGTCTCCGATTGAGGATAGTTGATATGATGTAATCAGTATCTGGTATTAGAGACTGTGCTGTGTGATGAGATGACCATGTCCTCACACAGAAGAGAGTGAAATGCAATGGAAATTCAATGGCATTTAGCATGGGATGCAGGGACACGAGTCACGATTTAAGGATACATTGTCTGTACCTTAGGCAGAAAGTGCTATACAATGTCTCTTTTTGAGGTATAGGAATTTATTTTATATATTTATTTATGAGCAAAAATGTATAGTATGAATTAATGTATCTTTTTTATTAGTCTAAAACACTGAACCTATTTGAGTATGTAATGTAGGTTTTCAGCAAAGCCCAGATGGGACTTTATGATGACTTGGTCTTGGTTTCATACCTCTTTGTTGGTTTCTGATTTGTTATACTGTTATCTGATAAATCACACCTTTGTGGCTTAGCCTACCCTCCTGCACAAAGTTGTAGCTTTGTCATGTTGCCTTTCTAATTGGCAATTTACATAATTGTTTGCAGAATGTTGCCAAAACCTTAAAGGGATACTGTGAGATTCTGGCAATTACGCCTTTTTTCTACTTACTTAGAGTCAGTTGAACTTGTGGGTACCATATTTATGCCTCTGCATGCAGTATGAAGGAAGTTAGAGGTAGTTTCGTGTGCCAATCCTAACTAGCATTAGCACAATGACTGGAAGTCTATGATACACTTCCAGTCATTGCGCTAACGCTAGTTAGCAATTGCGCTAGCGCTAGTTAGCAACTCCCCTAGCGCTAGTTAGCAACTCCCTTCAAACCACACGCAGAGACATAAAAATAGTATCCATGAGTTCATCTGACTCTGGACAAGTAGATAAAGGGCCTCATTGCCAAAATCCCGAAGTATCCCTTTAAGAGAAACCAAAGTGAATTTGAAAATATGGTCACCAGTCTACCATTAAGTATGTGTTATTAGTTGTAATTGGATTATCTTGTGCTTCATTGAGGGTCTAATATTTGCCATTTACCTTTTTGACCTATTGTGGCCCATGCATAATAAATTCTTCCTCTTCTAGATTATTTGAGATATTAATTCAAGGTAGATGAAAACTTTCAAGAGTGTGTCCAGGAAAATATGTTTCCAGTTTTCTAAAGATGCTGACTAGAACATGCATTATTCATTCAAATGCAGCAGTTTTTTTAGAACAGGGTTCCTCTAAATGAAAATAAAGAGAATATATTATCATGTATTTATGTAAAAGGTTCTGTTGCTATGCGGTGCGGTCACTAGATATGCGAGGGATACTTCTATTTCTTTCAGAAACACTGGAGTTTCTTTAATTAGTTTATTTATTGTCATTGCCCTATGTGTCAAATACAAAAAGGTTCATGTCACTTCAGTGTCCCCATTACAGTTCAATTGTCCTATTTTTTTAATTCAGTCCACACAGTTGCAAAAAAGGATCAGAATTCCTTACTTACTATTAATGGGTACCATTAATTGTAATTTTGCGCAGGTTATATGCATGCATAAACTTGCACTATAATTAGCCTGCGACGGTTTTAATTTGAAAGGGTGCTAATGACTGCTCTGCCCCGAATCAAGCTGGAGGAATAACCCATTCTATGGCTCATCAGTGCTGCTAACCATGCGTGATTCAGTGGTTTTATCCCAAATGGCACCCTCTTCCCTTTATAGTGTACTACTTTTGACCAAAGCTTATAAAGGTGACCAGGGCCTAAAAGTAGTGCTCTATATAGGGAATAGGGTGCCATTTTTGGTCTCAGCCCAAGCCTATATGATGGTGTGCAATGCTGCCTGTTACATTTCATTGCCTTGTGGTGTGCAAAACGAAACTAATTAATAGCTTCCCAGTATGTACCAAGCCCCCAGAGTAAGAGTGCTAATGTGGGATCAGCAGCAGCCCTCCTGTCCTTCTATTGCCTTCAGAAAGTATTTACACCCCTTTACTTTTTCCAAATGTTGTTGCTACAAAGTAGGTTTAAAATGGATTTAATTGTAAATTTTTTCAACAATCTACATAAAATAATCTGTAATGTCAAAGTGGAAGAACAATTCTAACATTTGTAAAAGAAATACAGTATATCTTTATTACATAAGTATTCAACCCCCTGAGTCAATACATGTTAGAATGACCTTTTGGCAGCGATTACAGCTGTGAGTCTTTCTACACCTGGATTGTGCAACATTTGCCCATTTATTATTTTCATAGTTCTTGAAGCTCTGTCAAATTGGTTGTTGTTCATTGTTAGACAACTATTTTCAAGTCTTGCCATAGATTTTCAAGCAGATTTAAGTCAAAACTGTAATTCAGCCACTCAGGAACGTTCACTGTCTTCTTGGTAAACAACTCCAGTGTAGATTTGGCCTTGTGTTTTAGGTTATTGTCCTGCTGAAAGGTGAATTAATCTCCCAGTGTCTGGTGGAAAGCAGACTGAACCAGGTTTTCCTCTAGGATTTTGCCTGTGCTTAGCTCCATTACATTTCTATTTTATCTTGAAAAACTCCCCAGTCTTTAGCGATTACAAGCATACCCATAACATGATGCAGCCACCACTATGCTTGAAAATATGGAGAGTGGTACTCAGTAATGTGTTGTGTAGGGTTTGCCCCAAATATAACACTTTGTATTTAGGACAAAAAGTTAATTGCTTTGCCACGTTTTTTGCAATATTACTTTAGTGCCTTGTTGCAAACATAATTCATGTTTTGGAATATTTTAATTATGTACAGGCTTCCTTTTCACTCTGTCAATTAGGTTAGTTTTGTGGAGTAACTACAATGTTGTTGATCCATCCTCAGTTTTCTCCTATCACAACTATTAAATTCTGTAACTGTTTTAAAGTCACCATTGGCCTCATGGTGAAATCCCTGAGCAGTTTCCTTCCTCTCCAGCAACTGAGTTAGGATGGACTCCTGTATTTTTGTAGTGACTGGGTGAATTGATACACCATCCAAAGTGTAATTAATAATTTCACCATACTTTTTTTTTTACCAATAGGTGCCCTTCTTTGCGAGGCATTGGGAAACCTCTTTGTGGTTGAATCTGTGTTTGAAATTCACTGCTCGACTGAGGGACCTTACAGATCATTTTATGTGTGGGATACAGAGATGAGATAGTCATTCAAAAATCATGTTAAGCACTATTATTGCACACAGAGTGAGTCCATCCAACTTATTATGTGAATTGTTAAGCAAATTTTTACACCTGAACATATTTAGGCTTGCCATAACAAAGGGATTGACTCGAGAAATTTCAGCTTTTCATTTTTAATTATACTGAACAAAAATATAAACGCAACAATTTCAACAATTTTACTAAGTTAAAGTTCATATAAGGAAATCAGTCAATTTAAATAAATAAATTAGGCCCTAATCTATGGAATTCACATGACTGGGCAGGGGCACAGCCATGGGTGGGCCTGGGAGGGCATAGGCCCACCAACTGGGGAGCCAGGCTCAGCCAATCAGAATGAGTTTTCCCCCACAAAAGGGCTTTATTACAGACCGAAATACTCCTCAGTTTCATCAGCTGTCTGGGTGGCTAGTTTCCAACGATACCGCAGGTAAAGGAGAAATGCTCACTAACAGGGATTTAAAAAAAAATGTGTGCACAAAATTTGAAAGAAATAAGCTTTTGTGCGTATGGAAAATATCTGGGATCTTTTATTTCAGCTCATGAAACAAGGGACCAACAATTTACATGTGGCGTTTATATTTTTGTTCAGTATAACTTGTAAAGTTATTCCACTTTGACATTATGGGGTATTGTGTGTAGGCTAGTGAAAAAAATCTAAATGTTATCCATTTTAAATTCAGGCTGTAACACAACAACATGTAGAAAAAGTTGAGGGGTGTGAATACTTTCTGAAGGCACTGTATTGTGATCTAAAAGGTTAAACTGATCCTAAATCAGCACTCCTACTCTGAGACGCTTGACATGCGGCCCCAGATCTCTCTGTCCCAGGGTTGAGTTTGCAGCAGAGGGAACAGGTTTGAAACTAGTTTGACTGTGGAGCGCCTCCTGTTTTTGAGACAACTGAGAGTGGTGACAGGAGTCAGTGAATCTACAGCATTGGATTGGGGTTTCTCTCTTCCCCTAAAACAGCACTAGTGACACACACATCGCCAGTGCCAATTTATGGACTTTGCAATGCGTGTCATAATCTAATGGACATTAATGGTGTCATAATAATCAAGGTATGTAAATGCAGTGCTGACTGGCTAGTATGTGAAAATCCTACCCATTGCACTGTACCCATTGAGGTAGGCTACTGAATAACTAAATTCCTCATTAACTGGAATTTGTCCCTTTTTGATTGAGAGATGTTTCGGTTTGAAAGTCGACTTGAACTGTTTAAAAAAAAAAAAAGATGTTCTCAAATGCAGTTCTGTCAGTGTTTGTATTCAAGATTATTTTGAACTGTTGTTGTTCAATGTGATGTTGTATTTTGTGTGTTTGTAATGCTTGTTAGGTTGTGTATACCCCCTCCAGTAAATACATTATATTTGCTAAGACTGAAGTGTGTCAGAAACTAGTGTACATGTATTATGTTTACTACAATGATCCAAAAGTAAGAACATTGAGTTACTGAATAAAACAACATTCTTTTTTATATATTTTGTCTTTTTTCATAGCTCTGGCAAACATCTCATGGGAATAAAATATGAATAAAGTTGATATAGAAATTAAAATATATACAGGTTAAAAGTCATGACTAAATGTTCCACCCTTAAATATAGTTGTGAAATGTTCTTGTTTTAAGTATGATTAGTACTTTCTTAGTAGTGACTAATTATTATACTCTGAAACTGTGTGAGATGTGTTAGAATCTACTACCTGGTAATGTGTGTCTCCCGAGTGGCGCAGTGGTCTAAGGCACTAGAGATCCTGGTTAGAATCCAGGCTCTGTCGTAGCCGGCCGCGACTGGGAGACCCATGGGGCGGCGCACAATTGGCCCAGCGTCGTCCAGGGTAGGGGAGGGAATGGCCGGCAGGGATGTAGCTCAGTTGGTAGAGCATGGCGTTTGCAACGCCAGAGTTGTGGGTTCAATTCCCACGGGGGGCCAGTATGAAAAATATAAAAAATTATGTATGCACTCACTAACTGTAAGTCGCTCTGGATAAGAGCGTCTGCTAAATGACTAAAATGTTAATGTAAATGTGTGAGTGTAGGACCAGTAAAGATTATGACATTGTGTTACTATTTAGCAATGTGAGTAGGAGTTAGACCGGACGGCGAAGAAGAAGGGGAACTGGGAATGGTGCAGAATATTGTGAGAACGGCGATAACTGAGGAATGCAGGGAGTAGGCTATGATAAGAAAGTGTGTGTGTGTGAACTGATGGTCAGGAGAGAAATTATAAAGTGGAAAACTACAGCCTGCCTACAGAGAGGAGGGATTTTCATATGACGTGTGCGTATAAAAAATATTGTACGACCATTATGTGGCAGAATTCTCAAGGAATAAATCTCTGACTATGCAGACTGGGACTCTGTCCGTTTCTTAAATCCAAAAGACTTACCTTTTGGGAGACGCACAGAGACACTGAAATAGTTTGTTAAATAATTCACATAACAAAAGTATGAAAATAAAATAAAAATGTATGCACTCACTAACTGTAAGTCGCACTGGATAAGAGTGTCTGCTAAATGACTAAAATATAATAATCATTCTAAGCGATTACATTCCTATTACATATGCAATCAATATCTTGTTTGATTGAGAAGGGAATTGCACAGACGAAAAAGAAGAGAGACCTAAACTTCTATAACAAAGCCGTATTTAACTGCTTATTTTTAGGTTCTAAATAAGGGCATTACCTTGGTTCATTTTTTTTGGCTCTAAAGATATTTTAGGCCATACATAAAGGTTTTTTAATTACGCATGCCCCCCAGAACAAACTGTACTATATCAAAATGTAATTGTAACAAACATCTGAGACAGAAAGTAAGTGCATGCACTCTTAGTCTCATCATGCTTTATAAAAAGTTGACTGCCTGCATTTCGCTTGGAAGACAAGTCACCTCCCGACATCCTTCAGTCTCTTCCCTCCCATCCTACCCTCTTCTCCACTGGGCTATTTTCTGCCAGCTTAGTCCTGGACATGAGATGCGCTCTGACAAGCCCAGATGAGCAGCACCAGTGTACAGGGGTAAGTGACAGTGGCCTTCCCCCAGAGTGGAGGAGTGGCAGGGGGAGCCAGGTGGCAGAGCACAGCAGAGTGAGTGTGCGTCCCAAATGGCACCCCTTTCTCTATAAAGTGAACTACTTTTGACCAGAGACCATATGGCTCTGCTCAATAGTAGTGCACTATGTAGGAAATGGGGTGCCATTTGGGATGCAGCCTGAGTGAGTGGCTGTAATGGAGGAAGAATGAGAAGAACTCTCAGTGGCTATGAAGAAACAGAACAGAAGGAGCCAAGGGGGCTGAGGCTTAAGTGGACCCCATCCTCCAATCCATTCTTTAACATTCAGTGCTAGAAGTTTAGAGTTTGTCACCTTACCCAGTGTAAAAGCAAGCTGGAGGGACATAACATATAGTGTGACTATGTGATTTGTGGGATGATGCTCATCATGAAAAGCTTAGGACCCTTCTCTTCTACTCCCTCCGCATGACGCGAAGCAGCAAGCGAGCCTGATATGATGGTAGCCGCAGTGGGGATACACCTTCTGGAAAGCCATTTATCCATGCAGACTTGGTGTCAATCTAAATATAAGGGCATCAGCCCCATTGTCTCTAATCAGCTGGTCACAAAGGACTAGCCTGGGTGTAGTAACGTATTCCTTTTTTGTTTGCTCAAGGTCCCACCAGTGAGCATCATACAAGCCAAGCCACTCAACGTGCAAAATATGTTATTCAGGGAAGTCAGAAGTTGGCAGGTAGCAGCTACTGAATTGCTCGTGTAGGCCTGTGTGTCTGACTGCAGAGGGAGTGGATGAGTCTTTCTTATTTGTATTCAGATGGGGTTGCCGTCTTAAACCAGTGGCTCCTTTTCCTCCAAAAGAGAGCAGTGACTCACTACTAGTTTTTGTTATTTTTGCAGAAATGCCGCAACGCTGAGACAAGGGGAGAAGGTTAAGCTACCGGCTTTTGAAGTCAGGGTTATGTCTCATTGACTATACACGAAAGGGGAAAGCTACTCAAGGCTGCTTTGAACTCAAAATAATGCAGCTTTTCCATCTCTCTGTGTTGTTATATCTTTGAACTGCCTAGTAAAGGGTTAAGGTGACTTTGGGGATTTAGCACACAACAGAATGTAGTGCTGTAGTATACAATATGTTTCCTCTCTGTGATATCACAATAATATCCTCATAATAAACTCAAGGTTGTTTTGACTAAATATGCTGCTAACAAAATTGTATAGCAGAAGTAGTGCAATTAACACTTTGTGGCCTGGGTTGGTTTATGAGCAAACCATGTTCAACCCTTGATATTGAAAGCTTGAGTTGGTTTTCATTTCTACACCTGATATTTTCCCAAAGCACACCTGAGAAGTTTCAAAAACATGCACGCTGACATGTTCATTAGCAGAACACCTGAGACCCGCCTGAAGGAGGTGCTGCCAATGATGCTATGGCAATGCACCTTTCATCATTACAGCAACATACCTGAGAGAGGAGCCTTAAAGATTCTCATTATTATCACAGACATCCTCCTACTTGAGAGAGCCTTGGGTACATTTCCTCACAAAGTATTCATATCCCTTGACTTATTCCACATTTTGTTGTGTTACAGTCTGAATTCATAATGGATTAAATTGATTGTTTTTCTCACCCATCTACACACAATGCCCCATAATGACAAAGTAAAAATATGTTTTAGAAATGTTTGCTAATGTATTGAAAATGAAATACAGAAATATCTCATTTACATAAGTATTCACACCCCTGAGTCAATACATGTTAGAATCACCTTTGGCAGCGATTACAGCTGTGAGTCTTTCTGGGTAAGTCTCTAAGATATTTGCACACCTGGATTGTACAATAGTTGGATGTTTTTCTTTAAAAAATTCTTCAAGCTCTGTCAAGTTGGTTGTTGATCATTGCTAGACAGCCATTTTCAAATCTTTCCATAGATTTTCAAGCCAATTTAAGTCAAAGCTGTAACTTGGCCACTTAGGGACATTCAATGTTGTCTTGGTAACCAACTCCAGTGTATATTCGTCCTTGTATTTTAGGTTATTGTCCTGCTGAAAGATGAATTTGTCTCCCAGTGTCTGGTGGAAAGCAGACTGAACCAGGTTTCCCTCTAGGATTTTGCCTGTGCTTAGCTCTATTCCATTTATTTTCATCCTAAAAAACTCCCTAGTCCTTGCCGATGACAAGCATACCCATAACATGATGCAGCCACCACCATGCATGAAAATATGAAGAGTGGTACTCAGTGATGCCCCAAACACTTTGTATTAAGGACATGAATTTCATTTCTTTGCCACAAACAGGATGCATGTTTTGGAATATTTTTTATTCTGTGCAAGCTTCCTTCTTTTCATTCTGTCATTTAGGTTAGTATTGTGGAGTAACTACAATGTTGTTGATCCATACTCAGTTGTCTCTTATCACAGCCATTAAACTCTGTAACTGTTTTAAAGTCACCATTGGTCTCATGGTGAAAACCCTGAGCGGTTTCCTTCCTCTCCGGCAACTGAGTTAGGAAGGACGGATGTATCTTTGTAGTGATACACCATCCAAAGTGTAATTAATAACTTCACCATGCTCAAAGGGATATTCAGTGTCTGCTTTTTTTTTTTTTTTTTACCAATCTACCAATCGGTGCCCTTCTTTGTGAGGCATTGGAATTTCTCCCTGGTCTTTGTGGTTGAATCTGTGTTTGAAAATCCACTGCTCGACTGAGAGACCTTCCAGATAATTGTATGTGTAGGGTACAGAGATGAGGTAGTCATTCAAAAATCATGTTAAACACTATTATTGCACACAGAGTGAGTCCATGCAACTTATTGTGTGAGTTGTTAAGCACATTTGTACTACTGAACTTATTTAGGCTTGCCATAATAAAAGGGGTTGAATACTTATTGACTCAAAACATGTCAGCTTTTCATTTTTAATTAATTTGCAAACATTTCTAAAAACATTATTCTACTTTGACATTGTGGGGTATTGTCTGTAGGCCAGTGACAAAAAAATCTCAATTTAATCCATTTTAAATTCAGGCACAACAAAATGTGCCTGAACAAAATGTGGAAAAAGTCAAGAGGTGTGAATACTTTCTGAAGGCACTGTACCTGGGATCATAGAAAGGGAAGGAGGTTCTTCCTTTCCTTTTCTTGCAGTTCTTTCCTTTCCATTCCTTTCCTTTCCTTTCGTTCACTCTGTTCCAGCATTCCATTTTCTTCATCCCTCCATCCTCACCTCCAAGCCAAGGGAACAAGCCCAAAGACATCATCATTAATAAGACGTTGTGGTGTACCATTACTAAATCCTCCAATGCAGAGAGTGAGAGTGGAGTCTATTAAAAATCTTTAAGTGAGGGACACAGCAAAATGGATTCCAAAGGGCAGAGTGATGAGTTTGCCAGTGCTACAAAAATTGGTTCAAAAATGTTAATTGTTGGTCACGCTTTGCATTACATTGTTGGTATTATTGTTATTACTGTGTTATTAGTGTGTAATTATTTATATAGATACAGTGAAACAAGTATTGTATTCTATTAAGTCATTGTTACACTGTATTCACACACGGATGGTGTTAAGGGTTAGGGTTAACTGTTAAGGGTTGGGGTTAGGGTTGTGGTTGTGGTTGAGGCTAGTGTTAGGATTGAACTGGGATGTGGACATGAAGCTAGGGTAATGGTTGGGGTTAGGGTTGTGGTTGTGGTTGAGGCTAGTGTTAGGATTGAACCGGGATGTGGACATGAAGCTAGGATAAGGGTTAGGGTTGTGGTTGAGGCTAGGGTTAGTGTTAGGGCTGTGGTTGAGGATAGATTTAGGGTTGAACTGGGATGTGGACATGAAGTTAGGGTTGTGGTTGAGGCTGGGGTTAGGGTTGAACCAGAATGTGGACATGAAGCATCAACCCTAACCCTATGTACAAGTGTAACACCAATCCTATCCCTAACCCTAGCTTAGCATATGTCGGCTCATTCGGAAATTACCTTTAAATGGCAACCGCTACAACACGGATCTTCTGCCGTACGGATTGAATCTAGCCCCTAGTATTATGAGCTTTTGTTGCAAGGTGCCCCAGAATGAGTTATATTATACTGTGCTCAGCTGGCATAGTCCAAACACTCTTGGGTGCAGTCAGTGCAATTTAGTAACAGGAAACTAGCTCTGCCAGTGCACTGGTTAATATCATCCAAACGCTTCCAAACTGGCAAATCTACTGGAATAGTTCATACTTTCCAGAGAGAGGGAGGGGGGGGGGTGGTAATGAGTGAGCAGAATGAGAGTGTAGGTTGTGAAAATAACACTCTGTCCTCCAGTATGCATTTCTGTCCTGTTGAATATCCTCTTTTTCCAGTGTCATTGGTCCATCAACTATTCATTTCAACCATTCCATGATATTCTTTTGATCATTGAGGTTTACTAAGCTGCATAACTTTACACATATTTTGCTTTGAGCCCTTTTCCATGTAACCTATTTGGAATTGCCTCACATGGTGATTTCATGTGAATATGGAAGTTCGGCTTTTACTAGACAAAGTACTAGACTGTTGTTTGGTGTGAGGTTATATTAGTTAGGATCCTCCGTTTTGCACAGCAGTTTTATAGCTTTGCTAAGTGCTGGTTTGCCTGGAGGAATTTCTCTTGATGGGCCTGCCAATCAGCAGACGCAATTACAAAGAGAACGAAGCCTTAGCTGTCTGAGAGATGTATAATTACCTAACAGCATCTCTCTCGGTCACACTCACTCTCGCTCTCGCTTTTTCTCTCTCTCTCTCTCTCTCTCTCTCTCTCTCTCTCTCTCTCTCTCTCTCTCTTTCTGTGTAATCACAATATATGTGTTTATAACAGTTGCTCCCCTAGTTATGATTAATTGAAAGGTTTCCATAAAAATAATTACAAGCTCAGGAAACATGTTGGAGACTTCTCTTGTGAGGACTAAGCTTGACTAAGCTTGAAACCACAGCTCATTCCATTTGTTTGAAGGCTGTGCCTTTTATTTCTGTTATGTCTGGTGGTGTGGTTATTCTCCCCTAAAAGATTAAACATTGGTTTTGGTAACTAGATCCACTAAAATGCAACTTTTGTGGAAAGGCTTATACATACCCATTGGCAAACAGATCATAGAAAAATAAGACATGATGGAGGAGAATGAAAATAAGAAAAAAGGACAATAAATAATGTTTGCCAGTTGAAAAGCAGAGATGAGTAGTGGAGTTAATTGCTTTTTTAAAACCATTCAAATGTTGCTCTTATCTGAGGCCAAATTACAAAGTGGCCCAATGGCAGAGGATGAGTCAGATTGAAGAGGGAGGGACTGGTGGCTCGGGGCCATGTCTATCTGCAATGATTAACTTGAACATTTACATGCAAATTTACTGTCAAGTAGCAAGTCCTCCGAGCGTCAACACCGAGTTAGCCCGCTGAGCTGAAGCCTAGGCATTAGCTCACGGGAGCTAATGCGAGTCCTCAAATCTCAGGCAAGGTTACTCATCAGGCAAGCATGGTTCTGGACCACTTCTTACACAAGCACTCTACTAGGGGTTTATTTGTGGTACATTAACGTTTGTCAAGAAAATGTCATTAAAAACTGAAGACGGCAGCAAATGTGTAAACAGTCTTGTCTGGGTAGCAGTAATAAGAGCATGCATGGAATGGACTACCAATCATCAGGGGGAACCCAGAGATTATACAATTAGTTTAGCCTAAAGCTTTGCACTAATCAGGATTTATAGTATAAGCGCTGACAAATATCCTTTCTGTGCATTTACATCAAACTGACAAGAAAATATGATAACACTCCTCTTATTGTGATTAATTGTAAAAGTGCACAACTTTATTTAACAACAAAAGATGTATAGAACTTACAGACCTAACGGTTATCATTCAGCTTCAGGCGTTTCCTCTCATGTTGGAACGATATGGAATCAACGTGATTGTGATGTCAGGGAGCAAACTCAATCACTATTCCTCAATATCTGTGATCCAATTTAATCTTTTCACATGGATTGGGAGTATCACTGTCTGAAGGTTTTGCATATTTTTTTTTAGGAAGAGACTACCTAAATCTGTAGATTTAAACAAGGAGCATGCAAGAAAGCTGCCATGAATGTTTTACCAATGATCAGGTTAGCTCTTATAATAAGAGCACAACTGTGAACAACTGACAGACTGCTAAGTCATTGGACTGTAGATGGATACCACCATCCATGGGACCGTCCCGAATGGCACAAGCAAGGCACTAAATCCTAATTGCTCCAGTGGCACTGTACAATGGTGACCCTGGCTGTGACCCCACTCCCTGTGGGTGTCTCAGGGGGAGTTGGGATATGCAAGAAACACATTTCCATTACACACCTCCCACTGGACACAGACGTCAATTCAACATCTATTCCACATTGGTTCAACGTCATTTCATTGAAATGTCGTGGAAATAACATTGATTCAGTCAGTGTGTGCCCAGTGGGTTGTGTGTAACAGGACAAATATAAGCACCCTCAAAAATAGTATTATTATTGTAAATATTGCCCTTGTTTTGACCAATATTGCCCTTGTTTCCATTCCATCTCACAGAGAAAAGACAGTCTTTATCTTTATCAGATTTTTCTACAGCTGAGTTGGTTCAGTGGCTGGGTGTTCTATTGAATAGTTTTCTATTTTTGATAGAATGGGTAGCATGGATAAAACGCTACAATAGCCTTAAAAGTGAGAGATTTAAATTGAACACAATCAAAGAATGCAATTTGTGACTCGTCTCTTTTAGAGACATTTTCCTATTTTTTTTTTTTATGTTTGCTCAGCCTCTTTATGCCTTACAAAACATCTCATTGTGAGACATTCTTTTCTGAAACAATCTGTATTCTGTCCCCAATTCATACACATTGGCTATGTAACGATGACTGTTCTCCCTGCAGCAACAAAGGAATGGACTAGCGATACACTACCGCCAGGGGCGGTGTGTTCATTAGGGCGATATGGGCGACACACTGCCAAACGGGAAAAGGAAGGGATTTTTTTTCTAATCAATTATATCACGGCAACAGTAGTTATCAGTGTTCTAATCTAGACGTCTGATCTGCCACTAAATGTCCAATCAGGCTAAAGTCGTGCTTCAAATGGCCCCGCCCCTTTTGGGGCGATTTCAGTCAGGTTGAAAATCGCCCAGGAGTCTCTCATAGACTATCATGTAAAATCTTTTTTTTTTCAAATATCAGAGCTTTCAATACAATCTCTATGGGTTCCGGGAGGGCTAACCATGAACATAACTAAGAAAAGAGCGGGTAGCAGCGTCAATCAATTCACGTACAACTGTCAAGATGGCTAGCTTTGCGAGGCAAAGATGAAACTGAGGGCTCCACCAACCCTGGTATTTTTCTTGGACTTGTCAACTTTGTGGCACAATTAGATGAGGTGTTTGATGACCATCTTAAAAATGCTAAAGTTTTCAAGGGCACATCAAAGACCATTCAAAACGAGCTACTGGAGTGTATGCTAGCGGTCATGAGGGAACATATTGTGGAGGAGGTGAAGTCGGCGAACTTCGTAGCTATCCAAGCTGACAAGACCACGGACGTTTCTACACAGACACAGCTGGTGCTTGTGCTGAGGTACATAGATAGCAACCACAAAGTGCAGGAGCGCTTTTTTGAGTTCCTTCCCATCTCGGAATCAACCTCAGTCTCAATCGCCAGTGTGCTTTTGGAGAGACTGAACGGTCTTTTTGCCGTCGACGAGAAAGTCAAACTCATTGCGCAAGCTTACGATGGAGCCAGTGTGATGAGGGGAGAGAAGGCTGGTGTGCAGCAAAAGGTGCGTGAGCATTTCAAGAATGCTCATTACGTGCATTGCTATGCGCATCAGCTGAATTTTATCATGCAGCAAGATTACTAGAACAGTTTCAGTACAAGTAATGTAGCCTCTCTCTCTCTTTGTCCCTCCCTGTCTGTCTCTTTAACACACACACGCCCAAATCAGTTCACAGTTGATGTTGTTTAAAATAGTTATTTTTCATTTTTTTTTAAGTAAAAAATAAATAAAAATCTGTTCATGTTCATTTTTACAAATCTATACAATTGGCCAGAATATGGTTGTTCATATTTACAAATCTATACAATTGGCCAGAATATGGTTGTTCATTTTTACAAAGCCATACAGATAGCTGTGTTTACCTTTTCTAGAAATTATTTTCAAATTCTGTTTTCAGGCAAAATGTCTATCACTGTTCATTTTCACAAATCTATACAAGAGGGCAGAATATGGAAGTCTATAAAAATTTCTTATTACCAATAACTTGCATCAATGTTTTCAGTAGCCTCTATCAAAAGCTCCTGCTTGCTTGTTGTGAATTATGCTCAGGTGCACATATTTCCAATTCAACCATGAGGCCTTTTTGAAGCAAGTAATGTGTATATCAGTATTGACTTATATGCTGCCCCTGTCTTCATGTTGTTGCTGGACATATCTTTTTTTTTTTTAATGTGTGTAGGTCACCTAAATCATCAGAAAAATTGCCCCCCCTGAGAATTTTTTCAGGAGCCGCCACTGACTACCGCTCCACACACAGATGGTCAGTCTGTCATGATGAATAACATTGTAGCTGGGAGGTGATTTTCTCCACTTGTAATGTTGAGTTTTCATAGCATGCTAGCCCTGACCTGTCTCCTGTTACTTCTATTATGCATGGTGAGTGCTGTGCTGCGCTCCTCCCTTAAGTATGTGTCTGCGTGTTAGTCTGACATAGTGGGGTTGACAAGACACCAGAGCAGAGTGTCTCTTACTCACAACACCATGATGATGACTCACCTATAGGCTATGCATTATAATAATAAGACTAAGTCTGCATCCTAAATGGCAGCCTATTTCCTATACAGTTGAAGTCGGAAGTTTACATACACTTAGGTTGGAGTCATTAAAACTTGTTTTTCAACCACTCCACAAATTTCTTGTTAACAAACTATAGTTTTGGCAAGTCGGTTAGGACATCTACTTTGTGCATGACACAAGTAATTTTCCAACAATTGTTTACAGGCAGATTATTTCACTTATAATTCACTGTATCACAATTTCAGTGGGTCAGAAATGTACATACACTAAGTTGACTGTGCCTTTAAACAGCTTGGAAAATTCCAGAAAAGGATGTCATGGCTTTAGAATCTTCTGATAGGCTAATTGACATCATTTGAGTCAATTGGAGGTGTACCTGTGGCTGTATTTCAAGGCCTACCTTCAAACTCAGTGCCTCTTTTTCTTGACATCGTGGGAAAATCAAAAGAAATCAGCCAAGACCTCAGAAAACAAATTGTAGACCTCCACAAGTCTGGTTCATCCTTGGGAGCAATTTCCAAACGCCTGAAGGTACCACGTTCATCTGAACAAACAATAGTACGCAAGTATAAATACCATGGGACCACGCAGCCGTCATACCGCTCAGGAAGGAGACGCGTTCTGTCTCCTAGAGATGAACGTACTTTGGTGCGAAAAGTGCACATCAATCCCAGAACAACAGCAAAGGACCTTGTGAAGATGCTGGAGGAAACAGGTACAAAAGTATCTATATCCACAGTCAAACGTGTCTTAAATCAACATAACCTGAAAGGCTGCTCAGCAAGGAAGAAGCCACTGCTCCAAAACCGCCATAAAAAAGCCAGACTACGGTTTGCAACTACACATGGGGACAAAGATCGTACTTTTTGGAGAAATGTCCTCTGTTCTGATAAAACAGAAATAGAATTGTTTGGCCATCATTGTTATGTTTGGAGGGGAAAAGAGGATGGCTTGCAAGCCGAAGAACACCATCCCAACCGTGAAGCACGGTGGTGGCAGCATCATGCTGTGGGGGTGCTTTGCTGCAGGAGGGACTGGTGCACTTCACAAAATAGATGGCACCATGAGGAAGGAAAATTATGTGGATATATTGAAGCAACATCTCAAGACATCAGTCAGGAAGTTAAAGCTTGGTCGCAAATAGGTCTTCCAAATGGACAATGACCCCAAGCATACTTCCAAAGTTGTAGCAAAATGGCTTAAGGACAACAAAGTCAAGGTATTAGAGTGGCCATCACAAAGCCCTGACCTCAATTCTATAGAAAATGTGTGGCCAGAAATGAAAAAGTGTGTGCGAACAAGGAGGCCTACAAACCTGACCTGTCAGAAGGAATGGGCCAAAATTCACCCAATTTATTGTGGGAAGCTTGTGGAAGGCTACCCGAAACGTTTGACCCAAGTTAAACAATTTAAAGGAAATGCTACCAAATACTAATTGAGTGTATGTAAACTTCTGACCCACTGGGAATGTGATGAAAGAAATAAAAACTGAAATAAATCATTCTCTCTACTATTATTCTGACATTTCACATTCTTAAAATAAAGTGGTAATTCTAACTGACCTAAAACAGGTAATTTTTACTAGGATTAAATGTCAGGAATTGTGAAAAACTGAGTTTAAATGTATTTGGCTAAGGTATATGTAAACTTCCGACTTCAACTGTATATAATAAATAGGGTGCCATTTGGGACACACCCTGTTTAACATCTGTGTGCTACAGATTCTCAGGGTTAAGGTGCCAACCATGATCTGATCATTGGGAGATACAGTATTTTTCCTATTTTATTTCCTGCCCTACCATCCCTACCATGATTGGAGTAAACTAATGGACAACAATACTTCTACTGTTACTTACAGTTATTTTCGCTCACATCTACAGTAGCTGTAGTTAAATAATTATACATATATTCCTAATTTCCTCTTTCTTCAAGTGCTCCTTTTTCTTTCACCCACAGTGACCAATCCACCATTCATTCTGATCTTAATGCCAACCCTCCAGATCTAATTGTCTTAACAGTGGATAATATTTTAAGACAACTTGTGTTCTTCAACTCATAAAACAGAGCAAAAGTTCTGAATTTGTTGACCAGATTGATATCTCTCTCTCTCTCTCTCTCTCTCTCTCTCTCTCTCTCTCTCTCTCTCTCTCTCTCTCTCTCTCTCTCTCTCTCTCTCTCTCTCGTCAATAAATGAAAAACAATAAGAAGTAATATTAACAAATACTAGTAATAACCATATTTGATCCAAATTATTTGTATGTGTAGCTAACATGGTGAGATGAGATGGAAAGCCACTGAAGTAGCGAAGTATGCAGATGAGACACAGTAGTTCCGAATTTACAAAATGTAGACCGACCACTGTGTTTAAAAAATGCCCTAATTATCAAATATGTCAGCTAAGATATTAGTGGTGAAAGTGTGAAAAATAGAACAGTAATTCAAGCGCTTTGATGTTGTGCCACTTGGACAAGCAACACAGGGGATTAAAGTGATTTGAGGTATTAAAGCTGAAGATGAAACATGGACTTTGTCCCAAATGACACCCTATTCCCTATATAGCGTACTACTTTGCTGGTCACAAGTAGTGCAGTATAAAGGAAATAGGGGGCCATTTGGGGCGCACATGGAGAAGAAGAACAGTACACTCCATCCGTATGTCAATTACAGTCAATGGTATTCACTCAGTAGTACAGAATGAACCGTCTTGTTCTTGAAATGCAGAAAATTGTATTTATTCATAGAACATTGATAACATGATCACCTCTCAATCACTGTTGGGTACAGTAACTAAATGTGTGATCGTTGTGTGGCGTAAATAAAACATGTCATTCATAACAGTCAACAATATGAAAATATATGACTCATTGAAATCATACCATCTGTGCTTGACCCAGGGGAGAACTCTGCCCCCTTTCATTGAAGCCACGGAAAGTTCAAGGCAGAAAACAGGATCCCCCATTACAGTGAATGAAAAAATGACAGTCTTCGTGCTCAATCTTCGTGTAAAGAATAAACAAAAAA
Organism: Coregonus clupeaformis; assembly: GCF_020615455.1. NCBI lineage: Eukaryota > Metazoa > Chordata > Actinopteri > Salmoniformes > Salmonidae > Coregonus > Coregonus clupeaformis. The sequence goes on from NC_059219.1 coordinate 1,376,725, forward strand.
CTAAGACAATCATGGTACTAATAATTTCTTCTATTACACCATATGTACAGTGGGGAAAAAATATTTAGTCAGCCACCAATTGTGCAAGTTCTCCCACTTAACAAGATGAGAGAGGCCTGTAATTTTCATCATAGGTACACGTCAACTATGACAGACAAATTGAGAATTTTTTTTCCAGAAAATCACATTGTAGGATTTTTTATGATTTTTTTTGCAAATTATGGTGGAAAATAAGTATTTGGTCACCTACAAACAAGCAAGATTTCTGGCTCTCACAGACCTGTAACTTCTTCTTTAAGAGGCTCCTCTGTCCTCCACTCGTTACCTGTATTAATGGCACCTGTTTGAACTTGTGAACAGTATAAAAGACACCTGTCCACAACCTCAAACAGTCACACTCCAAACTCCACTATGGCCAAGACCAAAGAGCTGTCAAAGGACACCAGAAACAAAATTGTAGACCTGCACCAGGCTGGGAAGACTGAATCTGCAATAGGTAAGCAGCTTGGTTTGAAGAAATCAACTGTGGGAGCAATTATTAGGAAATGGAAGACTGATAATCTCCCTCGATCTGGGGCTCCACGCAAGATCTCACCCCGTGGGGTCAAAATGATCACAAGAACGGTGAGCAAAAATCCCAGAACCACACGGGGGGACCTAGTGAATGACCTGCAGAGAGCTGGGACCAAAGTAACAAAGCCTACCATCAGTAACACACTACGCCGCCAGGGACTCAAATCCTGCAGTGCCAGACGTGTCCCCCTGCTTAAGCCAGTACATGTCCAGGCCCGTCTGAAGTTTGCTAGAGTGCATTTGGATGATCCAGAAGAGGATTGGGAGAATGTCATATGGTAAGATGAAACCAAAATATAACTTTTTGGTAAAAACTCAATTCGTCGTGTTTGGAGGACAAAGAATGCTGAGTTGCATCCAAAGAACACCATACCTACTGTGAAGCATGGGGGTGGAAACATCATGCTTTGGGGCTGTTTTTCTGCAAAGGGACCAGGACGACTGATCCGTGTAAAGGAAAGAATGAATGGGGCCATGTATCGTGAGATTTTGAGTGAAAACCTCCTTCCATCAGCAAGGGCATTGAAGTTGAAACATGGCTGGGTCTTTCAGCATGACAATGATCCCAAACACACTGCCCGGGCAACGAAGGAGTGGCTTCGTAAGAAGCATTTCAAGGTCCTGGAGTGGCCTAGCCAGTCTCCAGATCTCAACCCCATAGAAAATCTTTGGAGGGAGTTGAAAGTCCGTGTTGCCCAGCGACAGCCCCAAAACATCACTGCTCTAGAGGAGATCTGCATGGAGGAATGGGCCAAAATACCAGCAACAGTGTGTGAAAACCTTGTGAAGACTTACAGAAAACGTTTGACCTGTGTCATTGCCAACAAAGGGTATATAACAAAGTATTGAGAAACTTTTGTTATTGACCAAATACTTATTTTACACCATCATTTGCAAATAAATTCATTAAAAATCCTACAATGTGATTTTCTGGAGAAAAACATTCTCATTTTGTCTGTCATAGTTGACGTGTACCTATGATGAAAATTACAGGCCTCTCTCGTCTTTTTAAGTGGGAGAACTTGCACAATTGGTGGCTGACTAAATACTTTTTTCCCCCACTGTATGTCCTTGAACCTATTATTTAAAAATCACACACAGAAGAAGTTATAAGGATAATTTAGGAGCTAATGGGGGCCTGCAGTATCAATGTGCTGTTGAGTCTTCATATAGGAATGAATGGCGTCACGTGATCGATGGCTTGGTCCATTCATATATATGGTCATTGGCTTGACTTTATTGGCTTTATTGCGAAGAGATTTATCAACATATTCATACTTGCAGACACCAGTGAATTCCTGCCCAGACTCGTTTTTTTCTTCTTAAAGTCATATACAGTAAAGTGTACAATCTTTTTTTTTGTGACCAACTTTTTATTTAGTTTGGTCATTTTTCCTTTTCAAAAGGAGGGTTACAGGTATAAAAACAATAAAATAAATGCATACAAAGATAACCCCGACCCATTTCCACCTCAGTCCCCCTCAGAATATGTCAGGTCTCTTAAAGTTTCGTTCATTTTCGTTCTATTATCAATACAATAGGCCATAATTGATTTTGGCACAATAGACCTGGCATATTCCCACGTTCAAGGAGCTTTCCGTTTTGATTGGGTTATTTTGCCTAAAAACCATTAGGCCTACCTATAGAAAAAAAAAAGGAAAAAAAACTCTGCATCTCTGCCCAGCCTGGCAAGAGTGGCCAAAAGGGTGTTTAGCATACCCAGTGGCTGTGCAAGTGTGGAGATGATATTCTCCGCTGCTGGTGGTTCTCTCCAGGCACCATCGCATGAGCCTGAAGCCACAGACTGGCAAAACTCGTGTTTCTAAAAATGAATTCTAAAAATGAATTCAAAGGCACTAATAAGTCATTTTTCGTTTAATATGTATTTAATTCTAAGTAAGCCACAGCCATTATGCGCAATTTATTGACTATAATGATTTAATACAACGAAATGTTGTTTAAATGCTGAGCACTTTATGTCCCTACCAGCATCTTGTGCCGCACTCGCAAATGCATCACAACGTATTTCTTTGTAGGCTACAGTCTTTAAATAATTGAAATAATATAGGCTAAATAATTCATTTTCATTACTTCTTAGGCTCCCTGTCTGGCTCCTGATCTATTTAGAGTGTTTATATGCTGTTTAATATGACATGTAGCCTATTTGAAATGATGTTAGCTTCTTACATTCACCTTTTCATGTTTATTCAAATATTTTCACCTTTTTCCCCCCCACCCCGAAGAAAGCATGCCTCCCACCCCTTCCTATCCCACCCAGTAATTGAGGTTGCTTATTGCCCTCCCCCACAACGACCAGAGACCCCAGTACCACCTCTTCCCCGTGGGCCTGAATGCAAAGAAAGTAACAAAAGTCTAAATAAATATATATAATTGGTTTGTATGTGTGTGGCTTTAGCTTAGATTGTCCAGTCCTCAGTTGTTGCTTGACTAGCACCATTCACTCTTGTTGTCGATAATTCTAATGTTATAACTTCTAATAGTAACTGTATCCACTGGTTAAATGGGAGAGAGTGATGTGGTTGATCTTCTGGGATTGATCGAAGGATTCAAGGGGCTATCATTGTTAAGTAACATAATAGATGGAAAGTATTGAATATTTAAATTCATGCACTTCTAAATGAATTGTGTTACTTTGCCCCAGAAGCATTTGACTGCGGGGCACTCCCACATCATATGAAGGAATGTGCCTACCTGATTTAGGGGACACAGTGAACAGTTGGGAGTTGGGGCCAATTTCATCGTAAAATGTTTCCTATACAGTCTGTGAACAAACTTAAAATGTATAAATTGATGGTTCGGATTACAGGATGCGAAGGTCATATTTTTCAATTTTCTGTTCCAGTTAAAGGGTTGTTAAGATTCAGTTAGATCTGTGGCCCATACTTTTTTAATGACTAGCTCAGAATATGAGCTTTCCAAAAGTTGTTTATAAATGGATAGTGATCAGTCTTTTGGGGAGATTATTTATTTATAAATCCCATCATTGGATGTTTCAGTAGTTGGGTTTCCCAAGGGACTCCATAGGCCAGCATAGCTGACTTCAATTATAAATATAGAAAAAAGGAGCTGCTTGGTAATGTGTATGTATCTTTCAAATCTTGGAATGTTCTCAAACCATTACATCGGTAAGGGTACGGATTCCACATTTGGACCATTGGGGGGATGCAAAAGGCCGTCCTCCAGATCGCAAGGCATTATTTTGAAATATTGGAGTATGAGCATGCCATTTTGATTCCCAGTTACATTGGTTTTCAATTTTGCGGCAAATAGAAATTGTGTGAGCAATAATAGGACCAAAGCATAGTTTACATTGTTTTAGGGATATATCAGTGAAGACCAACTCTTCCAGGGCAATAGGAGACACCATATTTATCTCTATACTCAACCAGGGGCAGAAGAAACATGTCTAAACCAATTTAGGATGGGGCGAAATGCTAGAGCCTGAAAATACAATTTAAAGTTTGGTACGGATAGTCCTCCTACGTCTTTCCCTCTTTGTAAATTTATAAATTTTATCCGTGATACCTTACCTTGCCATATACATTTTAAAACCGCACTATGAATTATATCCCAATAGCCAGAAGGGGGAGCAATGGGAAGCATTGAACTACAGAAATTCAGTCGTGCCAATATATTCATTTTGACAGTAGATATTTTGCCAGTTAAAGCAACTGGGATATTATTCCATTTACTGTGGTCAGATTGAATTGATTTCAGTGTTATGTTAAAGTTTCTGGCAATGGTTTTATCTAAAGAAGGAAATATATCTACTTCCAAATATTTATAATGGGAAATGATTGGGATTCCATAAGTAGAGAGGGAGTCGTCCATCAGGGTCTTGAGAGGCAGTAGGGCTGATTTGGTTAGATTCATTTTAATTGGATCGCCTTGTCTGCTGCTTCTAGTGACACTGAACGGAGCAGAGCAGATATTGCCTGTTATAACTATGGCTGAGGGATTGGCATATAGTATTTTAATCATCTTAATGAAATTGGAGCCAATTCCCATATGTTCCAAAACAGATCGGAGATATGACCATTCTAGTCTATCAAAAGCTGCATCGAGAGATAATACAGCCAAAGAGCTGTTGTTTCTGATGAAGCATCTAAGATATGTAATAGTCGATGGAGGTTATCCAAGGATAAACACATTTTAACAAACCCGCTTTGGTCCATGTGGATCAATTTGGGTAAGTAAGTCTCGAGACGACAACATTTTGGAAAACATTTTAATATCTGTGTTTATCAAAGATAATGAGAATCCTTTTCTTTTTTTTTATATAAAAGCTCATTTCTACCAGCATGTTAAATGTGCAACCAGAGGGGAAAAAAACTCTAGACTACCTTTACTTCACACACAGAGACGCTTACAAAGCTCTCCCTTGCCCTCCATTTGGCAAATCTGACCACAACTCTATCCTCCTGATTTCTGCTTATAAGCAAAGACTACAACAGGAAGCACCAGTGACTCGGTTAATAAGGAAGTGGTCAGATGACGCAGATAATAAGCTACAGGACTGTTTTGCTAGCACAGACTGGAATATGTTCCGGGATTCTTCCGATAGCATTGAGGAGTACACCACATCAGTAACTGGCTTCATCAATAAGTGCATCGATGACATCGTCCCCACAGTGACCGTACGTACATACCCCAAACAGAAGCGATGGATTACAGGCAACATCCGCACTGAACTAAAGGGTAGAGCTGCCGCCTTCAAGGAGCGGGACTCTAACCCGGACGCTTATAAGAAATCCCGCTATGCCCTCCGACGAGCCATCAAACATGCAAAGAGTCAATACAGGACTAAGATTGAATCGTACTACACCGGCTCTGACGCTCGTCGGATGTGGCAGGGCTTGAAAACTATTACAGACTACAAAGGGAAGCACAGCCGCGAGCTGCCCAGTGACACAAGCCTACCAGACGAGCTAAATCACTTCTATGCTCGCTTTGAGGCAAGCAACACTGAAGCATGCATGAGAGCATCAGCTGTTCCGGATGACTATGTGATCAAGCTCTCTGTAGCCGATGTGTAGCAGACGGATTACCAGAACGTGTACTCCGAGCATGCGCTGACCAACTGGCAAGTGTCTTCACTGACATTTTCAACACGTCCCTGACTGAGTCTGTAATACCAACATGTTTCAAGCAGACCACCATAGTCCCTGTGCCCAAGAACACTAAGATAACCTGCCTAAATGACTGCCGACCCGTAGCACTCACTTCTGTAGCTATGAAGTGCTTTGAAAGGCTGGTCATGGCTCACATCAACACCATTATCCCAGAAACCCTAGACCCACACCAATTTGCATACCGCCCCAACAGATCCACAGATGATGCAATCTCTATTGCACTCCACACTGCCCTTTCCCACCTGGACAAGAGGAACTCCTATGTGAGAATGATATTCATTGACTACAGCTCAGTGTTCAACACCATAGTGCCCTCAAAGCTCATCACTAAGCTAAGGACCCTGGGACTAAACACCTCAGGGGTGCGTGCTCAGTCCCCTCCTGTACTCCATGTTCACCCATGACTGCATGGCCAGGCACGACTCCAACACCATCATTAAGTTTGCCGACGACACAACAGTGGTAGGCCTGATCACCGACAATGATGAGAGCCTATAGGGAGGAGGTCAGAGACCTGGCCGTGTGGTGCCAGGATAACAATCTCTCCCTCAATGTGCTCAAGACAAAGGAGATGATTGTGGACTACAGGGGAAAAAAAGAGGACTGAGCACGCCCCCATTTTCATCGACGGGGCTGTAGTGGAACAGGTTGAGAGCTTCAAGTTCCTTGGTGTCCACATTACCAACAAACTATCATGGTCCAAACACACCAAGACAGTCAAAGCCTATTCCCCCTCAGGAGACTGAAAAGATTTGGCATGGGTCCTCAGATCCTCAAAAGGTTCTACAGCTGCACCATCGAGAGCATCCTGACTGGTTGCATCACCGCCTGGTATGGCAACTGCTCGGCCTCCGACCGCAAGGCACTACAGAGGGTAGTGCGTACGGCCCAGTACATCACTGGGGCCAAGCTTCCTGCCATCCAGGACCTCTATACCAGGCGGTGCTAGAGGAAGGCCCTAAAAATTATCAAAGACTCCAGCCACCCTAGTCACAGACTGTTCTCTCTGCTACCACACGGCAAGCGGTACCGGAGCGCCAAGTCTAGGTCCAAAAGGCTTCTTAAACGCTTCTACCCCCAAGCCATAAGACTCCTGAACAGCTAATCATGGCTACCCGGACTATTTGCATTGAAGCCTATGGGACTGGCCATCCATCCTAAACAGTTTCTCCCATAGGAATGCAATGTGCTCTAGCCCCACAAGAAAGCAACCCCAGTCTGTAGGGCACTTCAATATATTTTGTCCATTGTTCATTAATTGGCGTAGAGTCATCATTGTCTAAATGTCCTGGAACATAGGCAATAAGACCAATGTTCAGCAATAATAATAATAATAATAATAATAATAATAATAATAATAATAATAACAATAGTGTTCCTTTTACTAAATTGAGAGGGTTTCCTCATCATTGTTTTAGGAGCACAATTTTATAAAAGATATGGATCTATTATATTTCATCTTAAAATTACAGCCAAACGCTTATCTCATAAAACAGACATTAAATAAATCGTTCAATCTGCTATTTTTTATTAGAAAATACAAAACTCACCTCAAAAACAGGCATAATTTGCTTGGCTTGAGGTATGTTGGCAAGATGTATGGATACAACATGGATGGGAACCACAACCAGCATGGAACAGGCATACCGTATCTGCGGGCCAAATAGCACCCTTTTCCCTATACAGTGCACTACTTTTGACCAAGGCCCGTAGGGTGTTCATAGACAATGAAGGGCTGTGGTCATAAGTAGTGCACTACATAGGGAATAGGGTGCCATTTGAGACACATCTTGTGTCTTTAGGCTGCCCGGGACCTTGAGGAGGTTTCCATGTCTGTCGCAGGCACCCTCTGCCTGGATGAAATGAATGTACTGCTGGGTGCATGTGGCCATTGGATTCACAGATCCCTGTTCAGTCTCAGTCTCTTGTCGTGGATGTGCTGCAGCAGAATCCTCCCTCTCTGCTCAACAGTGTGGATGAGAGGTTTCAGGCCACGTGCCCCCCCTCGGCTCTCCCAGAATTCCTTGTCCATATACAGGGAGCTCAGGAGCATGCTCTCCAAGCAGCCAGACTGGAGAACTGATACGGCTCTCTCTGGAAACCTGCCAGAAAAATACAGTAAGACTCACTGTTTGGAAAAGAAATCCAGACAAATACCAGACAACAGATATCAAACCCAATTGACTGAGCATATTGTGATGATGTGGCCTATTTTAGTTTAATCCACCAACAGTTATCCTTCATCTCTGAAGTATTCAGAAAGAAATAACAACAATGCATAGATAGAGTTATGAAGATCCGCCCAATCGCTTCACTGGATTTAGAAAACACAGATTAAGGCTGTGTGATGTGGGGTTGATGTAGGGTTCAACTGAGCTTCTGTACACTAAGGTACTTCCTAAATGGCACCATATTCCCTATATAGTGCAGTACTTTTGGTCAGAGCTCTGGCAGACTAAGCCTATTTCCAGGCTTCTGTCTAGCCTTGAATAGAGGCTGAATAATAGATGTTTGTACTCACTCATCGATGCCCTCTACTAAGTGGAAGTTGAGGTTGTCATGGGGATGATTTGGTCTGCCTGCATTGTCTATGAACACCAGTCTGGTAGGCTCTACCCTCCTCACCTGTAGAAAAAAACATAGACAGACTGTCTAGTTTAGCATAAAGTATCATCACCACTAACTGTATCTCTTTGATAAATATTACTATAGTAATTATGAAATGAAGGCTCGGGAGAATAACTTTCAACTAGATATGACTTCTTTAGACCTCTCACTATATATCAAACTATAAATCAAATCAAAGTTTATTGGTCACATACACAGTCTGGCAGGTGTTAGAGCGGGTGCAGCTAAATGCTTGTGTTAATAGCTCCTAACAATGTAGCAAAAATGTCAAAGTACACAAAACATTATCAAAAACAAAAAAAATAAGAAATCACAAAATGTCAGGACGAATCCAGTTAATAACCCAAATAACACTGAATCAGTAATTCATGTACAACAGAAAATTCACTATATTACAGTGAGATAGGTCAAGAATCCAGTATATAGATAGAAAGTCAACTCCTACTCCTTTCTACAACAGCTGAAATAATAAAGCGTAATGTGCTTAATAGAATTCTATTTGTCTTTGGCAAAAGCGAGTACCAAGTACCAGCAATGAGTTCAGCAGGTTCAGTGGAAAGAGGGAGTAATTATTCCACAGAGCAGTGGTAAAAGAATAGTGATCATCTTTGTCCAACATCGGAATTCTCTTTGTTAAGAATAAAAGGTCTGGATAGTAGTAATAATATTAGTATAGAGCTCTACATTTGTAGAGGTCTGTTTACATTGGCCTATTAGATTATTTAGACAAGCCTCCTGCTAAACCTCCTGCAGGCTCTTATCTTACATTATGTCCAAGTAAGTAAGCCTTGTCTGAGCCAGAATGAGCCAAGATGGCCACCATTGTTCCTGTACCCAAGAAAGCAAAGGTAACTGAACTAAATGACTATCGCCCCGTAGCACTCACCTCTGTCATCATGAAGTGCTTTGAGAGACTAGTCAAGGATCATATCACCTCTGCCTTACCTGTCACCCTAGACCCACTTCAATTTGCTTACCACCCCAATAGATCCACAGACGATGCAATCGCCATCACACTGTACACTGCCCTATCCCATCTGGACAAGAGGAATACCTATGTAAGAATGCTGTTCATTGACTATAGCTCAGCATTCAACACCATAGTACCCTCCAAGCTTATCATTAAGCTCGAGGCCCTGGATCTGAACCCCGCCCTGTGCAACTGGGTCCTGGACTTCCTGAAGGGCCGCCCCCAGGTGGTGAAGATAGGAAACAACATCTGCACTTCGCTGATCCTCAACACTGGGGCCCCACAAGGGTGCGTGCTCAGCCCCCACCTGTACTCCCTGTTCACCCATGACTGCGTGGCCAAGCACGCCTCCAACTCAATCATAAAGTTTGCAGACGACACAACAGTAGTAGGCTTGATTACCAACAATGACGAGACCGCCTACAGGGAGGAGGTGAGGGCTCTGGGAGTGTGGTGCCAGGAAAATAACCTCTCTCAACATCAACAAAACAAAGGAGATGATCATGGACTTCAGGAAACAGCAGAGGGTGCACCCCCCTATCCACATCGACGGGACCACAGTGGAGAAGGTGGAAAGCTTCAAGTTCCTTGGCTTACACATCACTGACAAACTGAAATGGTCCACCCACGCAGACAGTGTGGTGAAGAAGGCGCAACAGAGCCTCTTCAACCTCAGGAGGCTGAAGAAATTTGGCTTGGCACCTAAAACCCTCAAACTTTTACAGATGCACAATTGAGAGCCTCCTGTCGGGCTGTATCACCGCCTGGTACGGCAACTGCACCGCCCACAACCACAGGGCTCTCCAGAGGGTGGTGCGGTCTGCCAAACGCATTACCGGGGGCAAACTACCCGCCCTCCAAGACACCTACAGCACCCGATGTCAAAGGAAGGCCAAAAAGATCATCAAGGACATCAACCACCCGAGCCACTGCCTGTTCACCCCGCTATCATCCAGAAGGCGAGGTCAGTACAGGTGCATCAAAGCTGGGACCAAGAGAATGAAAAACAGCTTCTATCTCAAGGCCATTAGACTGTTAAATATCCATCACTAGCACATTAGAGGCTGCTGCTGCCTATTGAAATCACTGGCCACTTTAAGAAATGGAACACTAGTCACTTTAATAATGTTTACATATCTTGCACTACTCATGTCATATGTATATACTGTATTCTATTCTATAATATTGTACTGTATCTTAGTCCATGCCGCTCTGTCATTGCTTGTCCATATATGTATATATTCTTAAATTCCATTTCTTACTAGATTTGTGTGTATTGGGTATCTGTTGTGAAATTGTTAGATATTACTTGTTAGAAATTACTGCACTGTCGGAGCTAGAAGCACAAGCATTTCGCTACACCCGCAATAACATCTGCTAAACATGTGTATGTGACAAATACAATTAGATTTGATTTGATTTGAATGGCCCATACATTAAGTCCATATGATGTTTTATTGGCTGTGATATGATAGTTACCAGGATGTGCACTAGCACTAGATCCTTCGGGTTCCTGCACTTGGCATGTAGCAGGTTCTCCACACATGGTTCTGCTGGGTCAGGCTGGAAACCGCAGCAGTACCGGTCCAGACGATCATTCACCTGCACGGGGTAATGAAAGAACATGGATTAGTTGGGATTGATCGTCAACAATGTCCTTTCCATAGAATTACATATAGAACTGTGATTTATAGCAGGGGTTCCCAATTGTATACCGATATAAAACAACGCATAAATCCGCGATTCTTTAGGCTAGAAACAAGTGGTAAAACACCCAAGGAAGACGCAACTCTGATGCACATCGGAATGTATTTGATTGGTCTCTATAACATGCAGAAGCTGAGCTACAACTTTCTAAAGTCGAGGAGTGAAAGAAATTAGACTATGTGTTGTTTCAGACTTTGCTTGGGAAGTAATCTTATACAATGTGACTCTGTGGCTATCAATTGATCTATTCACTTTCTGTAAAATAGAATATGTATAATTCAATTGAGTGTTCATATAAATTATCATAATAAAACACATTTGATAACGGTCTATACTTTAATTTCTTTATCCATTATTATGATTATTATCATTTAAAAAAACTAGAGTTGCAGGTAATTAGCTTCAAAACAAAATCAAGCTGGTGATGTATTTAATGCATGCTATCTCAATAAACAGTAATAAAAAAAGCAGTGGGGTGCATGACATTTTTTACATGTCAAAAAGGGGCCCTGGTGAAAAAAGGTTGGGAACTCCTGGTTTATAGGATCTCTTTGGTGCTTTCTTTATAAAGAACCTCAGACTACAGAACAGCTATCCAAGAGGAACATCAAGGGTGACTACAAGAAACTAGTGTAAAATCTATTTATTTTCTGAAATCATCAACCATAGCAAATAACTCTTACGCTTGTTTGCTATGCAGTCATTTATCATTTTGTTGACAGAATTCCAAATGCAGCCAAGTAAGGCCTAAGTGTTGATAGAGTTAGTGACAGTTACAGCTTAAGCCTTTTGCATGAGAGAGAGAGGGAGGTGAGAGGAGGAGGGGAATGGTGAGAGGAGGAGGGGGGGATGGTGAGAGGAGGGATGGTGAGGAGGTAGTTACTCATGTGAGACAGACCCCTAAGGTCAGAGGTCGCCAGAGTTGATTACAGTAAGAGGTGGTTCAGTCATTGTAGGTCAATCACCTGCAGTGAGGGCAAACCAGAGCAAGCTAGCAAAAGCAGTAAGACTGCTATTTTTGCCACCTCAGTTATTGCAGCAAGTCCAATTCTATGAACAAGAATACTATAGCAAAGCCAAACTTTTAAGTGTATATCATCATTTTTAAAATTCATATACATTATAACTTCAGGCTGACTTCTCTCCACTTCACCAACTTCAATTATCACTGCTGACTTGTACAGTACTCACCAGCACTGTTTAAATAAGGAAGCTCTTTTTTCAAAGTTAACACACATCATATTATATTTGTTCATGAATGTATGTATTCACTGCTGACATTTTTTTGTGCATATTCACACAAACAAATCCCCAAATATAATAACACAACATCAACACCTGTGGTACCGTTCTCCTCCTCATTATACCGCAGAACAAACCAACTATCAGGAGCGGAAGGGAGCAATGGAATCCTTGGTGTTAAACTGAGAAGTGGAGACCTTGCCACACTCTCAGAGTGTTACCAAGGTGAGATATGCCCCCAGGTCTGTCTGGGCCTCTCTGTGGTAAAACTCACACCTCACCATTTCGCTTCACTTCTTTAGCGCCTTCAGGAGTTCTCACATCCCTACTACATTTCACCCTTACACTACAACACACTCATTCACTTGGTACCACCAAGTCTCTGGGAAACAGGACATGCTATTAAGGCCTATATCACACACAATAACATCACAAGCTAAACAATAAGCCTACTCACAACTAATTCATAACAATACATTGGTAGCCTTATTAGCCTACAATGGCAATCCAAAGCATCCAAGGCAATGACCAACAACGAGGACACTTGGCGCAAGGTCCTCTTTCTCCTCTGTTCTCCCCAGGCGAAGTGCGTGTGTGACAGTGTGTCCTTCACACTGTTCCCCTTGCTAATTGGTGTTAGGTTGCACATCAGAGCCATTAGATGTGTTAAGTGTGCAGGTAGGAACAAGTGTTACAGGGTCCCAGTCAGCAATTCCACTGAATCAATACAATGCTATTAGCAGTTGGCATGTTACAGGTATTGACTTCTGCAAAGAGACTACTCATGTATTATTCATACAGTGGCTCCCTGCGTCCCAAATGGCACCCTATTCCCTATATAGTGCACTGCTTTTGAGCCGGGGCCCTGGTCAAAAGTAGTGCACTATATAAGAAATAGGGTGCCATTTTGTACTCACACACTATTCTCTCCCCCCACAGTTCAGTTACCCATTCCATTTCATCTCAGAGAGAGAAGACAGTCTTTCTTTATCATTATCATCCACAAGGCTGCAGGGCCAGACGGATTACCAGGACGTGTACTCTGATCATGTGCTGACCAATTGGCAAGTGTCTTCACCGACATTTTCAACATGTTCCTGACTGAGTCTGTAATACCAACATGTTTCAAGCAGACCACCATAGTCCCCGTGCCCAAGGACACTAAGATAACCTGTCTAAATGACTACCGACCCGTAGCACTGACGTCTGTAGCCATGAAGTGCTTTGAAAGGCTGGTCATGGCTCACATCAACACCATTATCCCAGAAACCCTAGACCCACTCCAATTTGCATACCGCCCCAACCGATCCACAGATGATGCAATCTCTATTGCACTCCACACTGCACTTTCCCACCTGGACAAGAGGAACACCTACGTGAGAATGCTATTCATTGACTACAGCTCAGCTTTCAACACCATAGTGCCCTCAAAGCTCATCACTAAGCTAAGGACCCTGGGACTAAACACCTCCCTCTGCAACTGGATCCTGGACTTCCTGACAGGCCGCCCCCAGGTGGTAAGGGTAGGTAACAACACATCTGCCACGCTGATCATCAACACGGGGGCCCCTCAGGGGTGCGTGCTCAGTCCCCTCCTGTACGCCCTGTTCACCCATGACTGCATGGCCAGGCACGATTCCAACACCATCATTCAGTTTGCCGACGACACAACAGTGGTAGGCCTGATCACCGACAACGATGAGACAGCCTATAGGGAGGAGGTCAGAGACCTGGCCGTGTGGTGCCAGGATAACAACCTCTCCCTCAATGTGACCAAGACAAAGGAGATGATTGTGGACTACAGGGAAAAAAAGAGGACTGGGCACACCCCCATTCTCATTGACAGGGCTGTAGTGGAACAGGTTGAGAGCTTCAAGTTCCTTGGTGTCCACATCACCAACAAACTATCATGGTCCAAACACACCAAGACAGTCGTGAAGAGGGCACGACAAAGCCTATTCCCCCTCAGGAGACTGAAAAGATTTGGCATGGGTCCTCAGATCCTCAAAAAGTTATACAGCTGCACCATCGAGAGCATCCTGACTGGTTAAATCACTGCCTGGTATGGCAACTGCTCGGCCTCCGACCGCAAGGCACTACAGAGGGTAGTGCGTACGGCCCAGTACATCACTGGGGCCACGCTTCCTGCCATCCAGGACCTCTATACTAGGCGGTGTCAGAGGAAGGCCCTCAAAATTGTCAAAGACTCCAGCCACCCTAGTCATAGACTGTTCTCTCTGCTACCGCACGGCAAGCGGTACCGGAGCGCCAAGTCTAGGTCCAAAAGGCTTCTCAACAGCTTCTACCCCCAAGTCATAAGACTCCTGAACAGCTCATCATGGCTACCCAGACTATTTGCACCATCTTTTTACACTGCTGCTACTCTGTTAATTATTTATGCATAGTCACTTTAACTCTAGCCACATGTACATATTACCTCAACTACCTCAACTAGCCGGTGCCCCCGCACATTGACTCTGCACCGGTACCCCCTTGTATATAGCCTCCCTACTGTTATTTTATTTTACTTCTGCTCTTTTTTTCTCTACACTTTTTTGTTGTTGTTGTTTTATTTTACTATTTGATTAAGAAATAAATGCATTGTTGGTTAAGGGCTTGTAAGTAAGCATTTCACGGTAATGTCTACACCTGTTGTATTCGGCGCATGTGGCAAATAAAAATTGATTTGATTATCAAATTTTTCTACAGCTGAGTTGGTTCAGTGGCTGTTTTATTGAATAGTTTTCTATTTTTAATAGAATGGGTAGCATGGATAAAATGCTGTAATAGCCTCCAAAGTGAGAGAATTTTGATTGAACACAATCAAAGATTGCAATTTGTGACTCATCTCTTTTAGAGACATTTTCCTATTTGTTTGTGTTTGCTCAGCGTCTGTCACGATCGTCTGAAGAAGCGGACCAATACGCAGCGCGTGGAGTGAACATGATGACTTTATTTTATAAAGCAACCACGAAAAACAACAAATGACGATAGTGAAGTCCTCTGTAACACTGACAGAAACATGGAACAAAAACCCACAACCCCAAGGTGAAAACACACAGTATAAATATGGCTCCCAATCAGAGATAACGAGCCGACAGCTGACACTCGTTACCTCCGATTGGGAGTCATCGACCAAACATAGAAAACAACAACCTAGACACCCAACATAGAAATACACCCTAAATGAAAATAACAACCCTGGCTCAACAATCAGAGTCCCTGGAGCCAGAGTGTCACAGTACCCCCCCCTAAAGGTGCGAACTCCGGGCGCACCAGCATACAGTCTAGGGGAGGGTCTGGGTGGGCGTCTGTCCATGGTGGCGGCTCTGGCCCAGGTCGTGGTCCCCACCCCACCTTAGTCACTATCCGCTTCCGTAGCCCCCTCCACATGACCACCCCCCAACTAAACCCCACTGGATTAAGGGGCGGCACCGGACTAAGGGGCAGCACCGGACTAAGGGGCAGCACCGGACTAAGGGACAGTACCTGACTACGGGGCAGCACCGGCCTGAGGGGCAGCACCGGACTGAATGGCGGATCCTGGCTGGCTGGCTCTGGCGGATCCTGGCTGGACGGCTCTGGCGGATCCTGGCTGGCGGAAGGCTCTGGCTGATCCTGTCTGGCGGAAGGCTCTGGCTGATCCTGTCTGGCGGAAGGCTCTGGCTGATCCTGTCTGGCGGAAGGCTCTGGCTGATCCTGTCTGGCGGAAGGCTCTGGCTGATCCTGTCTGGCGGAAGGCTCTGGCTGATCCTGTCTGGCGGAAGGCTCTGGCTGATCCTGTCTGGCGGAAGGCTCTGGCTGATCCTGTCTGGCGGAAGGCTCTGGCTGATCCTGTCTGGCGGAGAGCTCTAGCGGCTCCCGGTCTGGCGGACGGCTCTGAAGGCTCATGGCAGACGGGCGGCTTTGCAGGCTCAGTACAGACGGGCAGTTCAGACGGCGTTGGGCAGACGGACAGTTCAGACGGCGTTGGGCAGACGGGCAGTTCAGGCGCCGTTGGGCAGACGGGCAGTTCAGACGGCGTTGGGCAGACGGACCGTTCAGGCGCCGTTGGGCAGACGGGCAGTTCAGACGGCGTTGGGCAGACGGACAGTTCAGGCCCCGTTGGGCAGACGGCAGACTCTGGCCGTCTGAGGCGCACCGTAGGCCTGGTGTGTGGTGCCGGAACTGGAGGTACCGGGCTGAGGACACGCATCTCAGGGCTAGTGCGGGGAGAAGCAACAGGGCATGCTTGGCCCTGGGGACGCACCGTAGGCCTGATGCGTGGTGCCGGAACTGGAGGTACCGGGCTGAGGACACGCATCTCAGGGCTAGTGCGGGGAGAAGCAACAGGGCATGCTTGGCCCTGGGGACGCACCGTAGGCCTGATGCGTGGTGCCGGAACTGGAGGTACCGGGCTGAGGACACGCATCTCAGGGCTAGTGCGGGAAGCAGCAACAGGGCATGCTTGGCCCTGGGGACGCACATAAGGCCTAGTGCGGAGAGCAGCAACAGGGCATGCTGGACCCTGGGGACGCACATAAGGCCTAGTGCGGAGAGCAGGAACAGGCCGGGCTGGGCTGGCGACGCGCACCGTATCTCTGGTGCGAGAGGCCGGAACAGGCCGGGCCGGGCTGGCGGCGCACCGTATCCCTGGTGCGTGGAGTAGGAACAGGCCGGGCTGGGCTGGCGACGCGCACCGTATCCCTGGTGCGTGGAGTAGGAACAGGCCGGGCTGAGCTGGCGACGCGCACCGTATCCCTGGTGCGAGTGGCCGGAACAGGCCGGGCCGGGCTGGCGAAGCGCACCCTATCCCTGGTGCGTGGAGCAGGAACAGGCCGGGCTGGGCTGGCGACGCGCACCGCATCCCTGGTGCGAGTGGCCGGAACAGGCCGGGCCGGGCTGGCGTAGCACACCGTGGACCTGGTGCTTGGAGTAGGAACAGGCCGGTCCGTACCGGGAACACACACCACTGGCCTCAACCGAGGATCAGGAACGGGCCGGACCGGACTGGCAACACACATCAGTCTTTCACGCCGTGCCACACACACTTCCCTCCCTCTACTCGCCAATGGCTCCCGTACTCCGTTAGCCTTCTCTCCTTTTCTCCCTGTGGCAGCCTCCTGCTGCCCAGCCGCCTAAGCCATGTGCCCCCAAAAAAATTTTTTGGGGTTGCCTCCCGTCCTTCCGACGATGGCCCTGCCGATGCCGTTGCTCCTCTCGCCGTCGCCTCTCCACCGTCTCGTTCCATGGTCGGCGATCCATACCATCCAGGATCTCCTCCCAAGTCCAGGACCCTTTACCGTCCAACAGTTCCTCCCATGTCCAGACCCTTTGCTCCTGGGACGCGCTGCTTGGTCCTTTTATGGTGGGTTTTTCTGTCACGATCGTCTGAAGAAGCGGACCAATACGCAGCGCGTGGAGTGAACATGATGACTTTATTTTATAAAGCAACCACGAAAAACAACAAATGACGATAGTGAAGTCCTCTGTAACACTGACAGAAACATGGAACAAAAACCCACAACCCCAAGGTGAAAACACACAGTATAAATATGGCTCCCAATCAGAGATAACGAGCCGACAGCTGACACTCGTTACCTCCGATTGGGAGTCATCGACCAAACATAGAAAACAACAACCTAGACACCCAACATAGAAATACACCCTAAATGAAAATAACAACCCTGGCTCAACAATCAGAGTCCCTGGAGCCAGAGTGTCACAGCGTCTTTATGCCTTTGAAAAATTGTGAGACATTATTTTCTGAAACAATCTGTATTCTGCCCCCAATTCATATGCATTGGCTATGTAACGATGACTGTTTACCCTGCAGTAACAAAGGAATGGATGGAAAAAGTAACCCCCACGATACATTTTTCTAAATGTTTTGTTTACTAAGTGGTGTCCATCATCCCCATCATCTTCCTGCCATTCATAGACTACCCTTTTTAATACCAAGTCTCCATGGCCTTGTAGTTTTTACCCATTCGAGCGCACCAGCACATCGTTTATTTCTTGTGGGGGGTTTTTCTAAACAAAGAAATATACTTTCTTCTGGCTATAGAGACAGACAGCGAGAAGAGCAGCTGGTATCACTTTCCTCTCATACCTTCCTAATGTGGACTTCCGTGATTGCCGGGCATCCCTATGGCAACCCTGACTTTGACTTCACTCTGCCAGCAGCCAGACATTGGGTCTTTAGAGGCCTGATGAAGACCGAGACTGGTGTGTGTGTGTGTATGAAATCTCTCTCTATACCATACATACTAACTCTCTCTTACTTGCAATAAACATCATTGGGTTGTTGGCTTCATTGCCACCTCTCATCCCCTAAAGGCAGCTTAGATATTCCCCATGCAGAGTTACACTGACACACTACTCCATTTAGAGTGGCACTGTGGCAGAGCTGGCCTTATCAACCCTGTATTAATTACATCCTCTCAGGATGTCTCAGCTTTACACACACACACACACACACACAAACACACACACACACACACACACACACACACAGATCCTCCATCCGGCTCTTACAAGGACCATCAGTCATCCTTTATAACACAATAAAGATCTCCAGCTTCATTATAAATCACTGGCAGATCATAAACGAGTTTGAAGCTAAATTAGAGATAAACATTGTGTTGATTTCTTATTGAACTGCGCTGATACATTCATCTAGTAGGGAGAATGATAATGACTTATTATGTTGTATGTCTAGTAAGCTGACGGGATGCCCTCACTACAATATCCTTCTACCTGTGATACATGAAAAAACATCATTATCTGATAATCAATTACATTTATCGCTCCAGAAGGAGAAAGTCACACTCTTTTCATTGGCCGGGATCTTTTAATCAAAGGCAGTTTAGTGAGTTGAGTTCTTCATATAAGACCTTGGCAAGACAATCCAGTGCTCAAATAGACTCATTATCAAGGACTGCCAGTCTGCTATTAGACGAGGTCTGTGGATTTCATCCAGTGAGAATGTTCTTTAATGCAAAACAAGAGCTGCATCCCAAATGGCACCCTATTTCCTTTACATTGCACTACTTTAGACCAGGGCCCATAGGGCTATAGTCAAAAGTAGTGCACTATATGGGGAATATGGTGCCATTTGGGATGCAGCCAAGGACCGTTGGCTGCTCTGAGTGTTCCCAGTCTGCCTGACCTCATGAGCCATTATCAGCTGAGCCCTCCATAGTGACGTTAAGTGAATCACTAGCTAACTGTCAGTTTATACATCGTAGTGGAATAACAACTTTACAAAACGTACATCGCTCAAGGTGAGGTGAGATTTCAATCAGAACTCTAGTCTATGCATTATTTCAATAGGTTGTCTTCACATGGTGTGATTCAAAGGATATAGAATGTTATCAGTTTGGATGTGTAAGTTTGAGCGGCAGATCAGGATCAAAATGAGTTACGGTTATGGCTAAGGTTAGGGATACGGTTAGGAATTAAGATAGGGTTAGAATGCCTGGCATTAGGAGCCATACAAAATCTAACAGTCACATATCCACTACCTATCCATTTTTCTGACCTCTTAACTCTAGCCAATGTATTTATCTTAAAAGCTCAAATCAATGCTGTCAATAGGTTAAATAAAAGGGTTTAACGAGTGTGATTGGAGGATACAGAGTGTTATCAGTTGTTCTATACCTGTAGGAGGAAGTCAAAGAGGGCCAGGCGCCCCCACTCCGCATGGTGAACCCCCACACAGGGGGTCTCGTTGAGGGCCACCCCGCTGCTGCTGCCACACCTGGCCCTCAGCAGGCTCTGGTACTGGGGCCAGGTGAGAGGGAACGAGTTCTGGTCATTGTCATCATCAGCCAGGTGCTGGATGCCTGGGTCCCACCACACCACGGGTCTGGCTGCCCCTCTGGTGTATTTATAAGGCAGGATGTCACTGTGGAAGGCCCTGGACACTGTGGGCAGACTCCTGTTCAAGCCGAGAACACGGTCTAAATGGAAGGCGAAGACTTCGAACCAGTCGTCTGGACGTTTGATCAGGGCACACAGACCCTGCTGGCAGTGCCCACTGTGGTCAGCCAATGGAGCCCCAAGAGAAGGGTCATGATGAGGGGCACCCAGCCCTACATGGAGGACCTGTCCGTGGGCTGGGATCCTGGCCTTACTGACAACCTCGCTGCCTGAGAGGAACTCCATCTTGTGAATATCGTCCTTGCTGAGCCATGGCAGGGAGTCAGGGTCCCCAGTCCTTATTCTCCGTGTGTCAGTGTCTGGAAACTCCCTCTCTCCAGCTGACATCTTACACCAGTGGGCCTCCCCCCCTCTCCCATTCTCTGCTTCTGCTGTGGGCCGGGTCTCTTTACGCCCAGACGAAGGGGGCCTCTTCCTCTTTGAGGCCACTGCTGACTGTCTGTCATGTTTCCTGTGTTCTCTGGGGACCTTTTTCACAGCCTGCTGCTTGGTTAGGTCCTTCCTCCCTGCCTGCCCTGCCTGCCCTGCCTGCCCTGCCTGCCCTGTGTGCCCCTGGTCCTGCCTCTGTTCATCTGGAGTATATTTGTGCTCAGAGTCAGACAGGCCAAGGTCTGCAGTAGAAGGGCGGCTCTGGCTACGCGCTACAGTCTGGGGCACGGCTGGGTGGAGGTTCTCTTGTCTGGGAAGAGGTGGTGGCTGGGTGGAGAGCTCTGAACCACTGCAGTTGGTTAGATGGCTTCCATCATGCCTTATTAGTGCAGCATTGACTGTCAATGGCTGGATATTATATTGTTTGTCTCTACTAGAACTTTGCGGAATCTCTTTCTTCTCTTTCCTTTTGGAGGCGATGCCCTTAGTTTTACGATTCTTCTTCTTGTTATTGCTTTGAGTTCTCTCATATGTCATGCTAGCTGCTCTTCTATCCAGTTTGGGCTGGTCCATCACCAGGTGATGCTTGGAGGACTCTTTGACTTTGTCACTCTGCTTCCAACCTCCACTGTGACCGTTGAGGGGTAGAGGAAGATGGTGGTGAGGGGCCAACGTGGCCCTTTCCCTGGGTCTAGCCCTCGCTCTATACACTCCGGCTCCAGCAGAGCTCAGGCCTCGTGAGGGCAGCCTGCGTGTCTTAGAGGGGGGGAAGGGGAGGGTGTTGATCACCACCACAGACAGGGTAAAGAGGAGGAGGAAGGCCCCCACTGCCCACCTCTTGCAGCAGATCTTGGACCACACTCTCAAGGCCTACATGCATGGGAAACAGCAAACAAAGAGAAAGTTAGGTCTGTAGTTAGGGGCAAACCACCAAAAAGCCATGATTATAATGGAGCAGAGCCATAAATCAAAGATAATATATTTACTCTCTAAACTGTACGGTCGCTGGTCGGCCACTTGAACTGAACAGCTCAGATTTCAGTGTGTGTTTACAGAAGAGGGAACTTAAATGTCTTAGAGGTTGAGAAATGCAAATACCAGTATGCAGACTGAAGGACGAGGGCAAACAAAAAACATCCAAATGAAATACTTTATTATTTGGCAAGTTATTCTGTTAAAACACTAAGCTCTAGAGAGAGAGAGAGAGAGAGAGAGAGAGAGAGAGAGAGAGAGAGAGAGAGAGAGAGAGAGAGAGAGACATAATATGACATTTGAAATGTCTTTATTCTTTTGGAACTTCTGAGTGTAATGTTTACTGTTAATATTTATTTCACTTTTGTTTACTATCTACTTCACTTGCTTTGGCAATGTTAACATACGTTTCCCATGCCAATAAAGCCCTTAAATTGAATTTAATTTAATTTAATTGAGAGAGCGAGAGAGAGAGAGAGAGAGAGAGAGAGAGAGAGAGAGAGAGAGAGAGAGAGAGAGAGAGAGAGAGAGAGAGAGAGAGAGACAGATAGAGACAGAAAGAGATGAGAGGAAGGGGAGAGCGAGAGAGAAGATAGAAAAAAAGGAGAGAGGAGAGGAGGAGACAAAGAGAGAAAAATAGTTAATCCACATGTATCCCGTCTGCAATGCACACAAGTGTAAATAAAGCCTTTCTCAGCCACAGCTGGGCTTTCCTCAGTTTATAGGAAAGTTACAGTTACTGAGCTGAGACAAATACTATGGCACACACATAGATATTGCAGCATTCCCTTCTGCATGCCAGACCATCCAGAATGTGCTGACAGATACTGTGTGCCAAATGGCATATAGTGCACTCCTTTTGACCAAGGCCCATAGGGAATAGGGTGCCATTTGGGACACAGGCAGATTCTGGATGGCTTACCTCTACTGCAGCCTCTGTGATGATGAATTACTTTTCTGTGGCATAGGCCTACATACAAACCGGTCCCATTCCATAAAGTCTCCATCGCATGTAGAGCATGTATGCCATTGAGATAAATCAAATCAGATGTATCTCTATGGAGTATGCTCTCAATGTTATTCAAACCTATGGTAAATCCAGAGGCAGTTTTTTATCTGAATCATATATCAATGAAAGGATTAGGCTATGGTATAGAGCTATAGAGACTATGGTATAGCGCTATAGAGGCTATGGTTATAGAGGCTATAGAGCATATGGTTACAGAGGCTATAGAGGCTATGGTATAGAGCTATAGAGGCTATGGTATAGAGCTATAGATACTATGGTGTAGAGCTATAGAGGCTATGGTATAGAGCTATAGAGACTATGGTATAGAGCTATAGAGACTATGGTATAGAGCTATAGATACTATGGTGTAGAGCTATAGAGGCTATGGTATAGAGCTATAGAGGCTATGGTATAGAGCTATAGATACTATGGTGTAGAGCTATAGAGGCTATGGTATAGAGCTATAGAGACTATGGTATAGAGGCTATAGAGCCTATGGTATAAAGCTATAGAGACTATGGTATAGAGCTATAGAGGCTATGGTATATAGCTATAGAGACTATGGCAGAGCTATAGAGACTATGGTATAGAGCTATAGAGACTATGGTATAGAGCTATAGAGACTATGGTATAGAGCTATAGAGGCTATGGTATAGAGCTATAGAGACTATGGTATAGAGCTATAGAGGCTATGGTATAGAGCTATAGAGACTATGGTATAGAGCTATAGAGGCTATGGTATAGAGCTATAGAGACTATGGTATAGAGCTATAGAGACTATGGTATAGAGCTATAGAGGCTATGGTATAGAGCTATAGAGACTATGGTATAGAGCTATAGAGGCTATGGTATAGAGCTATAGAGACTATGGTATAGAGCTATAGAGGCTATGGTATAGAGCTATAGAGGCTATGGTATAGAGCTATAGAGGCTATGGTATAGAGCTATAGAGACTATGGTATAGAGCTATAGAGCCATGACTACATGGAACTCTCTCCCATCTAAGTTAACCCAAGCAATAAAATCAGATAAAAAAATAACCCATAAAACAACACCTCATGGCACAATTCGGCCTCTGAAGACATACACACACTAACACACACACACACACATTTTATACACACGCACCCACACATTATTCTTAGTGATGTAATATAGTATTGTAAAATTGTAATGTAATAATGGAGCAATGTAAATTTGTATGATGTTTTGTATGATGTAATGTTTTATTTATGTTTGGACCCCAGGAAGAGTAGCTGCTACCTTGGCAACAGCTAATGGGGATCCTAATAAAATACTAAAGACTAAATACTATGGTTCCATTCGATCTTCACATACATACAGTATAATGGAAATAACTTAGCTTCTTCCATCTTTTTGTTTCCAATCTTTTCATTTTTTTCTGAGTTACATTTAGATGAATATTTAGTAACACTGATTAGTGAGAAACTGCCATCAAGGATCAGCTTTACTGACCCACAATACAACTCTGCTAATCACATAACCAATAGTAGGTGAAAGCAGTCATCTCTCAGAAAGACAACTTACATCAGCTGTCCCTCTGCCTGCCTCTCTCCTGTCCTCTTTCTCCTCCTCCCTCTCGACTCTCCTTCTCTCTGAGGGAATTCAACAGAAGGAATGTTTCAAACCCATGAGATCTTTTCCCAATCGGTGGCTGACGGCAGTTTTACAGCTTTCCCAGATCCCACCTGTGAATGGATTTCATTATGCTCTTCTGAAAGAATGTCATGCCAGTAGTTCTGACTGAGTCAGGGGTCCTGATGGGCTTTTAGATGTCCGTGGAGATCCCTGTCTGAATAAGATCCCCAGGCATATGTGTAGATCTGAGATAGT
Organism: Coregonus clupeaformis; assembly: GCF_020615455.1. NCBI lineage: Eukaryota > Metazoa > Chordata > Actinopteri > Salmoniformes > Salmonidae > Coregonus > Coregonus clupeaformis. Next base: position 1,401,125 of record NC_059219.1, read on the forward strand.
TGGATAGGTAGAAAAAAGTATACCACCAGAATATAGTGGTAGCTCCATCTTGCCCTCTGATAGGCCAGGTGGAATTCCAGCTATATTGCTTATACCTATCCAATCCTTTCATTCTACAGAAGTGCCCATAGGGTCTATCTCTAGGGATTCATTTGGATAAGATATGTCCTGCACTTATACTGTACATTGTAATAAGCTGCTGAGCAGCACAGACATTCTTTGGCAGTGGGTGGGTAAAGCTGAAGTTTCACTCTGCCAAGGTCCAACACCCTCTCTCCAGTGACGCAATGCACCAGCCTCCACCTGGCAAAGTCAGAGAGCTCACTCACACTCACTGATGAAACCTGCTCTCCAATAACACATTAAATCACATTCCAAAGTTCTGGAATTTTGTGGAAGTGACACAGATGCACCCTGTCTTGACCCTGTCCACTCCTGCTCAAAAGTAGTGCACTATATAGGGAATAGGGTGTCATTTCAGATGCACACAGGGGCTGTTTTCTTGTGGGTTTTGTGCCACAGGCAGGTGAAGCTATGATGCAAGCCAAGTGTTGTCTTGTCAAGTGACTCAGTTTGTTTTCCCAGTGGTTTGGCCAACCAGCTCTAATTAGTGGTCAGGCATGTAGCACCTTGTGTGTCTGTGTGACTGTGTGACTGTGCGACTGTGTCAACATGAAGACATTGTGTTGATTCTCAGTGGCATGCACAGCAAGGGGGTATGATACACAGGTCAACACCACACCAAACCACATCACAAAAAACAACAAGACAAATGCCTTGGTGTCAAATTTGATAGGAATTTTAATAATCACAAAAACAAAATAGTTTGAAATTGACACAGTCATTGTTGTATTGCATGGCTGTTGTTGAACGGTTTTCAGCTCACATGCTATATGATCTGTTACATCTGCCACACAACACATCTTAGCACCTATGTTACACAAAGAATACTAGAAGAATACAGGAAGTATACAGTAGCTTAACTTTATTGAGTGGAGTCATCCTCGTCAATGACCTTTCTTGCAGTGATCTTTACCAATAGTTGTTCAGCATTTGTCTGTGTTCCACCTCAGTCTAATGCCAGCTAGCCTCCCACTCATTTCAGCAGGCCAGGTGCCTGCTGCTTTTACCTTCTGGTCCATTCTTTTTACATCTCTTCTCCTTTTTTAGACGGAACGCTCGAGGATTTAGACGGAACGCTCGAGGACAGGTTTGCAGGAATGCTGAGACATGCAACAAATTCTTTACAGGATTCAAAGAAGATTAGGAGAAAATATGTCTCATTATTTTCTGTTTGGTGGAGAGGGGGAGGAGGAGAAAGAGGAGAGGGAGGAAGAGAGGAAGGCTGGAAGAGAGAAAGGTGGGAGTAGGGAGGGAGAGTGGGAGGGGAGAGAGAGAGAGAAAAAGGAGAGAGAAAGGGAGAGGGGGGGGGCTACTGTAGGTGAATAGCACTAATATTACACAGAGAATAGCATCTAAAAAGAGCTCCTGAAGTAGTGGGAGGAGAACAGACTGGCTTGGTGGTCAGGCTTTAGGGACAGTCACAGTCATACTCTGGAAAAGCACTGGGCTGCAGCTCTATTAGCATAGCCACGTACACTAGCATGTGGAGGGAGGCTCTCTCTCTTTCCTGCTGATACATTGTAGTTAATCACCCGTTGAGAATGAAATTCCTGCATGGCAGAACAAAGGAGTAAATTCTCTCGCCATTCTACCATGGCAAAACCGATACACTGTGACTACACACATAATATTATTCAGTTAATAGGCATCATCTACTTGTTAATGGGCATGTATGAATTGTACGTGTGAAATTGTGTGAAACCATGTCTATTCGCATGAGTGCACGTGTCTGTTTGTATGTATGGGCACAGGAGGTTTAGGGGGTATTGAAATGTTCTAACATGAAATGAATTGCTTCCATTTTCATGTAGAGTATTATTGTGTACATTAAATAGATGTTCTAGTCAAAGAGAGGGAAACATATATTGTCTCACATGACCATTCAGTCCCAGTGCTGAGGCAACTTTGAAAGAGAAAAATAAGCCAGAACCTCCCTTTCAATAAACCGCATCCAACAAAAAGGCTAACTAAGAATGTATTAAATCCATTGACTGCTTTGTAAAACCACACAGAACATCACAACAAACAATCATGTTCTGCTGTGTTGTTGACTGGTGAGTGGTGAGGGAGAACAAAGTCTATCATCTGACAGTAATATGACATGATGGCATGGAAATGGCAGCATGAGATCTCTCCACTGATGTCAGACAGAGGAAGACCTTAATTGAATCAGGCACCACATCTCTGCTACCTGAGAGATCACACTGACCGGCAGTGTTATGGAGCAAAACACAGCAAAACATTATCGCAGGATGGCTATACTGAAAGGAAAGGAATAAACTGTGTGCTTGGTTGAACACAAATGCATGAGGGAGAGTGGGAGAGAGAGGAAGTGGTGTTTTGAAAATGTAATAGAGTGCAAGCAGTAATGCACATGACGCCCTAGGCTGGATTAAAATAGTCTTACTGGCAACACACACACACACACTCAAACACTCTCTCTCTCGCTTTCTCTAGATTTATAGCAATGCTGAGTTCCAAGTGACCTTGACAATACCACAATACCTGATGATGCATATTTCACTGCAACGACCCCATCCCATGGGAAAAGAAACCAGCTCGTCCCATAGAATGAAACGTAAACTGCTGCTCATCATTATCCTCCCCAGTCAACATCAGCAATATCCTCCTTTCCACTGGTCTCTTACTATATCAGAGGTCCATTCTCATAATGGGCTAATCATAGGTCTACATTTAAGCAATAAGGCCCGAGGGGGTGTGGTATATGGCCAATATACCATGGCTAAGGGCTGTTCTTATGCACGACGCAACGCAGAGTGCTAGGACACAGCCCTTAGCCGTGGTATATTGGCCATATACCACAAACCCCCCGAAGTGCCTTATTGCTATTATAAACTGGTTACCAACGTAATTAGAGCAGTAAAAATACATGTTGTCATACCCACGGTATGCGGTCTGATATACCACAGCTTTCAGCCAATCAGCATTCAGGGCTTGAACCACCCAGTTTATATTCTGCTTTATATCCTGGGACCTGGGAGAGAGAGTGGTGGGATAGGGGCCCAAACAGAACAGTGCAAAATATTCTCCTTTTTAACCAAGCCTCTCTCTGAGTGACAGCCAGGCTGATACAGGGGTGCTCCTCCGCTGCACACACACAGAGCCCTTCAGTGTAATGACCTGATGATGTTAATCTACAAAGGGAACTCTGCAGGTGTGCGAGAGAAAAAGAGTGAGAGAGTGAAAGAGAGAAGGGGAGATAGAGAGGGGAAGAGGAGAAGAGAAGCAACCATCTGCTGCTTAGCCTGTCCCGTGCGCGCTTGTTTGTGTGTGTATGCGTGTGTGTGTGTGTGTGTCTGCAGATCCTCTCAAGCTCTGTCAGGTTGGATAGGGAGCCTCGCTGCACAGCTATTTTCAGGTCTCTCCAGAGATGTTTGATCGGGTTCAAGTCCGGGCTCTGGTTGGGCCACTCAAGGACATTCAGAGACTTGTCCCGAAGCCACTCCTGCGTTGTCTTGGCTGTGTGCTCAGGGTCGTTGTCCTGTTGGAAGGTGAATCTTGGCCCCAGTCTGAGGTCCTGAGCGCTCTGGAGCAGGTTTTCATCAAGGATCTCTCTGTACTTTTCTCTGTTCTTCTTTCCCTCGATCCTGACTAGTCACCCAGTCCCTGCTGCTGAAAAACATCCCCACAGCATGATGCTGCCACCACCATGCTTCACTGTAGGGATTTCCTCCAGACGTGACACTTGGCATTTAGGCCAAAGAGTTCAATCTTGGTTTCATCAGACCAGAAAATCTTGTTTCTCATTGTCTGAGAGTTCTTTAGATGCCTTTTGGCAAACTCCAAGCGGGATGTCATGTGCCTTTTACTGAGGAGTGGCTTCCGTCTGGCCACTCAACCATAATGGCCTGATTGGTGGAGTGCTACAGAGATGGTTGTCCTTCTGGAAGTTCTCCCATCTCCACAGAGAAACTCTGGAGCTCTGTCAACGCCTCTTTGTTATGGCAGAGGCATCATTACTCAGTATAGGAGTGTGACAACAGCCAATCTGCTGCAGTCACTGATTCACTCACACACAGTGTGAGACTGAAGAAGTCAGCCCAGAGCTGGTTATTTCAAGTAAACACAGACACAAAAGAGACAAATAGAGACCACTACACATATTCTACACACACACAAACGTCATCCGAAGCAGCGCGCAGAGCAGGGCATGCCTGGAGAGACAGGTGGGGACAGCTCTGGATCACTGTCCAGATCCTGTTATCACAGTAGTGAGTCAAATCACTGCAGGTTTTCTGAATGACAGCGGAAAACATCTTTAAGTGTGACAGGCAAACTGTATGTGCATTATTGTCTGGATGGATATGTGAGATACAGGAGAGTCATGATCCAAACATTCCCCAAGGGTATATTGCTACTGTGTCAGAGGAAAGTCTACAAGGTAAAGCCTACAAGACAGTGTAGTCTACAGTAAGGTTATCAGTCAGTTACTTTTCAAGCTATACCCAAAGAACAATGGCAATTTGAACAGGACACTATTGTGCATTGTATTTGCACTAAATGTCAAATATTGCAGTTCATTCAAATTATGCACGAGAGCAGCATGTCCTAGTGTGATTTTGAATTACAAATTGATATCACCCACCTGCAGTATCAACTGCTTAAGGTCAATTGAATGTCCTGTGGCAGTGTGGTTAGCTGCTGATAACATTGTATTCTATGCATGTAAATGAATGCCGGCCAACTGACGTCCCATGGGGCACACTGTTGATGCATTTAGCCGGCTGAATACATTTGTGATTTATTACACACGCACGCACACACACACACTCACTCACACACACAGACGTTAAGCAGGAGCCCTAATAGTAGTCAGTGAGGCGCTGCTCTCTGCTGTGCAGTTTTCAGGCCCCATGCCAGACCCTGGCTGCACAGTGATAAATAATGTCACACACACTGGGACCGTCTTGAGAGCATGTTTGCCTTTTCAGTTGTTGCAAGTTGAAATCATAATCTAAAACATTTCACAAAAAAGCCCAATAGCCCAAACAATTTGATTGAATTTTCATGCTTCCACCAATCACGCATGTTAGTATATCAAGGAACGATGCCTAGGGATATATATTATAATCTCCAGGCCTTAGTTACAGCTATGAAAAACATTAATCCACTGAGCAAAAATGTTCTAACCATATGGCTGCAATGTGTGAGCACACTTAAGAAGGTCAAGGTCTGCTTTTAATCTGACATACCATGGCAAGAGAGGAACCTAAGAAGTAGAATGACATTTTGGTGCGAAGTTGGCCCAGAATAAGCAACATTTCGTTCTTTCATCATCGTAACACAAAAACACAAGACAAAAGCTTGATTTACCAAACAAAATCACCACTATTTGGTGATAGAAACCTCCTGCCAGACCTCTCCTCCCCTCCTCTCCTCTCCCCCCTCCCCTCCTCCAAATGTATTTTCTATGTGGTTTACTGAGATTATAAGCAACCTACAACCCATCAGCGTTTTTCCTGGTCCCCAGTTGGACCAACCTGTTTTCTCATCAATAAACACACTCTGGAAACCTCAGTACCACACACAGTCCTGCAACCACATCCCCGGTCTAATCTTACCACCAACCTTTTACAAGGACCCATCTTTCCCCTAATGCTCTCTGGTACTGGGATATGTAAAGATGCTCCAAATACATCAGGCCTCATAAAACAGGAGCTTATAGCCAGAGTTCAGAGCTGTTATGACATGTTCCTTCTTCCCAGTGAAAAGGTAAGCTCACTAGGTAGAATTCCTGCACAGTGCACACTGAAACCTATATGAAAGTGTATACATGTGTAGGTTGCACTGATCACACACACACATTCAAGCACACACACACACACACACACACACACACACACTAAAACCCAGATGGAAAGTGTGTGAGTTATAAAAGTTCAGACACCAGTGCTTGGTTGGTAATTTTACCTACTTCACGCAGACCTACTAGTCCATATAAAGAGATCCACAGGTACTGTAGAACCTTTTAGGACTAATATGAAACTGTATTTGACTCCAGTTTTTTCATCACAATTCAATCATTTTAAGTACTTATTATACTTATCTTTAGTTTATGGCATAACGGCAACCTAATGTCAAGAGGGTGTTGTTTTGCCCCCTGAACTGCAGTGGTGTGGAGTCCTGTCCTCCTAACAGATTCACTTGGAAGCCAATATTAGATGGGTCATTTATAATGCATTGAGGCAACAAGCATTCCATCCCGTCTGAGACAGGAACCATGGGCTTGTTTGAATTGCTCTGCTCCGAGAACCGAAACTGCCTGGAATATGGTATTTGACATCGGTTGGCCCTCCCTTTAAACGCATAAAGTTACGGAACTGCTTTCACTTTAAAAGCAAACCCAGGAACTGAATTTCCAGCTGAGAATACAACCATGGATGGACAGCACTCACAGTGCCTTGTGTCTAACCAATATCCTGTGGGGTTTTAGTTTTTTTTTTTGTGCCCGAGTACAGCAGTGAATTCCAATGGGGCCCCTTGAATGACTTGAGGCAGACTTGAGGTTGAGGTTGTAGTCGGTGCATGCTTGTGTTTGAAGAGAAGAGATGCCTCTCTCTACCTCACTTGAGCTTTGAATTTATGGCTGAGCACAGAAACATTGCATTCAGACAGAGCTGATCACTATTCAAATACAGTCTAGGGTGCCAAACACTTTTTTGTTGTTGCCAGGAGTGAAGTAGTTACCTCTACATATAAAAAGAACACAATAAATAACAGGTTGTAAAATCCATAACACAATACTCATTATGCTTAATTTAAGGTCCAACACATGATAATAAATTGGAGTTATTCTTGGATTCCATGGAGCTCTTCAAACCATGGTCTCCTGTCTTCATGTATGGAATCAATTAAGAAATGTGAGACTGCTGGTGGAACTGGAAGACATGATTCCTGATCATCCAGTTGAAGGAGTGTTTTGACTAAAACTTTTTTAAACTTTCTGTAAGAGGGTTTACTATCAACTTGAATATTTGTAAGGCATGAAAATATCATTTTCTAAGTAGATTTTCTATCAGATTAATATAATAAGTTATCATGCTTTCTCAACATGAAAGATTATCTGAATATAAACGTTTATTACTTCTAGTCTCGCCACTCATTCTACTGATAAGGGTATCACAGTAATACATTCAGTTGAAATTGACAGTCTACTTTGTTTTACCATAAATAATGACACTTCACAAGTTTCTCTGATCAGGAGTCAGTGCACAACAGACAGAATGGATAGAGGAAGTCAGCTCTTCGTGCTGATGTGTCAAAATATGACCGATAACAACTGCTCTGAGCTGACCACTTGCTTGCTTCTTTTCCTTCAGGAAAAATAGGATTACAATTCCGTATCACATGAAATAAAGGTACACATCATTTCGGCGACTTATTTAGCAGGTTAAAAAAACGTGTCTGCTCTTTCACATACAGTGTAGCCTACAGATATAATTGGTACTGCTTTTTTAGCCAAACGGTTTGGAAGTTGGCTATTCTGGAGCATTATCAAGACCAGAATAAACAAAATTGCAGGAAGACCGTGCAAATTCAACACTTTCACGTGGATGCGCAGCCTAAAACAAAGTTTCAAATTGTGCTATAGGGCAGCAAAACGAGAATGCTGATTTAAGGAAACGTGAACCACACTTACCATCGTTTCCCCGACTCGGGTGCATTCCACAAGGAACGTTTACAGCCTTTATTATCGTGCAAACACGTCCGGTGACACCATGTAGATACGGTTACATACACTTTATTGAAGATTGGACAGCATTGGTTCTGAAGATGCAGCGTGCGTGAAGTCTCCAGTTTCTCCACAATGCTTTTTCCATAGGCTATCACTTGAGCATTTGAATTGAACTATGTTTCATCTCATTCTATAGGCTACATTGCGGTTGTCATTATTGTAGGGTACCTTGTCAGCAATAAAGGTAACAATAAATATCGCAAATTACAATACTTAAGTAGGCTACAGTACGTTTCATTGGCTTTTAACTGTTGTGGTAGCCAACTTACTTCTCCAGAAGAAAGCCCAACCTACAGTTTTGCTTTACAGCAAAGTGGAGCATAGGCATATCACAAGCAGCCGTCACTCCCGAGGGACCCGTGCGTTTTGGAAAGTTTATCTCACAGTAAAAGTCCTCTTTCTGGGACTGGATGGGTATTTGGTAGACTAGGAATGCGCTGTAATTTGAGAGCAGTCGGCCTGTCTGCGCAGCGCTTGCGTGGTGTAGCTGTCCATACAGTGAGGGAAAAAGTATTTGATCCCCTGCTGATTTTGTACGTTTGCCCACTGACAAAGAAATGATCAGTCTATAATTTTAATGGTAGGTTTATTTGAACAGTGAGAGACAGAATAACAACAAAAAAATCCAGAAAAACGAATGTCAAAAATTTTATATAAATTGATTTGCATTTTAATGAGGGAAATAAGTATTTGACCCCTCTGCAAAACAAGACTTAATACTTGGTGGCAAAACCCTTGTTGGCAATCACAGAGGTCAGATGTTTCTTATAGTTGGCCACCAGGTTTGCACACATCTCAGGAGGGATTTTGTCCCACTCCTCTTTGCAGATCTTCTCCAAGTCATTAAGATTTTGAGCCTGACGTATGGGAACTCGAACCTTCAGCTCCCTCCACAGATTTTCTATGGGATTAAGGTCTGGAGACTGGCTAGACCACTCCAGGACCTTAATGCGCTTCTTCTTGAGCCACTCCTTTGTTGCCTTGGCCGTGTGTTTTGGGTCATTGTCATGCTGGAATACCCATCCATGACCCATTTTCAATGCCCTGGCTGAGGGAAGGAGGTTCTCACCCAAGATTTGACGGTACATGGCGCCGTCCATCGTCCCTTTGATGCGGTGAAGTTGTCCTGTCCCCTTAGCAGAAAAACACCCCAAAGCATAATGTTTCCACCTCCATGTTTGACGGTGGGGATGGTGTTCTTGGGGTCATAGGCAGCATTCCTCCTCCTCCAAACATGGCGAGTTGAGTTGATGCCAAAGAGCTCCATTTTGGTCTCATCTGACCACAACACTTTCACCCAGTTCTCCTCTGAATCATTCAGATGTTCAGTGGCAAACTTCAGACGGGCCTTTATATGTGCTTTCTTGAGCAGGGGGACCTTGCGGGCGCTGCAGGATTTCAGTCCTTCACGGCGTAGTGTGTTACCAATTGTTTTCTTGGTGACTATGGTCCCAGCTGCCTTGAGATCATTGACAAGATCCTCCCATGTAGTTCTGGGCTGATTCCTCACCGTTCTCATGATCATTGCAACTCTACGAGGTGAGATCTTGCATGGAGCCCCAGGCCGAGGGAGATTGACAGTTATTTTGTGTTTCTTCCATTTGCGAATAATCGCACCAACTGTTGTCACCTTCTCACCAAGCTGCTTGGTGATGGTCTTGTAGCCCATTCCAGCCTTGTGTAGGTCTACAATCTTGTCCCTGACATCCTTGGAGAGCTCTTTGGTCTTGGCCATGGTGGAGAGTTTGGAATCTGATTGATTGATTGCTTCTGTGGACAGTTGTCTTTTATACAGGTAACAAATTGAGATTAGGAGCACTCCCTTTAAGAGTGTGCTCCTAATCTCAGCTCGTTACCTGTATAAAAGACACCTGGGAGCCAGAAATCTTTCTGATTGAGAGGGGGTCAAATACTTATTTCCCTCATTAAAATGCAAATCAATTTATAACATTTTTGACATGCATTTTTCTGGACTTTTGTTATTATTCTGTCTCTCACTGTTCAAATAAACCTACCATTAAAATTATAGACTGATAATTTCTTTGTCAGTGGGCAAACGTACAAAATCAGCAGCGGATCAAATACTTTTTTCCCTCACTGTATATTGGAGACAGGCGCCTTGAAATTGCAGAACACGTTTTTAAATGTCATGAAGCCTAATTTGAATAACAGACACGCCCATAGCCTTGATGGATGAGGGCATTAAATGATAAGAACCAGACCAAGAAAAACGAATTAATGTTGCTTTTTATCCACTTTGAAATGTGCTTGAATTTTTAAGCATTAGGCTCACTATCCATCCCCTGGCAAAGAAGTCACAGGGGACAGATTTAACAGAGATCCCTTACCAATTAGGTCTATAACCTTCACTAATAACACATAGGGCTATTTTGTTGGACAAATATTAGGCCTAGTCTTGGACTAAAAAACATGCTCAATGGATAGACCTAATCTCCCTTGAAAGTGATGTTTAGTCTAGCACTAGGCTTGATCTGTGTCTGGGAAACTGTCCCATAGGGTTCTATCCTCTTCAGAGATGAAGAACACACTGTTTGATTTCTCTGAAGATTAGGTGCTTTTCAACAATGAACGGATTAAAAGACAACGGACAGCGGATGTCAATTCTTGGCTCACTAGGTAAATCTTTATGGTCAAGGACTGCCCCCTTCTGGTAGCTGTTGACATAGGACACATTGACTTGCGGTCAAAAACGGAGAAAAAAGGAAATTGCATCCCAATACTCCACCCTTCTCCTGAAGTGCACGCTTTGAGAGAAGTGTGGAGAATCGGAAAACATACATAAAGACTACAGGGGGAAGTAGGCTAGGTAAGGTAAAGAAGAGGCAGGAAACAGATATAACTAGCTGGAGTCCGGAGATTATAACATCATGGGTAATGTTCAGTTTATTGGTAATATGGGACTTTCAACCAACAAAAAATGACTGAATGACAAGTATTTGCTGATATAGTACATCAGACGAGAAACATGCAAGATCTCAGAGGTAGATGACCACATAACCGATGATGCCATGCCATCCAGCAAAATATGCAATTAAGAGATTGTAGCTAGAGTCATTTCAGGTGTCTACCTTCAACCTGCATTCAACCTCCTGATCTACAATACTGTATAGCTGATGACTTACTGCAAACTGCGATCATTTTTCATTTTTGCTCAACAGTTCATTATGCAGTTAATGCTTCCCTTTTATCATACTTTAAAGACCAATTGAGCGTTTGAAGTCACTGAATCTCTTAGAATTGTCTCACTTGTATGTTTGGGATGAGCCTAAAGCACAGAACAAAGATTTTATTTATTTATTTATTTATTTCTATAATGCATTACTGACCCTAAAGTGTATCTTCTCACTGAAAACACACAAACAAACACATGGAATGGAGATCCTTTAAACAGCTTAAGATGCATTTTATGTTTTATATAAATGCAGCCATTAGTTTTGAAAGTACCCCAAAATACCCCGAAAATTGTACCCAATTGTGTACAATGTTATCCATTTCGTATGATATGGTACCACTTGCAAAATGTTTTTTTTTTCAATTCCCCTGCAATGCATATGATATCTTACGAATTCCAATTTGTACAATATGTTATGCATTTGTAAGTGCTTAAAGGGGCAGTGCAGTCAAAACGTGATTTTCCAGTTTAAAAAAATGATATTTCTACTCTATGAGGTCAAAACAACACTGTTCAGGTGGGATGGAGTTTTACATAACAAAACAGCATAACATCACAATCTGATCTGATTATTTTGACCAATGACCAGTCTACTTTTATTTGCATATGTATCCTCCAATCAGGGCTGTGTATGTAAATATATTTATCAACACGCCCACACGATCAGACTGAGCTTTTCAATGGCAAAAGGAGGCTCAGGAAAATAAATAATAACAAATATATTTGGAGTTATTTTCATTAAATAAACACACATAGTGATTTATTAGACATATAGTGATGATTTAAAAATAAAATGAATAAGACTGCATGTGGGCTTTAAGATCCTGTTCAATCTCTTTAACTGATGATGATAATATCTCGCACCTGTCTGTGTTCTATTGTTGCCTGCTGTAACTGTGTCTGGTGGGACCAGGTGGAGGCCAGAAGCACTTTCCTCCATCAGGTGTAACTAGGGTTGCAAAATTACTGTAACTTTTCACAAAATTCCCAGGTTTTCTAGAAATCCCGGTTGGAGTATTCCCAGAATTCCTGCTCATTCCCTCCTGATTCCAGGAATATTCCAACCGGGATTTCTGGAAAACCACATTTTGGTAAAGTTACTGGAATTTTGCAACCCTAGGCGTAACTGTAATTTCAACACACTGCCCTCTAGTGGGGGTCAGTAGCAGGCGCGCACAGCCTTGATGATCAGGAACATGACACTGACGATGGTGAGGGCGGTGAAAAGGAAGAGGAGGCCACCGAACAAAGAGTTGGCAATGGGGAGACGCACCAGCTTGGCCTCAGCAGGGATCATGTTGGATGTATGTAGCATGTATCCCAGACTCCAGCCTACACTCGTGTTATGTACCTGGAGGGGACAGAGAGACAGCGTAAAGAGAGACAGACAGAGACTCACTTAAAACAGACTACTGACCACTAGCCCCTATACCGTAGAGCAGGGGTTCCTAAACGTTTTCACTCGGGTCATTTTATCCCCGCGGCCCCCTACCGAGCCCTAGGGGGCGCCCCACACAGTAGAGGATTGACAAGACAGTTTGAAGACATACAGACTCACTTAAAACAGACAAGTGTTTCCCAAACTAGGGATCGCCTGATTTGAAAATGGGGTCGCGAGTGAAACTAAACCGGTGTCGCTAGTCGCTAGATGCGGTTGTAATAAACAGAGTGGTTTCTTTTTTCTGCCTACACATGTGGCTCTATCTTTTGAACCATTTAAGCTACAAAATATTATGACCTCATCACTGAAAGATGAGACTCTCAGGAACACCTACGTGTCTGGTTCCCTCTACAATGTCCACAAGCCTAATTAGAACAGAGTGGACAAGACCAGGCACTAAATCAGACTGGGGGGGAAAAACATCAATGATGTGTTCTTTTCTACACAGAACATCATACAACATTATTGCCTACTGATCTTCTGAACCTCCCAATACCTTTCTGATGCAATTCAGTCACCTTCAAACTATACTTCCTTCAGATTGAAGAACTGTCAGACTTGATTTGAAATAAACTGTCATAGCCCCAATTAAAAAAGTTAATATTGGCCGTTGATTACATAACTTTTTTAAAGAGTATGTACTCTTAATTTTAAAAACGTTTTAAATTTGGCGACCCCGCCTTTGAATACCACTGTTTACACCATAGGGGACGTACAAGACAGAGTGAAGACAGAGGTCCTCATAAATTAACTCCAGATGGTTCAACACTACTGACGTGTTCTCCTTATTTACGTACCTACAGATCCCAATAGTCATGGAATGCATTGTCTCTGTTTATTTAGTTGAGGAAGCTTAAACCCATCTTTGCAAAATCTCAAATGCTTCACTGCACACATATAGATCCCTATCTCCTACACCCCAGCCTATGGGATGAACAAAATTTATGGGACGAACAGACTTAAAACAGATTATTGCTCAATTCCAAATTGTCACCTAGCCCCTACATCCTAGGCACTACATTAGATCTGATAGGATTGGATGGATACAGTATAAGCATTATGTAAATAGCTTCATATTACTTTCTGATTGGCTAGGTGGAAATATCTCCTTACTGCTTCCACCTATCCAATCCTCTCTGATCTACATGAGTGGCAGGTGAGTAGGGGCTAGTGGTCGATTTGGAGTTCAGAAATCCTGACCATTTTCCCAATTCTGGCATCCTCTATCACATATTTTTTGCTACAAGCTCTCACAGTCTCACATCAGAATTAGACGTTCATCCATGTTTCTCAAACGTCATATTTTGACGTTATAGATGCTTATGCCCATCCGCCATCCCTGTCCACAACACCCTAGCAAAACCGAAACCTACTTGAAGGTAACAGCGCTCACTGTTGCCCCTAGTGGCCAGTTTCCACGTCATCTCCCGACGTTCTCAGACATGGATGGAAGTCGAATACTGACTTGTGTCATGGGTGACCTGCCTGCTTTTTTAACATCAATGGGAATCATCAGAGAGAATAAAAAAAAATATATAGTCTATTGGAAAAGGCTGAAAGACAACAATGCATAATGAACATTACAAGTTGGAAGAACGTTTGCCGTTTATAAATAATTGAGGCAAACTATGCCCCCCAGGGGGAAAATGACTCTAAACTCTGTCTTTCCTTCCACTGAAGAAGTCATGTCTTTCAACCCCCTCTGATGATTGGACAAAGGGCATCAATTTCTCCTGACACCCAAAACACAAAGCACAGAGAGACAATATCTCGCTTGTTTGTAAGAATGAAAAACAGAGAATCGTCATCTTGGGGGACAAATCCCCCATTTTTCATCATGTCAAACAAGCTACTGTAACCAGTCTGTGTTGTGCTTTGATTTTGAAAGAATGACTTCATGTTACACTTCATTGAGTCTAACAGACTGAAAGACTTCAGCTGGAGGTTCCAGTCTGGACTTCCATCACAAGTTCCATTTTCTTGGGGCATAGGAAACGATTCTAGCCTCTTCCTTGTCACGATCTTGGCCTCTGTTAATGATAGTATATCCACCATTTATATTGGTTTCCAATGGAATTAGTCACTTTCCACTTGAATGTTTATCTTTTTGCAGTACAGTATAAGACCATAAAAACATTTGATCGTAACTACAAACTACAATTTTTGCACTTTCATTTGGAAGCATGTGTTTGGATCCTCCAAGGTACCTGGCTGTATTCTGCCACACTTACCTGTTTTTGGAAGTCAATGTGTTTCCAAGTGTCTTTATTGAACTTGTAGCCATTTACAAGTAACGTCTGGACGTAATGTGCTGAATAGCAGTATGACTTTCTGTATTTTTCAGTTATCCAGCCCTTTTTTAGCTTGAGCTAAAAAATAAGACAAAAAACAAACATTCCATTTGTCTATCCATTACATTTTCCATGTGTTGAGGCAATTTTCTAATAATTTCTTCTAATGATACATTTCTAATAATACATTGCAATAGCCTAGATAATTGTTGGAAAGCACCCCTGTCTTACAAAAGATGCCTCTGTTGTCTGTGTGTAGTTCCATTTGAAACACCACCCAGGAAAGGTCCTCATAAATGAACCTCAGATGGTTCAGTACAGTTGACCTGTTGTCCTCTTTTTTATATACCTACAGATCCCAATAGTCATGGAATGCATGGCCACTTTTTCTCAGGTTGAGAGAGCTTACCCCACATCATTAAATATAACTTATATTTACTCATATTTTACATCTATTCTTACCCTTATTTTAGCTAATGTCAAGCTCTTCTCTGTCACAGCTATACATGTGAAAATTGCTATACAGATGTAGGATCTTAATTTAATCACTCTTTTGTAGTGTATTTGAGTTTTAAAAAGGCTTCTAAAGTTTGTCATTTCCACTTTGAAATTCCAGACCTGATTTGTCCTAACAAGAAATGTATAAACCCCTACAAAAAATAGCATTAATTATAATCCACATAATAATTCACATTTCCTGTTGCTGCAGGATTATTTTCTGCTGTAGAAAACTGGCTCAAATTAAGATCCTACATCAGTAGCTGTCAGTGTAAAAGAACTCCCAGTCGGCCAGTCCATGGAGCAGAATGACCACTACCACCACCACCAACAACAACAACCACTATAACAACTACAACAACAACATGGACTCACGGTGGGCCAGTCCCAGGAGCAGAATTCCCAGGTAGAGGAGTTCCACTGGTCCAGTTGTGAAATACCTTTCAGCCCGACAGCCTGAGCAGTGTAGAAGAACCCAGCATAGGCCTATGGGAGGGAACATGGGTTAGGTGCTCAGACAGACACACTATTTATTGGATAACTGCAAAATATGCCCTATATATACAGTCTGTCTGTCTGTGCGTGTGTGTACCAGAAAGTCCCCGGGTCAGACAGACACAATATTTATTGGATAACTGCAAAATATGCCCTATATATACAGTCAGTCTGTGTGTGTGTGTGTGTGTGTGTGTGTGTGTGTGTGCGCATGTGCGTACCAGAAAGTCCCCGGGTCCCACGGATGGTTGGTAGACTCCGTTAAAGGAACAGTTCGTGCAGGAGGTCAGGTCAAATATGGATTGCACCACGTCCCTACAAGCTACGTTGTCTGATGACCCCTTCAGCGTGATCATCAGCTTGGGGTCGTAGTCGGCAGGTGTATCTATGCACTCAGTCCCAAAGATGGACTCAGCCGACACAGACATGTTGTAACCAAGATTGAAGCAGGGGTTGGTCACATGTGTAGCGTTCTCAGAGTTCTGATCAGTGAGACAAAGAGAGTACAGTTAAAGTATTTACAGTATGTCCCTTTAACATTCATGAAGAAGGAATCCGAAGGATCAATAGCTGAGCTTGAACCTCTTTTCTACTGTAGTAGTTACAGCGTTACTAGGCTACACAGGTATAAGAACAACTATAAGTAAAGTGGGACCGTTATTATCACTGTTGTCTACTCAAAATAGTTGTCTTCAGTTGTGAATGCATTATCTACCATCCTAGTAAAACAGACACTTTTCGACCAAGCTTGCAAAACAAACCATATAGAAATGGACAGATCAATACGGTTAATACCATAATGCACTTTGCCTCATGTCCAAGAGACAGTAAAGTGTCAAGGTAATGAGGTGTCCTCAGATTTCTTAGGATGTGGTAATTAGATATAAATGGATGTTGTGGACTTAGACAGATGGATTGCATTAATTACACAAAAAAAGACACTTAGCTAAGTATAAAAGCATCATCATCATCATGTTGACAAAGCTGCCAGGAACGAATGTGAGCAATGACATCATAACAGATTCTGGGTTCAAATAGTATTTATTTTCTTTCAACTAATTTACAGCTGGAATAGTCCCAAAACTCCAAACCCAGCCCATCTAGTACTCCAGGCATGACCAATCAGGTATTTGGTAAAAAACAAATACTATTTTAAGTAAACCAAGATTTCCTTTATACAGTACCTTCACTAAAGCAGCGAGGACTCTCTTCTCTGCCTCGTTCTTCCCATAACACAGGAAGCTGTGAGTGTAGATGTTGTATTCGTAGCCATAGAGGGAGACCTGTACGATGTCTTTTCCCCGGGCGTTGGGATCTGGGAGGGTGAAGGCTATCTGGGTGGACGCCCCTCCTAGATCCATGGAGCCCACCATCTTCCCTCCGGCAGGCCGCACCCACATGTTCCATATGTTTCTCTACAAAACAGAGGATAGATTGTTTTCGAATCAATGATGATCTTTATGTAACACAATGATAAGAACTGTACTGTATTGTGATAAATGCATTCTGCTAAAAACCCTACACTGCTAGAAGAAATGGTGCCATTTTGAAGGGTTCTATGGCTTGCTTCATACATGGCCCTCAAAAAGGTTCAATATAGAGCTGCAAAACAATCTTATTTTAATCATTGTAGAAGCTAAGGAACTTGTCTGTCGGCCCTGCATTGAAGACCAAAATTGCTAAAATTATTTTTGGATGAAAACATATATATATACAGGGGGGAGAACAAGTATTTGATACACTGCCGATTTTGCAGGTTTTCCTACTTACAAAGCATGTAGAGGTCTGTAATTTTTATCATAGGTACACTTCAACTGTGAGAGACGGAATCTAAAACAAAAATCCAGAAAATCACATTGTATGAGTTTTAAGTAATTAATTTGCATTTTATTGCATGACTTAAGTATTTGATCACCAACCAACCAGTAAAAATTCCGGCTCTCACAGACTTGTTAGTTTTTCTTTAAGAAGCCCTCCTGTTCTCCACTCATTACCTGTATTAACTTCACCTGTTTGAACTCGTTACCTGTATAAAAGACACCTGTCCACACACTCAATCAAACAGACTCCAACCTCTCCAAAATGGCCAAGACCAGAGAGCTGTGTAAGGACATCAGGGATAAAATTGTAGACCTGCACAAGGCTGGGATGGGCTACAGGACAATAGGCAAGCAGCTTGGTGAGAAGGCAACAACTGTTGGCGCAATTATTAGAAAATGGAAGAAGTTCAAGATGACGGTCAATCACCCTCGGTGTGGGGCTCCATGCAAGATCTCACCTCGTGGGGCATCAATGATCATGAGGAAGGTGAGGGATCAGCCCAGAACTACACGGCAGGACCTGGTCAATGACTGAAAAGAGCTGGGACCACAGTCTCAAAGAAAACCATTAGTAACACACTACGCCGTCATGGATTAAAATCCTGCAGTGCACAATAGGTCCCCCTGCTCAAGCCAGCGCATGTCCAGGCCCATCTGAAGTTTGCCAATGACCATCTGGATGATCCAGAGGAGGAATGGGAGAAGGTCATGTGGTCTGATGAGACAAAAATAGAGCTTTTTGGTCTAAACTCCACTCGCCGTGTTTGGAGGAAGAAGAAGGATGAGTACAACCCCAAGAACACCATCCCAACCGTGAAGCATGGAGGTGGAAACATCATTCTTTGGGGATGCTTTTCTGCAAAGGGGACAGGACGACTGCACTGTATTGAGGGGAGGATGGATGGGGCCATGTATCCCGAGATCTTGGCCAACAACCTCCTTCCCTCAGTAAGAGCATTGAAGATGGGTCGTGGCTGGGTCTTCCAGCATGACAATGACCCGAAACACACAGCCAGGGCAACTAAGGAGTGGCTCCGTAAGAAGCATCTCAAGGTCCTGGAGTGGCCTAGCCAGTCTCCAGACCTGAACCCAATAGAAAATCTTTGGAGGGAGCTGAATGTCCGTATTGCCCAGCGACAGCCCCAAAACCTGAAGGATCTGGAGAAGGTCTGTATGGAGGAGTGGGCCAAAATCCCTGCTGCAGTGTGTGCAAACCTGGTCAAGACCTACAGGAAACATATGATCTCTGTAATTGCAAACAAAGGTTTCTGTACCAAATATTAAGTTTTGCTTTTCTGATGTATCAAATACTTATGTCATGCAATAAAATGCAATCATACGATGTGATTTTCTGGATTTTTGTTTTAGATTCCGTCTCTCACAGTTGAAGTGTACCTATGATAAAAATTATAGACCTCTACATGCTTTGTAAGTAGGAAAACCTGCAAAATTGGCAGTGTATCAAATACTTGTTCTCCCCACTGTATACCAGTTCCATTTAGGGAACCAAAAAAAAAAGACAGCTGCGCCAAAAAAGTGTTAAACAAATCAAAATCTATTTTATATTTGAGATTCTTCAAATAGCCACCCATTGCCTTGATGACAGCTTTGCACACTCTTGGCATTCTCTCAACCAGCTTCATGAGGTAGTCACCTGGAATGCATTTCAATTAACAGGTGTGCCTTCTTAAAAGTTAATTTGTGGAATTTCTTTCCTTCTTAATGCGTTTGAGCCAATCAGTTGTGTTGTGACAAGGTAGGGGGGATATACAGAAGATAGCCCTATTTGGTAAAAGACCAAGTCCATATTATGGCAAGAACAGCTCAAATAAGCAAAAAGAAAGGACAATGCATCATTCCTTTAAGACATGAAGGTCAGTCAATACGGAACATTTCAAGAACTTTGAAAGTTTCTTCAAGTGCAGTCGCAAAAACCATCAAGCGCTATGATGAAACTGGCTCTCAAGAGGACTGCCACAGGAATGGAAGACCCAGAGTTACCTCGGCTGCAGAGGATAAGTTCATTAGAGTTACCAGCCTCAGAAATTGCAGCCCAAATAAATGCTTCACATAGTTCAAGTAGTTCAAGTAACAGACACATCTCAACATCAACTGTTCAGAGGAGACTGCATGAATCAGGCCTTCATGGTTGAATTGCTGCAAAGAAACCACTACTAAAGGACACCAATAATAAGAAGAGATTGCTTGGGCCAAGAAACACGAGCAATGGACATTAGACCCGTGGAAATCTGTCCAAATTGGAGATTTCTGGTTCCAACCGCCGTGTCTTTGTGAGACGCGGTGTGGGTGAACGGATGATCTCTGCATGTGTATTTCCCACCGTAAAGCATGGAGGAGGACGTGTTATGGTGTGGGGGTGCTTTGCTGGTGACACTGTGTATGATTTAATTAGAATTCAAGGCACACTTAACCAGCATGGCTACCACAGCATTCTGCAGCGATACGCCATCCCATCTGGTTTGGGCTTAGTGGGACTATCATTTGTTTTTCAACAGGACAATGACCCAACACACCTCCAGGCTGTGTAAGGGCTATTTTACCAAGAAGGAGAGTGATGGAGTGCTGCTTCAGATGACCTGGCCTCCACAATCCCCCGACCTCAACCAAATTGAGATGGTTTGGGATAAGTCGGACCACAGAGTGAAGGAAAAGCAGCCAACAAGTGCTCAGCATATGTGGGAACTCCTTCAAGACTGTTGGAAAAGCATTCCAGGTGAAGCTGGTTGAGAGAATGCCAAGAGTGTGCAAAGCTGTCATCAAGGCAACATTATTCTTTATTTATTTTTGATCCCCATTAGCTGTTGCTGAAGCTGCAGTTACTCTTCCTGGGTTCCACACAAAACATAAATCATGACATAATACAGAACATCAATAGACAAGAACAGCTCAAGGACTACACACATTTAACATAAGAACAATAGAACCATAAAAAGGTCCAACTGACAGTTACACACATTACTGACAGTTACCCACACATCAGTACATATGCATATGCCTAAGACTTATTTAGGTAATTCTAAAGTAATTGTAAAGGTTTTGAAGTTAATGTAAAATTGTAATGTACCGTACCTCCAGGAAGTTTCCCATCAGGTAGTTGACGGTGATCCAGCCGTACAGCCCCTCATCGTGTCCTGACATGATGGAGGCATTTTGGAAGTTAAACGGCAGAGATTGGAGGTAGTTCTGCAGGTTCCTTAAGATCTCATTGGATTTTGATTCATTCTGTGAACTTGTAAACAAAAGAGAGATACATGTTGAGGTTATATATTATTCACAGTCCAGTAGGGAATTTAGAGAGTGGCGCAGTGGTCTAAGGCACTGCATCGCAGTGCTAACTGTGCCACTAGAGATCCTGGTTCGTGTCCAGGCTCTGTCGCCGCCGGCCGCAACCGGGAGACTCATGGGCGGCGCACAATAGGCCTAGCATCGTCCAGGGTATGGGAGGGAATGGCCGGCAGGGATGTAGCTCAGTTGATAGAGCATGGCGTTTGCAACACCAGGGTTGTGGGTTCGATTCCCACGGGGGGCCAGTATAAAAAAAAAATGTATTCACTAACTGTAAGTCGCTCTGGATAAGAGCGTCTGCTAAATGACTAAAATGTAAATGTAAAATGTAAATAATAGGCCTACAGTAGGTTGATTAAATATGGTATTAACCCTATTAGTATTCTGTGTGTGGGATCAGTATGTGTGTGCACGTGTGTGCATGCACACATGACTACTTTTGTATCTACCATGGATCCATTCCCAGAAGTGCAACAACAGAGATAGGTCCATACCTGGAGGATTGGTGAGGTACACTCACACAGGAGGAAGACAAAACCACAACTCACTGTAGCAGCCTCATCCCAGCAGTTGCCCCAAGGTAGAGGATGGTTGAATTGTGTTGGTCTGCAGGGACGATTTTTGTGATGTTGTTCATACATTCTTTGATCGACACCCAGGACTGTTTGTCCTGTGCATCGTCAACTAACATATCCGAGATACCAGGGCCTGGGGACTCAAATCAGACTGAGCTCAGAGTCATACAATACCTATTCTCAAAGTCACAAGGAAATGATGCGCTAGATAGCTAGACTGCATCACTAAACAAAACTGGATTATATTTATAGTGCTTTTACACCAGATGCATAATGGGCAACTCCACCACTTTCAACCTCATTTTCATTATCTCCAGCACAATACCAGTGTCAACATTTGTGAAAACTGTACATTTCTAAGTTTTTTAGAAAAAAATTTAAAGTTAAAAAGTTCTCCCCGATGACATCATTCAAAAGTTAAACCATTTTAAAATCAGTGATTTTCAAAACACTATAGCTGTGTTCACAGCACTAACAGTACTATTTGTGATGTAAATTGAGTATGTAGTATGCTTTTTGGTCATAGTATGGATATAGTTAGTATGCCAAAAGTTTCCGGATATCGTACTAAATTCACCAAAATACGAAGTATACAAGCAGTGGATACTATTCCCGTACTTTTAGGGCCCATAATGTAATTGTTCCGAAAATGGGCGAGGCTTCAGAACATTTTCAGATTTGAAGAAAATGGGGGGAAATATACAGCCGAAGTCCCACGAGAGTGGATACAAATTCATTGCTTTTACTAATTATGACAAATGTTAAGAAAATGTAGAGCAATGTAATAAAGTAATGACTTTTCAAATAAGTTACGTTATGTTGGCTGACAATTTGTTAGCTACGCTATCCTTACGAACAGCATAGCATTACAGCAGTACAGTGCCTTGCAAAAGTATTCATCCCCCTTGACATTTTTACTATTTTGTTGCATCCTTCCAGCAGGACAATGACCCTAAGGGGAAACATTTAAATGTCTTGGAATGGCCTAGTCAAAGCCCAGACCTCAATTCAATTGAGAATCTGTGTTATGACTTAAAGATTGCTGTACACCAGCGGAACCCATCCAACTTGAAGGAGCTGGAGCAGTTTTGCCTTGAAGAATTGGCAAAATTCCCAGTGGCTAGATGTGCCAAGCTTATAGAGACATATCCCCAAGAGACTTGTAGCTGTAATTGCTGCAAAAGGTGGCTCTACAAAGTATTGACTTTGGGGGGTGAATAGTTATGCAGTTATGCAGAATAGTATTGCAGTATTTTCAGTTTTTTTGTATTATTTCTTGTTTGTTTCACAATAACAAATATTTTGCATCTTCAAAGTGGTAGGCATGTTGTGTAAATCAAATGATACAAACCCCCAAAAATCCATTTTAATTCCAGGTTGTAAGGCAACAAAATAGAAAAAATGCCAAGGGGGGTGAATACTTTCGCAAACCACTGTACATACCGGTATGTTAGCTAGTTACCTAACGTAGGTTGGCTACTAATACATCGAACTTGCCAGGCAGTTTATTAACTACATGCTATCTAACTAACTACCCAATGTTTATTGACTTGATTATTCACGTCATTCTTAGCTAAGTGGTATAGTCATTGTGCGTCCTCAATGGACATTGTTAATTCTGGCTATCTACTCTGATTTCAGAGCCCTCTCTTCTGAGTGTGCACGAGCGCAGAATAACTGATTAATTTACGAACGCTCAACACCCGTTGAATATGGCCGGTGTTTAATAACTGATGAATTTACGAATGCTCAACACCCGTTGAATATGGCCGGTCTCAGTAAACGTCAGCAAAAAAAGCACAATTAAATTGTTGCCAGCAGCACCGTTACAGTCACCAACGCTCTGGATAACATGAAAACAGCCTAACCAGCTCTGCTAGGGTGAGTAAAATGGTCAGAGTGTGGTGTTCTCTCATTTGTACCTGGAAGTAGCTAGCAAGCTAGCCAACGTTAGCCAGTTAGCTTGGGTGCTTGACTGCGGTTGTGAGGTCAGAACGCTCCGATCAACTCTGCTCCTCGGCAAGAGCTTCCAGTGTGCGCTCTGAACGCTCCGAGAGCGAAATGCTCTGAATTTACGAACGGACAATCTGACAATGCTCTGGAGTTACGAACGCCCAGAGCGCACTCTGGCACTCCAGATTGAATTTATGAACACACCCGAAATCATAAAATGTCTAGCTAGTCATTTGTTATGCTAAGAAGCTAGCAAGAGGTTGCATAGCAACAGCATCAACTTCCGGTAGACAGGCGAAGCGCTAGTACGCTCAACTGAAATGATACCGTTCGTTTACAGCAGGGTTCTTCAATTCTGGTCCTGGAGGGCCGAAACACTTCTGTTTTTTATTTCTACCTGGTAGTTAATTGAACTCACCTGGTGTCCCAGGTCTGAATTAGCCCCTGATTAGAAGGAGAGGATGAAAAACAGAGGTGTTTCGGCCCTCCAGGACCGGAATTGAAGAACCCTGGTTTACAGTATACTAAAATGAACTAATAGTTTATAGTATGTAGCATATACTCATTAAGTATGTAGTATACAGTATGTTAGTATAGGTATTCGAACACAGCTTATGAGATTCGTGGTGACAGGGGGAGCAAGAAAATACCCTCCCTTGGGCTAGAAAATTAGGTTGCTGGTTTTGAAAATCACTGTTTTTACTTTTAATCCTACACTGTGATATCACAGATAAGCATTCTTTTAGGACCTTTCCACATATAATAGAAATATGCTGTTTTCACATATGTAGACACTAGTTGGTGCTGGAGATTATGAATATGAGGTTTAGAAGTGGCAGAATTTTCCTTTAACATAGTATATATCAAGGAGTATGACACAGTACTGAAAGGCTGTATGATGATAAGTGCATTTAACATGCAAGTCCTTTTGCAAAAAGTCATGTATTATGGAATCTTCATAAAAAAAGATGAGGACAAGATTGTGACCTGTGTAAGAATGTGTCGGGTTCATCACATTACGATGCAGACTCACCAGTGACACTGCATCTCATTATGAACATGCAGACTCAGTTTTTAAATGTAAATTATTTTACCACATTCTTGCCATCAACAGAATGTTACAGTATATACAGTATATAGGGCATACAACCATCTCAGCTCTGTAGATTTAGCTACGAAAAGGCAGAATCATTAGATAATTTATTCTGGTATTGCCCCCATGTAGCTTGTTGTGGTCACAGGTTCAGGAGTGGCTGAAAAAATCACAGCATTCATCTAAAATTAACCCTACAAATTGAACCATTGGACGATTTGGAAAGCAATATTCAATATATCAGCAATATAAAATATTAATCTTTAGCTTACAATTTGTGGATACAATGTGATTGGAAGGGTTCAGAATTAATGTAAGACATCACAGCGCAGTTGAAAAATATATGTCACATGGAAATCAAGAGAGGATGGTCTACGGGGATAGGTGGGATGGGCTGAGAGTAGCAGAGGGGAGGGATTAAAAGCTCATGCTCTATAATAGTTAGGACCGAAAACACTATCATGTACACCGGATATGTCTCAGTACTATGTATCCACATGTATCACAAAATAGCTGTGAAAATAAAGTTACTTTTGTCCTCCGAAGAGGGTTTAAAAATAAAATTAAACATGCAGACTCACCAGTGACCATGCATCTGAGTGTCTGGCTCACCACTCCAGTGTTATTTTGCTTCTCGGCTGGCCATTGATACAGATACACAGTAGAGCGGGAGGAGCCTGAGTCGATTACTATGCCATACTGCAAACAGAGGAGAGCAGGAAAATCACACCACATATCCAAGATGCTAGTTCATATACAGATGTTTTATCTTAATTTGATCACTTTGTTGTCGCTTAGAATTTTCCTGTGCCGCAGGAAATTCAAATGAGCCTTGTGCTTTACATTAATTCACTGAAAACCCACAGTTCTCTTTCTCTCTCGCTCAAACGCTAAAGCACCAATAAATGTCCTACTACTGTAGGTCCTACTGCTGCGACATTCAAATGTAAAAAAAAAAATCTGAAATGCAGCCATACACAACCGTTGTTTTATATAGCTTAATAACACAAGACAGATATTGAACTCTACTACGACATACAAGTGTATCCGAATGCAACTGTAGACTACACCTAAATTATAGCCTACTATAGCCTATCAAAACCAATTTCCCATTAGAAATGATCACTTTTTTGGGGGGAATAATCAAATCCTCCTGCTGCAGGATTATTTTACTCCTGCGACGAAACTGGTCAAATTAAGATCGTACACCTGTATACTGTATACAGAAAAGTCAACTGATACAGCTATAATGGATCTGAACCTAAGGAGAGAAAACATACTCTTGTCTGTTGTCCAAGAGTAGGAGGACTATTAGATCAATACATTATGCAGTGGCACACACATAATTGTTGTATAATGAAAGGCAATAATTTATGTTATGATAAACAATCACTATCTCCTAAAGTACAGTCCATCAAATACCTCACAATTATTACACAATTATTGCACTCGACTCCTGATTGGCTAGAAGCATAATGATTGCACTCCATTATGGTATGATTATTACTTCCATAAAGCTGACAACAGGGACAGAACATGAATACATAACAAAATGCAACTACTCTGTAAGAACAGGAAACCCTCACTCAGGCATAAAGACAAATACATAGAAATGTTTTGCTCTGCCCTCTGGAACTAGAGTCTGGTTCAAGTTTGTCCAAAAGGACTGATTGTGTGCATTTTTTGTGTGTATGTAATGACATGTACTGATAGATGCAAACACACATGCTCTCTACATGTTAATGTTTTTAAATGTATGTAAATTGTAAATGTATTTTTCATTATGTGTCAAACCCCAGTAAGACTAGCTGTCACCATTGGCAGCAATAATACACATTCCAGACCCAGACCTGGATTAAAACGGGCCAAGTATTTGCTATCTTTGAGAGTTTGGTTGAACCTGCCCTGGAGTGCCAGATGGGCAGGGTTTGCACTTTTGCAGACTACTTCCATTAGTACCATTCCATTGCGTCAGGCAAGATTAAATAAAGCACAGCAAAAGTTTGGGGAAAGAAAACAAATACTATTTGAACCAACCTCAGAGACTCAGTTCCTGCAGTGATGAAGTGAGTTTTCCCTTCTCTTATATAGACCCGGTGTGCTGACTAAAGATTATTGGTTTTCATTTCACAGAGTTATTAAACGTTTATCATTTGATTAATAGGAAATAATGTATTAACCCTGTTACCCAAAGCTGTATCAAGTCAACTTGTCAAGTGTCCCTTCATCCTTCCTTTTGCGTGTGTCCCACTCGCATCAAATGTTTCCCCAACACCAACCTGCTTTGAATACAAACCACCCTGGTCTTTATAATGCCATCTAAGCTAACTGCCCCCCATTCACTGTAGTTTGGCCTGACTCCTAAACAGGCTGTAGAGACCCAGTCTGATCTGTCACCTTCTGTTTGTGATGATTGTCTTGATGTCTGGGTAAATACAAGGTAATACATTTACATTTTAGTCATTTAGCAGACGCTTTACACTGTCAATACAGCTCTTTGAGCAGAGAAGGCTCAGGAATGTGGTTGTTGTTTTTACCTTCAGACGTGACTCAAAGATCCGCTTATGACCCTGGATCACAGATATAGTAATGATGACAGCCAGACTAGCCAGGAGAAAGAGGAAAGCTAGATATGTCCCAAACTTGCATGCCATTTCCTGTAGGGCAGAGGACAGCATGTTTTAGCCTTTGACATTTGACATTTATTGTGTTGTCCAGGTCTTACACAGACTGAACAAACCCTAATGCAATAAGCAGGGCAGCTGAACCCTGTTCCTGGAGCGTTACCATCCTGTAGGTTTCTGCACCAACCCTGTAATCTAGCACACCTGATTCTAATCATTAGCTGGTTGATAAACTGAATGACTGTCTGTTTTTAAAAAAATATTTTTGTTTTTTTGAGAACGTGTGGTTATAAACCGTTATGACACAGTAATTACACGTTTACCACTGTCGATAAATACAGCAATTATATCACTAGTATCTCTTTCTTCTGTGTGTCAGTGTCATCACCTGTTGGCTGCATCCCAAATGGCACCCTATTCCCTATATAGTGCACTACTTTTGACAAGAGCCCTATACGCCCTGATCAAAATGAGTGCACTATACAGGGAGTAGGATGCAATTTGGGACGTACACATTGTGACATCAGCTACAGGACTGTCAGTGGTCTAGTTTAGCCATAAAGTGACTGTTTCTGTTTATCTCTCTGAACAAACACATGGTCACAGTTGTCATTTGTGAGATGAAAGACTCTGTGGGAGCTATTTCCAGGGCTGAAGCCTTTCACAGACTCAGAGGTAATCCGATGATTTTCCCACCTTGTCAGGGATGTTTTATAATGTTAAAGTAACAACAAGGCTGTTGTTCTTTCTTACAAGGATACTGTAGGCCCCTCAATCCCAACTCTGGACCTCGAAACCAGTTCCACTGTATTTAGTCATTGTTCCCTTATAATCAGGGACTGATTTAGACCTGGGACACCAGGTGCTTGCAATTAATGATCAGGTAGAACAGAAAAGCAGCAGGCTCTGGAACTCGTAGGGTAAGAGTTTAATACCCCTGCTGTAGACCTTTTCTAATTGCATAGTCATCTGATATGTGATGTAGTGCAGTGGTAATATTGACCAAATAAAAAAAACATTCAACTCCACATTTTTGCCTTGAAAGTCTTTAAGTTTTATTCAAGGTTATATTCCTAACCTCTGACCTTTTAATTCAGACCATCTTGGTAACCACTGGTGTAACGTCATCCTCATGTCAAGGATGACTACAAAGTAGCCAACAACAAATATATTATTTTACTTCCTCAAACACCATATGGAGTATACACAAAATTGAGCTCACAAAGCAAATAGGCCTACCTGCTTTGAAAGAGCTTACATAATCACTGATTTGAATGAATTAAGATACAGAACACATATTCTTGTTTCAGTCACTTGATCTTCTTACATAGAGATAATAATACACACCACCCTGGACTTTATAATGCCATCTATGCTAACTGCCCCCATTCACTGTAGATTGGCCTGATTCCTAAACAGGCTGTAGAGACCCAGGGCTCTATTCAATCCGTATCGCAGAAGTTCAGCATTACAGCATGATTTAAATTTAAAGGAAATGTTCACACGTTAGCGGAGACTGCATTCATGGTAAACGCTGCATGTATGTCGGCTGAATCGGAAAATACCTTTACATTTATCGCACAATCTGTAACACTTCAGCAGTACAGATTGAATACAGCCCCCAGTCTGATCTGTCACCTTCTGTTTGTGATGATAGTTTTGATGTCTGAGTAAATAAAAGGTAATACACTGTCAATACTTCATATGAATGACGTATACACAAAATCCTGCTTTGAAAGAGCTTACATAATCACAGCTTTGAATGAATTCAGATACAGAACACGTTGTTTCATTCACTTTATCTTCTTACATGGAGATAATACAAACCACAGTGTATTACCTGTCCTGCGCATTCGTACATGGAGAAATGTGTATACTGAAGCAGAATTCATATCGATTCAGTAGGTTAACTATCCAATAATCCTTCATTAGGAACAGTGAGAATGCATTATACTGCTGCCTTCTATGTACTGTATCATGTTGCCTTTAGTGTCTGAGGGTGATATGTTGACCTACCCCAATCCATTGGCACTGTGCCCCAAGCACCTCACTACTCACAGTCTCTACTGAGCAGTTTCCGCCCCAAAGCAAGGCACAATCCCAGCTAGGTTTTTATTCACATGACTTGCTACAGTTAAAGAGTTCCATGAGAACATGCACACCATGACAGTGTCTCTTGCTGTGGTGCTGGGAACAAGACAAAACTTGTCCTTCTGCACCTCTTTACCTAGTTAAACATGCATGTTTATTTTGTTAATGTCTTAAAGTTCAACATTTACTTAGCTTGACATAGTATGGTTTGAAGGTGTATTACTTCAAAGGACATTACAAAATTGCAATAAAGCGTATTGTTATTATTAATGTATCATTATTACATTACTTTCACTGAATTACTCAAATGAACTGCAATACACAAAAAGACGGATAGAAAAATTATAGGTCAGAATGAGTAGTATCACACAGTATCTTACCCTGCTGATAACAATGCATCCCCCCTGGTCTTTTTCTGAATGAATGAATGAATACATCTGTTAGCTTACCTCAGAGTGAGTGTGGACCTTCCTTCGTCAGTTGGAAGCAGCAGGGCATAAGTAAGTGTTCTGAAGAATACAGCTCCTCATTCCTCATGGAACAGCCTACCAGGACAGGAGACTTGTACTCCAAGAGGGAGGGGCCTCACGCACAGGCAGCAACACCCAACAAAGGCCCCTCCCATCTGAGAAGACCAATATCAAGAAAGCGGTGGGATGTTTGTTGAATTTGTATTAGGAGAAATATACAATAGAGATAATCTCTCACACAACAGCCCTTATTTAACTAGGTAAGTCACTGAGAACACATTCTCTTTTGCAATAACGACCTGAGTTAAACATTTACAGTAGATCACTCTCATACACTGACTGCAGTTGGGTGTGAGGTAAGTGTTTGATTGATTAATTGATTGTTTAAACACATGGCAGAGGACTTAATGCAAAGGTCTACAGAAATCCCGGTGAAGACAACAATGCATGGAGCATTAGTTAGGATTTGACCCAATATCAGTGCACTGTAGCAAGTTCAGTTTTACTGTCTGACACAGTTGAGATAAGTGAAATAACCCAACCTATTTGACATGCAGTACAGTACACTCTTAGAATTTGTGGTGACTTGAGAAACTCTGGAGATCCTCAAGGAACCCCTGGAGTTCATCAAGGAATCATTGCTAGTCAATTGTTCATATTTGCACCTTTGGTTAGTTGAGTGGTTCTTGTAGCAAAGGGTTTCTGGAAGAACCCTGGACTGGAGGCGTGGCTTAGTAGGGGCGTGGCTTTCAGATAGATTTTTTTGGGCAACCTATTAGAGTAAATGTCATTCCTGTTAATCTGTTCTGTTGTATTGTCATCACTTTAAGGTTGAATACTGACAGTTTTGTAGCTTCATTGAGTTCCTCAAGAGCCTAAGCAAATTCCAAAGATGGAATAGTTACAACTTTATTACTATGTAATCAACAATCTTAATATTATATTAGAATATGTAATATGCATAAATATTCAAAGAAAATAGAAATGTGCAGTGTACAAACTTAACATGATGAAGAGTAATGACATTTACTCTAACGGGTGGCCAAAAATAACTATCTGAAAGCCACGACTCCAATAAGCCAGGCCTCAAATCTTCTGAAAGGCTGCCATCTCTACAATATGTTATTAAAAAGGTTAAAAATTGAATTGTTCCCATCACAAAAAGGTTTCAGTTTGAACCTTTACACGGGTTCCTCAAAGACCCTTTTCAGAGGGGTTCCTCGTGGAACCTTTTTGACCTGGAAAGGTTCCACCCGTGTGGCAATTTTTTTAACCCCAAAAGGTTGTTCCAGGCACCTTTACTTCAAGGAGTGTAGTGTAGAACCAATGTTGTAATATCCTGATAGAGAAAGTAAAGGAAACAGATTCATCACACTCTGCTAAGGTAAGAAAACGATTCGGTTTCACTTATGTCTCAGTTCATCAGCATCAACCTCACTACATTAACTCCTGAGTGGCGCAGTGGTCTAAGGCACTGCATCGCAGTGCTAACTGTGCCACTAGAGATCCTGGTTCGAATCCAGGCTCTGTCGCAGCCGGCCGCGACCGGGAGACTAATGGGCGGCGCACAATTGGCCCAGCGTCGTCTAGGGTAGGGGAGGGAATGGCCGGCAGGGATGTAGCTCAGTTGATAGAGCATGGCGTTTGCAACGCCAGGGTTGTGGGTTTGATTCCCATGGGGGACCAGGATAAAAAAAAATATGTAATCACTAACTGTAAGTCGCTCTGGATAAGAGCGTCTGCTAAATGACTGTAATGTAATGTAAATTAACGACTGCATTAAGACATCTGAAATCTGCAGAGGAGTAGACCCTCCATTTCATGACATTGTGTTCAAAACCCAATGTTCTCAGAGTGCACTAAACTCCCCACTCAATCTCATAGATGACACTGGTGGAAATAATGTGTGGCAATCTGCAGTTAAAGCAATAACAAAGCGGTCACCCTGCCACTGATTTGGTAAATAGCTGAGGGATGGGGCTGGACATTAGTTACCACTCTCAAATTCATAGCTATGGATGGAAGGACTGACCATCCATGACATAAAAATTATAGTTTTATGCCTAGATTCAATCCGGACGGCGGAAGATCCGCAGTATAGCGCGATTGAAATGTCAAAGGCAATGTTCCCTCATTCATGGAGAATGCATTCACAGTAAAAGCTGCATATGTCAACTCAATTGGAAATTACCTTTATATTTAAATCACGCTACAACAAGAATCTTCCACATCCAGATTGAATCAAGTCCTTAACCATGTTTTGAGGCTATGCAGTGTTTGTTTACTATTGGGTTGTTTACAAACAGAGGGGTAAAACAAGCTTATATTTTGGGTTCTGATGGATAAGACAGTTGAACCAACCTCATGAGGCCTTCAAGAATCTATGGGTATGTATTATGAATATAAGAGTCCAAAAATCTATGTAGCAATCGTAGCGGTAGATTGCCTCTTTAAAACTGAAATCCGTAGTTGTGAAACTGCTACATCTGTTTGCGATATTACTACAACAAAGAAGTTACTTTTTTTCCCCCTCGGACATCATTGCACACGCGATTGAACAGCAGAATATGTACTGCAACTTTTTTGACCACAATGCTGGATGCTCCTCTCCTCCGTTTTATCAACAAAACAAAAACAATATCAAAGGTGCTGGGCCGGACAGTGGCGCTGTTTCCCCCTTTACGGATTCCAGCTTTAAGTTGCAACTCTGTAGTAAATGTGAAGTATTTGTCCCATTGTGAAATAGGTGACAGGCTGAGTCCAAACTTTCCCACCAGTACGGAATACATGTTAGGAACTTCGTCATTCCTCCTCCTCACCTAGTCAAGTCTCAACCCTGCACTAGTCAAGCATCACCCCTACTCCTCAACTAGTCATGTATCAAAATAATATAATATAATATAATATAATAATATGCCATTTAGCAGACGCTTTTATCCAAAGCGACTTACAGTCATGTGTACATACATTTTTACGTATGGGTGGTCCCGGGGATCGAACCCACTACCCTGGCGTTACAAGCGCCATGCTCTACCAATTGAGCTACAGAGGACCACCCCATCAACCCTGCACTAGTCAAATGTTACCCCTCCTCCCTCACCCCTGCATTGGTCATTTTATTATTTAACCCTTATTTTACCAGGTAAGATGACTGAGAACACATTCTCATTTACAGAAACAACCTGGGGAACAGTTACAGGAGGGGAGATGAATGAGCCTATTGGACGCTGGGGATGATTAGGTGGCCATGATGGTCAGATTGGGGATTTAGCTAGGACAACAGGGTGAACACCCCTACTCTCGCAATAAGTGCCATGTGATCTTTAGTGACCACAGAGAGTCAGGACACCTGTTTAATGTCCCATCTGAAAGACAGCACCCTACACAGGGCAATACCCCCAATCACTGCCCTGGGGCATTTTTTCAGAAGAGTGCTACTGGCCCTCCAACACCACTTCAAGCAGCATCTGGTCTGCCATCCGGGGACTGACCAGGACCAACCCTACTTAGCTTCAGAGGCAAGCCAGCAGTGGGATGCAGGCTGGTGTGCTGCGGGCATTCATCACCCGTGCTCTAGTCAAACCTCACTTCTCCTTCTCCTTCTCACCCCTCACACTTGCCCTCTTTTATTCAGAGCTTCGAAATACATGCTAAGCCGGGAAAATTGTTGATTATACGTTTTTCTGTGGCTCCTAAAAAAACGAAGCAGTTGGAGAATCTATTCATGTAAGTAAATACTTCTGGAAATGTTAAACGATTTATTATTAGCTAGCTAGTTAACTAGCTAACTAGTAGCTACCTACAGTAGGCCACTGTGTATGAGCTGCTAGCTAGCAAGCTAACTTTACTGTGTAGCAGTGGAGGCTCCTCAGAGGAGGAAGGGGAGGACCATCCTCCTCAGATAGTTTCCATCCTCCTCTGGGTACATTGACTTCAATACAAAACCTAGGAGGCTCATGGCTCTCACCCCTTTCCATAGACTTACACAGTAATGATGACAACTTTCAGAGGACGTCCTCCAAACTATCAGAGCTCTTGCACCCAATCAAAGGATCAGTGAATGAATCTAGTACTGAAAGCATAAGCTACAGCTAGCTAGCACTGCAGAGCATAAAATATGTTGAGTAGTTGACTCAAAGAGAGAGAAAGACAATAGTTGAACAGTTTTGAACAAATTAATTTCTTCAAAAATGAAGGAGAAGCAAGCGAGAGAGAGAGGGAGAGAGAGAGGGCTATATTGCATTGTTTGTTTTTCACTTTAACTTTAACTTACTTAGCTAGCAAATGCAGCTAGCTAGTTTAGCCTACTCAAACACCCGGCGCAAACAGAGTGTGCAAGGCGGTATTGAATGTGTCTGTCATCTTGATTACTCAAATATCTCTCGACCTGTGCACCTACGTTGTAAACCTTCATTCATAGGCTAGGTTGTAGCAACCTCATGATGAGGATAGGGAAAATGTGAGCATCATATAGTAGCCTAAACCTATCGATGTTACGTTGAGCTGGATGAATGGAACATGAATGACAGTCATCCAATATGCTGTAATAGAACTAAGACAATGCTCTTTATAGAAATAATCATCCTCCCTCATCTTAAACGGTACCGACCGCCACTGCTGTGTAGCTGAGTGAATCAAATATCATCAGCTAGCTAACTTCCTATTAGCTAGCTATCTTGACGTATTTATCATTGTAAGGGAAAACCACAAGCTCCAAATGTATTTGTAGATGCCATGGAAGAGGGTGAAAAGACTGCAGCTCCAGCTGTCAGAAAAGGGAGAGAGTTGGCTACTGGATAGGGCAGGTAATTTTGTGGGAGGACATCCAGTTCCAGTCCCTTGTAAGGGAAACTATTAGGACAGAGAGATAATAGCAGCATAATATTCAGTGCCTGTCTAATTTTTGTATAATGAAGCCTGTTTTTCTTTGTGACGTTTTCTGTCCTCTGATACGGAGAGCTGTGAAAGCCTGTCCGCAGATGAAGAGGTCCCAATGAATGTCTCAAGAGACTAAGGGTATATATACGGGGTTATGCAGTGCCTTGCGAAAGTATTCATCCCCCTTGGCGTTTTTCCTATTTTGTTGCATTACAACCTGTAATTTAAATTGATTTTTATTTGAATTTCATGTAAAGGACATACACAAAATAGTCCAAATTGGTGAAGTGGAATGAAAAAAATAACTTGTTTCAAAAAATTCAAAAAAATGAATAACGGAAAAGTGGTGCGTGCATATGTATTCACCCCTTTACTATGAAGCCCCTAAATAAGATCTGGTGCAACCAATTACCTTCAGAAGTCACATAATTAGAATAAATAAAGTCCACCTGTGTGCAATCTAAGTGTCACATGATCTCAGTATATATACACACCTGTTCTGAAAGGCCCCAGAGTCTGCAACACCACTAAGTAAGGGGCACCACCAAGCAAGCGGCACCATGAAGACCAAGGAGCTCTCCAAACAGCTCAGGGACAAAGTTGTGGAGAAGTACAGATCAGGGTTGGGTTATAAAAAAATATCAGAAACGTTGAACATCCCACGGAGCACCATAAAATCCATTATTAAAAAATTGAAAGAATATGGCACCACAACAAACCTGCCAAGAGAGGGCCGCCCACCAAAACTCACGGACCAGGCAAGAAGGGCATTAATCAGAGAGGCAACAAAGACACCAAAGATAAACCTGAAGGAGCTGCAAAGCTCCACAGCGGAGATTGGAGTATCTGTCTATAGGACCACTTTAAGCCGTACACTCCACAGAGCTGGGCTTTACGGAAGAGTGGCCAGAAAAAAGCCATTGCTTAAAGAAAAAAATAAGCAAACACGTTTGGTGTTCGCCAAAAGGCATGTGGGAGACTCCCCAAACATATGGAAGAAGGTACTCTGGTCAGATGAGACTAAAATTGAGCTTTTTGGCCATCAAGGAAAACGCTATGTCTGGCGCAAACGCAACACCTCTCATCACCCCGAGAACACCATCCCCACAGTGAAGCATGGTGGTGGCAGCATCATGCTGTGGTGATGTTTTTCCATCGGCAGGGACTGGGAAACTGGTCAGAATTGAAGGAATGATGGATGGCGCTAAATACAGGGAAATTCTTGAGGGAAACCTGTTTCAGTCTTCCAGAGATTTGAGACTGGGACGGAGGTTCACCTTCCAGCAGGACAATGACCCTAAGCATACTGCTAAAGCAACACTTGAGTGGTTTAAGGGGAAACATTTAAATGTCTTGGAATGGCCTAGCCAAAGCCCAGACCTCAATCCAATTGAGAATCTGTGGTATGACTTAAAGATTGCTGTACACCAGCGGAACCCATCCAACTTGAAGGAGCTGGAGCAGTTTTGCCTTGAAGAATGGGCAAAAATCCCAGTGGCTAGATGTGCCAAGCTTATAGAGACATACCCCAAGAGACTTGCAGCTGTAATTGCTGCAAAAGGTGGCTCTACAAAGTATTGACTTTGGGGGGGGTGAATAGTTATGCACGCTCAAGTTTTCTGTTTTTTTGTCTTATTTCTTGTTTGTTTCACCCCAAAAAATATGTTGCATCTTCAAAGTGGTAGGCACCTAATGGGTTGATAATCAAGTGTGCTATTGGGCTGGAATAGAAGTCTGCTCACCCAGTAGATCAGGGATCAGTGGAGCAAGGTTGGCCAACGCTGGTATATACTTATTTAGTTCACCTGAAATGATGCTTTAGTAATAATAGCCTATTTGTTACTACTCAATTATCTATTGTTGTATTGGTTGTAATGTTGCAATGTTTTATATCAAGGGTGGCCAAACATCCTCCAGGAGAGCTACAGGGTGTGCAGGCTTTTGTTCCAGCCCCCTCTAACACACCACATTCAAAAAATAATCTGCTCAACAGGACCTTGAAAAACAGACTCTGTGTGTTTCAAGGCTGGACCAAAAGCATGTACACCCAGTAGCTCTCATGATAGAGGGTTGACCACATGTTTTATACAGTAGCCTAACTAACAGTGCATTTATTCTACTTTGTGGGGGGTTAAGTGCCTTGCTCAACGGCACAATGGCAAGATATGATAGATGAATTCAGAGAGCAGCCTCCCATTGTTAAAGGGAAACTTAATAATTGTTCAACTTCATATTTATCACCTCCAGCCCCTCCAGAACATCAACATATGTGAAAATTGTGCATTTCTATGTTTTGTAGTTAAAATGATAGAGGAAGATATCTTTCCAATGACATCATCGGGGTGGTGCTGGATATGATGAATATGAAGTTGAACAATTTTGAAATGTCCCTTTAATACCATATTTATGCTTACTTTTTCATATATACATAGAGACGCCACCAATTATTGGTCATGGAAATGTGGTTAAAAAGTAATGGAGAGGTCATGACTTTCCATCTGTCAAAATGTGTATGAACCCTGATCTATATACTGCTTGGCAGGGGAAAACACATTTGAATATAATAATGTAAAGAGTTAAATCCTTTGTTGTTGTTGTAATTAATACTTTACAGCCACGTGGTCCTCTGTAGCTCAGCTGGTAGAGCACGGCGCTTGTAACGCCAAGGTAGTGGGTTCGATCCCCGGGACCACCCATACACAAAAATGTATGCACGCATGACTGTAAGTCGCTTTGGATAAAAGCGTCTGCTAAATGGCATATTATTATTATTATTATTGTTTTTCCATCTGATTTTAATGACAGTATGTCAATAGGTTTTATTGGTTTAAACTCCTTTTTATTGTTTCAGTTACCACTGGACAACTAGTTAACCAAAATGTACCATAGGACCATATAGTCTCAGTCAAAAAACCTATGGTACAGCTAGGACCACATGATTACCACATAAACCTGGATTACAGTGGTATACAGCTACCGCAAAATGTACCATTACCACAAACATTAAGATTAAAATTACCACACAAAAAACACAGGAATGAGAGCAGGCTGGACTGCCTCCCAGTCATGCTAATGCTAACATGCCTGTGCAAGGGTTGAGTATCTTCCTTGGTTGTTTGATGTTGGACGAGGTATTTCAAGTTTATAAATGTTTTCTACTTTATTCTCATTTTTTAAGTGTCTTATTTTTGGGGCTCTGGCACTGTAAAAAGCCTTCCCATTTTACTTGAAAATAAACTAAAACCAGTTGCAACTGTCTACAGTATTTTGGCACCTTAACACCACTCCAGCCGGGCGGTTTCTTTACAGTAACCATTCCAACCAATGAACATGCCTCAACATGGGGCTGTCAGAAGCTACAGTTAACTAATCTGACACTCAAATATTTTTGGCATGCTTCACACACACATGCACGCACACACACCCCTACACACACACACACACAAACACACACACACACACACACCCTCACACCCTCACACACACACAAACACACACACACACACACGGAAACAGTTGAACATGAACCTTTAATAGTGTATTTTGAAGCACTCTGTGGAAAACCGAGAAGCTTTGCTGCGTTATGATGTGTGGGCTTATCTTCTGGGAAATGCACAGACCACATGAGAAGGGAACTGTCATTAGGGAGGCTGCATATGCTGCATAGTCTGCTGTCCAGATCAATGGACAAATAAACCTCAAACAGCACTCAGAAGAGCAGGCTAGACAGGCTTCCTTTGACAGCCTACAGTAACAGCATGCAGTGTCGAAAGTACCACACAAAGACAGCTAACTAGACTACTGCTGCCTGCATTGAAATCCACTAGACTCGTGTGTGGTCCAAGGCTGAATACAATACAAAGCAAGGGGCGATGATCAAACTGAATTTGATTTGTGATTCATCACGCAGGGGGGTATTTTTAGCTACTGGGAGTGTGATCTGACACCCGCTTGTCTGAGGAAAGCGGAAAGGCAGCCCCTTACAATTAGATTTAGGAGGAAGATGCAAGAAAGCTAACAAGGCTCCACTATCTCCTACACTGACTGAAGCTCTCTGTCTTCATAGCTCTGCACACAAACAACAGCTCCTGCGAACATCAGTCTTTTAGATTGTGAACTTTAATTCAGTTAGGGACGCAAATTGATGGTGTGTGTGTGCGTATCTTTCACTGTGACAGTAA
Source organism: Coregonus clupeaformis (assembly GCF_020615455.1). Taxonomy (NCBI): domain Eukaryota; kingdom Metazoa; phylum Chordata; class Actinopteri; order Salmoniformes; family Salmonidae; genus Coregonus; species Coregonus clupeaformis. Next base: position 1,439,913 of record NC_059219.1, read on the forward strand.
AGACATTTTTTGCAGTTGTTTTATCATAGTTACTCAAAATGTTAACCCAATCTTAAGTGTTGTCTTAGTTCAAGAGGAGTTACGCGGCTGTCTTAGAATTTGAATACAAGCTCTACCTACGGAATGCCTGCAGTAAACAATGCATGCAATGCGAGTATGAAAACGTGGCACACAGAAATGCAACGTATATTGCAACTATATCTATTGAGAACATCTGTGATTGACGTTTTGGAACATAACTGTTTTTATCGCATTGCAATTATAAAATGCTCCATGCATTGTTTTCATAACAGGGCTTTCCGTTTCCCTTTGCATTAACATTCTGTATCACTCCTGTCTCCGTTCATCAGCATCAACCTTGCTACATTAACGACTGCATTACGACATCTGAAATCCCCAGAGGAATAGACCCAAAAATTAATGACATTGAACCCAATGTTCTCAGAGTGCACTAAACTCCCCACTCGGAGATGACACTGGCGGGAATAATATGTGGTCTTGCTTGTGGCCAGATCAATTAGAACAGAAAGCTCTTTTGATCCTCGGTTGGGTGACTGTCAGCAGCCACAAAAGAAAATGACGTCCAAGTCCAACAGAAGGACAAGCTAATCAAAGAGGATCATTAGAGAGGAGACAGATCATATATGGTCTCTCTGCGGCCAGCAGCACTATGAATCAACAATCAATCAATTATGAGACAAATGCCATTAAAATGGCCTCTACAAACTGAGTTAATTCAGTATAGAACAACGTTTAAGGTGTCAAATTAGTCTTTCTGAAAATGCAATTTTCTCATAATGACATTATGAGATATTGAAACAGTGGAACACTATACAATAACAGGCTATGGGACAGAATTCCTGAATTCAAATATATCTAAGTTAGGTTACCTTACCAACATTATCTTAACATTGTAGCCTACTAACTCCTGAAAATTATGTAATGATGTAAGGCAAATGCTACTGTTAGATACATCTCTGTTGTGTGTATTTGTGTCTCCCAATACAAAGACAGTATTATTAGAGGAGCATTGGATAGCCAGCAGTTCAATGTATCACAAGAAAAGGACACTGTATATTCCATGAAATACCCAACTACTCAGAAATGTGGAATTACTCAGAAAAGACAGTTTGTTTGGAGTAGGCCGACATTCCATCCATGATAGCCACCAGACATGGGTTCAAATAATATTTGAAATATTTCACATAATTTGATAGTTTGCTTGAGGCTGCCTGGAGTGCCAGATAGGAGATGTTTGCGAATTCAGGACTATTCCAGTGATTTTAATGATTCCATTACGCCAGGAAAGATCAGTCGAGCACAGTTTAAGTATTTTAAAGATTTCAAATACTATTTGAACCTAGGTCTGATATCCACTAGACATCTACCCCCATTTGAACCGTTTTCTCCTGTTATATACAATCAGTCGTCTGAAAGTATGTTGCTAATGTCCCCCATGTGTAGATGATGCATTTAAACATCTGGGGAGAAGCCTGTTTGATGCCAACAGGTTTTATATTTTATTACGTTATCACAATTAGTTATGCAAGATCATTATTATTTTTATAACAGCATCATAATGCATTATATCTTTCAGCCTTACTTCTACTATATCACTGAAGCAGCTTCTCCTTAAAGGATGTTACACAATACAATAGGTAATAGGCTTTGCATGTAAAGTTGTGAAATACTAACCTTCATTAGCATTAAATTACTGGGGCACTTTGTGCTAATTTCATTTAAATGTGGTACTACACCAATCAAAGCACAGTTCAACACAAGCATTACACGCAAGCTCTGAAACAGGATACACTAGTTCTCGGATATAGCTATGACTGTAAATTAGATTTGCTTCTTATGACTTGCAGTGATTTCCCATTTGGGTCTGTGACAGTGTCAAAACACATTATCTATCTAGTCTACTCCCAATTAACAATGTCTAATAGGGAAATGGCCACGCTGGATTACAGGGACATTTGGGATTGGGAATAGTTTTTAATACAACTTTGTGGATGCTGTAAGGCTGTGTGTAGCTTACATCCGCATCAATCACTTGTAGTTTAACTTCCTGCACACACACATGGGCTTTCTGTTTCACTAAGGGAGGAGGTCATAGACCTGGCAGTGTGGTGCCAGGACAACAAACTCTCTCTCAACGTCATTAAGACCAAGGAGCTGATCATGGACTACAGGAAAGAGCATCCTGACTGGCTGTATCACCGTCTGGTATGGAAACTGCACCGCCCTCGACCGAAAGGCCCTACAGAGGGTGGTGCGGCCATCCCAGAGCATCAGTGGTGGCGAGCTCCCAGCCATCCAGGACATACAGTGGGGAGAACAAGTATTTGATACACAGCCGATTTTGCATGTTTTCCTACTTACAAAGCATGTAGAGGTCTGTAATTTCTATCATAGGTACACTTCAACTGTGAGAGACGGAATCTAAAACAAAAATCCAGAAAATCACATTGTATGATTTTTAAGTAATTAATTTGCATTTTATTGCATGACATAAGTATTTGATACATCAGAAAAGCAGAACTTAATATTTGGTACAGAAACCTTTGTTTGCAATTACAGAGATCATACGTTTCCTGTAGGTCTTGACCAGGTTTGCACACACTGCAGCAGGGATTTTGGCCCACACCTCCATACAGACCTTCTCCAGATCCTTCAGGTTTCTGGGTTGTCGCTGGGCAATACGGACTTTCAGCTCCCTCCAAAGATTTTCTATTGGGTTCAGGTCTGGAGACTGGCTAGGCCACTCCAGGACCTTGAGATGCTTCTTACGGAGCCACTCCTTAGTTGCCCTGGCTGTGTGTTTCGGGTCGTTGTCATGCTGGAAGACCCAGCCACGACCCATCTTCAATGCTCTTACTGAGGGAAGGAGGTTGTTGGCCAAGATCTCGCGATACATGGCCCCATCCATCCTCCCCTCAATACGGTGCAGTCATCCTGTCCCCTTTGCAGAAAAGCATCCCCCACCTCCATGCTTCACGGTTGGGATGGTGTTCTTGGGGTTGTACTCATCCTTCTTCTTCCTCCAAACACAGCGAGTGGAGTTTAGACCAAAAAGCTCTATTTTTGTCTCATCAGACCACATGACCTTCTCCCATTCCTCCTTTGGATCATCCAGATGGTCATTGGCAAACTTCAGACGCGCCTGGACATGCGCTGGCTTGAGCAGGGGGACCTTGCGTGCGCTGCAGGATTTTAATCCATGACGGCGTAGTGTGTTACTAATGGTTTTCTTTGAGACAGTGGTCCCAGCTCTCTTCAGGTCATTGACCAGGTCCTGCCGTGTAGTTCTGGGCTGATCCCTGACCTTCATCATGATCATTGATGCCCCATTGATGCCCCACGAGGTGAGATCTTGCATGGAGCCCCAGACCGAGGGTGATTGACTGTCATCTTGAACTTCTTCCATTTTCTAATAATTGCGCCAACAGTTGTTGCCTTCTCACCAAGCTGCTTGCCTATTGTCCTGTAGCCCATCCCAGCCTTGTGCAGGTCTACAATTTTATCCCTGATGTCCTTACACAGCTCTCTGGTCTTGGCCATTGTGGAGAGGTTGGAGTCTGTTTGATTGAGTGTGTGGACAGGTGTCTTTTATACAGGTAACGAGTTCAAACAGGTGCAGTTAATACAGGTAATGAGTGGAGAACAGGAGGGCTTCTTAAAGAAAAACTAACAGGTCTGTGAGAGCCGGAATTCTTACTGGTTGGTAGGTGATCAAATACTTATGTCATGCAATAAAATGCAAATTAATTACTTATAAATAATACAATGTGATTTTCTGGATTTTTGTTTTAGATTCCGTCTCTCACAGTTGAAGTGTACCTATGATAAAAATTACAGACCTCTACATGATTTGTAAGTAGGAAAACCTGCAAAATCGGCAGTGTATCAAATACTTGTTCTCCCCACTGTACATGCCGGGTGGTATCTGAGAAAGGCCCGAAAAATTGCAAAAGACTCCAGCCTCCTGAGACATGGACTGTTCTCCATGCTCCCGTCCGGCAGGCGGTAACGGTGCATCAAGGCTCAGACCAACAGACTCCTAAACAGCTTCTATCCCCTGGCCATAAGACTGTTAAATGGCTAACAATTACTGCTCTCCCTCTCCCACAGACTATCCACACTGACTCTATGCCCATCCACAGGTCTCTACCCACTCAAACACACACCTTCACTGTCACTCCTCACACGCACACACACACACTCACATACACCCTCACTCATAACTGACGACACACACTTACACCCCCTCACACCTACGCTGTTCCTAATATGATTATTGATTAGATTTATTACCAGCATTATACTGCTGTTCTTTGATTATTGATTGCCATTACCATTAGTATTTATCTATTTATCCTGCTACTGGTCAATACTACTCCTGTTTACATGTATATATTACCATTAGTATATTACCATAAGTATTTATATATTCCTGCTACCAGTCATTTTTCAGCCCTGTTTAAATGTACAGTATATCCTACTACCAGTCACTTTTTATGTATAAAACTACATCAACCACTCCAGTACCCCTGCACATTGAATAAGGTACTGGCACTGACCTGTATATACTTGCATTCTCATGTTTCTTCCACTTATATCATACTTTTTGTGTTTTTTAAATTTATTTATTTTATTTTCTATTATTATTTATATTTTATTATCACTGCAGGGTTGGGAAAGAGCTCTCAAGTAAGAATTGAATTTTACACCGGTTGTATCCTGTGTACGTGGAGAATAAACTTTGAAACTTAAAACTTGAACTTTCAATACAGACCAGATCTGGTTGTTGGGCTCCCCTGGTGGGCCTGCTTGGAACATGGGTGTACGTCCCAAATTACACCCCATTCCCTATTTAGTGCAATACTATACAGGGAAGAGGGTGGCATTTAGGATGTAGACTGGGTATGTGAGGATTTTTATCTGAAGGTTTTACCAAAGACTTTGTATTACTAAATCAAGAATGCAATGGGGGCATTGGCAGGGGCTCTTGTTCAGTGCCACTTTGACTATGCATGGTCTTCCTGGTACAATAGTGCCCCCAAGATAATAACAAATGAGTCAGGATTATTCTTAAACTTCCAGCCCTTACGCATCTTGACTATTCCCACTTTGAAAGCCTTAGATGGCTCAAAGAGGAGGAGAGAGTCTCAGTTTAAATTGTGTCTTGTACATAAGATTGTCCACGGTATGGTCCCCAGGTCCCTATGTAACTACTTTAACTTGGTACGGGATAACCCTAACTATTCTACTAGAAGGAGTGAAACTGACGCTGTTCCTTTTAGATTTAAAAGTGGTATGGGGAAATAAACTTTTTTATACTCAGCTGCCATTCTTTGGAATAGTCTTCCGAAGAATTTGAAACTTATAACCTCCATAGGTAGTTTCAAGTTCTCACTGAAAGAATGGCTAAATAGTAGCATGTCTCAAAAGTGAGTGGTAAGATTGTAGTATGTGGCTGAGAAGGAAAAGCCTGGGATAGAATATGGTATGCCTTTTGGTGCCTAGTGTTTATCATTTTGTGATTGTCTTGTATACATTAGGTATTGATTGTTTTATATACACTGCTCAAAAAAATAAAGGGAACACTAAAATAACACATCCTAGATCTGAATGAATGAAATAATCTTATTAAATACTTTTTTCTTTACATAGTTGAATGTGCTGACAACAAAATCACACAAACATTATCAATGGAAATCAAATTTATCAACCCATGGAGGTCTGGATTTGGAGTCACCCTCAAAATTTAAGTGGAAAACCACACTACAGGCTGATCCAACTTTGATGTAATGTCCTTAAAACAAGTCAAAATGAGGCTCAGTAGTGTGTGTGGCCTCCACCTGCCTGTATGACCTCCCTACAACGCCTGTGCATGCTCCTGATGAGGTGGCGGATGGTCTCCTGAGGGATCTCCTCCCAGACCTGGACTAAAGCATCCACCAACTCCTGGACAGTCTGTGGTGCAACGTGGCGTTAGTGGATGGAGCGAGACATGATGTCCCAGATGTGCTCAATTGGATTCAGGTCTGGGGAACAGGCGGACCAGTCCATAGCATCAATGCCTTCCTCTTGCAGGAACTGCTGACACACTCCAGCCACATGAGGTCTAGCATTGTCTTGCATTAGGAGGAACCAAGGGCCAACCGCACCAGCATATGGTCTCACAAGGGGTCTGAGGATCTCATCTCGGTACCTAATGGCAGTCAGGCTACCTCTGGCGAGCACATGGAGGGCTGTGCAGCCCCCCAAAGAAATGCCACCCCACACCATGACTGACCCACCGCCAAACCGGTCATGCTGGAGGATGTTGCAGGCAGCAGAACGTTCTCCACGGCGTCTCCAGACTCTGTCACGTGCTCAGTGTGAACCTGCTTTCATCTATGAAGAGCACAGGGCGCCAGTGGCGAATTTGCCAATCTTGGTGTTCTCTGGCAAATGCCAACGTCCTGCACGGTGTTGGGCTGTAAGCACAAACCCCCACCTGAGGACGTCGGGCCCTCATACCACCCTCATGGAGTCTGTTTCTGACCGTTTGAGCAGACACATGCACATTTGTGGCCTGCTGGAGGTCATTTTGCAGAGCTCTGGCAGTGCTCCTCCTGCTCCTCCTTGCACCAAGGCGGAGGTAGCAGTCCTGCTGCTGGGTTGTTGCCCTCCTACGGCCTCCTCCACGTCTCCTGATGTACTGGCCTGTCCCCTGGTAGCGCCACCATGCTCTGGACACTACGCTGACAGACACAGCAAACCTTCTTGCCACAGCTCGCATTGATGTGCCATCCTGGATGAGCTGCACTACCTGAGCCACTTGTGTGGGTTGTAGACTCCATCTCATGCTACCACTAAAGCACCGCCAGCATTCAAAAGTGACCAAAACATCAGCCAGGAAGCATAGGAACTGAGAAAAGTGGTCTGTGGTCACCACCTGCAAAACCAGTCCTTTATTGGGGGTGTCTTGCTAATTGCCTATAATTTCCACCTGTTGTATATTCCATTTGCACAACAGCATGTGAAATGTATTGTCAATCAGTGTTGCTTCCTAAGTGGACAGTTTGATTTCACAGAAGTGTGATTGACTTGGAGTTACATTGTATTGTTTAAGTGTTCCCTGTATTATTTTTTGCAGTGTATGAAGGGTATGTGAGACAAGGGAGATGTACCTGTCCATAGTTGTTTATTAGGAAAGGGAATTGTACTAATTATCTCGTTATGAAACAAACAACAATTTTGTCTGTCATTGTCTGTTGCCACTACAATTGCCACCTAACCTTGCTGCATCCCCCTTCCCCCTTCCCTCTTCAAAAGGACCACAATGGAAATAAGCTTTTAAGCTTTATTGTGTTATCCTTGATGATTTTCTTAAATTGTATGTGGAGGTGTCACCGGCTGGAGCGCTCTTATGTGTGTATTTTAAAATTGTCAAATAAATTCAATCAATCAATCAAAGCCTGTCGTTTCCAATGGGAACAAATGAGTCATAGTGGGCAGAACAAGCAAGGAGGTGGGCAGAGCCAAGCATGAGCTAGCGAGATCCTATTGGCGCGTTCTTGTATCATCTGCATATATCCGTTAGGGAACGCCTCCTCTGAGAAGGGCGCGTGTGCAATAACTCAATTCGACCTTTGCACTCCTTCTAAACAACGCGATTTTTAATAACTTTTACAAAGGGTAAAGTCTACAAAACTTAGTCCACTCTGCTCATAACATATTCTAGTTTTGGAAACAGAAAACTGTATTGAGATCAAATGATTAATCGATGAGAAAATGTGAAGAATGTCGGCCAAAATCCATCTCGTTCCATCTTCTCTCACTGCCGGCCAGTGGGCTTCCTCTCACTATCATATTTGGTAGTGAGTGGAAACGCCAAGCTGTTGCTTCACATTTATATATCCGGTGAAATATCTGTGTCATTGTTCTATCTGTGGTTTTACTGCTCCAACCCTACCTGGACTGTGACAATGCTGCCATCTAGTGGTTTACAAGGGCGTCGCACCAAAACTCCTAAATAAAATTAATTTGAAATTGCTGATTGAGTTTTAAATAGGCTAATCATAAATAATCAGTTGTGGGTATCAATAGACCTTTCCAAACCAATGTAAAAGTATGACATACTCAAACACACATTGCAAACACATTTATTTTGTTGTGTAAAGAGGACCGTACAATGATGCCACGAGGCAGATAGGATAGGATTGCACTACCACCTTATTGCCAGGTACAAGCTGATCAAGTTTACAGAGACTGAAGAAGTCAGCCAAGTGCTGGTTATATCAAGTAAACACAGATACAAAAGAGACAACTAGAGACCACTACACATATTCTACACACAAACACACACACACGCACACCCCTCCATCCTTCATTCAAAAGGCACACTTGACTTGGGAGGACATATTGTATTTGTGTCTCTTCAAATCAACTGAGACATTAGCTGTTGTCTTGTCTGAATATTTTATTAATGTACTTCAGTGCAAAGGCCTACTGTAAGTGTTTTAACGGTTGCTCCCATAAGAGCTCTTATTTGTCTCATCATGTGTCTCATGGGTTATTATGATGTTCAGGACAAAGCTGGGTATGAACCAGGGTTGGGGTCAATTCCTTTTCAATTCAGTCCATTATGGAACAAAAATTTTTTCTCAATGCTTCTCTATGAGAACATTTTGGAATTTGAATTTACTTTCAGAATTGACTGAATTGAAATGGAAATGGCCCCAACTCCGGTATAAGCTACCTTTTTCTCTGGTATAAGATACCGGTTTCTCTGGTGTACGATACCTGTTTCTCTGTTATAAGATACCTGTTTCTCTGGTATAAGCTACCTGTTTCTCTGGTATAAGACACCTGTTTCTCTCTTTGGCATTTTCTCAACCTGCTGTTCATTTCTGTACTTATTATTTTGGCTTCATGAAAACAGTGAACAGCTCAAACCTTGGAGGCAATACTTCAGACAAGTGGGACACTAACTTTTTATATCTCTACATACTGTATAATGGTGCCAAACCATACAATGTTTTCTGACTCTTAAATTCATCCCTATTGTAAACATTTTTGAATTATGAAAATGTATAATGTGCGATCTTGTTTTAGGGACCTAGACTACCCCAATGTTTTAATCAATATGTGCCTTTCTTAATTGCCCTTAAGGGGATAAATAATGTTGGACTGAATTGAATACCTCTACTAATCACTCCACTAGAGCAGGTAAACACAGCTGAGTGATCAGAGCCTGGATAAACCTCAGGCAGGATAAAGGCCCACTCATACTAAGTCCTTGCCTGTATTTTTAGCGCGCTGGCCTTCTCTAAAGTGATTCGGATGAACAGTAGTATTAAGGTTGAGAGGGGACAGGGCAGGGTGGGTGAGGGGGAGAGGGGTTGGAGGAGCAGGCGGGGCATACACAGAGCCCTGAGGGGGATGCTGCCCGTCTCTAGCCTGGCCTGTCCTCTCTCATTTAGCACACTGGTGTGGAGTCAGAGCAGAACTCTTGGGCTCCACAGCAGAACAGAGTCAGTCTGGTTTTACATAGAACACATGCTTGTGTATTGTCAGTAAACCCTACACTACAGTAACCTATCAAGCAAAACCTTAACATCTGGATATGATTTGCTTCACCCACATACGCACCTTTAATTTATTCACACTCACCCACACAAATTCACTGATTCACATACAGCCACACAAAACACACAAGGGACGAGACAGCAGATAGAAAGGGCTGCAGTTACAGTATGCTGATGATGTAAACACAGTGAGATCACAGGAGGTTGGTGGCATCTTAATTGAGGAGGATGGGCTCGTGGTAATGACTGGAGCGGAATCGGTGGAATGGTATCAAATACATCAAACACATGGTTTGATGCTATTCCAGTTGCTCCGTTTCAGCCATTATTATAAGCCGTCCTCCCCTCAGCAGCCTCCACTGAGTGAGATCCAGGCCTGTATTCATACAGCATCTCAGAGTAGGAGTGCTGAACTAGGATCAGTTTAGCCTTTTACTTCATAAGGAATAAGATAACATGGACACTCCTACTCTGAGACGTTTTTTGAATACCGGCCATTGACAGGTCAGGTTAGGGCCCATATTCATCAAGCGCCTCAGAGTAGGAGTGCTGATCTAAGATCAGTTTCTAGGATCAATTTTGCCTTTTAGATTATAATGAATGGACAGGGGGGACCTGATCCTAGACCTGAACTGTTACTCTGAAATACTGCTTGATACATACAGCACCTGGTCCAACCCAGCCTGTCTAGTCAGTGTGGATGGTCAATGAGGCAGCTCCTGCATCACCTCTTTGGCCAGCTGTGTGATGAGTCGCCAGGCCTCGCGGACGTGGCGTGACTCGGTGGTGCGGGCGCAGATGGCGAAGCGCAGCACAAACTGACCAGACAGCTGGCACGGCACCAGGTGGATCTTCCTGCCATTGTTGATCCTCTTCAGCAAGGTCTCGTTCACCTCGTTGGAGCCCTTTTAAGAGGAAAGGTCTGATAGATTTTGTCCCAAATACCACCCTATTACCTATATAGCCTATAGGGCTCTGGTCAAAAGTAGTGCACTATATAGGGAATAGTGTGCCATTTGGGATGTAACAATAGTCTAATAAGAAATGGATGCCGGCAGTGTGTACAATGCATAATAAGCATAGGTGCAAAAACGCCAACAAAAAATATATACCATAGACCTAAAGATAAATAGTTTTAGTCAAGTCCAAAGATAGTTTACGACGGTCCGTTGAACGTTCGATGATCATGTATTGAACTAACATTCACAGTTGGCTGAATTGTCTTACCTTTAGTCTAAAGCAGACCAGCCCCAAGACGACGTCTGCGCTGATCTCAAAGCGCTGGTCAGCGCGAACCAGGCTCTCAAACTCTTTGGCCAACTCCACATGCTGTGAAAGCAGAGAGACAGTCATTCATTCATACTTAGACAGCCTTCCGCTCAAATCTGAGGTGCTGCTGATGGAAATGGGTTAAGGTGAACTTCTTGATATGGACACTAGGTGGCACCCTAGTAACTTAATTTGAATGAATCATTTTTCCTGGAGGTTGTTGTCCTTACAGCAGGTAGCTAGCTGGCTGTTGGTGCTGTTGTAATAAACCTTTTTTTCCCCAGCAAATGCTGAAACTATGAATAGTAGCTACATTGTCTTTAATGTTCATTTACCCTTGAGAAGGGCTCCAGGCTCAACCAAAGGGGCGGCAGGTAGCTTAGTGGTTAAGAGCATTGTGCCAGTAACCGAAAGGTCGCTGGTTCTAATCCCCGAGCCGACTAGGTGAAAAATCTGTCGATGTGCCCTTGAGCAAGGCACTTAACCCTACTTGCTCATGTAAGTCGCTCTGGATAAGAGCGTTTGCTAAATGACGTAAATGTAAAATGTAATGACAACTATTAGACATGTGAAAATACTACATAAACATTAAAGCACACAGCCCTATCCATACACCTTCCTGAATCTAACAGAAAATGCCTTGTTGTTTAGTATTCCCACGCAACCAGGGATATCTCAGTTTTAGTATGGAAATTAAAAGCACAAGTTCTTTGACAATGAATCTAGTCATAAAAGGTCAGTATTAGCCCAAAGGCTGGCAGATGGCGATATTGAGTCATTTCATCTTACTGTCCAAAGAGGATCTACAGTATGCAGCCGGCTATACACTTGTATCCCCCGTGGACCGGCTCGTACATAAAACATTCTCCATTCAGGCTGCAAAGGCATTGATTTCCTCCTTAGCTTGATTTAGTGGTGACAAAATGGTGACTAATGCTACTTCCTGACATTGCCTACAGTGTTCAGACCAATGGTAAACAACAGTCTGCTGCAACCTGATTGGCTGAACGTGATACGCAACATCCAGGAATTGCGTCTAGCCACTCCAGCATGGTGGTGGAAAATTTTGTTTCATAAAGAAAGTATGCATATTTTCCCCGTTTTTTTTTTGGCCTTCTCGCCATTAAATAAAGTTAAGGAGGAAATCGACGCCTTTGCATTCTGAATGGAGAATGTTTTATGTACGAACTGGTCCACTGGGGATACAAGTGTATAGCCGGTTGCATAGATTCCCTTTGGACGGTAAGATGAAACAACTCAGTATAGCCATCTGCCGGCCTTTGGGCGAGGTCAGTATGTACTTTTATGTTTGGACGAAGATGTCCAGAAATCTGAAGAAAATAACCATGAAATAGTCATCAAACTGTCCAACCTTCCTTGGAGGGAAAGCTCCAAGCTAAATATCATGTCCTCTTCCAGCTCACCCTGTTCAAACTCTTATTCACCACAGGATTAAACATGTAATCCATTCACTAATTATCAAAGTACCCTGTGTATGGCATTGAATGCTTAATGAGAATCGAAACGTGTATCATTGCATGTAATCACAATTACACAGTAGTACATGATGATGTACAGTATTTGTAACCAAAGGCTGAGTGAGAACAGCCAGGACAGGACTATTAGTAATAACTCCAATGCCAACTCACTCATTAATGAGGCCAAAACTCTGGTTCTAACTATGATTATTAGCTGACCACTCCACTTCTTCATTCCCAGCCAATAGGTCACCACCACTATGAGGTTTAATGGTCCGTGTGTGTCCACTATAATTAACTTACTATTCGTATGTCTATTCAGAAACTGTATGCTGTTGTACCAAGATGATAGGAAAAGCCCCATACAGAGACATTTCCGTTTCTATGTCATCTGAGCTACGGTAGTCATTGTTGAATAGCACTGTTTTGTAAAAAGACAACTGTAGCCTACATATAATTGATTACAAACATGTCTCTGCTTTACTGGAGTTTTTCTATCTAATATAGACAGTAGATGAATGCAGTATGGCTCAGTGTATGGCTGGAGGCCTTATGTGTTGCTGCTGCTTGTGCTTCATTTACTGGTAGAGCTAGACAGACACAGACCAGGCTGATTTGATTGACAGACAGAGACAGAGGAAGGGAAGGGAACCAAAGCTGTTTCTGTGCTTTGCTGTTACCTTACGGATGTAGTCCTGAAGGCCTTTGAGCCCATACATCCGGAACACAAACCACATCTTGAGAGAGCGGAACCTTCGGCCCAGTGGAATCTGCCAGTGCTGTGAGGGTGAGGTAGGGTGAGGTAGAGGGGGAGATAGGGTGAGGCAGAGGGGGATAAGGGGGTTAGGGTTAGTGGAGCAAACAGAGTGAATTCATCTGATATGACATCCAGTGCCACTCTTACACATAGACAGAATATAATGATAATAGATAACCATTCAGCTTACCCTGTAATCTGTGACCAGCCCTGTAAATAAACAGATGAGTAATTATACTATTAGCAATTCACAGCCAACATTTTAATTAAATGTAGTCCATCACTTGTGTGTCTATACCATAATTATTAGCATATTATGGAATGTTGTTACCATCGCTGACCTTTATACATCTCTCTCTCTCTCTCTCTCTCTCTCTCTCTCTCTCTCTCTCTCTCTCTCTCTCTCTCTCTCTCTCTCTCTCTCTCTCTCTCTCTCTCTCTCTCTCTCTCTCTCTCTCTCTCTCTCTCTCTCTGCCTCCACATAAAGTAGAAAAGCCCTGTTGCAGTAGTAATAACCTGTAATTTCATTGAGCTGGAGCTGTTCAGATTGAGCAGCCTCCCTCTGTGAGGAGAGGTCGGCGAGTCTTTTGTCTTTCTGTCAGTCCATTTAAAGAGGAGGCTTCAGGCACAGCTGCAGCCTGGCAGAGGCAGACATTTGTGTTGTGTACAGTTGCGTTCCAAATGGCATCCTATTCCCTACATAGTGCACTACTTTTGACCCGAGTCCTATGGGCCCTGGTCAAAGTAGTGCACTATTCAAGGAATAGGGTTCCAATTGGGACACAGCCTAAATCTGCATCTAAGATGGGTGACACTCTGTCGCTGGCTAACACTGGCAGGCAGCGATGCAACAGGACCATTACTGGACTATTACAGTGCCAATGTTTTGTTGGGAGGACGTGAGGGACATCGGTAATTGAATTGGATTGTTTTAGAGTGACACATATTGTGTAAGGCGTGTTATTAGGTGAGCGTTTGGACGCCTTATTGTATTAGCTCTCTAACACAAGTACACACAAACATACGGTACAACTACATGAACACATGCACCCACACACACGTTTGCAGACACACACAAGCGTGCACACACACGTTTCCACGCGTACACACACACACACAAACTTCCTAACCACATAAAACATGGGGCTATGGTGGTGAGTATTAGTTTATCCACCTTGGGTTTATTATCAAGCTTAAAGCCAGCAGGATTGTGAGGTGAGTAACCCGACAGACCCTCAGATCCTTAATGTGACGTACTGGGCTCTCACACTAACACCATTCACATCACATTACATTACAGGGACTCCAGGAATCATCTGCACTTCATCAAATTAAACCACTATACTGTACATAGACTGAAGAGACTATTGCTAGATTTACCACATTTAAACCTAATAGATTGGGAATAAAACAAAAAAGTTATGTCAATATAGACTATTGTCAATGTAAAAATATCTACCTGACTCTTGATGATCATGTTTCAGGTATAGAGGATCCATCTTGAAGGCCCCAATGAGATCAGATCTTTTCCTCACCCTATGGACAGACATTGAAACACTTAAACACTGTTACCCTCTGAGAGCTCCCACAGAATACAGAAGGGTAGGCTAAAGGGCAAGGCTTTTTTAAAGAAAAGCACAGAAAACAGGCTCCCCCACATACAGAAGTTGTTCAGTGTTACATGAAGTCTTACAAAATAATAATCTCTATTTTATTGAAGTATATAATATTTTTGTTAACTTCATATTGAACAATAAAGTTGTATTGTATTATAAAGTGACAATGGTCTAAGGGGACACCCTACAGGGATGACACTGCAGCAGGCAGCAGAAATAATGTTTTGTAAACAATGACTTGGCACAACTTGTGCTCTAGATTTAGTCTCTGAGAATGAGTTGAAAGAATTCTGTTTTCACAACCAGTTGAGCATGAAATAAGGAAGTAAGATCATAAGTGATACCAGGGTTTCTCAGTAACACATTCACCTGACGTATTGTTACAAATTGTTATAAACCAATAATACCATACTACCAGAAAAAAAAGGCCATGCAGCCGAAACTCGTCAGAGTTTTTAAACGTTGTTTCCATTGAACATGACATACAAATAAAGGCATTTGAATTAATTTGATGAAGAGTACCTTTGTCCTCCTTTCTTTCTGAATACCATACTACCATTCATAAACTGAGATGCTACAAGTAATTGTAACTTTGTTCCAGTTACTAAAATACACTATAGCGTCATAAAAAAGAAGCAGACAGCTATTTCTGAGCAGACTACATAAGTCTCTCTTTACATAAGTCATTTCCTTTGTTAACTGACTTTGTCATGGCAACCCACCGGGGATGGAAGAGGGCATTGAGCGTTCTATCAACAAGAAATGTTGGAGTTGTTTGTGGGGTGATGAGCGAGAGGGCAGATGGGATGCCTACTCCCACCCACTCTGTTTAAGGAATGCTTTAGGTGTACAGATAGCGCCTCTGGAGGTGACGTTGTTATGACGGCCTATTGTAGAGTGGTGTAGTCAATAGCCACATTAAGCAACAGTGTAACTAAGGATGGGGAGCATAGTACAACCTTAGATTTTAGGTTATAGACATGTATACAGTTGCACAGTGTTGTGATGAGCTCATAAGGCAGTTTAGATTTTTAAAATGTTTGTACTTTTTTGCTAAATTAAAAACCATGGTGAAGCCGCTCCCCTCTCCCCCATAGAACAGAAAAGAAACAAATGGGTCATACAAAAACAATGTAAAAAAATGTATATGATAAAAATAAAGATTTTACTTAAGGTAGTTTTACGTTTTTATTTAAATGACCAGCAGGGAATCTTACAGACTGTCCCCCTGGTCAGATAAAACAACCTGTTCAATAATAAAACAATGTTTATACAAAGGCCGACTGTCAATCACTTGATAACTTACCACATTGTAGAGCAGTCAAAGTTGACTAACAGCCATTTGTGTGGGTTGAAATTGAAAGAGTCTGCAAACTGAAAGAGATAAAAGAGTTCAAGCCTTTCAATCAGATGATTTTGACCCAAATGTACAGGTCACCTTCTTAATACACAAACAATTTTTTTCCTTCATTTAATTGTAGGAAAACAGTGGTCTTAGAATATATTTGACTTGTCAAAGCCCCTTGCTGCCATCACTAGGTTTGCGCTGACTGCAGCTGGCCTACTACCACAACAGATAACAATATTTCAATAGAATGGCTTCAAATATATGGCGTATGCAGCATATCTAACACCTAGGCAACCTTTATTTGAAATGCTAAATAGAGCATCCTGCACAATAACTCTATTGTCACCATCTTGGTTTCTCAAAGAGAGAAATCTCCAGTCTCATTTATTTGCTCTCTATCACTGCTTTTCTAATATCCTTCCCATCTGCCTTCACAGATCCAATAAAAGCAGGCAGCAATAGGAGACAATATCAATCAGAGGGGCTCGTGCCCAGTTGTTACCATGCTGACAGATGCAGGAGGCTGCCTATCACTGATATCCTAGCAACCAGCCTCAGCTGCAGAGGGAGCCGGTGTGCCTGACTGCCTGTCATTCAGGCGTGTGTGTGTGTGTTTGTGTGTGTGTGTGTGTGTGTGTGTTTGTGCGTGACCGGCTCCTCTACTACATCCCTGCCCCCCCCCCCCACCCCCACCCCCTCTCTCCAACATTATTTGAACTTGTGTCGCTAATAAACAGTGATATTTCTTTGACGAGGAGAGCAGCAGGGTTTTATCTAAAGGTCTGATGATGCCTGAGGAAATTACTTTAGCCTTATCTGTGCTCTCAGTGTGGCGCTCCACTCGACTCCGCTCGGTTGTAGAGAAGCATGCTATTCAAAAGGCCAACTGATGCTTTTCTAATTTCCTACCGATTTTTTGGCATATTACTCATTCTAGCACACTTCCTTCTTGACAGTCAAATTAAGTTATTATCAAACACAAATCATAATGGGTGTAAATACTATGATGAAATAAATATATTGCACTTAGCTACTTGTGTAAGCAAGTATGTTCACTGGCAATTTAACTGGAAGTTAAACAAAGACATACGTGTGTGTCTGTGTGTGTGTGTGGTTAGTTGTACAAGACTGTGTGTGTGTGACTGTGTGTGTGTGTGGTTTACTAACCTCAATGCCGTTCAACAGGGGTCTGAATTCAGGACAGATAAAGGAACTCCCAGCATATGCAGCATCAATGTGCATCCAGATTTTCTCTGCATTACCTGAGACAAAAATACAAATGCGTAGGAACAGTAGTATAGAAACATATAGAGCTGGTCCTGAGACATGGCTGTGCAGTAGATTTCTATGGCGTTAGCAGTCTACAACCATGTGTCAGTGCTAATAGACAGCTTTTAGGAATATGTTAATAATGATTTGAGAATCGTACTTACATATGGGCCCAAGTTCAGTAATGTGATCAAATGCACATGAGGGAGTGGTCCCAAGAGTAGCACAGAACTAAATGAAAGAACAAAAATCAACAACTCAGAAAGTATCATCATTATGATAACAATGAGTGAGGTGTATTATCATGGTCTAACAAAGGGCTCTAGCATAACTGAAAATATAACACCATAATACTTGAACGTTATGGTAATCATGCCGGTAATTTCCTCCTCTAAAGACAGCCATAGAAAGAGATTTGTCCATTCAGATAAACACTGTGATTAGGATATCTTTGTATGTCGGGAGACAGACTAGGACAGTATAGTAATCATTTATAGATACTGATCTCCTGGCTTTTATCATGGGTTAACAAGATCCAGTTTCATTTGGTTTGTTACAAATAACATTAGCTGCTATTGAGGCCTCATGGCATGGTATTATTTTATATTGTATTTTTTTGTGATTTTTTTGTGGTATTCTTTCTTAAAACTGTATTGTTGGTTAAGGGCTTGTAAGTAAGCATTTCACTGTAAGGTCTACACCTGTTGTATTCGGCGCATATGACAAATACAATTTAATTTTATTTTATTTTATTTGGTACACACAAACAGCATTGGACAGGGAGAGGAAGATGGGGGGAAATATGTAATTCACCGTTCAACTGTTGCCACTGTGAGTCTGTGTGGGTTCTAGGGCTAGACTGTTGTTTCTCTACGCACTGTTCTTTCTGGAAACATACAGTACTTTACATTATATTCATAAGCGTGTGTTTGTGGACTGTATTGGACTATTGGTTATTTCTGATTGACTATTGACTGGACAATTGATTGTGGCATATTCTTTATAATGAGGGGAGAATGAATGTGTCTATTCTAACTGCCAATCTGCTGCCTTGAAGCTTGTCCATGTAAATGGACGTGTGTTCTGTTCTTCCATAGAAGGGAATGAGTGTTCTGTTCTTCCATAGAAGGGAATGAGTGTTCTGTTCTTCCATAGAAGGGAATGAGTGTTCTGTTCTTCCATAGAAGGGAATGAGTGTTCTGTTCTTCCATAGAAGGGAATGAGTGTTCTGTTCTTCCATAGAAGGGGATGAGTGTTCTGTTCTTACATAGAAGGGGATGAGTGTTCTGTTCTTACATAGAAGGGAATGAGTGTTCTGTTCTTACATAGAAGGGGATGAGTGTTCTGTTCTTACATAGAAGGGAATGAGTGTTCTGTTCTTACATAGAAGGGAATTAGTGTTCTGTTCTTACATAGAAGGGAATTAGTGTTCTGTTCTTCCATAGAAGGGAATGAGTGTTCTGTTCTTACATAGAAGGGGATGAGTGTTCTGTTCTTACATAGAAGGGGATGAGTGTTCTGTTCTTACATAGAAGGGGATGAGTGTTCTGTTCTTACATAGAAGGGAATGAGTGTTCTGTTCTTACATAGAAGGGAATTAGTGTTCTGTTCTTACATAGAAGGGAATTAGTGTTCTGTTCTTCCATAGAAGGGAATGAGTGTTCTGTTCTTACATAGAAGGGGATGAGTGTTCTGTTCTTACATAGAAGGGGATGAGTGTTCTGTTCTTACACAGAAGGGGATGAGTGTTCTGTTCTTACATAGAAGGGGATGAGTGTGTTCTGTTCTTACGTAGAAGGGGATGAGTCCTGCAGCCTTGTCTTCCTGTATCATTCTCCGGAGGGTCTCTCCCTGGACAGCATACTTGTCTGACTGCTCCGTTGGAATCTTCTTCATCCTCACTCCGGCAATCATACCTGCTCGTTCCACCGAGCAATGAGCCTGTTCAAAGAGAGTAGAGTTAACACAGGTGATGTCCCTATGTCCCAACCCAAAGAGAGTAGATTATATACATGTAGGTCACTTCAAGAGAGTAGAGCTCCCAAGATAGCCAACAACATCGTGCCAGGACAACAACCTCTCCCTCAATGTGAGCAAGACAAGGGAGATGATCGTGGACTACAGGAAAAGGAGGGCCGAACACGCCACCATTCACATCAATGGGGCTGTAGTGGAGCGGGTCGAGAGTTTCAAGTTCCTTGGTGTCCACATCACCAACAAACTATCATGGTTCAAACACACCAAGAAAGTCGTGAAGAGGACACAACAACACCTTTCCCCCTCAGGAGATTGAAAAGATTTGGCATGGGTCCCCAGATCCTAAAAACGTTCTACAGCTGCACCATCGAGAGCATCCTGACCGGTTGCATCACCACCTGGTATGGCAACTGCTCGGCATCCGACCGTAAGGCGCTACAGAGGGTAGTGCGTACAGCCCAGTTCATCACTGGGGCCAAGCTTCCTGCCATCCAGGACCTATATACTAGGCGGTGTCAGAGGAAGGCCCAACATTTTCCCTCAAGTCACCCAAGTCATAGACTGTTCTCTCTGCTACCGCACAGCAAGCGGTACCGGAGCGCCTAGTCTAGGTACAAAAGGCTCCTTAACAGCTTCTACCCCCAAGCCATAAGACTGCTGAACAATAAATCAAATGGCCACCCAGACTATTTCCATTGACCCCCCCTTTGTTTTTACACTGCTGCTACTCGCTGTTTATTATCTATGCATAGTCACTTTACCCCTTCCTACATGTACAAATTACCTCGACTAACCTGTACCCCTGCACATTGACTCGGTACCGGTACCCCCTCTATATAGCCTCGTTATTGTTATTTTATTTTTTACTTTAGTTTATTTAGTAAATCTTTTCTTAACTCTATTTCTTGAACTGCATTGTTGGTTAAGGGCTTGTAAGTAAGCATTTCACGGTAAGGTATCTACCTGTTGTATTCGGCACATGTGACAAATACAATTTTATTTGATCACAGCCCAAAGAGAGATAATGATTTTGGTGACTTAAAGATAGCCAACATCATCACGGCCACCAGACCTAAGCCAGATCAGGTTATTTTACACCATTCTAAATTATCATTCTATCTCGGCATATAGTACTGTACATTCACCCAAAGATGAAATAATGTATGTAGTCCGTCCATCAAGTAAGACGTTAAAGGACCAGTTGTACTGTGTAACGTCACTTCTGGAGAAAAGGGCTGTTATCCTCTTCCCCATAAAGGGCAGTGTTGTCCTCTGGGCAGATCCATAATCTAATCTCATCCTGCTCAGGTCAACAGAGCAGAGCTAGCATGACTGTGCTGCCTGACAAACAGACCCATATCATGAGAAGGGCTTACCAAGAGAAACGTCCAAAATGACTAATTCAAGGCAGAAAGGAGTTGGAGCACGCAACAAAAAAAGCAGAGATTTATTTATTTTAGCTCACTTTAATCCATTGAACAGGATGCGAACAGGTGACTGACATTTTGAAGTCAAGCTGACGTCTTCCTCAGAGTGACCTGACCATTGCACTATTTATAGCCTAGTGGCCCATTGAGACACAAGGTAGGAAAATAATAATGATAATATGTTTCAAGGTAAATGGCAAATTATAGCACAAAATAATACTAATAATAAGATAAATAATGTGCAATTGAGCATGTACAGTATATTACATTTGTAGTGCTAAAATTAATGAAGCATTGATTAACGAGACATTATTTATCTTATCATTAGTATTATTTTATGCTATAATTGACCATTTACCTTGAAACATATTATCATTATAATTGTTTTATATTGTTGTGTCTCAATGGGCCTCTAGGCCAGGGTTCTTCAATTCCGGTCCTGGAGGGCCGAAACACTTATGTTTTTTATTTCTACCTGGTAGTTAATTGCACTCACCTGGTGTCCCAGGTCTGAATTAGCCCCTGATTAGAAGGAGAGGATGAAAAACAGAGGTGTCTCGGCCCTCCAGGACCGGAATTGAAGAACCCTGCTTTGTAAGCCCTACTGTCACGCCCTGGCTCTGGGGACACTTGTATGTTGAGCCAGGGTGTGAGTTTCATTTGTTTTTCTAGTAGTTGTATTTCTAGGTTGGCCAGAGTGGTTCCCAATCAGAGGCAACGAGTGTCAGCTGTTGCTGGTTGTCTCTGATTGGGAACCATATTTAGACAGGCTGTTTTCCCACAGTGGTTGTGGGATCTTGTTCCAGTGTGGTTTGTGTTTAGACCGTGGATGTCACGTTATCGTTTTTGTTGTTTTGTTTGGTTATTCACTAATAAAGAGTATGTTTGCCTTCAACGCTGCGCCTTGGTCCTCCTCTGTTCCCGACGATCGTGACACCTACTCATGATTTTTGTCATTGTTGTTGAGCACCCCTCCTTTCCTTTGTTTCCTGAAGCACCAACGCGTTGCGGCTCACAGGCCTTCTTCAGGGTGCACAGGTGCACAGCAGTGACAGGTGAAATTAATGACCAGAAATGAAAGGAGAGGTGATATACAGTATATTATCTTAAACAATAGATAAAGAGGAACTAATACCCAAAATTATAAAGAGAAAAAACAAACATTTACTGGCGCCAGTATGTTTGTTTTTTCTTTTAATTATTTTGGGAATTATTTCCTCTTTATCTATTGGTTAACATTGTTAACCAATAGATAAATTAGAAGTCCAAAACGCACCAGCATTACGTTGGGACTCATTGGGTTAAAGTGCTCTAAAGTGCTCATCTGGTTTTGTGGCCTGACCTGTTCAGGGTAGGAGTAGGATTAGCAGGAGTAAGAGTAGAAGCCTGACCTGGTCGGAGGAGTAGGCCACCAATTTGGAGGTGATGTCAGTCTCTGGACGCTGTGGGTCACTGGCCAGGATCATTCTGACCGCCCTGGAGCGGGCAGCTAGGAGAGCCACCAGAGTCGCCTCACTGGCCGTACCCTACAGAAAGACAGAGGAAGGTAAGTGGGGTGACTTTCGATTACTTCAGTCGAACCAGTAGGCCTTGCAACATGTACCTCCTCTGGTGTCATAGGGAGGGCCCAGAGAAACGGTCTGGAAGTCTGGTTAGATCAGCTACTCAGTGCAAAATGTTTGATAAAAAAACGTACTTTACATGTAAAATCTGCTCCATACAAACCTGATGGTTTTCAAAGAACTCTTGTTCTTTGCTGAGGCTATTCATATGCACAGCCACTCTAAGCATCATCAATGCCTATTGAGTCAACTTGTTGTGCTGTTAGAATCTCCTTTGGTCCTATCTGCTAGCCTGCCTGTTGACTATAATGTCCACACCTTAATGACTGAAAATAACTGATATGTCACAGACAGCAGCAAGTCATTGTACAACTATTATTTAGGAAATTGTATGCGGCAAAACAAATGTTCAGATTATAAATATTGAGCATGACTCCTGAACTATTGGAGATATCAAGTTTGATGACGTAAATCAATCCATCCTGATTTTTACACCGGTGTGAAGTGGCGCTCTGGCGGTGGAGGCTTCAGGAAGGAGGCGGCAGACAAGTTGGTACGGTGTAAAACTCAGGATGAGCGTGTTTAGTCTATTTACAGGGAGTACAAAATAAAGCCGGCAAAACGGTACACTATGCAGGCCTACAAAATATGTACAACAAAAATATCATACAGGTCGATGAAGAGAGGAACAGAAAGTGGGGATAAACAGACAATAGACCTAAACTTAACGCTGCACTCTCAAACAGCCTAAACCAGGCCTCGATCATGTCTGCATGGCAGCAGACAGTATTCCAACCTTAACCCTGTCTGTCTGTCTAGTAGATTAATGACAGGTATTAAATAGGATAGCAATCATAAATCAACATGTTTAATAAATAAAGCCTACATGAACGTAGGCTACAAATCATCATGACCATCTTGAGGTAATATATTTGACATTACATAATTAGCCTATACACTTTTAAATAATATTGTAGAACCATGCCTAAAGCATTAAAAGCCAGGATACACATTTCACAGCATAATTGGCACTCCCGAACGCAGCTTGATTGACACACCCCCTACCTGAGCATGGTCAATGGAACAAACAATTAATCTCTTCAAATACAAGGATTAAAGTAACTGTCCACATTCTGTTAACTCATACCCAAATAATGTTGTTGAAAGATTTGTCATAAGTCCTCATATCCTCAAAAAGTTCTACAGCTACACCATTGAGAGCATCTTGACTGGCTGTATCACCGCTTGGTATGGCAACTGCTTGGCATCCGACCACAAGATGCTACAAAGGGTAATGCGTACGGCCCAGTACATCACTGGGACCGAGCTTTCTGCCATCCAAGACCTCTATACCAGTTGGTGTCAGAGGAAGGCCCTAAGAATTGTCAAAGACTCCAGCCACCCAAGTTATAGACTGTTGTCTCTGCTACCGCATGGCAAGCGGTACCGATGCACCAAGTCTGGAACCAACAGGACCCTGAACAGCTTCTACCCCCAAGCCATAAGACTGCTAAATAATGAGTTAAATAGTTAACAAAACAGCTACCCGGTCTATCTGCATTGACCCTTTCTGCACTAACTTCTTTGACTCATCACATACACTGCTTCTATTGTTTACTATCTGTCACTTTATTCCTAGTTATATGTACATATCTACTTTAATTACAGTGGGGGAAAAAAGTATTTAGTCAGCCACCAATTGTGCAAGTTCTCCCACTTAAAAAGATGAGAGAGGCCTGTAATTTTCATTATAGGTCAACGTCAACTATGACAGATTTCTGGCTCTCACAGACCTGTAACTTCTTCTTTAAGAGGCTCCTCTGTCCTCCACTCATTACCTGTATTAATGGCACCTGTTTGAACTTGTTATCAGTATAAAAGACACCTGTCCACAACCTCAAACAGTCACACTCCAAACTCCACTATGGCCAAGACCAAAGAGCTGTCAAAGGACACCAGAAACAAAATTGTAGACCTGCACCAGGCTGGGAAGACTGAATCTGCAATAGGTAAGCAGCTTGGTTTGAAGAAATCAACTGTGGGAGCAATTATTAGGAAATGGAAGACATACAAGACCACTGATAATCTCCCTCGATCTGGGGCTCCACGCAAGATCTCACCCTGTGGGGTCAAAATGATCACAAGAACGGTGAGCAAAAAATCCCAGAACCACACGGGGGGACCTAGTGAATGACCTGCAGAGAGCTGGGACCAAAGTAACAAAGCCTACCATCAGTAACACACTACGCCGCCAGGGACTCAAATCCTGCAGTGCCAGACGTGTTCCCCTGCTTAAGCCAGTACATGTCCAGGCCCGTCTGAAGTTTGCTAGAGTGCATTTGGATGATCCAGAAGAGGATTGGGAGAATGTCATATGGTCAGATGAAACCAAAATATAACTTTTTGGTAAAAATTCAACTCGTCGTGTTTGGAGGACAAAGAATGCTGAGTTGCATCCAAAGAACACCATACCTACTGTGAAGCATGGGGGTGGAAACATCATGCTTTGGGGCTGTTTTTCTGCAAAGGGACCAGGACGACTGATCCGTGTAAAGGAAAGAATGAATGGGGCCATGTATTGTGAGATTTTGAGTGAAAACCTCCTTCCATCAGCAAGGGCATTGAAGATGAAACGTGGCTGGGTCTTTCAGCATGACAATGATCCCAAACACACCGCCCGGGCAACGAAGGAGTGGCTTCGTAAGAAGCATTTCAAGGTCCTGGAGTGGCCTAGCCAGTCTCCAGATTTCAACCCCATAGAAAATCTTTGGAGGGAGTTGAAAGTCCGTGTTGCCCAGCGACAGCCCCAAAACATCACTGCTCTAGAGGAGATCTGCATGGAGGAATGGGCTAAAATACCAGCAACAGTGTGTGAAAACCTTGTGAAGACTTACAGAAAACGTTTGACCTGTGTCATTGCCAACAAAGGGTATATAACAAAGTATTGAGAAACTTTTGTTATTGACCAAATACTTATTTTCCACCATAATTTGCAAATAAATTCATTAAAAATCCTACAATGTGATTTTCTGGATTTTTCTTTCTCATATTGTCTGTCATAGTTGACGTGTACCTATGATGAAAATTACAGGCCTCTCTCATCTTCTTAAGTGGGAGAACTTGCACAATTGGTGGCTGACTAAATACTTTTTTTCCCCACTGTACCTTGTACCCCTGCACATCGACTCACTACTGGTACCCCGTGTACATTATATAGCCAAGTTATTGTTTCTCATTGTGTATCTGTTATTACTTTTATTATTACATGCTTTATTTTTCAATTATTTCTCTATTTTCTTTCACTCTGCATTGTTGGGCCCGTAAGTAAGCATTCCACTGTTAGTCCACACGTTGTTTACGAAGCATGTAACGAATACAATTTGATTTGACAGTATTATAATTTCACTCGCAATCATAAACACAAATCTCACTCATTAGCTACAGTACCCTGTAGCTCAGTTGGTAGAGCATGGCGCTTGCAACGCCAGGGTTGTGGGTTCGTTTCCCACGGGGGGCCAGTATGAAAATGTATGAACTCACTAACTGTAAGTCGCTCTGGATAAGAGCGTCTGCTAAAAAATCTATAAATAAAAAACTGCTCCTAAATGATGCCTGCAACTTGTCACAGCTCTCATTAGGCTGGCAACAAGTGAGAGGAGGCCTATTTGTTGCCATAGTGAAGGGCACTTAAAACCACAGCCACAAACAAAACACCCCTAGGATGAGCCATGCTCCTCGATGGCTTCAATAAAGGGCCATGAAATGATCTCTCTCTCTCTCAGCCAACTCTCCTATCTCATCCCTGGCTGAGACATTCACCTCAGCTGCTCTGCTGTATCCACAACAATAAATGAACGCTGAACGCTTCACCACACAAAATAAGTACCCACACCCCCAACAAACACACACACACTAGCCCATCTTTGCCTGACATATTAAAAGGCAATTTCCTGCTGTGTATCTGGTGTTGTGAGGCGAAAAAGAACAACACAAAATATGACAGACAAATTGCTGGCAGCGACAGAATTGGGAGCAGTCAATTGCTTCTTCTATTTTCCTAACACCTGCATTGTTTTCAAAGGCAAAGTGGCACGGACTGTGGATAAATATGGTATTGACACTATTGTGAATGCCATGTGTTCTGTACAAATATTTGAATTATATTGACTTGGCTATCCTTACTTGAAATATGACTATGACAAATATCCCATTAAATGTTTCATTTAAATTCATTAATTGAGTAATTAAATGTATTTTAAAGTATGCTGTGGCAATGCAGCAATACAACTGTGTAAATAAAACCAATGCATTGTCTAACCCCAAAGAAATGGTGGGTAGTTTTACCATACCTGGATGACGCCTCCTCCCTGTCCATGTGTCCCGGCAATGAAGTCCTCTGGCAGCTTGAGCATCTTCCCAAGCCAGTCCATCATGACTGTCTCCAGCTCTGTACACGCCGGGCTGGCAGCCTATAGTAACATGGGGTTAGAGACAGGGTCAACACACAGCTCTGTACATGCCGGACTGGCAGCCTACAGTACCGTGGAGTTACCACACCATTTGGACATGATGCGCGAAAAATGCTAATATCGGTCCAATGAATTGAATGGGATTTGTGCCACAAATGCTAAAACGTTAAAATGTGGAAACAGTGCCATGGAATCTAAACCAAAGCATGGATTTCTGTCATACCTTGTCCATAATCTGCTTACAGGGTAAGGAAGCCGATGTGTCATTTTGTAATTTGGGTGAACTAACCCTTTAATGTCTTAAAATAGTGATACTGTTCAATAGTGATACTGTGATACTGTGATACTGCTCCCGAGTGGCGCAGCGGTCTAAGGCACTGCATCTCAGTGCTCGAGGCGTCACTACAGACCCCCTGGTTGGATTCCAGGCTGTATCACAACCGGCCGTGATTGGGAGTCCCATAGGGCGGCGCACAATTGGCCCAGCGTCGTCCGGGTTTGGCCTGTGTAGGCCGTCATTGTAAATAAGAATTTGTTCTTAACTGACTTGCCTAGTTAAATAAAAAATAAAAGATAAAAATCACATTCAAAAGAAAGAGAGAGGGTGACAGAAACAGATGACAAGGTCATACATACCCAGGAGAATCCGATGCAACCAATTGCTCCAGACAGCATGTCTGCCAGCATGGCCGGGAAGGAGTTAGCCGTGGGGAAGTAGGCATAGAAGTACGGGCTGTGCCAGTGGGTCACCTAAACACAGAGGAAGAGTCGTGTCAGGTAGCCTAGAGGTTACATGCGCCGAATACAACAGGTGTAGACCTTACAGTGAAATGCTTACTTACAAGCCATTAACCAACAATGCAGTTTTAAGAAAAATAAGTGTTAAGTAAAAAATAGGTAAGTAAAACTAAATAAAGAAGAAAAATAGAAAAATAACAAATAATTAATTAGTAGCAGTAAAATAACAGTAGCCAGGCTATATATAGGGGGTACCGGCAGCGGTGGAAAAAGTACCCAATTGTCATACTTGAATAAAAGTAAAGATACCTTAATAGAAAATGACTCAAGTAAAAGTGAAAGTCACCCAGTAAAATACTACTTGAGTAAAAGTCTAAAAGTATTTTATTTTATTTTATATATACTTAAGTATCAAAAGTAAATGTAATTGCTCAAATATACTTAAGTATCAAAAGTCAAAGTGAAAGTATAAATCATTTCAAATTCCTTATATTAAGCAAACCAGACGGCACCATTTTCTTTTCTTTTTTATTTATTTACGGATAGCCAGGGGCACACTCCAGCACTCAGACATCATTTACAAACGAAGCATGTGTTTAGTGAGTCCGCCAGATCAGAGGCAGTAGGGATGACCAGGGATGTTCTCTTGATAAGTGTGTGAATTAGAATATTTTCCTGTCCTGCTAAGCATTCAAAATGTAATGAGTACTTTTGGGTGTCAGGGAAAATGTATGGAGTAAAAAGTATATAATTTCCTTTAGGAATGTAGTGAAGTAAAAGTAAAAGTTGTCAAAAATGTAAATAGTAAAGTAAAGTAAAGATACCCAAAAAAATACTACTTAAGTAGTACTTTCAAGTATTTTTACTTAAGTACTTTACGCCACTGGGTACCGGTACAGAGCCAATGTGCGGGGGCACAGGTTAGCCGAGGTAATTGAGGTAATATGTACATGTGGGTAGAGGTAAAGTGACTATGATATAGATAATAAACAGAGAATAGCAAATAGTCCGGGTAGCCATTTGATTAGCTGTTCAGGAGTCTTATGGCTTGGGGGTAGAAGCTGTTAAGAAGCCTTTTGGACCGAGACTTGGCACTCCGCTATCGCTTGCCGTGCGGTAGCAGAGAGAACAGTTTATGACTAGGGTGGCTGGAGTCTTTGGCAATGTTTAGGGCCTTCCTCTACCATGTCTTGCCGTGGTGCCACTGAGCCCTTGAGCAATGCACTTAACCCCTAAACTGCTCTAGCCCTTGAGCAAGGCAGTTAACCCGATAAACTGCTCCAGGCTGAATTCCAGTCTTGTGTGTGTGTGGGGCACCAAGCAAGAGGCTGCCAGTGTCCCTGTCTGTCTCCCTTACATGCTTTTCCCATGGTGAGTCATTCATTAGACTAACTGGGCTTATTCCACACTGTTAAAAGCAGAGGTGGTAGAGGAAAAAAACATGTTTTAGAGGGTCAGATTGATAATGGAATAACGGCTTTCATGTTACAGCTAAGGAAAGGGTTTGGGTTGGGAGTAGGGGGCAGATAGATTGAAACTGGTGGTGAGGTTATTGTTGTGAGGTTAATCATTCATTAAAATCTTTGCCATGTGAAAGGCCACAGAATGCAGAGCATTTTACAACCATTTGTAAAAACAACTCTATAGCTGATACGTGTCATATACAGTTAACGTGAGCTTTCATTAACTGATTGCTCAGCACAAACAACAAAGTACAATGGAACACTTTGTCTCGTTGACAAAACTTTCAACACTGAAGCTCCTTACTATACATATTCTGAATGATTACTAAACAACAGTCAACAGACCGGAAGTTGATACAGATAGTGATAATGCCACCCCTCCTTTTTCCTAGAAAAATATTTAATTCCATATGCACCACCTATTCATAATGAAGTATGCATAAGAGATTCACAACACCTTTATGAATCCTGTCATAACACCTTAATGAGTATTGCAGTATGATTAATAACAACCTTTATAACACATTTATTCAATATATTTAATAATCTCTTGAAATAAATCTTTATTTATCCATTGTAGAGTGGAGATGTTTATTCTTACTGCCATGTAAGAGGTTGGGAGCAGCACAGGGTTAGCGGTTGGGTGACTGTGTGTGTATTGAGTGTTGTGTATGTTCTCGTGATCGTTCAATGCAGCCGGATGCCACTGGGTAAACAGCCCATTGGTATCATCAATATTATAATATTTAATTATGAACTTTTCACTGATGAAATCTGGGAGATAGCGGATCTCCAATAACAGAGTACCTGACCTAGAGCAAGTTATGAATGCCGTATGTATGCCACCTTCAAGTAAAGTGTGACCGTCATTTTATAGCTGTTATCACCCTTCAATCAATAGTCACCTCATCTATGATAATATAATAATCTAAGCCACCTACCCCAGGCATGATGACCCTCTCAATGTCTTTGACCACGTCTTCGTAGGTGTCAGGCTCCTCAGGGGCCTCCTCAGGGATGAGGGACCGCAGATACCCAGGCTCCACGTCGGGGTACACCGGCCTCTGCTCTATGTTTTCCAGGTAATCTGCTATCAGGTCTACCATCTCCTTCCCTCTCCTCCGGAACTCTGTAGCGTCCATTTTACAACTGGAACAGACAAATGTCCCACTTTATTGTCCCAACCTTCAGTAACAGTCCCATACACTTAATCCCCACCAACTCAAATCACTGGTAAGAACCTGATTACATGCAGGTGCACACACACACACACACACACAATTTAGCATAACAGATTATAAAGGGAAAGCCAGCCACGTTGCGGACACCGACGCCTAGCTTCCAGACAAACTAAACACCTTCTTCGCCCTGTTTCGAGGAAAACAACACTGAGCCGCCGACGTGGGCCCCTGCCACTCACGAGGACTGTGTGCTCCCAATCTCCGTGGCTAAAGCGAGTAAGACATTTAAGCGTTTTAACCCTCGCAAGGCTTCCGGCCCATACGGCATCCCAAGCCATGTCCTCAAAGTCCAGCTGGCTGAAGTGTTTACGGACATATTCAATGTCTTACTATCCAAGTCTGTTGTCCCCACTTGCTTCAAGATGTCCACCATCGTTACTGCACCCAATAAAGCGAAGGTAACTGAACTAAATGACTATCGCTCCGTAGCAATCACTTCTGTAATCATTAAAGTGCTTTGAAAGGCTAGTTAAGGACCATATCACCTCCATCTTACCTGACAACCTAGACCCACTATAATTTGCATACTGCCCCAACAGATCCACAGATGACGCAATCGCCATTGCACTGCACACTGCCCTATCCCACCTGGACAAGAGGAGTACCTACAGTGGGGAGAACAAGTATTTGATACACTGCAGATTCTGCAGGTTTTCCTACTTACAAAGCATGTAGAGGTCTGTAATTTTTATCATAGGTACACTTCAACTGTGAGAGACGGAATCTAAAACAAAAATCCAGAAAATCACATTGTATGATTTTTAAGTAATTAATTTGCATTTTATTGCATGACATAAGTATTTGATCACCTACCAACCAGTAAGAATTCCGGCTCTCACAGACCTGTTAGTTTTTCTTTAAGAAGCCCTCCTATTCTCCACTCATTACCTGTATTAACTGCACCTGTTTGAACTCGTTACCTGTATAAAAGACACCTGTCCACACACTCAATCAAACAGACTCCAACCTCTCCGCAATGGCCAAGACCAGAGAGCTGTGTAAGGACATCAGGGATAAAATTGTAGACCTGCACAAGGCTGGGATGGGCTACAGGACAATAGGCAAGCAGCTTGGTGAGAAGGCAACAACTGTTGGCGCAATTATTAGAAAATGGAAGAAGTTCAAGATGACGGTCAATCACCCTCGGTCTGGGGCTCCATGCAAGATCTCACCTCGTGGGGCATCAATGATCATGAGGAAGGTGAGGGATCAGCCCAGAACTACACGGCAGGACCTGGTCAATGACCTGAAGAGAGCTGGGACCACAGTCTCAAAGAAAACCATGAGTAACACACTACGCCGTCATGGATTAAAATCCTGCAGCGCACGCAAGGTCCCCCTGCTCAAGCCAGCGCATGTCCAGGCCCGTCTGAAGTTTGCCAATGACCATCTGGATGATCCAGAGGAGGAATGGGAGAAGGTCATGTGGTCTGATGAGACAAAATTATAGCTTTTTGGTCTAAACTCCACTCGCTGTGTTTGGAGGAAGAAGAAGGATGAGAACAACCCCAAGAACACCATCCCAACCGTGAAGCATGGAGGTGGAAACATCATTCTTTGGGGATGCTTTTCTGCAAAGGGGACAGGACAACTGCACCGTATTGAGGGGAGGATGGATGGGGCCATGTATCGCGAGATCTTGGCCAACAACCTCCTTCCCTCAGTAAGAGCATTGAAGATGGGTCGTGGCTGGGTCTTCCAGCATGACAACGACCCGAAACAAACAGCCCGGGCAACTAAGGAGTGGCTCTGTAAGAAGCATCTCAAGGTCCTGGAGTGGCCTAGCCAGTCTCCAGACCTGAACCCAATAGAACATCTTTGGAGGGAGCTGAAAGTCCGTATTGCCCAGCGACAGCCCCGAAACCTGAAGGATCTGGAGAAGGTCTGTATGGAGGAGTGGGCGAAAATCCCTGCTGCAGTATGTGCAAACCTGGTCAAGACCTACAGGAAACGTATGATCTCTGTAATTGCAAACAAAGGTTTCTGTACCAAATATTAAGTTCTGCTTTTGTGATGTATCAAATACTTATGTCATGCAATAAAATGCAAATTAATTACTTAAAAATCATACAATGTGATTTTCTGGATTTTTGTTTTAGATTCCATCTCTCACAATTGAAGTGTACCTATGATAAAAATTACAGACCTCTACATGCTTTGTAAGTAGGAAAACCTGCAAAATCGGCAGTGTATCAAATACTTGTTCTCCCCACTGTATGTAAGAATGCTGTTCATCGACTACAGCTCAGCCTTCAACACCGTAATGCCCTCCAAGCTCATCACTAAGCTCAGGGCCCTGGGTCTGAACCCCTCTGTGTAGAAATTGGGTCCTGGACATCCTGACGGGCCAACCCCAGGTGGTGAAGGCTACAACACCGCCACGCTGATCCTCAACACGTGGGCCCCACAGGGGTGTGCGCTCAGCCCCCTCCTGTACTCCCTGTTCACCCATGACTGCGCGGCCACGCACGTCTCCAACTCAAGTTTGCTGATGACATAACAGTGGTAGGCCTGATTAGCAACAACGACAAGACAGCCAACAGGGAGGAGGTGAGTGCCTTGGCAGACTGGTGCCAGGAAAATAACTTCTCCCTCAACATCAACAAAACAGAGGAACTGATCGTGGACTACAGGAGACAGCAAAGAGAACAAGCCGTCATCCACATCTAGAGAGAGGGTCAAAAGCTTAAAGTTCCTCGGTGTGCACATCACTGAGGACCTGAAATGGTCCGTTCACACCGTCATTTGGCTCCTAAGACCCTCACGAACTTCTACAGATGCACCATTGAGAGTGTCCTGTCGGGCTGTATCACTGCCTGGAACGGCAATTGCACCGTCCGCAACCGCAGGGCTCTCCAGAGGGTGGTGCGGTCAGCCCAACGGAAGCACACTGCCTGACCTCCAGGACATCTACAGCACCCGGTGTCACAGGAAGCCCAAGAAGATCATCAAGGACCCCAGCCACCTGAGACACGGCTTGTTGACCACACCAGCATTTTAAAAAACATTCTTTACATTTTAGTCATTTAGCAGACACTCTTATCCAGAGCGACTTACAGTAGTGAGTACATACATTTTCATGTACTGGTCCTCCATCTTCAAGGCAGAGACAATACAGGTGCATCAAAGCTGGGACCAAGAGACTGATAAACAGCTTCTATCCCCAGGCCATCAGACTGATAAACAGCTTCTGTCCGCAGGCCATCAGACTGCTAAACAGCCACCACTAGACAACCTCCGCCCAGTATCCTGCCCTCTGCCCAGTACCCTACTTTGCCCCTTAGTCACGATCACTAGCCGGCTACCACCGGGTACTTTTGCGACTGCACTTATAATATAATATAAAGAAACGTTAGAAGTTCTTCACATTTTCCGAATTGACTGACCTTCATGTCTTAAAGTAATGATGGACTGTCGTTTCTCTTTGATTATTTGAGCTGTTCTTGCTATAATATGGACTTGGTCTTTTACCAAATAGGGCTATCTTCTGTATACCACCCCTGCCTTGTCACAACACAACTGATTGGCTCAAACACATTAAGAAGGAAATCATTCCATAAATTAACTTTTAACAAGGCACACCTGTTAATTTAATGTATTCCAGGTGACTACCTCATGAATCTGGTTGAGAGAATGCCAATAGTGTGCAAAGCTGTCATCAATGCAAAGGGTGGCTACTTTGAAGAATCTCAAATATAAAATATATTTTGATTTGTTTAACACTTATTTGGTTACTACATGATTCCATATGTGTTATTTCATAGTTTTGATATCTTCACTATTATTCTACAATGTAGAAAATAGTAAAAATAAAGAAAAATCCTGGAATGAGTAGGTGTGTCCAAACTTTTGACTGGTACTGTATCTACTGCACTAAATGTTTTATCATTTATTTTTATTTTGGATTATTGTGTGCTTGTTTGACATTTACTGCATTGATTGATATGAACTAGGAACATAAGCATTTCGCTGCAACTGCCATAACACCTGCTAAACTGTGTACGCGACCAATACAATTTGGTTTGAACACAAGAACAGCATGACAAATACTACAGACTTATATTGTGAGTTGATGTAATTTCTTATCTATTGATTAGATAGATAACATAGTGAGGTTAATATAGTACAGAGAGGTGTTCTTCACCTGACTGACCACAGTAAACACTGCTACTCATAATCCCCTGTAATCCGCTCTAATGCAGGTGTGTGTGTGTGTGTGTGTGTGTGTGTGTGTGTGTGTGTGTGTGTGTGTGTGTGTGTGTGTGTGTGTGTGTGTGTGTGTGTGTGTGTGTGTGTGTGTGTGTGTGTGTGTGTGTGTGTGTGTGTGTGTGTGTGTGTGTGACCGACTCAGTCTACTGCTCTATTTGATTGCTTGACAGAAAATTCTATTAGTGGTGATAAACCTAATCACCTTGCTGATACACTTGCTGGTTCATTATGCCCTATCCAGACTCCAAAATCTGCATCTCTAAACTAGCATTAAGAAAGTATTTTAGTGTAGGATTTCCCATGCAGCACCACGGAAACAACGTTTCTAAAAGAGGTTCATAATCTGTTTCCGTGGTGGCCTAATCTGAAACTTGTGATAAATAACCCATGCAGGCTAAATGCTTAAGGCATGTCAGCAAGTTTCTTTGCAGTGTTTACATATTGAAGATTTATCAAAATGGGGAAAGATAGCCTACAAAATTAAATACATAAAGCTAACTATAATAGAACAAATGCTCTGATGCAAATAACACAGTTCAGAGGGAATTTCAAGAGCAAAAGAGAAGCAAGAGAGAAAAAAACACAAAAGCAATTGCACTATAGTCTATCAAGTCTGTTACGAAACACCACAGTACATCTACAGAAGCATATCATTCTGAATGCCACCCATGCATGCAACACTCAACAGAGACATATGAACATTGCCCTCTTCTCTTAGAAAAAAGGTGCTATCTAGAACCTGAAAGGGTTCTTCAGCTGTCCCCATAGGAGAACACTTTGAATAACTATTTTTGGTTCCAGGTAGAACCCTTTTTGTTCCAGTTAGAACCCTTTACAGAGAGGGTTCTACATGGAACCCAAAAGAGTTCTACCTCGAACCACAAATGGTTCTCCTATGGGGACAGCCGAAGAACCCTTTTGGAATGCTTTTATGTAAGAGTTTACCCAACATAGTCATTCAACAGGTGTTGTTATTTCTATCAATCCTCTGTGCCAGAGCTGTGAGTATCAGGATAAGGAGTGCTGATCTAGGAACAGTTTTGCCCTTTGGATCATAACGACTAAGATTATATATACACCGGAGGGACCTGATCCTAGATCAGCACTCCTTCTCTGAGAGACTGGATACTGTACATACAGCATGTATTCTGCATGTATTCTGCAGCCCAGTGGAGACCTGCAGTCCTGATAAACCCTAACAATATTAGAGCGGTGGGTGGGTAGATGGTGGGTGGTAGTATGCGGTTGGCGGTGGGTGTACTCACATTGTCGGGCACAGCGGTGGTCGGGTCCTCCTCTCCTTCAGTCTTCACACACAGCAGCAGTGAGTGGTGGAGTGGTGTACAGCAGGAGCGACACGCACGGCTCTTTTATCTGCCGTGGCCCCCCTCAGCCAGCCAATGGGAGTGTGGCTCCTGGCCAAGGCAGTGTGCACAGGCAGGAAGGGCTGATTCACAAGGAGTTAATGAGATCCTACTCACTTTCCACACAGCCTGATCGACACAGAGGCTTAGCACACAGCTACCTGTTGCACCGTACTGTTATAACTACTACTGTTTATTGATATTACTGTATTATTACTGTATTACTATGTATTACCAGTTACCAGTAAAGCCTTATAATCTTGGGTTTTGGCAAGCAGCTAACTAACAAACATAATTTCAACCAGTGTGGTATAACTGTTTATTACAGACTTATAAACTATCTCTAAACTACTAATTTAAAGCTTACAAACTACTTATAAACCCTGTTATGACTCATTTTAGGTATACCATTTTGGTTGATATTTGATAGAGTTAAATCAGTAAACCAAACTCAAACTCAAATGTGCGAACTATGTTGACATTTTTGGCTCCAGGGTTAATATTTGAGACTTAACCCATTGTCAACAAGTTAAACTAGTTCTAAAATATGGTTATGCATCCTCTAGGGTCTGTGGATATCTTAATGCTTAAATACACTTTTGAGTTTATGTCAATCTGATGAAAGACCTTAAGCAAGATAAACTGATACCTCTTGTCATCTGAGTACATCTCAATTCTCATCTGCATAACCAGGCTGTTGGTTTATCTACATCCTCTTATGGGGCCTGGATGATTGCCCCATTCTTATGCTGCATTCATAACCAAGTGGCAAGGTGGTAATTACCAATTGTGAAGTTGTAAATACGAGTTAGATGCATTCACGTCCCTTAAACTTGAGAAACGTTGTTTGGCTAATGGCAAAAATGCTGCATCAACCATAAACTAAAAGTACAGCTAGTGCTCGCAAACAAATTATAGTGTTCACAAACCATATTAATAGATTGATTTTTATAAATAAATGTTTTGTTTCATTTAACTGCCGAAAATGCTGTTATAGAGGTAATTTCCTTAGTGGGTTACGTCAGAGTTCAGCATGGGAGAAGTCGGAGCTCAGGGATAATAGAACAGTTCCCACTAGTAATTACCAATTGGAGGGGCGGTCAAGTGGATTTTTCACAGTTGTATGCTTGTATTTACGAATTTACAATATGTTATTAACGCAGCATTAGGTCTGTATCGAGTAAACTGTCCAAGTCAAATTCTGTGTCTCTCAGCTCTTAACAGTTTTTTGGACTTACAGTGAGGGACAAAAGTATGTGATCCCCTGCTGATTTTGTATGTTTGCCCACTGACAAAGAAATGATCAGTCTATCATTTTAATGGTAGGTTTATTTGAACAGTGAGAGACAGAATAACAACAAAAAAATCCAGAAAAACACCTTTATAAAATGTTATAAATTGATTTGCATTTTAATGAGGGAAATATGTATTTGACCCCTCTGCAAAACATGACTTAGTACTTGGTGGCAAAACCCTTGTTGGCAATCACAGAGATCAGACGTTTCTTGTAGTTGGCCACCAGGTTTGCACACATCTCAGGAGGGATTTTGTTCCACTCCTCTTTGCAGATCTTCTCCAAGTCATTAAGGTTTCGAGGCTGACGTTTGGCAACTCGAACCTTCAGCTCCCTCCACAGATTTTCTATGGGATTAAGGTCTGGAGACTGGCTAGGCCACTCCAGGACCTTAATGTGCTTCATCTTGAGCCACTCCTTTGTTGCCTTGGCCGTGTGTTTTGGGTCATTGTCATGCTGGAATACCCATCCACGACCCATTTTCAATGCCCTGGCTGAGGGAAGGAGGTTCTCACCCAAGATTTTACAGTACATGGCCCCGTCCATCATCCCTTTGATGCAGTGAAGTTGTCCTGTCCCCTTAGCAGAAAAACACCCCCAAAGCATAATGTTTCCACCTCCATGTTTGACGGTGGGGATGGTGTTCTTGGGGTCATAGGCAGCATTCCTCCTCCTCCAAACACGGCGAGTTGAGTTGATGCCAAAGAGCTCGATTTTGGTCTCATCTGACCACAACACTTTCACCCAGTTCTCCTCTGAATCATTCAGATGTTCATTGGCAAACTTCAGACGGGTCTGTTTATGTGCTTTCTTGAGCAGGGGGACCTTGCGGGCGCTGCAGGATTTCAGTCCTTCACGGCATAGTGTGTTACCAATTGTTTTCTTGGTGACTATGGTCCCAGCTGCCTTGAGATCATTGACAAGATCCTCCCGTGTAGTTCTGGGCTGATTCCTCACCGTTCTCATGATCATTGCAACTCCACGAGGTGAGATCTTGCATGGAGCCCCAGGCCGAGGGAGATTGACAGTTCTTTTGTGTTTCTTCCATTTGCGAATAATCGCACCAACTGTTGTCACCTTCTCACCAAGCTGCTTGGCGGCGATGGTCTTGTAGCCCATTCCAGCCTTGTGTAGGTCTACAATCTTGTCCCTGACATCCTTGGAGAGCTCTTTGGTCTTGGCCATGGTAGAGAGTTTGGAATCTGATTTATTGATGGCTTCTGTGGACAGGTGTCTTTTATACAGGTAACAAGATGAGATTAGGAGCACTCCCTTTAAGAGTGTGCTCCTAATCTCAGCTCGTTACCTGTATAAAAGACACCTGGGAGCCAGAAATCTTTCTGATTGAGGGGGGGTCAAATACTTATTTCCCTCATTAAAATGCAAATCAATGTATAACATTTTTGACATGCGTTTTTCTGGATCTTTTTGTTGTTATTCTGTCTCTCACTGTTCAAATAAACCTACCATTAAAATTATAGACTGATCATTTCTTTGTCAGTGGGCAAACGTACAAAATCAGCAGGGGATCAAATACTTTTTTCCCTCACTGTATAAATTAATGATATGTAGCTTCACACTGATTCTTGAAGAATATAGCTTATAAATGCCTCATGATCTCAGTTTAACTGCTGTACCCCCATCAGACCCCAAAATATAAGATTGTTTTACTACAATGTTTGTAAACAAAGAAAATGTAAACATGGCCTCAAAACATGATTAAAACTTTCATTTTGATATCATGGATGGTCAGTCCTTGCATCCATAGCTCTGTCTATGAATTTGAGAGTAGTTACTCCAGCCCCATCCCTCAGCTTTTTACCGAAACAGTGCAGGGAATATGCTTTGTTATTGTTTCAACGGATGATGGCCCATTTAAGTAGAGTATTTGATTCGCTATTCGTAGTGGTTGTCTGCCATCTAGTGGGCAAACAGGGTGAAGTACAACCCCATGTACAGTTGAACATTTCAAGCAGACATTTATGATAGCTAGATGAAAATATATAACTAAACTCATGGTCAGTTGCAGTGGAATTGTAATGCCATCTAGAAGAATTAGCATTTGCAATAGTATTAAAAAGAAAGAGGATGATTTGCAAATAGAATGCAGTGATTTAAATGCATTTGTA
The DNA here is from genome assembly GCF_020615455.1 of Coregonus clupeaformis. Taxonomy (NCBI): domain Eukaryota; kingdom Metazoa; phylum Chordata; class Actinopteri; order Salmoniformes; family Salmonidae; genus Coregonus; species Coregonus clupeaformis. The sequence continues at coordinate 1,479,101 of NC_059219.1, forward strand.
ATTACCCTGATGAGGACTCAAGGTAATTGAGTAATGAGGAAACACGTAAACCTTCCCTACCAAGACAATACCAACACAGCTTAAATTAATAGCAATGTATTAATGTTTTATTCTAATTACAATAAACAGAACATATCAGTCCCTTATTTGTACAAAAATACCTGAAAAGGTTACAATTAAGATATATAAGCCATTCATCTATTTACAGATTGAAGCAAAGCACAGTATGAATACAGGATCTTTCTCTTAAAAAGAGATACACTTTCTTTTTTTTGTTGCATTCCCTGAAATACATAATCGTTTATATTTATATAGATCTATATATATTTGCTTTACTCCTTTGTACAGTCACTGTATCTTGCTTTGTGACAATATATGCAAAGCACAAGAGTCATTATCGATCACTGGAAAAGGTTCCCATGAACGGTCCAAAGTCAGCTCTAGTTTAGTGCAGAGAAAAAGGTCATCAGAGGCACCTGCTGCGTTTTAGGCTTCTTGAGACAAACAGACTTACACAAGAGAAAAGAGGACACCTTAAATCAACTGTGCTGTACTACTGTTTGGGAGAAACTACTGGTATGCTGAAAGAATATCATAAAGGCCAAACTACTTACTAAAGAAAAAATTGTTTGGTGAAATACTATTAACCCCAAGTTGATCAAAAGAACTACACAATGTATTCGTCGCACATACAAAATCTCACTGGTCTGACAATTTGACCAGTTTTCAACAGGCTCCATGTCAACCCTGAGCAACCCAGTTACATTCATTTCTCTGAAATATAAAAAAGTACATTTACTCAATTCACTTTCATCACTTCACTACTTTGCAGGTGACTCAATGTCACTAGTAACATTCTACTAGTTCATAGCAAGACACTATGTGAAAGAACTCGCCTCTGATATGAAAAACACCTATCTGTATCTAACAGGCCTAAACAGTTAGTGTTGAGAAGTCAGTGGTCTGAGTAGCTTAAGATGACTTGCAGGAACTATGAAAAGATGTATGCCCAAGCCTACTCCAGTTCCATGCCAGCAACATTTCAATATTACAGACATTTGTGAAGAGGTTTTTACATGACAAACATATAAGAAATAAACTTGATATGCACATTAAACCAAATTATAAAAACCACTAAAATAAATCAAGTTTCTTCATTTCCTAAGTAGTTAAGAGTAAGCCAATGCGGTAATAATAGTGATCTGTAACCTAAATACAGTGTTGCATCTACATGGTTTCATATGCTAATATGGTACATTGATTCAGTACACAATTTTTACATGAGTTGCATATAACATTGTACAGCTAAGATTACCATCGGAGGAGGCAATCCTAACTGATTTCTACTGAAATCATTATGACCAATGGGAAGATATATTGTCCGACATTTTGACCTAATTTAGAAAAGGAGTAGTAAACAGCTTTGGCACCTAACCTGCTCATCGTAATGTCATGATGATGCCACACCCAGAGCCTTATATTAACATATATATTATATATTTATGGCTCTGGTCACACCCAACAAAACAGTAAAGTGTAGCTCTGAAGTTACTCTCAAAATTCCATGGAAAAGATACTGAAATGGGCATCTAGTGGTGCCATCACATCCAAGCCATTCAAAGGCTTTCTAATTGGATAATACGCATAGCACACTATGTTGTGGAAAAGGCTTGGCTATTTAATGTACTGTACACCAATTTGTTTTTTGCAAGTGTGGCTCAAGTATTGTGAATCTTCACTTCTGACACAAGAAACAAAGTTCTGATTAACACAAAGTTTAAAGAGTGAAAGTTCTGTAAAATGGAAGACAACTAACTGTAATGAAACGGACAGAGCAACTGAATTGACAACACATGAATTAAATATCCAGATATGAAATTCAATCGATCGACCGTATCAATGAAAGTCACACTTAAGAAGATGTCTAATTTTTAAATATGTAACAAATATGTAATCTAATTCAACCTGTGTGTTTGAAATATTCTTGAGGGGTTCACGTGAAAAGATTTCCTAAATGTAGAAGAATATGTGAGAGAAAGGCATTAAACTGAATATCGATGTGAAACGCATTGTGACTGAAATATTAGTGACTTTTATTCCCCACACTTTTTCTATTGACACCAATTTGGAATGAAAACCATGACATTAGGGAACACCCCTTGCTTTCAACGTTATTTCATAGTAAGTGTTGGTGATAAAATAGTATGAGTGTTCAAACATAAAAAGCAAGAAGTGAAATATGGGCTATGTAATAATTATGCGGTTCAATCATTCCACGGTAATGATAAAACAGTACCGAACAGCGCTGAGAAAAGAGCTACATTTCAAGTAATCACTCACATCCAGATAAATAAATACATTTGCGAAACAATACTTGAAATGATTGAGTCATTGCATCTTATTTTTAAAAAATGTCATTGTGCAGAACTTGTAGATAGTGTGGCTAATATTCTGTATCTGAATCTATCTAGCTTAAGACACCATAAATAAAATAAAAAGATGGCTCTTTCTTAATGTTGCATTACAGGTAAAAACATCTTTACAAATCTGTGTTCACTGCAACCTTGGACAAGGCTAGATAGTAAACACCCTTCCACTTCAGGGTATCATCCATTACTAGGGCTTCACAGTGTCTGTTCTAAAAACAATCATTCATTCACATAATGGAAAAGAGAAGCAACAAGTCCAAAACGAATGGACTCGGGCTGAGTCCCAAATGGCACCCTATTCCCGATATAGTACAATACTTTTGACCAAAGCCTTATGGGACCTAGTCAAAAGTAATGCACTATGTAGGGAATACAGTGCCTTTTGGGACGCATCCTTGGATTAAGGAGATTGGTCCTCGCAGCAGATGAGTCGATTGATTCCAGTTTCATTCTACAGACAGCACAACAGACAGACTGACATTGGACTGTACACATCAACTCTGAGCTAGTCAGATCACTCTAGTGAATCACAAGAGGTTGGTGTAGTGGTTATATTTCCCTGTGTTCTGATGGAGGGAATGCAAACAGGTAGGTTTAAAAGAAAAACTGTGGCACCCTCCCTCCCCAGTGGCCTAAATTAGGTTTTACTTCTGGTCATATAATCATAACTATGTCTTCAGAGAGCTTACAACATCGAATTACAGTCCACAAGATGGCCACATGCTTACAAATGTTTTACATATAGCTTTATTATTGCGTTGACACCAAGAGAGACCCAAGACCAGAGCCTTCCTTAGCCGTTATGTTGCTTGTTATCACTTGAGGAGCAGCATGGTAGCCTGGTGCCATACTGAATACGTACTGTAGCCAACAATAGAAGGGTTGGTTATAGCACACAGTATAGGACTAGGCTCGCAGCGTGGACCTCAACAGCTATCTACTATGTGGACTTAAATGAGTGGATGAGATGGGGAGTGAATGAATCCCTGTAGTAGTGAATATGTTGGGGGGAGGTTCATGTGGTTATATGTGGAACACTGTATGGTGGAGCTAATGACGGAGTGATTTAACACTGAACTGGATGTAGTGTTGTTGTTGTGTGACTGTTAGAAATCAAAATGCTCCAGACTACTGATAAGAAACTAAAGTGGAGTAAGAACACATTTGATGATGCTGTACTAAAATGGCATGAATACAAAAGCCTGTGAGGTCACCAAAGAAAGTAAGAAAGAAATGAAGAAAGAAAGAAAGAAATGAAGAAAAGTCCTATGAGAGTGGAATGAATGGATCCTGTGTAGTCCTTGAGTATCCTTCAGCTCCATCCTAAATTACCAGCTCCAGCCTTTCCTTCCTACAGCTTGACAGAGACAGCTGGCCTCGTGATCTGTCTCGTGATGTTCTTTTTCCGAATATCAGATTGTCCATCCATCCCTCCAACACAGGAGGGATTTGCCATTGTTGGTAATGAGAAGAATGAGAGAGTAGAGGAATTCTTCTTCAGTCAGTGTGGAAAGGCCTGTTTCCAGTTTCACAAGTGCCAAACTAGGAAACAATCAGCTTTTCAAAAAGAGGTTGTAGTATAGATGATTTGTAACAAAAAAATACTTTCATTTTGTAAAAAAGTGGCCCAGACTAAACAAAGTCCTGATGATTGTACAAGGAAAATAAAAACTACTTTGATCTCATAAACTGTCACTAAACTGTGTCAGTGGATCAGAGCTTATTGGTGACTATGAATACAAACTTGAAAATGTTTTTTTTTTTTTAAGAGTTAATAACAACATGGTGCCTCTTTATGCTTCTTTATCTCCTCCTTCCTTCCGGAACACAGAGGTCACTGAAGTACACTAGCGTCCATCCTAACCCAACAACCACTCCGTCCCGTTCCGTCCGCAGTCGCCGGCAGCTCATGACACAACAACAACAATATGAGTTCATCACATCAGCCTTTCCTAAAGAAAAAGTATTGAGTTTGTTTTTAGGCAGAGTCCGGTCAAGTCATAGGTCAGGGGTCATAAGGCTACGAGGGTGCAGGGGTGCTTGAGTTTACAAGGCAGTACTCCTCTGTTGAGCTGGTAGAACTCCACCAGCTGGATCAGGTCGGTGAATTTGGTGGACCCGTCGTCAAGGCTGAAGAAGATCTGGCCGTCCTCTTCACACTGCAGGACGGACCATAGAGACAACAGTCAGGTGAGAACAAGAGGAAGTAATGAACAACTAAAGTTACTTTACTCCATAAACTTGTTAGCTGCTTCACTTGGTTTTCTAGTGTGCCTGTAGACGTGAGAGAGAGGGGGAGGTCAAAGAGAGAAGAAGCCCAGAGGCAAGGTTAAGCTCACTTACCGGTAAGATCTGGAAATGCTTGATTTTCTGGTGATGGCACAGTGTGAGAACAAAGGCCTTTGGGTTGCTTTGACTGTCCCTCAACAGAAACAACCTGAGCAAAAAAGGGATGAAAATCAGTCTTTGGTCAAAACTTCCAACATCTGTCATTACACATTTAAATCCAACATATATTGGCATGTGGGCTGGGCATTCTGAAGATGCAAGACACTTTAATAATCAAATAACTCCAAATGAAATAATAGGTTGGCTGTGTGGTTGCAGAGACTGAGGAGCGACTGAGGAGTCTTACCCGTCCACCTGGCCTTGTTGGTGGATCATCCGATGGGACTCTTCTCGCGTTATCCGCCCATGGAACCACAGCTGTGTTCTGTGAATAACTGGACGTGGAAGAGGAAAGGAGAGCTTTAGGACAGGAACAAGGCTTTATCTACACAGAATGTAGCCAACTCAAATAACAAAGCAATTGTGAGAACTTATGTTGTTGAATTACCTGAGCTTAATAAACAGTGATGTAGTGGACTGGGACTCCCTAGAATGTTCATCCGTTGACTTCTCTTCTGTGATACAGAACAAACAAACAAGGATTACTTTGTTAATAAAATGGTTAATAATAATGGTTCTTACTCCATTGGCACAGCTGCGAGACGGATAGCGTGATAGCTTTGTGACAAGCATGACTCAAAGAAAAGTTGTTGCACTCTTGCTCTGATACAACCGATTATTAACAAATCACCAACGTTTCAGCAGTAAGTTTTCTTTCTGACCATTTAAGGTCATATAAGCATTGTAATATCTTAATAACGTTGTAGTCGCGTTGTGGTCACGTTGTAGTAACATTGTTGTAATGTAGTTACGTTGTAGTAAGGTTGTATTATTGTTGTAGAACCATTGTAGTAGTAACATTGTAGTAAGGTTGTAGTAACGTTGTAGAAAGAGACTCACCCTCCAGGCATTGCCCTCCTCCATGGCAGCGCTCTGGGCCTCCAAAGGATTGTCGATCACCCTGCCTATCCTTCCTGAGAAATCCATGGCCACCAGAGAATTCTCCGACACACTCCGCTAGGGGGAGACAAAGCATTGTCAATGTCAATACACTTCCTGTTACAGTACTAGGGCTCTTTCTTAAGTGTCGTTAAGTCCTCCTCTCTCCTCACTTCCTTCTAAAAATGCACTGGACAGGTAACCTAGCGGTTAAGAGTGTTGGGCCAGTAACCGAAAGTTTGCTGGTTCGAATCACAGAAATAGAGGACACAAAGAATCAAGGAAAGACAACCGAGTCTGGATGTTAACAACAGTTTGGCTGGCATGGTGGCTGTAAGGTGCTAAAAGGAGAGGCTTACCACTGGTGTTGAAAAGTGTGACAGAGTTTTTCTCTGCTGAGGAATCTTGTAGTTCTGATAGAGGACTATTCCATACTGTGAAGAATAAGGAGAATATCCACAAATGAAAAGGTTTGCTTTTGTTTGGGTTAAGTCAACCAATAGCTAACCTTCCAAAATATTCATAAAGTTCATAAAGATATATAGTATTAAAATTAGCATGGTATAACTGACTCTCACAACAACCCGTTTGAACTGAACTTGCATCTAATACACCCTTCTGGTATAACCGAGGCACTACTTTACAGTGTATTGAGGGCTTGTTGCCATAGCCATGAGTACTCCTGAGTGGCGCAGTGGTCTAAGGCACTGCATCGCAGTGCTAACTGTGCCACTAGAGATCCTGGTTCGAATCCAGGCTCTGTCGCCGCCGGCCGCGACCGGGAGACTCATGGGCGGCGCACAATTGGCCCAAGCGTCGTCCAGGGTAGGGGAGGGAATGGCCGGCAGGGATGTAGCTCAGTTGATAGAGCATGGCGTTTGCAACGCCAGGGTTGTGGGTTCGATTCCCACGGGGGGCCAGTATAAAAAAAAATATGTATTCACTAACTGTAAGTCGCTCTGGATAAGAGCATCTGCTAAATGACTAAAATGTAAATGTAAATAGCGTTGGTACCTTGAAGAGTCTAAAGGCTGTCATCCAGGAAGTTCTGCTCTGTTCGTCTTCAGTACACAACATCCTCAACTCCTTAAGCTCAGTCCTCTTGTTGGGCTGTCAATCAACACACAACAACCAATTAAAGAGACCGAACAAACACATAATTAGAAACAACCATTCAGACAGTATTGTACTAAAACCCTCCTCCCTCGTACACTGTGACATATCCCATGAGATGATAGTGGATCTTGTTCAGGGTTGGCGAGTAAAAAAACTAACTGGAACTGTAATCCATTATGTTACCTGCAAATATATTGTAATCAGATTACAGATACTTTTGAAAAACTAGATGATTACTTTGAAATTCAGAAATTCTTTATGACACCTTTCTGTTTTCTCAATGACATTCAAATCAGCGTTGAAAAAGGCACAAGTTTAAGTTATTCCGCCTGAGCAAGTCAGACCACAGGTCAGAGACCACTATGACGACACCAAATGCATTAGATAGATTGTGGGAAAAGAGCAGAAATAGGCTTTTGTAGGCTACAGTCCAAGCTAAGTCTTCCAATGATGTGACTGCTGTCGGCATCCAAAGATTATTCAACTTGAATAAACGCTTGGCGGTAAGGATGACAGCAGTGGTGTAGCCTACGGGCGATACGGATATCACTTATTATTGATATCTACTGTTGAAGTCGGAAGTCTACATACACTTAGGTTGGAGTCATTAAAACTTGTTTTTCAACCACTCCACACATTTCTTGTTAACAAACTATAGTTTTGGCAAGTCGGTTAGGACATCTACTTTGTGCATGACACAAGTAATTTTTCCAATAATTGTTTACAGACAGATTATTTAACTTATAATTCACTGTATCACAATTCCAGTGGGTCAGAAGTTTACATACACTAAGTTGACTGTGCATTTAAACAGCTCAGAAATAACCATAAAATGATGTCATGGCTTTAGAAGCTTCTGATAGGCTAATTGACATCATTTTAGTCAATTGGAGGTGTACCTGTGGATGTATTTCAAGAACTACCTTCAAACTCAGTGCCTCTTTGCTTGACATCATGGGAAAATGAAAAGAAATCAGCCAAGACCTTCGAAAAAATATTGTAGACCTCCACAAGGCTGGTTCATCATTGGGAGCAATTTCCAAACGCCTGAAGGTACCACGTTCATCTGTACAAACAATAGTACGCAAGTATAAACACCATGGGACCACGCAGCCGTCATACCGCTCAGGAAGGAGATGCGTTCTGTCTCCTAGAGATGAACGTACTTTGGTGCGAAAAGTTCAAATCAATCCCAGAACAACAGCAAAGGACCTTGTGAAAATGCTGGAGGAAACAGGTACAAAAGTATCTATATCCACAGTAAAACGAGTCCTATATCGACATAACCTGAAAGGCTGCTCAGCAAGGAAGAAGCCACTGCTCCAAAACCACCATAAAAAAGCCAGACTACGGTTTGCAACTGTACATAGGATAAAGTAATCCTTCTACCCCCCCCCCCCCCCCCACCCACACACACACAGCGGAGTCGCTCACCACCTTCCGGTGACATTTGAAACCCCACCTCTTTAAGGAATACCTGGGATAGGATAAAGTAATCCTTCTACCCCCCCCCCAAAAAAAATTGTAAAGTGGTCATCCCACTGGCTATAGGGTGAACGCACCAATTGGTGAGTCGCTCTGGATAAGAGCGTCTGCTAAATGACGTAAATGTGCCCTTGAGCAAGGCACTTAACCCTAATTGCTCCTGTAAGTCGCTCTGGATAAGAGCGTCTGCTAAATGACTAAAATGTAAATGTAAAAATGTACATGGGGACAAAGATCTTACTTTTTGGAGAAATGTCCTCTGGTCTGATGAAACAAAAATAGAACTGTTTGGCCATAATGACCATTGTTATGTTTGGAGGAAAAAGGGGAACGCTTGCAAGCCGAAGAACACCATCCCAACCGTAAAGCACGGGGGTGGCAGCATCATGCTGTGGGGGTGCTTTGCTGCAGGAGGGACTGGTGCACTTCACAAAATAGATGGCATCATGAGGAAGAAAAAGTATGTGGATATATTGAAGCAACATCTCAAGACATCAGTCAGGAAGTTAAAGCTTGGTCGCAAATGGGTCTTCCAAATGGACAATGACCCCAAGCATACTTCCAAAGTTGTGGCAAAATGGCTTAAGGACAACAAAGTAAAGGTATTGGAGTGGCCATCACAAAGCCCTGACCTCAATCCTATAGAAAATGTGTGGGCAGAACTGAAAAAGCGTGTGCGAGCAAGGAGGCCTACAAACCTGACTCAGATACACCAGCTCTGTCAGGAGGAATGGGCCAAAATTCACCCAACTTATTGTGGGAAGCTTTTGGAAGGCTACCCGAAACGTTTGACCCAAGTTAAACAATTTAAAGGCAATGCTACCAAATACTAATTGAGTGTATGTAAACTTCTGACCCACTGGGAATGTGATGAAAGAAATAGAAGCTGAAATAAATAATTCTCTCTACTATTATTCTGACATTTCACATTCTTAAAATAAAGTGGTGATCCTAACTGACCTAAGACAGGGAATTTTTACTAGGATGAAATGTCAGGAATTGTGAAAAACTGAGTATAAATGTATTTGGTTAAGGTGTATGTAAACTTCCGACTTCAACTGTACATAGTGCATTGATGTGAATCACACTGCTGCTCTGTCATTTAGTTATTTGCGTAGTTATTGTGGTTGTTGTGGATGGCTGTTTCCAAATGTATATGTGTATTTTAACCCAATAATGGTTGAATTGAAGAAGTTAAAGCTGCCTATCAATCATTGTTTTTGCAACTAGTGGACTGCGAGTTAAAAAATGCACTCCCTCAACAGCTGCATAGTGTGGATCCCAGCCTATGGAATGAACGTTTCAGTTCCTTCCTTCTAAACTCCTCTGTGGCATTGTGCTCCATACCGTCAAAAACAAGTTTCATTTAAGAAGACCACGAGTGGGGCTTTTATTGCTCAATCTAATTTGTGCTGATTCAAAATGTCCATGGGCCTAACGGATAAATGCTCAAATGCGCACACTTTTGATAGACTTAAACAGCTGCAAATTATCAAGATACTAAAGTGTCACCAACAAAAATGTAAACAATAGACCTATAGCAAATGCAGCTTATGGCATAAATTTTTCATATGCAAATAGCACTTTTCGGTAGTGCTAAAAGCATGCCATTCCATGAGAGCAGCATTTATTTTTCAACTCGAAGCAATGAGCACAATCAGTCCTTCACGACAACAAAATCATAAACAACAGAGTAGGCTAATAAGTCCTTCGTTTTTGGGTTGTACTCAGGTAAAACAATTTGCCTATTTCCAGGTCCTATTCTTGAATATCAAGGGGTAATAAATTAATTGGAATTGACTGTAAATACTGAAACCTAATCGTATTATTATATGTATAAAAGTAAAAAGAATGGGTTAGAAGAAGCCAACATAACAAACCCATAAAGTAAAATGCAACATCCATTTATGGCCAGCTATGTAACCTCTAACATTGATTTATTCTGCAATAGATGTTGTTCAATTGGTAATATAATGTTTTTTCTTCTTCTAATGCCTCTTAGGGGAAAGTAATCTAAAAGTAACTGAAAGTAATCAAATTCCATTACTGAGTTGGGGTAATCCAAAAGTGTCCAAAAGTTATGTTACTGATTACAATTTTGGACAGGTAACTAGTAACGGATTACATTTAGAAAGGAACCTACCCAACCCTGATTTTTTTGCAGAATAAAACAGGATTTTGTTTATTATATAGCCAGAAAGTGGGTCAACACAGACCACACAATTGCACCGAGGCCTGCCTCTTGTCAGGCATGTCTTAGCAAGATACAGGATGCGTACCAAATGGCAACCTATTCCCTATATAGTGCGCCATTCGGGAAGCTGACACAGTCTAGACACGACACTGTTCAATAACTGTAATAGGAGACGGCTAGTCCTTCATAGTTGACAGTGGAATAATAGACAACATATGAGCGTCTGAATAACTTGCAATGCCTCGCGTGCAGAGGTTTTCCTTTCTCTTGAACGTACCTTTATACAGAACTCGTAGTCTGTTGGCGCACTGTGTAGCTTCTTGCCTGTTGTTACTGTGAAGACATTGCTGTCCTCCAGGTCTGCTAGTAACTGTAAATGCCTGGGCTCCTGTGGAGGATAAATCAATAGCCGATGTCATTTCATCACGAAGAAACCTAAGCCTGGAGGTAACAGAGAGCAGAGCTCCACTCAAATTAATAGCAGCTTGTGTGGATGTATAGGAGCTAGAGAAGGCAGGCAACTCTGAGCAGCAAGTATGTACACTGATGATTGAGGCAAGCAGACTCTTAACTAACAACTAAAGTATTAGACTTTGTAGGCTATTACTAGTGCAGTTCAAATGTGGGATATTGGCTCAAGGATTCAGTAATACAAGCCTAATACTAACAGAGTTAGTGTACTAAGCATACAGTAGAAGAGAGTTGGCCATGTACCTTTGACGTTCCTTTCGTAGAAAAGTAAAGTCCTGAGCGTCTAAGGAACACATTCAGCTTCTTCCAGGATTTCCTGCCCATCTCTTTCACGTATAAAAAGCCCTGGATCTCAGGACAACTGCTGGAGTTCAATAAATTCTGAGAGAAGGAGAGAGAGAGAGAGAGAAGGCGGCTTTAGCACACAGCTATCATAATCAAATATCATCATTTTTATGGGGCTCGGAGAAGAAAAAAATAAACACCCGTTCCTTCCTAGCCAGAAAGCAAACATTTATATAACGAACAATCTTAGCATTCTTGTGATACCCATTTTTATGATCCACCTTAAACATGGGAGAGAAATGTTCAGACAGATGTTCTGTCTTACGTAACAGTATCAACCAAGACACATGCACACTATAGAGATAGACCATTAAAAAAGGAGTTCTGATTCTGACAGCAAGTTGTTCCAAGAACTGACTGGGGCGATAAGATAAGCACCAACTAGTTTTAACATGCCCTGCTCTTTTTTACAGTACCAGCCCTAATACATTTTTATTTTAGTCATTTAGCAGACGCTCTTATCCAGAGCGACTTACAGGAGCAATTAGGGTTAAGTGCCTTGCTCAAGGGCACATCGACAGACTTTTCACCTAGTCGGCTCGGGGATTAGAACCAGTGACCTTTCGGTTACTGGCACAACGCTCTTAACCACTAAGCTACCTGCCGCCCCAGCACTCTCTCTGCCACATTCAGACACTGTCTCCTGACCTGACAAGATACTAACTAAAGCTGCAATATGTAACCTTTTGGCGACCCGACCAAATTCGCATAGAAAGTGAGTTATAGATCTGTCATTCTCAAGTCTAAAAAGCAGTAGATGTGTTTTATAAGCGCTATTTCTATGCTATTTCTATGCTTCCCGTTCTTAAGTTTCGCTTTTGCATCTTTTACTTTCGGCTTTGTACACCAGCTTCAAACAGCTGAAAATACAATATTTTGGGTTATGGAAAATATATTTCACAGCGGTTTAGATGGTACAATGATTCTCTACACATAAACTGAAAGTAGGCTAACTATTAGAATTTTTGCAACCAGGAAATGGCCTTTAAGCGCAAAGATCCACTGTTTATGATCTGCCTTCACTGGATTCCTGGAACCTTCCCCAGCCGGCTCCTTCAATCTGACCATGTCAGGGATGTTATCATTTTAAAAGCTTTCTGCCATAGTGGATGGATTCCAGTCATGGCCCTTTAATGACGCTTTGTCACACTACTACATCTGCAGGCTGAACATGTAAACTTCATTCCATTAGAGCCTCAGGTCTTTAAAGACACCATGCATCTACGCTGTGCTGCCTGGCACAGGATGGGAGGATGATGGCCTGACGTGCTGTGCTATAACATTCAGTACGTTCCTTTACTCTCTCTCACAGTTGCTTCCCTTCAGAAGCTGTAATGTCTGTCTATCTGTTTGTCTTTCTGTTAGGCACGCCTGGCCTGCGTGTGCAGAGACACTCGTATGTCAACAGAACATCAAGTGTTACAGTCTGTTCTCTGACAAGACATGCACAAGGAGGTCAAAGGTCAGACTTTTGAAGGAGATCAGACATACAGCACACAACAGAGACCGAAGTATGCAGTATGCTAAGGTAGTGGAGTCTTTACGGTTCTACGGTACATACCTGTAAAAGTTGAGATGGTGGGATTGCACCATTTGTTTCCTGGCACCACGCAACCATATGCTCGGGAAAGAAATTCTGTTGGTAAGTGAGAGAGGAAAGCAGTCGTTTAGCGAGGAGGTTGTGGGTAAAAGGAAACTCAGAAGGATGGAGGTGGAACGCCAAGAGACATTAAATGAATCCCCTGTCCCAAATTAAAATGAAGAAAAACCTTCAACAATAACATTTTTCTCATAGCTTTTCAAACTAGTTTCAAACTGTGTCATAAATAAGTCCATTTAGGCTCAGTTTCTTGGACCCTGGTTTAGCCTTTCTGAGTCCTGGACAGTTATATCCAACAGTCTAACAGTATTATCAGAAGGGGACAATCGGTTTATTTTTCTGAGTGTGAGTGAAAGATGAGGCCCACTTGATTGTGAGGGTGTACTAGGATTTTTCTGGGTAATATTCTAAACTTAACAAGCCCAACCAAACATTCACCACTCATTTAAGAAATGCATAGCTTGTAAACGAAAAAGAACATCCAGGCTGTTTAGCTTGTTGTAACTGTTTACACATGTAGATAATATAAATAGGACAAGCAAAAACGCTGGGATTCTTTGGAAATAAACAAACAAAAAAACAACCTACCAAGGGATTTCTGAAGAATTCATATTTGGCATAGTTCTTTCTGAACAGAAATCTGCCCTCGCTGGTCATGGACGCCTGCACTTGTACCACCAGCTCATGGTCCTCCAAGCACCTCTCTGTAGAGAGAGAGAGAAAGAAGGAGCTATTTACCAAATGGAAGGACACAATATCACGTCTTCAACAAGAAAAATAACAACATTTGTAATAATTTTCATGTCCTGAACATAGGGTGAATAGAGCAAATTATGAAAGAACAAGCAGTTCAGCCTATGACCACCCCCCCCCCCGACACACACCCTTATCTTATCCAAAACTTGCAGACAAATCAGCATGTTCTCACTATATTCCAGGGTTAGGGTCAATTCCATTTAAATTCCAGTCAATTCAGAAAGTACACAGAAATTCCAATCCCAATTCTCTTCAATGCTTTTCAATGAGGAACATTTGGAATTGGAATTTGGTTTACTTGACTCCAACCCTGCTATATTCCTCTCCCCCATCCTGTCGATGTCTTGAGCATACATTCACTCCCCCCTCTCTCAAACAATTAGTGGGGCTATGCTGCTATGCTCTACAGGCCCTGCTGTCTGCCTGGACCACTGACCCTGCCTGGCCCCTGCTCTCCATGCAGGAACACATGTTTCACATCCAACTGTGGAATCAGGATTCCTAAATAGATTTTGGCAGCAGGAAAGGAGACACTGGGGACTGGGGAGGAAGGGCCCAGGCTCTCTTGGACTCATTCAGAGGGAGAGAAAGAGGAAACAGACAATGTGGAAGTTTTCAGAAACGATGTGTGTAGTTACATATTGATGTTGCAACCTGGTTGGATTCCAGTCCGCTTATATCCTAAAAAAAATTGAGAGCCAATCCAATGTTGTGCAGTATCTCATCTACCTTGCCTTTACTGAGGCTCTTTGGTGAGTCACTTCCTCTCTGACCATGAGTCAGTCAAGTCCCTGACTCACTAGCTTAAAGCCTGTAGAGGTTGTAACCCTTTGTGGGGGAAGCTGAGGGAGTGCCATTGGCCATTATCTCTCTCTCTCTCTCCACCCCCACTGATTGTCCAGTTGTCTTTCAACTATCTCCTCTGGACTCCCCCATCCTGAAGAGATGACTCAGTAATGACAGAAGCGTTAGCCTTCTTTATACCAGGGAGTCATGGACCCCGTCTCCATTTTGGATCTGTGTGTCTCCCTGTCTTTCCCAGTTTCCTCCTTAGTGAGGGGATTGGGAGCAAGGTTGGGAAAGCAACATATCTAATTGGCTGGATGTCATTCTTATTCAACAAGGCCCATCTGGACAGGCCTGGTCAGATTAAGGAGCAATTAGGAAGAGTGAACTTGCCTTGCCTCTAGTGGACTGGACTCACCATAGACAGCCTGCCCTAGCTCCATTCAGGAGGCTTCTAAAGGTCAGATCAGCCCTGGTTCCTTTTACAACGAATTGAGGTTGCGTCCCAAATGGCACGCTATTACCTTATAGTGCAATATAATGACTTGTAGTGCACTATAAGAAAATAGTGCCATTTGAGATGCATCCATTGTCTGTATTGAGTAGGCCAGAGTTTGGCCATTGTAGAGGGATGATGTCATACTGGCTATCCCAACTGCACTTAACACGGTTTTGGCAGCGCTGACACCAAACCAATCAGAACAGATCATGTGACGGTATTTTAAGAGCTTTAGAGGCCTGTGCTTCGTATATGTAATATTGTTGTGTTCTAATCGTCATACAATGTGATTAGTTTAAAGATTTTTAAATAAATATGCCACTTCCTTTGGACTATAATGCGCTCAGGATATCAAAAGCAAATTGACGTTTATAAGCAAATTCATTAAAAAATCATTCAAAACCTGGATATTTCAGACACATATCAATATATATCAATATCAATATAATCAACTACACTATCTTCACATATGCAACATAAAACCTAAATAATTACTGCAAATAATACGGATATAATTGTCACCCTTTCTGTTGTGCGTACATATTGTGCAGCCTATATTTCAGTGTTTAGACCTAAACGTTCCCAGAAATACAGTACTCTCATTTTACCCATCTGTTATAATGAAGATATAAGCCCAGACACAACATGTGCTTTATAATCGCTCGTTCCTTAGGGGGTTAAAGTTTGGAACATTCTGCTTCTCAGAACTCTAACAAATCGCTGCAATGCCGCCACATTAAGCGTTCCACGTCTTGACTTACACAACCTAATTTCAACTAATCTAACATTCAGTGAAACTAGCGTTATCCTGTTCAGATACGGTGTAAACCCAAAGTAAAGTCCCTGTACACATGTTGACTAGCATGGGGGAGGGACACAGCAAGGTACCTGTATGATCCAGTGATCGCTACTCCTGGTCCAGAATTAGATAATAAAGGACATCTCTTACCATATTATGGTACATTCATATCTCTAACTGTAAGTGACCATATATCCATTCTCAGGTACTGTAACAAACTAAGGTTTGGGAGAGTGATGTCAGGAGGGTTCCCGGTCCTGCACTAAGAGCCCGTTGTCTCAGACTGCGTCTCAAATGGCACCCTATTCCCTACATAGTGAACTTCCTCTAACAGGGCTCTGGTCAAAAGTAGTGCACTATATAGGGTGCCATTTGGGATACAAGAAAGGTCATAGTCTCAGCGATCAGCTCCATCACCTTCACTCGTATCATCTCTTGATCAATAACATCACCCAGCCTTACTATGGCACCACCCCCCTCAGCCAAGCCAAACTTTTACACCAGACTCTGAAACCTAAAAACTAGGAGCAGGCACAGACAGGCAGCTAACAACTGTTAATCAAAATAATGATATACAAGAGAAAATATAGGCTATAGATGTAGGCTATCTATTATTTATGATGACCCTAGGTTTGCATAGAGAGACCTCTGTTGACTTTAACATGAGCAGGAGAACATGTTCATTATCCAGTTGGCTTCTCACAGAGCGAGGGCCAAGGGGGGAGGGGGTGCTAGCCTATGTCCTGCCAGCCAGCCTGCCTGCCCACCAGCCCACCCATCCAGCACACAAGGTTGCCACTTACCTAGTCCAAGAAGGGGGTGATGCTCAACAAGCACCCAACTGTTGTCGTCCACACAATGGCTTTTGGACACAAGGAGCTGGCAAAGATCTCTGGCAGTCATGTCGGCTGGTATTTCTACTACTTTCCCCATGCCGTCCTCGCTGAAAATTTTTATAATCTAAAAGAGAAAAGAAAAGGCCCTTTCATGTTAGAACTATTCCCAGACACAACCTCGTAGGCTGACAGACATAATTCAGATAGATGAGATGCATAGTTCAGGCGTAGACAGGCATAGTAGTATAACTAGATAGCACAACATTTGCAATATAGTACCAAGAGCTAATTCACTTTAATTCATAACCATGCGTGTTTGATGAGCATACCAGACATATACAATACATTCTCAATGACAGGGGTTTGTGGGAAAATATCGATTATATAAACATAAATGTGACACTCATCAGAATCATACTCCAAGCTTAAATACTAAGGGGACCGTTTTAGTCCTTCAATCCACACCACCTGTTTCCATAGAGATTACCCACTGACAGAATTAGGCACAAATATACTGTATAGAAAGATAATGTATAGAAATACACTGTATATAAATATACTGTATAGAAAGACACTGTAGAGAAAGACACTATTTAGAAATATACAGTATAGAAATACACTGTATAGACACTGAAAGATACAGTATAGAAAAATACTGTACATGAAAATACTGTATGGAAATATACTGTATAAAAAGATACTGCATACAAAGATACTGCATAGAAAGATTGTGTATAGAGATCCAATGTATAGTAGATACTGTATAGAAAGAGAGTGTATAGAATGATTCAGTATAGAACAAGATACTGTATAGAAAGATACTGAAATATGCTGTATAAAAAGATGCTGTATAGAGGAATATAGCGCATTAATAGAAACAATGGATAAATCCCCCTCTGAGCACAGATCCTATTTCCTCTGGTTCCCCCAAAGAGATTTTAGCAGGAATTTAGCTTCCTTAGCCTTCCCACTTAGGCTACAGTACACTCACTTTGAACATGATGTCTTATAAAAAAGACAAATTCTCATTCCCTTCTCTAGCTATAGCTTCAACAAATTCAAAGCCTTACAACAGAACATCAAAAACTATTTCTCCTTTCAAGCGGGCTTCGATTCATTCTGAGCCTCTCACATATTCCCTCCTCGCTCGTCATATCTTTAAAAAAAGACAAAATATCTTCGACCTTCAAAGCGTATACTTTAACCCTTGTCTCAGCGAACCTTTGTCAGACTTCAGAGTAAAAAGGGAAAAGCGGTTAAATATGTCTATGAGAGCTTACCTCTACGGCCTGTAACAGGCAGCAGTCCGGAGAGCACGAAGGCATTTTTGGAATGAGCCTGCCTCCGCACAGAACACACACAGACGAACAACCCTTTTCTTTTTCCCTCTCCACAACTTGGTTTAAAAAAAGACCGTAGTACAGCACAGTTCCTTCCTCTCTGTCAACGGCTGCCTGTTATGGTACCTGTCACAATCTCCCTCTAGCTCTCCTCTGCCTAGTGCAGGATAGAGCAAGCAGATGGCACTATTTCCAGTCCGGCTAGCTGACAACTTCCCTCTGCTTCCCTCACAAAGGGTTACAGCCATGGGCTTTAAGGTAGTGAATCAAACCACACTTCCCTAACCAATCATAGGGCTCGCTCAGGCTGATGTAATCATTCCCACAGTCTCTCTCTCTCTCTCTCTCTCTCTCTCTCTCTCTCTCTCTCTCTCTCTCTCTCTCTCTCTCTCTCTCTCTCTCTCTCTCTCTCTCTCTCTCTCTCTCTCTCACACACACAGATGCACAGTCATGCACAGGCTTTTTCAGGCTGCTGCTCTGTATAGCTTTCGGATTCTTTTTGAGTAAAAGCGAAAATGATCATTTAAGAGGGCTGTGGGGCAGAGCAAAAGAAGAAGAAAAGTTTCTTAGCCGTCGTTTTAACCTCCCAACATGTTCTGAAGTTTCAAGTGAAGGCTTGTTTCTTTTCTTTTGTCTCTCAGTGGCTCAGCTTTGAACTTTGCAGTCAGAAATCTCTCTCACGACAGCACACGGCTCATTACGGGCTAAATGAAACAAACCTGAGTACTTGAACTTCTCGTTGGCCTCCCCTCGAGTCTAGCTTCATGCCAACATTCTTTCTCTCAAAAGAACAAAACCCGGAAACTTAGTGTTTTCACTATTCGGCTCGCCCCCCACCCCCATTATTATTTTATTTTTTATTTTTTACTTCAGATACTTAATACACCACTGACTGGACTGACAAAGGTTCTGCCCCACCCTGTCTGGAGTAGACATTTAGCCTATGTCCTTTCAACATCCTCTCATCTCAATGGGTCAATATCTGTATACAAAACACTATGCTCATGGGAGAAGGAGGATAATGAGAGGTCTTAAATAACAGTTCCAGTGTAGGAAGCAGGAAGCAGCCATAGTGGTCAGGGAGGATGATTTAGGGTTTCACTACTATTGCCACGTTCAAAACAACTGGGAACTCGAAACTGGGAAATATTCGACTTCCAATTTCAGTGCGTTTAAGACAACTGGGAACTCGGGGAGCTCCAACTGGGAAAATTCGTTTTAACGGTCATCCAACTTGGAATTCCAAGTTGGGAACTCGGGACTGTTTCTAGAGCTACGACCTTCCAACCTGAAGAACCATGACGTCATGATTCGACGTCGATTTATTCAGTTTCCAGTTGTCTTGAAAGCATCATAAAGCCTTAAAGAGAGCGGGGCTATGGCGGGGGAGGGGAGTATGACGAGACAGAGGAGTGGGTGGGAGGAAGAGAGATAGAGACAGAGAGAAGGGGACAGAGAGCAAGAGAGAGAGAGAGAGAGAGAGAGAGAGAGAGAGAGAGAGAGAGAGAGAGAGAGAGAGAGAGAGAGAGAGAGAGAGAGAGAGAGAGAGAGAGAGAGAGAGAGAGAGAGAGAGAGAGAGAGAGAGAGAGAGAGAGAGAGAGAGAGAGAGAGAGAGAGAGAGAGAGAGAGAGAGAGGAACGAGACATAAGTAGATGGGAAGAGATAGTGAAAGATAAGAGAGAGATAGAAAGAGAGAGAGAGAGTAAGTAGAAGGAGAGATGGTGAAAGAGAGGGAGAGAAAGTGAAAGAGAGAGCAGATACACAGACAGACAACAGTGAGAGGTGGTAGACAGTGAGGTGGGTGAGAGAGAGTGAACAAGAAATAGAGAGAAAGAGAGAGAGAGAGAAAAGAGGAGGAAAAAGAATGTTCCGTGATAGTATTAAGTAGGGCTATGTCCAGTAGTAGTAGGACTATGTGTAGTATACATGCCACTATACTAGACTTCCAGCTGTCACTGCAGCCACACCCCTCTCCTCATTGACTCGTCACTACCTCACTACTGGTCTGCCTGGTGAGTCAGTGGGGAAAACCCCATATCACATGCCTACCATGCTGTAATACAACAGGACACCCTCCTACGGCCAGCAGCTAACACTCCTTACATGACATGAGATAGGACAAGCCAGTACTACACCACTATACCTATTACATAGTAATTATTATCCTAGAATACATACTGTACTGGATATTATGAAGAGAGGTCACATGTTTTTAAATGTGTGTAGAGGAGTTAACAAATACACACTTCAGGGGATAGAGAATTTGAGCACAGGGTCCAAACTTAACCGAACAAGAACAGGAACATTACGTCTCAACCTTTAAGTGGAAAATGTTTCCATCCGAAATTGCATCCCAATGTGATGAAAGGAACGGAAAGACATTCAACTGAGTGATGAGGACTGAGGAGACATGGCACGCTTCCTTGACCTACTCCACTTCTTTTTTCTAAAAGAGAAAAGATGTACTTGTGTGTGGGGTGGTAAAAAGAGAGGGAAAGAAAGAGAGAGAGGGATGGAGGGAGGGGAGAAAGAGAGAGGGAAAACGAAAGAGAGGAAGGGGAAGAGAGAGAGACAGAAATAAAGAGAGGAGAGGGAGAAAGAGAGGCAGAGAGCGAGAGAGCGAGGGGCAGAGAGAAAAAGCAAGGGGGAGAGAGAGAGAGAGAGAGCATGCTGGGTTGTCTTCCTGTTCTCTCTGAACACTATTCTCATTCAGTGGTGGGCCTCCGGGATGACTCAGGACTTGTGATGTAATTACCCAGGGACAAGCTGCTGAGAGCCCCAAGCAACACACACACATGCAATGTCCCTCTTCAGCCACTCTCATTCTCTCACAAACACACACATTAAAAGCACAACATTTACATCAGGGATGTGTTCAAAACTCTAGATTACTGGTTATTACTGGTTACTAGTATCTTAGGGATGATTAACCTCAGTCTAATATGGACTTCAGTAGAAATCGATGTTTTACCATGCTAAGTACTGTAAATGGTGCCATTTGGAACGCAGCCAATGAAGACGGCACTGATATCTCGTTTGGGTCTTCAGTAAGTAGGCTACAGTAGTGGTAATTCCATAGAATTAGAATGCGTAGAACATAGTGCACCCATGAGTTTACCAGTGAAATTGCCCAGGTTAAAGGTTCCAAGTCTATTCTGTTCATTCTATTTCTATGGGTATTTCCTCTGATGGAAACATATGACCTGATCTCTTTGAGAGGCATTTTATATTTAATATAGCCTACTGTACCAGGCCATAAAATAACATTTTATTGGCTATGACATAAGAAGCAAGGAGTAAGTGGTGGAACCAATTGACTGTGACGATACCAGTCTCTCAATATTTCCATGACAAAAATTAAAACACAAAGCAGACCAAATTCTTTGGTCCTTTAAACACCTGCTGTTTGTAAAACATTGTGTGCTATAGCTTGGGATATAAATAAATGTGACTCTGGATGACAACATAATGATGTTTGTTTTCAACATTAGGGCTTGTTTTCCTAAAGAAGTTAAATCTGCTTTGTATTTTGTTTCCTTGCCGCGATACCGTGATACTGGTATCACCCCGGACCTACAATTGAATACCTTTAGGCGTAAATCTTCTTCATAAGAAAAACCTGAGTTCAATTAAATCTCTAAGGAGGTGATTCTAAATCTAGTGCTTCTCTGTAGGCTTACTCCATTATTAAGTTATTAAAAACCAAAACCAAAGAAGTGGCTCTACTCTCTAATCCCCCCCAAAAACAGGCATTGATTAAACAGTGTTGGCTAACGGTCGACTGAGCGGTGGTCTCGCCCCCGCTCTGCAACCCACCAACAAACCAGTCCCGTTTACAAGTACCTCTTTAATGAAGCCAAATGTACTGTGTGCTCTGTGTGGTCTCTGAACTGCAGTGGCCATTGACATCCACTAATGAGAATGTGAGACAAAAACTTGTGGAATAAAGACAATAGACTTTTCAGTGGAGCCTGCCATGTCCTGAGCTTCACTCGCTGCCTGCAGCCCGCTGGCCCGGGGGGAAGGGCTGAGTCGGCCTCTAAAAGGAACGCTACGTAAATACTGCTGACTCACGAGGTGGACATGAACCACTCCTTGTTGTCTAATTTTTGTGTCAAATTAAGCGCCCCCAAAGAGGGGATTTATCCAGGCTCACTATAGCAGCATAATGACCAGAACATCAGCCAGGACTAAAATGGGGGCTTTCGGATGCACAATACCAAGTCATGTACAATGCACTCTCCCTTCCACACAGTTAGTTAGTTAGCTAGGTACAGAGCAACAGAATATATAATAATATGCATGATTTGTAAGGTTTTTTTGTATTATCGTGCACGTTTCGCAGTGTATTTAGCAGATGCTGGGGCCAGTTAAAACAGTACTTTGCTGTTTTCAGAAGTGAAGAGATGTGGATGAACTAACGCCATACTGTGGTTAACATCTAGGCCACAGTGACTACTCATCCCCATCGAACTCCCACATGCAAACCACCCAGCTCGTGGCTGAAACTCAACCATATCCCATTGATATAACGAACGTTAGCCATGGGAGTACAGTACAGGGCCGCCCAGTCAAAGAAAGTCAGTCTATTGGCTCAAAGGGAATGATGAAAAAACTAGTCTCTTTGGAAAAACAATGATTAGGTTATAATATATGACTAACTCAGTATATATATAATTTGTTTCTGGTGGGTCCAGATATCAGCATATGTTCCAAAAATGATGAATAACTTGACTCATTAACTAAAACTCAACAAGCTACCACTATGGAATGCACCCCCAAAACCAAACAATCCCTCAGTTCCTTAGTCCCTTCAAACCAGAACAAACCACAAGCAAAAAGACCCACAGTCGGTGTCTATATATAGATCAAATAGAGGCTGATCCATCGGCTCTGTGCATTCCTCTGGGAAGAATCCCCCCTGAGCGGAGCCTGAAGTGCCCATACCTCCTCCCTGCCACACAGATCACATCGGCCCCAGCCTCCAACTCCAACAATCCCCTTTGAATGGCCGAGTTCTTTCCCTGCGGCTACCTACTGAGATCAATCCAGAGAGGAGACAAATATTTCCCCAATAAGAGCAGGCTGGTTAATTGCGCAGCAGGGGCCTGGGTAGCACCCTTTTAGGCCACCGCACTGCAGATCATTGTCCCCTTAAGGGATTCAGGGACTGCCATTGGGCACTCACAAAGGATGGCATCATTACATTTTGACTACACAATAAAACCAGCCGCCCGCAAGCTGCACTCACTGTACTTCTACTTGCACTGTTCACCCAAGCTGTAAGGCTAGGCCAGGCCAGGCCAGCTGGCTGCTGGTGGTGGCACACACACACACACACACACACACACACACACACACACACACACACACACACACACACACACACACACACACACACGGAACCAGCTCACTCAGACACAAAAATGCTCTGCTCTGGTTTAGGTCTGCCTACTACAATACAAAAACTCAGCAGCAGAATCTGTTTATTAAAGGTGAGTGTTGAGAAACGGTGAGAGAGATTTGATTTCAGAGATTTCACATAGCTGTACATTGTGTCCCAGTATAATTAGGTGTTTCTGGAGAGAAGCCGAGATCAGGCCCCATTCCAATGGCGCTGCTCTGCTCTCTACTCTGGACTTACAGTCATTACTGCTATTTGAATTAAGCCAGTTGTCTATCTGCATCTCCTCCAATTGTTGCCTTTTCAACATTTAACAAGTTAGAGATTAATTGAATGTATATGCTGAGAGTGTGGGAGTATTGTTGCATCTATTTTTTCTCTCTT
Organism: Coregonus clupeaformis; assembly: GCF_020615455.1. NCBI lineage: Eukaryota > Metazoa > Chordata > Actinopteri > Salmoniformes > Salmonidae > Coregonus > Coregonus clupeaformis. The sequence goes on from NC_059219.1 coordinate 1,502,872, forward strand.
TCTTTCTGTTTACACAAAGCACTTTCCTTGTGTCTCCATCTCTCTCTCTCTCCCTTTCATTTTCCCTCTCACTTTCTTCCTCTTTCTTTTCCCTCCTCTATCTGTGAACACTAGTTCCACTTGAGAGAAATCTAAGCTGTCCTACTTTCCTGTATGAGAGAGAATTGAGAGAGAGGCAGGGCAGAGAGAGAGTTGAGAGAGAGGCAGGGCAGAGAGAGAGTTGAGAGTGAGATGCAGAGAGAGAGAGATTTGAGCAAGAGGGAGGAAGAGAGAGAGGCAGGGCAGAGAGAGAGTTGAGAGTGAGAGAAGCTGCCCTCTTCTCAGTTGAGAGAGCATTGAGAGGGAGAGTGAGGCCTGCTCTGCCCTGCAGTAGAGGATTCCATGCAGTCTCCATGACCTACATGAATCCTGCTGAAGCTTGGCGGGCCTGCTGAGACGCTCAGCTCGGGCCAGATGAACTCACAGCTTGCAGCAACACATTCCTCCCTGTCAAGCCTCCATCCTGGACACAGAGCAGGGCAGTTCACATTCCCTCCAGTAAAGTCATGCAATGATGAATCAACTGGTCTTTTCTCAATATAGGCTAAACACACACTTCTATATATAGACGGCTATTGTATAATGTTCTCAGACTAAAACTGTGGCCCATGCAGGAACTTTGGGAGCATATCCATGGTTGACACTGGTGTAAATCTAGTGTGAAACACTGGTGTGAAACTGTGAAAAACTATCCATTTGTGTTTATTACAGACGATCACATTAAAATACTGAAAAACATGGATTAATTTCCCCAAAGACGGAGTGAAAATCATCAGTCTACATAATGAGCATAATGAACAGAATTAGGTCATACTAACAATAATAAAACAGCAAATCTCTAAAACAGGGACACGATCAGGGACTCACATATGCTAGAGCAGGGTTCCCCAACTGGCGGCCCGGCCTGCGGGCCGAATTCAAATAAAATAAAATGTTATTTGTCACATGCTTCGTAAACGACAGATGTGGACTAACAGTGAAATGCTTACGAGCCCTTCACAACAAAGCAGAGAGAAAGAAAATAGATAAATAATAGAAAAGTAAAACATGTAATAATAAAAGTAATAATAGATACACAATGAGTAACGATAACTTGGCTATATACAAGTGATACCAGTACTGAGTTGATGTGCATGGGTACGAGGTAATTGAGGCAGATATGTACATATAATTAGGAATAGAGTGACAGATAGTAAACAGTAGCAGCAGCGTATGTGAATCAATAAATTTTGTGCAAAAAGGGTCAATGCAGATAGTTAAATAGTTATCCAAATAGCTACCCGGACGAAATATTTAGCAGTCTTATGGCTTGGGGGTAGAAGCTGTTCCGGGTTCTGTTCGTTCCAGACTTGGTGCATCGGTACCGCTTGCTGTACGTTAGCAGAGAGAACAGTCTATGACTTGGGTGGCTGGAGTCTTTGACCATTTTTAGGGCCTTCCTCTGACACCAACTGGTAAAGACGTCCTGGATGTCAGGGAGCTCGGCCCTAGTGATGTACTGGTCCATACGCACTACCCTCTGTAGCGCCTTGTGGTTGGATGCCAAGCAGTGCCATACGAAGCGGTGATGCAGCCAGTCAAGATGCTCTCAATGGTGCGGCTGCAGAACCTTTTGAGGATCCGAGAGCCCATGCCAAATATTTTCAGCCTCCTGAGGGCCCTCTTCATAACTGTGTTGGTGTGTTTGGACCATGATAGATCCTTAGTGATGTGGACACCAAGGAACTTGAAGCTCTCGACCTGCTCCACTACAGCCCCGCCACTGTGAATGGGGGTGTGCTCGGCACGCCGTTTCCTGTAGTCCACGATCAGCTCCTTTGTCTTGCTGACGTTGAGGGGGAGGTTGTTGCATCCCTGTAGGTTGTCTCATCGTCGTCGGTGATCAGGCCTACCACCGTCGTGTCGTCTGCAAATGTAATGATAGTGTTGCGAGTCGTGCGTGGAGACGCAATCGTGGGTGAATAGGGAGCACAGGAGGGGACTAAGCACGCACCCCTGAAGGGCCCCGTGTTGAGGGTTAGTGTGTTGTTGCCTACCCTCACCACCTGTGGGCGACCCATCAGGAAGTTCAGGATCCAGTTGCAGAGGGAGGTGTTCAGTCCCAGGGTCCTTAGCTTAGTGATGAGCTTGGAGGGCATTATGGTGTTGAACGCTGAGCTGTAGTCAATGAACAGCATTCTCACGTAGGTGTTCCTTTTGTCCAAGTGGTAAAGGGCACTGTGGAGTGCAATACAGATTGCGTCATCTGTGGATCTGTTGGGGCGGTATGCGAATTGGAGTGGGTCCAGGGTGTCTGGGATGATGGTGTTGATGTGAGCATCAAAGCATTTTTTGGCTACAGATGTGAGTGCTATGGGGCAATAGTCATGTAGACAGGTTACCTTGGCGTTCTTGGGCACAAGGACTATGGTGGTCTGCTTGAAACACGTAGGTATAACAGATTGGGTCAGGGAGAGGTTGAAAATGTCAGTGAAGAAACTTGCCAGCTGGTCAGCGCATGCTCGGAGTACAGAACCTGAAAATCCGTCCTGGTAATCCCTGCGGCCGTGTGAATGTTAACCTGTTTAAAGGTCTTACTCACATCGGTTACAGAGAGCGTGATCACACAGTCATCCGGAACAGCTGGTGCTCTCACGCATGGTTCAGTGTTGCTTGCCTCGAAGCAATAATAGAAGGCATTTAGCTCATCTGGTAGGCTCGCGTCACTGGGCAGCTCGCGGCTGGATTTCCCTTTGTAATCCGTGATAGTTTGCAAGCCCTGCCACATCCGATGAGCGTCAGAGCCGGTGTAGTAGGATTTGATCATAGTCCCGTATTGGCGCTTTTCCTGTTTGATGGTTCGTCGGAGGGCGTAGTGGAATTTCTTATAAGCGTCCGGGTTAGTATCCCGTGCCTTGAAAGCGGCAGCTCTAGCCTTAAGCTCAGTTCGGATGTTGTCTGTAATTCATGGCTTCTGGTTGGGATATGTACGTACGGTCACTGTGGGGACGACGTCATCGATGCACTTATTAATTAAGCCAGTGACTGATGTGGTAAACTCCTCAATGCCATCGGATGTGCTAGCGAAACAGTCCTGTAGCTTAGCATCCGCTTCATCGGACCACTTCCATATTGAGCGCGTCACTGGTACTTCCTGTTTGAGTTTTGCTTGTAAGCAGGAATCAGGAGGATAGAGTTATGGTCAGATTTGCCAAATGTAATTTGTCCCACGGGTGGTTTTATTTGGCTTCTCAAGTATTATACTTTTATTTTTTTCATTTTTCATTATTGGACATAAATCTGTTCCCAAGTATTCCCACGTATAATAGAGAGACACGTGATCATATACAAATGTAAGCGCGGTTTGAAATGATTATGTTTTAGTCAAATATTATATATGTTTGGGCTTCTTGCGGTCCATTTGCAGTCTACAAATTATTTGTAATTATGTTCCGGCCCCCCGACCATCCGCTCAAGAGAAAATCGCCCCGCGGCTGAATCTAGTTGATGATCCCTGCGCTTGAGTAATGAACAGGCCTGTACTAAGTGAGGGAATGGTTCTGGCTTGTAACTTTACCTGCTAAGAGAACTCACTGTGTCTATCTCAGTTAAGCTAGCATGACACGGCTAACCAGGGTATTGTCTAGCAGTCTCAAAATAAGGGACACAAAACACAGGGGGACATGAAGGTGTCGACCTATAACCTTCCGTTCTTGTTTACGTAATGAAGAAAAGAACAGCACAAATCAACCAAGGCATTTAGCAGCATGACAAAATACACTTTTATGTCAACTTCCCTCACAGATAAGACTATTTTCCAGTGAGTTAGCGCTTGCCTGTGAGTGACCCAACATCGCCTGTACATACATGTTGACCATTTGACCTCATTAGCTCATAGAAAATAGGTTTATTACTTAGTTTGACCTGTGACCTGGCAGGCTCAGTGTACAGAGTGAGGGACCTTAATGTTGTTCTCCCAATGGGGGACCACAGCCAGCCAGTTTGTCCAGGTAAGCTTACATCATAGCAGTTAGCGTTTAACCTAGCCTAGACTAGAATGGTTTAGCATAGCCTAGCCCCCTCAAATTCATATCTAGACCTCAAAGCATATAATTATTCCCCTCTAATCAAGGACTGATTTAAACCTGGGACACCATGTTGGTGCAATAGAACAGAAAACTAGCAGTAGTCTAGCCTGACGACTCACACTAAATTCTTCCACTGCTCTGTCGTTCGCTACATACTTTAGTCTGAGACTGTCATCAGTCATGTGTGGTGACGAGGGGCACGAGGGGCGTTGTACAAAACTAAGTCATCATCGATTGGATCATCTCTAACCAATCAGAGTATCAAAGCCAATTACGAATTCAAAACCATGTTCTGGCTCTGGCCCAACCGATCGGTTTCTGGACCAATCAGAGACGGCCCCGAATGTGTTCACATTCGGTGAAGGGTCGGGGAGGCACTCAGGGACTCATTGCGGAAAATAAATGAACGTCCGTAGGCGTGGCATAGCGTTTGGCTGGAGCAGTAGTCAAGACCTCGGGTAAGATTTGAATACCCCTTGCCTAGCCTAATATAGCATAGCATAGTGTCTCTCAGTTCCCCAGAACTTAACACACAAAGTAGGGCAAGGCAAGGCTGTAGATTAAACAGTCACAGATCTTTGTCACTGAGTGACTGGTGCATTGGCCAAGTAATCCAAACAGCAGGTCGAGGCTTGTCTTGCTGGTTAAGTGGAGGGTTAAATATGGCCTGACACATGAGATGTTCCAGACTAAACCACAAGCTCCCTGGCACACCTCCAACGAGCATTTGTTAACAACACAGTTGCAATTTGTATCTCAAGAGTGCTGCCAGTCAGCGTGCAACACATAGGTGCACACAGACACGGAGGCTATGCGGACACACGCACACACACACACACACGTATGCAGGCACCAATTTAAGATCTGCATGTGAACAGCATGCTTATTTCACCCACGTATGGATTAGATACTGGGCTACAGTACAGCAGCCTCTCCTCTCCAGTACCTCTGCCTGCAACGTCCCTCAATTAATGAAATTGAACCCAAACAATTCTCTTTGGGGGGTTGAGAAAGATCTAGTCAAAGCCCAGCCAACTGAAAGTCCTACAAGCAGTTGCAGGAATAATGTTATCTCTCCCAGCAGCAGCACAGAACTCCTAGTGCTGACTGATCCCATGTAATCCTTCCATGTTCCATTTAGGAACATTCTTTGGGTAGGAGAAACAATAAGCATGCATTGCTTCAATACACGGGGCTCTGAACAATTATGGGCCGTGATTACATGATACTTTGCCTGCGTTCCAAATGGGACTCTCTTCCCTACATAGTGCTCCACTTTCGACCAGAGTTCTATGGGCCCTGATCAAAAGTAGTGCACTATATAGGAAATAGGGTGCCATTTGGCACGCACACTAAGTCAGCCCGCTGTGGGATCAAGGATGTGCTGCTTCACTCTTGGTGTGGTTTAAGAGCCTGTTAAAACAGACTGCCTCTAGTCTAGAAGCGAGGCAGCACATTTCTGGCACTGGTCACTTTGATCTCCAACTCAGCGCTGCAGAACACATTAACTTGAGATTGTGTTCCAACGCAATTAACCTAAACATGCAGACTAGCCAACATCAGCAAAATACCAACATTTTATTTACAGTGGAAAAAGGTGAACTCTGACCCAAACTCGGGCATTCCTGAATCCCCAGCAGCCAAGTATGATGCTCAGCTGTGGGGGTGATAGAGCGCAGCACATCCCTACTAACATGTAGTGAGTTTACTGTGACATTGATGAGTGGCCTCACATACTCTGCCATGGAATCCCATAAGAAAAGAATACATGTACAATTATGCACATTATATTAATTATATGTTCTAATTAGCCAATTATTATATTCCATACACAGCCATTACTGTTTATGTGAATCCAAACAATGCGGACGACATCAAGTAGAGCCTCCTTTCGGAATGTCAAGTTCTCCCACTATGTCACCAATGTCAAGATCTCCCACTATGCCACCAATGTCAAGATCTCCCACTATGCCACCAATGTCAAGATCTCCCACTATGCCACCAATGTCAAGTTCTCCCACTATGTCACCAATGTCAAGATCTCCCACTATGTCACCAATGTCAAGATCTCCCACTATGCCACCAATGTCAAGTTCTCCCACTATGCCACCAATGTCAAGTTCTCCCACTATGCCACCAATGTCAAGTTTCCCCACTATGTCACCAATGTCAAGATCTCCCACTATGCCACCAATGTCAAGTTCTCCCACTATGCCACCAATGTCAAGTTCTCCCACTATGCCACCAATGTCAAGTTCACTCACTATGCCACCAATGTCAAGTTCACTCACTATGCCACCAATGTCAAGTTCACCCACTATGCCACCAATGTCAAGTTCACCCACTATGCCACCAATGCCACTCACTAACTGACTGAGTGGCTGCTATTCCAAGCCTCTTACCTCACCATGCGTAAATATGCATCGCCACATTAATGAGCTCAGAGGTATTAACCATATTGCTCATCTCTCGCTCCACACACTCCTACTCCTCTTCTCCTTTCAGCGTGCGTTCGTACCAGCTGCTGAGTTCACAGAAAGATTTAAAAGGATAAAGCGTTGCACACAAGGGGACAGGCGGAGGGAGGGGATGGGAGCGGGAGGTGAACCTGTGTCACCGGTGTGTCAACTTAACAACAGTCTAATAGAAACAGAAAAGAGGCTAAGCTAAGGAGGACTAGGCACCAGGCATGACGGTGCAGTTTATTAACCCAGTAATAGGGCTGCAGCACAGTTGCGTCACGTGCGGTGTCGCTGGCATGCTTAGACCTGTCCCTGATGGTGTGTGGTGTGGGCTGGAACCCAGGGTCTGACTGCATGGTGATGGATGCCCTTGGACTGCTCTGAGAGCCAGTTATGTGTGTCGCATCCATCCTGGTGCCTTTTAGGACTGATGACTTACTACAGAGCAGACAGACACAGACAGACAGACAGAGACAGCACTGGGACGGAGGGCGCTCAAGGTACAGACAGTACATTCAGCTCTGCAGCTTCTGTCCAACCAGTGCCAACCCATGGACAAATCACATCAGATCAGCATTCTTCCACTAATTACAGAGAACATTGTGTGCAGACCAGTTGAAGACACAACAACACTAGGGACAGGGTGTCCAGGTCAGTCAGGCTGGCAGCATCAGGATAGGTTAGTACAGTGACTACTGGCTGGTCATGACCCTCGATCTCCAGCTCAGTTAACAGACCATGAAAGACCCTACGCCACCAGGGTTGTCAAAACCAGCCAGTGAACATCCGTCCGTCCATAACGAAACAAGTCAGTTATTTGTTAACACTACCATTTTAAGAGCACGGCTGGGGTGAGAGAGAGAGAGAGAGAGAGAGAGAGAGAGAGAGAGAGAGAGAGAGAGAGAGAGAGAGAGAGAGAGAGAGAGAGAGAGAGAGAGAGAGAGAGAGAGAGAGAGAGAGAGAGAGTGAGCTGGGTCCTTGACTGAGACTTTGAAGGGGAGGCAAATGAAAATCATATGGGCGTCGTATAACAGATTGCCCAGTGATCCCTGACAGCCCAGGCCAGCCGGCAGCGTTGGCGTGCCTCCACTGCGCGGGGGCTGGGGATGAGAAATGAGAGCCTGTCAGAAAGCGCCCAGAGGTCGGAAAATTCTGTAAACAGCGCAACTTCTCACCAGCCCTACCCTGTCAGCCAGCCAGGCCGGCAGGGTCGGCATGCAGGCAGGCAGGAAGGCAGACAGGCGGACAAACAGACAGACAGACACGATTCTAGACGGCAGGCACTGCATGCTGGGAGAGCAAAGCAGAGCCAGCTGTGGAGCAGGGCCCATCTCTACGACCCCCAGCCTCACACGTGCACATACACACAGATGCACAAACGCGCGCACACACACACTCAGGCAAACTCACACACACTATGCAAGGTTTTTGGGCAACATATGTCTTTAGCGCAGTATAGTGGGCCAATCACAAGTTGTAAAAAAAAAAAATGCTTTAGAACTGCTTTACAACAGATGCATGTTGTAGCCAAAGGTACATAGTACTAACTAAATGGTTATTTTCCATCATCCAGCTCCCTGCATCTACAGACTACAGCCCATGCTGCCAGTTCTTACAGCCCAGACCTGGGTTCAAATAGTATTTGTCTTCTGTCAAATACTTTGATTGAGCCTGCCTGAAGTGCCAGATTGGCTGGGCTTGCACTTTCTACTGGTTCCATTGAGCCAGGCAAGCTCTATCAAGCAGTTCAAAGTATTTGAAAGAAAACAAATACAATTTGAACCCAGGGTCTGCCAATGCAGGCTCTGATCCCCAGCGCCATAAAAGTAAAGTCAGGATTAGCCAGGGATATTTATTAGAAATATACATAAATTTTACAGTAATCTCGGCTCTGTTATAGTAATGTGTGAAACTTCAGATGAATGTGATTAAGAGTGACTTTCTCTTCTAGTTAAGAGTTCACCGCAGCTGGAACGGGGGTGAGGGGGGGGGACGCAGAGAAAAAATGTTGCTGTTTTAAAGCTAGTTTCACTGATTCTGATGAGAGATAATGACCGTGGGAGAAATATACCAAACTGCCATTGTACTGTAAGATGTACGATACTATACTTTAGTTGCCATTTTCATGGACAATCTTCATGGTTACCTCAGCTACCATAGTAAGGACTGAAGAGAAGGGTCTCTGACTTACGTATGTGCCTGAGGGCTGACACGGAGGTAAAGACCCAGGGCTGAGGACAGGAGAGCTGGAGAGCTCGGGAAAGGGGTTGGGGATGGCCGGCAGAGAGGACGTCCGGAGCTGCTGCTCCTCTTCCTGCAGTCTCCTGAGAATCACAACATTCAGGGAGGACATTAACACAGTGAGGGACAGACACAGACAGACAGACTGACTGAAAAGGCTGTTAAGAAGCAGATGAATGCAGATCATGAGAACATGAGGACAGTCTCCCCTGATATAAACTCAATGCTTTGTGGCTGAGTATGAATAATGAATAATCCATGGTTTCACAGTGAGAGAGAGACTGCTGCCGAGCCGAGGCCTCATGCCCATTTCTCTCTGATCACTGCACTGTGAGCTGATTCTTTCTGCCACACCACAGGAAGATTGCCAGCGTTTTTGGAGCTACTATTTACATGCAATATTCATCGAACCATTATTTCAGGCAGTTTCAAGAGGAAAGTGCCCATTTCATGACCTGCTGCAAGGGCAATAGCCTGTTCATTCACTGTCTGCCTGTCAATAAGAAACCGACTAGGGCGGCGTCCCAAATGGCACCCTATTATTCCATTTATAGTGCATTACTTTTGACCAGGACCCATAGGGCTCTGGTCAAAAGTAGTACACTATGTAGGGAATAGAGTGCCATTTGGGATGCAGTCCCTGACTGTCAATCAGAAACAGACTAGATTTTGGCTTGGCTTAATCAGAGACTAGCATCTGAATTGAACTGCAGCAGCCAGGCAGATAGCCATCATTAGCATTTCTCTATACTTTCTCCAAACCCAAGCTGGTAAGGGAGGGGAGTTCAAAAGGAGAAGCTTTTGATGTAGTTTGATGTAGTTCCATGTGAGGCAGGAGCAGGGTGTTATTTGGAGGTCAGGACTGAATAATAAGCTGAACCATATCATTTCAATCCAACAGACAGAATGAGCCAATGATATATCTCATTACCAGCCAGTGCCAAACTTTCTCTAGGGATCGAAAATAATGGATGCTACAACTCTGACAGACAGGTTTAGATTTCATTAAGACCTGAGGTGAATAAAAGTTCCTCTCAACTTATGGGAGCAGTAGGCACCCTGTTTCTAGAATAAAAGAGAATTTGAACTTGGTCTCCCCCTCTGCTATGCTATGCTAGGACAGGGGAAAGTGACAGGGGGAGAATGGGTCCCAGAGAGGCTGCGGATAGGCAAAACGATGAACTATAATAAGCACATATACCTGTCCCCACAGAGCATACTGAGAACATGGTCCCTTGTTTAGATGTGGAGGAATTGTATCTATTGGGTGTGTGTGTGTTGTGTGTGTGTGTGAATGTGCACGTGCCAACACAGCAGACATACCTGACGGCGAGGATGTGCATGGGCTGGGAGCGTCGGAGTCTCTGTTTGGGGGAGGTGGGGCTGGGCTGCAGCTCGCTGGGGGAGGTGTGGGGGTGGGGGGGCATGGGGGAGCTGCGGTGGTGGTCGCGGTGCACCTGGCCGTTGTGCTGCAGGAGGGGAACTGACTCAGACTGCACGCTGCTGCATGTGGAGTACAGGCTCTCGAACGAGGAGTTCATGTCATTCACCAGCGCCTCCAGGTCCACATCATCTTCTGTAGGGGGAGGAGGGAGAGAACAGAGAGAGAGGAGAGAGTGGGTCTGTGTGAGTGATATATCATATGCACATCCCACATTTCTCTACCGCACCAGGTTGACCTATACTGTTCACGTGCTTTATTCCTGCATGTAGGTTACACGTGTAAGAATCGACTTCTCTCAATACTCCATGCACACCTGTCATCACCAACCAGTCAGGCAGTGTAGCTGAACACACACAACACTAACATGGCATAGCTTAATCATCATTATCAACCAGTCAGGCAGTGATGCTAATTCAGCTGTTGAAACACTCCCTTAGTTAACTACATGTTAATGTTATCAAGGCTCTCTGTATCTCTGGGGAAGACTAGAGAACAAGCCTAGACCTGTAGTCTCAATACTCCCATCTCCCATCCTTCAGCATAATCACTACTGGCCTCAGGGTAAGAGAAACCAGGCCATTGGTTAAGAGGCACAGAGGTCACTCTCAGTGAGTCAATGGCGGATGGAAGTTTTGACAGTTCAGTGTTATGTCCGAAATGGCACCCTATTCCGTATATAATGCACTTTGGGAGGTATACATTTTACATTACATTTTAGTCATTTAGCAGACGCTCTTATCCAGAGCGACTTACAGGAGCAATTAGGGTTAAGTGCCTTGCTCAAGGGCACATTGACAGATTTTTCACCTAGTCGGCTCGGGGATTAGAACCAGCGACCTTTCGGTTACTGGCACAACACTCTAAACCACTAAGCTACCTGCTGCCCCTGCCGTATACTTAGTTTCATTACTGTGGGGGAGTGACTGCAGGGCATGTCATCTCATAATAATCATAATCTCTGAGACAATGAATACCAGTAATAGAAAAGTACTGATATTTTCTAAAGTTTCCCCTGATGGTCCTTTTATTCCCCATTGCTATACAGCAGTTACATATTTCACCACTAGATGCTGCTCAAACTCTACCATGCAATTCAGGGCTTTGGATGGTCACTGTGGCAATTAGAATGTTCTGCACTGTATGTTATTGTTACCTGGCTGGGCCGGGGTAAGTAGAAAGACCAATGCAATTCTTCATTCATTTATTCTAATGTTGTGGTTTTAATCAATCACTTTGAATGGTGAAATCCATAGCATGTGCAACAGGGCACACCACATTTTCTAAATGTTGCATCATGGCATGGATTTGCATACTATGGATTTGCAAGCCTAAATAGTTTTAATACACATTAATACTCTGAAGGCTTTTCGACCCAAATCTTATAACACCTTCATAATGAACCATTGTATGCATTCTCAAATGTAAACAATGTAACTATAGCCTAATATTCAAACAAACAATGTGCCATTGAGAACAGTCCCCAGTATCTCCCACCAACCTTGCTGACCCAGTGATGCAGTTGCTCTTCTTACCCCCCAATAAGCTTGTGGCCTAATTTAATAGCTAGAACCGTGACGGGCAAACACTCAAGCAGCAGCGCGCACACACACACACACACACACACACCAACGGGGAAACAGGACCAGGGTTGTTTGTCTTTGACACTGTGTTTAGAAAATAGGAAAATTGCACTAGTGGGGCTTGGCAGAAGTTTTAGGGACATAAACATCTTTATTTATGCCCGTCAAACAAGCAGCAGTCACAGCAGGCCCTACAATATTACTGGCATAAATTAGACACTCTTAAAATACCATGAGAGCAGACAGCAGCATTCATCAATTACCCTTGGCTCTGGAGCACGAGGACAACAAGGCAAGCAGAGCCAGGGATTGAAGGATAGGTTGGATGGAATGGGAAGCGACGGAATGAGGATGAAGCATATGGACAACAAAGCGACCTTTAAGAGACTTTGGGTCGTTGAAAAGCGCTATATAAGTCCCATGTAATATTATTATTAGCAAGACAAGCACAGCCAGTGACCGGATGGGTATGTAGCACGAGGACAACAAGCATAGACAGGGATGGGAAGGGATGGAACGGGATGCTAGGTTCAGGAACAGCAGAGGCTAGTGGGGCACAAGGCTAATAGAAGTCTGTCTGGAATAGAGCCTTGGTCAGGAGTAGAAGGTCTGGTCCGTCAGAAGGTAGGTGCAGGGTCAGGGGAGCACTTGAAGGTTTAGACACTATCTAATAATAACTTCCATTACTGCCTGTTATAGGGCACCTGTTCATGTTGTCTCAAATGATGCATATTTTTTACATTTCAAGTAGACCTGAATTAGGCTAGAGAGACTGGACTGTCTAAATGAAGTTGTGACCACAAATATATCTTGTCTTGCATGCTAGATCTACCAGTAAAAGTAATTCTAGTAGTAGTTATACAACTCCCTCCAGTGCCAGTGGCTAACACTAACCTGACATCCCCATGCAACATTTTCTCGCTAGTCTAGAGATCCGTCTCACGCAGAGGCCAGAAGAAAGAGATCGAGAGGGCGCAGTTCAATTTCCTTAAATGGCTAGTCATGCAATCTGAATGCTGAATACCTTATTAAGAGTAGTCGTCTCACTCTCTGATTAAATCAATCAACAGAATTTACATTTTGGATTGAGAACACCTCGTTCAGGTTTCAGGCTTATTTTGATTTGGCTGAATGATACATTAGAATATAATAGCCTCTTAGAAAAAAATATAAACTATTAAAACCAAGACTTAAAAATAACTGATATTGACACAAGATGGAGGGAATGTTGGAACATAACTAACAAAATGACAGTTAACAAAAATGTACGCTTAATCCAGTATAAACTAATGTATAGAATTTATTACACAAGAGACAAAATTCACAAATTCTACAGCACAATGGCAGAGTCATGTCTTAAGTGTAAAACTAACAATGACTCAATAATCCATGCCTTCTGGGAATGCTATGAAGTCCAAAAGTTATGGGTGGAGTTTGAAAGTTGTCTGTCAGAAGTATTACAATGTAAATGTATTTTAATCCGTCTGTCTGTATATTTCAAGACATGACATATGAGGGAGAAGTGAGATAGATAGCCAATGGGTTGGACGATACTTTTCATCTTGAAAAAAACGTATACTTAAAAACTGGAAATCAACCCATCCTCAATCGTTAACACAATGGAAAGGTCAAATGCTTTATTATCTAAATGTTGAAAGTGCGTGGGCGACAGAGAGAAACAAAATGGTTCAGTGAGGCCATGTGGCGGAGAGTGATGTGGGCTCTGGAGATGGGGGTGTGAGCATGTGGATCTGGGAAGGATGATGTTTGTGTGTGTTTGTATGCTGTCGTTTGTATGTGTATGTTTGTATTGTCAAAAATATATATATAATCTTACAAAAAATAAATAATAATAATAATAATAATAATATAATAGCCTACATACTGTCCTGGGATCAAATGGTATTTATTTTCTGTCAAATACTTTAGCTGCGCTTGACTGAGGTTGCCTAGCACAATGGAACAAAGGCAATAGTCCCAAAAGTGCAAACCCTGCCCATCCAGACAGGTTTAATCAAACGCTCAAAGTATTTGAAAAAAAAATAAAAAATACTAATTGAACCCACGTCATACTCCTACTCCTACTACTACACATACGCTCGCTCAGTCAGTCTAGCAGAGCGTCCATCTAACTGTAAGTCTGACAGCCCCTCACTGTCTCTCAGTAGGGCAACAACAGTCACAGACAGATCATTATTCAGGTTATTGTCTGTCTTATTCAGGGCCTGTCCTGTTTGTCTGTCCTGTTTGTATTCCCTATACAGAACACTACTTTTGACCAGGGGCCATAGGGCTCTGGTCAAAAGCAGAGCACTACATAGGCAATAGGGTGCATTACCTAGGCAATAGGGTGCATTACCTAGGCAATAGGGTGCATTACCTAGGCAATAGGGTGCATTACCTAGGCAATAGGGTGCATTACCTAGGCAATAGGGTGCATTACCTAGGCAATAGGGTGCATTACCTAGGCAATAGGGTGCATTACCTAGGCAATAGGGTGCCAGTTGGGACACACACTTTGTTTGTACTGTAGAGGCCAAGCCGGGGCTGGTGGCGGGACGTAGCGGTTAGCATAAAGCCCTCCACTGCGACGCAATGGTTCCCCCGGTCTCTCTCAGCATTCCAGCCCGTCTGCTTCAACGGCCGAAGCTTCCCTTTTCACTGTCTATTATTAATTTGTAAAAGGGAAAAGGCGGGCATGCCCTGGTGATAACTCCATAAAAGCTGTTTGGAATGTTTCCGATGCTTAGTAGACCATTATATGGACCGAATTCCATATGGCTTTTCTTTACAACCACTCAGGAATGTATGTATTCATTATAATCTTCCTATCTGAATTCATTATGAGTGGCGTCGTCTCAACCAAATTCCCCCCCACCCTTTCCCAATGTTATTGTGCTATACAAACCTACTAAACTAAAGGAAAAGAGGATGCGTGATAGTTTTTGCCCTAGATAATATTAGTTGCTCTTATGAGGAGTTTGGGATAACAAATCAAAAAGTACTTTAGTAAAAGTGGTGTTGACAACGTAGCCCAGTCCCTCTAACCAGCCACTGTCAATTAGCATTCAGATGTGTAGAAAACAAAGGGAACTGGGGTGGCTGGGAGTCGGGAAATGGCACAACGTCATTGGGGTGTGACGAGGAGACCGGACGATAGGAAGACAACACAGGGGAAAATGGCCCACGTGAAAGGAATCAGCGGACCCATTCTTTCACAGTTCACACAGATACAGTCTTAACTGTACAGCGTGGTTCTACAGTGGATAGGACAATACTGGGACAATACAGAGTGGCAGTACACACCCACTGAGGATATGAGGGGTGGAGAAAAAATTAAGCAAAAATCAAAGCCCAATCAGAATGAGCAGAAGCCTGTTCTTGGGAAACACTTAAATCAGCGTATTTAATTTACATCAGCTACCATAATCTCAAAAGAGCCACCCTCCTCACCACTAAAACCTTCTCTTTCATCTGAGGAATGCGCGCTTGGATATTGCCTGTTCCAGACTTCATCAAAACCTGAGCGCCAGCCGGGGCTACAAGCCAGGGCCTATGACTCTCCCCAAAGCATAAAGGAATAACTTTGGGAACAGGACTTAAATTTGGATACTTTAAATATAAGTTAACTTCTCAACTAGAAAGTGGATTATTGGAGTGCATTGGTACCATTGATAGGATTTATTACCTAGCAACTGTGTCTGTCTGGGACTGCCATCAGTCTTGTTCATCCCAAATGGCACACTATGGCCCATAGGGCTCTGTTCAAAAGTAGTACACCATATAGGGAAGAGGGTGCCATTTGGGACAGGGTGCCATTTTGAGTACAGGCCTATGCTTCAGTCCTATGGTTCAGCCCTATGCTTTAGCCTTGCAAAGGGAGGGTATATTGCTGGAAAATTTCTAAGTTTACCAGTAAACTACCAGAATGTTGGTATCTTTCAAGGAATTTATGTAATCTATCACAATACATCTAGTGGCCGTTTTGGGTACTTCAGATTATCACAGGTGTCTAATTATCTCTGGCCCTTTTTACATAAACATGTTTTAGTCATTTAGCAGCCGCTTTTATCCAGAGCAACTTACAGTAGAGAGTGCATACATTTTCAAAATGGTCCCCGTGGGAATTGAACCCACAACCCTGCAAGTGCCATTCTCTACCAAGTGAGCCACAAAGAACTCTGGCCTTATCACTTTTAAATTATATTTTAAAAATGTAAAATAAAAAATAGAATGAAAAAGCTGTAAAACATTATCCTAAATATAAACCATCAACTTAGTGAATACCATTGGTGTTTAATATGAGGTTTTCAGCATGAAATATCCTGGTATACCCTGGAAACAAGGGCTCAGTCAATTTGTTGCCTTTCAACTTCTGGCGCATTGAACACTGCTGGTAATGTCGTTAAATATAAATTATACTGAACCAAAATATAAACACAACCTGCAACAATTCAAAGATTTTACTGAGTTACAGTTCATATGAGGAAATCAGTCAATTGAAATAAATAAATTAG
The DNA here is from genome assembly GCF_020615455.1 of Coregonus clupeaformis. Taxonomy (NCBI): domain Eukaryota; kingdom Metazoa; phylum Chordata; class Actinopteri; order Salmoniformes; family Salmonidae; genus Coregonus; species Coregonus clupeaformis. Next base: position 1,519,222 of record NC_059219.1, read on the forward strand.
GCCCTAATCTATGGATTTCACATGACTGGGAATACAGATATGCATCTGTTGGTCACAGATACCTTAAAAAAAAGTGTATTTCTGTGCATTCGGATTGCCATCGATAAAATGCAATTGTGTTCATTGTCCGTAGCTCATGCCTGCCCATTCCATAACCCCACCGCCACCATGGGCACTCTGTTCACAACGTTGACGTCAGAAAACCGCTCGCCCATACGACGCCATTCACATGGTCTGCGGTTATGAAGCCAGTTGGACGTACTTCCAAATTCTGTAAAACGACGTTGGAGGTGGCTTATGGTAGAGAAATTAACATTAAATTCTCTGGCAACAACTCTGGTGGACATTCCTGCAATCAGCATGCCAATTGCATGCTCCCTCAAAACTTCTGTGACATTATGTTGTGTGACAAAACGGTATGTTTTAGAGTGGCCTTTTATTGTCCCCAGCACAAGATGCACCTGTGTAATGATCATGCTGTTTAATCAGCTTCTTGATATGCCACACCTGTCAGGTGGATGGATTATCTTGGCAGAGGAGAAATTCTCATTAACAGGGATATACATTTGAGAGAAATAAGCTTTTTGTGCATATGGAAAATATTTTATTTCAGATCATGAAACATGGGACAAACACTTTACATGTTGCATTTATATATCTGTTCAGTGTACATATGTTAAAACTATTAAATAACGTACACAGAATTTGAAAGATATGGTAATTCTCTGGTGAGGAAAATTATTTTAAAAAACAAACATTTTTTTTGACATAGTAGGGCTGGGAATTGCCAGGGACCTCACGATAAGATATTATCACAATACTTAAGTGCCGATACTATATGTATTGCGTTTCTCACGATTCTATATGCATTTGGGATTCGATACTGCGATTTTATTGCGATTTGATGTTACAAACATATTGCTCACTATATGTCTGCTGCAGAGAGAAAAGAGAGAGCGTGAGAAAATGAGTTTTGATCAGTCATGGAAATAAATGTGCTGAAAACATGGTGGCTCACTATATAAAAAGAAGATGGAGAACAGGCAATAGGATGTTCCAAAAAAATAACAATCTTGATTTTTGGAGTCAAAGTATCGATATAATATCATATAATATCTTCCAGGGTGGTGTCATCTTCAAACTTGAGTAGCTTGACAGACGCATCGTTGGAGGTGCAGTCATTGGTGTAGAGTGAGTAAAGGAGACGCAACCATGCGATGGTCTCTTGCTGAGGGATAGAGAGTCCGAGAGGTGTTTCCCCAGGTTCACGTATTGTGTCCTGTTGGTCAGGAAATCGGTGATCCACCGACAGCTGGAGTCAGATACGTTCAGCTGTTGAGTTTGTCCTGCAACCACTCTGGGATGATGATGTTAAGGCCTCATAGAAGTGAGAGAAATCCAAATGAAGTGTTTTGGTGGTGGGGGGGTGGGACCTGGAGAAGAATGCCTTGCCGGGCCTAGCCCAACCCCTCCCTGGGCCTGCCATGTCTGGATCACAACAACCCTGCAGAAGAGGGGCCCCTGAGATTCAGCCTATAGCTATGTCCTCCAGATTCAGTCCCAAATGGCTCCCTATTCCCTTAATAGTGCACTACTTTTGACCAGAGCCCTATAGTGCATTACATAGGGAATAGTGTGTCATTTGGGACCCCAGCCTCCTCCAGTCCACCATGACTTATCTCCTTATGCAATAACTGAAGGCTGCATCGAGATTCTCCACACTTCTCCCAAAGTGTGAACATGCACAATCCTCGTCATGGATTTAAAAGCATTGCATTGGTGTAAAGAATGTCTGGAGAGGGAGTGCCCACCATTGTTCAATCCATGACGGGGAGTGGGGAGTGAGCAAGTTGGTGGAGAGTGAGGATGAGATCCTGCTGCTCACAAACAGCCTAGCCAGGGGAGCAGCAGCAGTATCTGCGTCCCAAATGGCACCCTATCCTTATAGTGCACTACTTTTGACCAGAGCAGTGCCCATAAGGCTCCGGTCAAAAGAAGTGCACTAAATAGGAAATAGGTTCCATTTGGGATGCAGGCAGCAGTGTTTATCTGATCTCGCCTGCTAATCTCTCCCACCTGCCCAGCCCATCTCATGGGAATGTATGGGAGCAAGAGGAGGAACCAATCATTTTGAAGAAAGGGGAGCGTCCCATGGGGTTTCTTTAAGAATGGAGCCCAAACACATTATTCACTGCATACCACAGTCCTGTATGATAAACATCTCTTATTAACCCTTCACCGACCAGACCACACCTGGCCTTCAGTGTAGCATATGTATGAACATAGCAAATAGTAAGTCAATAGTTAAAGCAACAACACTGAACTAAAGGCAGACTTGCAAAGGCTGTGAAAGGCTGCAAAGGCGATGAATACTAGACTACTACTGGACTGGTAAATAGGACTTAAGAAATGATGGCAAAACTACCACACCAGAGACTTAAAACCTTTGGTCCCATTAACAGCACAACACAACACCATGCTCCCCATACACAGCAACAGCGCAAAACCCAAATAATCTTTCACCTCATTTCGGCCTAGTACTAATTCTCGCTACTGACGTACTTAATTATCTGAAAAATTATAATCTGCAACAGGATTTAGCCATGTCAACAAAACTGCACCTTGACAACAATACATTTCTTAACACAACAATGTTATAAAATCTTATAATAACATGTCATAACATACCCGGGTCAGTTTGTACAGTACATTTGTGTGTGTTGACAAATTATATCAGTCCTTTTCAAAGTAAACCTACAATAAACTGCTTCAATCCCCGATGTATCAAATTATTCAGGGTGCCGTTTCAACAAAAGCCTGTTGTTCTTTCTGCCTAAGCACCAATGAGGTTTATGACAAACACACAAAGTAGGTCTTAGCCCTCAGCTCTATTAAAATCCTATAAGCACAAGTGTGGGTTTTGGGGAAAAGGAGTTCCGAACTTCACAGAGGATTATAGCACTGCAACAATACCATAACACCAGAAATATGTTCCAGAAATATGTATGAGCTTCTGATATCATAAACATTGTGCTATGGATTTAGGGATGGCTATGAGTAATTGAGTACTCGAATACTCAAACTGATGTCAAAACTTGATCTTTAACCAGAGGCAAAAAAAAAATCAAATGCTGTGTGGCGACAAAGCGTCTTCTGCCAAGTTGTGCTATTTCATTGATTTCATGGTGTGAATTGTTTGTCAATGTCAATGAATTCCCTGCTATATATCAAAATTATAACCAGTAGTAAATGTAGGCTACCGTTAATCATTGCAGATTTCATTTTTTTGGGCCCGCGCTACAGATGACTTTATCAGTCCGCTAATAAAGGACTAATAAAGGCCCAGTGCACTACTATATATTTTTTAAAATTATATACATTATTAAAAATTTTCAGGGGGTGCTGCAGCACCTTCAGCACCCCTATATCCCGCGGCTACGCATGTCTGTCTGGTTTCTCCATCTTGTCACTATTGTGTGAACACCCACGCTTGAGTGCGCACAGATGTAGGCTATACCAGGATAGGCGTCGGCGTTAGAGTTCAGAAATCTGCATTTTCAAAATGCTGCGTTTTATGTTGAAAGTCAGTGTTTTTTTTATTCAGTAGTGATCAGGGGCGTGCAACTATAGTTTTCCTTCACAGAAATTCCATTAGTGCAACACATTCGTCAGAAAATAGCTTAATTTTCATCAATGACAACAGAAGTGCAACGCTAATTGGTTAGCAGCCACACAATTAAATGAGCTTACAATGAAAAAGAACAGTTTTTTTGGCAAAAAACGATGCATGGCCATCATACTGTATTTCTAATGTTTATCATAGAAAGAAAGTAGCCAGCCATTTCCTAATCTAATGTTTTGCTTGAAGTTAATCTTGCATTTTACCAGAGAAAAGGAGGCTACACCGAGTCCGTGTCAGAGCACTGTCTGCAGATAGAATCCCAGTTAGTGAATTCTCAGAGTGCAAAAGTGCAACTGAAGCACAAAATTAGTCTGACGCAGAGCAGAAATTACAATAATATACATTTTGGATCTGCGTTTAAAAAATGCAGCAAGATATTTCTTATGCGTTTTACCCTTTTTTAATTTTTTTCGTTAAAAAACGGGGGGAATGCAGCAGCTGCAATCTCGCATCACATATTTTGCCGCAGCTGTGAGTGACCCCACCAGAGCCGAGCAGATAACACAGCTCTATGGTTCAATGAATGATTCTCAAATGGCACTTGTTTTTTATTGACTGAATATACAGTGGGGAGAACAAGTATTTGATACACTGCCGATTTTGCAGGTTTTCCTACTTACAAAGCATGTAGAGGTCTGTAATTTTTATCATAGGTACACTTCAACAAAAATCCAGAAAATCACATTGTATGATTTTTAAGTAATTAATTTGCATTTTATTGTATGACATAAGTATTTGATACATCAGAAAAGCAGAACTTAATATTTGGTACAGAAACCTTTGTTTGCAATTACAGAGATCATACGTTTCCTGTAGGTCTTGACCAGGTTTGCACACACTGCAGCAGGGATTTTGGCCCACTCCTCCATACAGACCTTCTCCAGATCCTTCAGGTTTCGGGGCTGTCGCTGGGCAATACGGACTTTCAGCTCCCTCCAAAGATTTTCTATTGGGTTCAGGTCTGGAGACTGGCTAGGCCACTCCAGGACCTTGAGATGCTTCTTACGGAGCCACTCCTTAGTTACTCTGGCAGTGTGTTTCGGGTCGTTGTCATGCTGGAAGACCCAGCCACGACCCATCTTCAATGCTCTTACTGAGGGAAGGAGGTTGTTGGCCAAGATCTCGCGATACATGGCCCCATCCATCCTCCTCTCAATACGGTGCAGTCTTCCTGTCCCCTTTGCAGAAAAGCATCCCCAAAGAATGATGTTTCCACCTCCATGCTTCACGGTTGGGATGGTGTTCTTGGTGTTGAGCCCCAGACCGAGGGTGATTGACCGTCATCTTGAACTTCTTCCATTTTCTAATAATTGCGCCAACAGTTGTTGCCTTCTCACCAAGCTGCTTGCCTATTGTCCTGTAGCCCATCCCAGCCTTGTGCAGGTCTACAATTTTATCCCTGATGTCCTTAAACAGCTCTCTGGTCTTGGCCATTGTGGAGAGGTTGGAGTCTGTTTGATTGAGTGTGTGGACAGGTGTCTTTTATACAGGTAACGAGTTCAAACAGGTGCAGTTAATACAGGTAATGAGTGGAGAACAGGAGGGCTTCTTAAAGAAAAACTAACAGGTCTGTGAGAGCCGGAATTCTTACTGGTTGGTAGGTGATCAAATACTTATGTCATGCAATAAAATGCAAATTAATTACTTAGAAATCATACAATGTGATTTTCTGGATTTTTGTTTTAGATTCCGTCTCTCACAGTTGAAGTGTACCTATGATAAAAATTACAGACCTCTACATGCTTTGTAAGTAGGAAAACCTGCAAAATCGGCAGTGTATCAAATACTTGTTCTCCCCACTGTATATGGGGCAATTTAGCAATTAGAACTTATCTGTAATGGTTATGATAAATTAGACATTGTTGCATGCTGTTGGCATACAGATAAATGCGCACATATATTTTTTCCCAGTCTGGGCCTTGTGTACAAAAAATATTGTTAGTTTTTTATTTGAGTACTCGAACAGTAAAAAAATAAGTAAAATGCCCATCCCTACATGGATAACAGACAATGCGTTATCAAAGGGTCTATATTAATAATAATGACCAATGTTGAAATGTATAGTTTCAACGGTCTAAACAATGAACAGTTGCCTTTTTTGGTATATTAAACATTTTTTGGCCATTCTTAATTTTTTTTTAAAAATTTTACAAAGCGTTCTCTCATATTACTATATATAATTTGTAATGGAACTATACAAACTTTCACTGTGAAAATTATTTTATCTTTTTCCCCATTCATACGTTGTTCTTCATCCTAGATTCCAGTGCAGTGCTCTCCCTTGACAGTGAAAAATGTATAATGTAATTTCTGCTCCATTTATTTCCATGACAGCACCAAGCTTTCTCATCCACTACCAGACAGTTCAAAAACCTTCAAGCTTTACCTCCCATGCTGGGGCAATATTGTGCGTAAATCTCATGCTCCGATTATCATGGATGAAATTTGTATAGCACAATTAGATTGAAAGCTTAATTATAATGGCACCCCATGTCTTTACAAATCACCCTTTGAACTGCTGAAATGTTTACAGCGGAAGAGCCCCCAAATATATATCCTAATCTGAATTTAATGAGCAACGGAGCCCTCTGCAATAAAATGCATCAACAGTAACCCCCTAACCCATATCAAAGCGCGTGCATGCACACACAAACACTGAAAAGACACACACACACCTTAAAAACCACAACCACAATTGTTGATTAAACTGGAATACAGAAAATTTGATTGCAAATCTCAGATCTGGGAATTAACAATGTGATACGGATTGTCTGAAGCTGCAATTCCAATACAAATAGGCCACATTTCAGAAAATAATATTGTTAGTGATGTTAGTATTCTCAGAGAAAAAAACAGTGATTATTATATATATATATATATATATATATATATATATATATATACAGTGGGGGAAAAAAAGTATTTAGTCAGCCACCAATTGTGCAAGTTCTCCCACTTAAAAAGATGAGAGAGGCCTGTAATTTTCATCATAGGTACACGTCAACTATGACAGACAAAATGAGAAAAAAAAATCCAGAAAATCACATTGTAGGATTTTTAATGAATTTATTTGCAAATTATGGTGGAAAATAAGTATTTGGTCAATAACAAAAGTTTCTCAATACTTTGTTATATACCCTTTGTTGGCAATGACACAGGACAAACGTTTTCTGTAAGTCTTCACACTGTTGCTGGTATTTTGGCCCATTCCTCCATGCAGATCTCCTCTAGAGCAGTGATGTTTTGGGGCTGTCGCTGGGCAACAACTCCCTCCAAAGATTTTCTATGGGGTTGAGATCTGGAGACTGGCTAGGCCACTCCAGGACCTTGAAATGCTTCTTACGAAGCCACTCCTTCGTTGCCCGGGCGGTGTGTTTGGGATCATAGTCATGCTGAAAGACCCAGCCACGTTTCATCTTCAATGCCCTTGCTGATGGAAGGAGGTTTTCACTCAAAATCTCACGATACATGGCACATTCATTCTTTCCTTTACACGGATCAGTCGTCCTGGTCCCTTTGCAGAAAAACAGCCCCAAAGCATGATGTTTCCACCCCCATGCTTCACAGTAGGTATGGTGTTCTTTGGATGCAACTCAGCATTCTTTGTCCTCCAAACACGACGAGTTGAGTTTTTACCAAAAAGTTATATTTTGGTTTCATCTGACCATATGACATTCTCCCAATCCTCTTCTGGATCATCCAAATGCACTCTAGCAAACTTCAGACGGGCCTGGACATGTACTGGCTTAAGCAGGGGGGACACGTCTGGCACTGCAGGATTTGAGTCCCTGGCGGCGTAGTGTGTTACTGATGGTAGGCTTTGTTACTTTGGTCCCAGCTCTCTGCAGGTCATTCACTAGGTCCCCCTGTGTGGTTCTGGGATTTTTGCTCACCGTTCTTGTGATCATTTTGAACCCACGGGGTGAGATCTTGCGTGGAGCCCCAGATCGAGGGAGATTATCAGTGGTCTTGTATGTCTTCCATTTCCTAATAATTGCTCCCACAGTTGATTTCTTCAAACCAAGCTGCTTACCTATTGCAGATTCAGTCTTCCCAGCCTGGTGCAGGTCTACAATTTTGTTTCTGGTGTCCTTTGACAGCTCTTTGGTCTTGGCCATAGTGGAGTTTGGAGTGTGACTGTTTGAGGTTGTGGACATGTGTCTTTTATACTGATAACAAGTTCAAACAGGTGCCATTAATACAGGTAACGAGTGGAGGACAGAGGAGCCTCTTAAAGAAGAAGTTACAGGTCTGTGAGAGCCAGAAATCTTGCTTGTTTGTAGGTGACCAAATACTTATTTTCCACCATAATTTGCAAATAAATTCATTAAAAATCCTACAACGTGATTTTCTGGATTTTTTTCTTCTCAATTTGTCTGTCATAGTTGACGTGTACCTATGATGAAAATTACAGGCCTCTCTCATCTTTTTAAGTGGGAGAACTTGCACAATTGGTGGCTGACTAAATACTTTTTTCCCCACTGTATATATATTAAACAGTTGTCTTTATTTTCTGAGGTCAATTATGCAGCCTAAAATATGTTGCATCCTACTCCTGGAAATGTACTGACAGACCATCAATACTTACACCATATAACAAGTCTACATCTGTCAAATAATTTGAGCAGTGACACAATAATCTAATGAATATTTCCATGCCAATTTCTAAGTACTGACATTCTAAGAACACCAACCTTGATGGTTAGGAGAGTTCCGATTGGTTGACTTCTGGAAACTCGGCCCAATTAGATCTGCTGGTCTGTGATTGGAGGCTCGGTCTACATTGTCCTGCTGAGAAAAAAGCCAACAGAGCAGTCATGCCAAAAGCGTTATTCACAACTTCAGCATCACATCATAACACTGGGTTTGTCCTTGTCTATCTAGTCTAACACTCAGAGGAACATTCATTTGGTTAAGACCTTACTGTATGTAGTATCAATCTGGGAAATCATGAGGTTGAGAAAACAACACAATCTCATTGTACAGTGCCTTGCAAAAGTATTCATCCCCCTTGCCGTTTTTCCTATTGTGTTGCATTACAACCTGTAATTTAAATGGATTTTTATTTGGATTTCATGTAATGGACATAGACAAAATAGTCCAAATTGGTGAAGTGAAATGAAAAAAATTACATATTTCAAAAAATTCTACAAAATAAATAACGGAAAAGTGGTGCGTGCATATGTATTCACCCCCTTTGCTATGATGCCCCTAAATAAGATCTGGTGCAGCCAATTACCTTCAGAAGTCACATAATTAGTTAAATAAAGTCCACCTGTGTGCAATCTAAGTGTCACATGATCTCAGTATATATACACCTGTTCTGAAAGGCCCCAGAGTCTGCAACACCACTAAGCAAGGGGCACCACCAAGCAAGCGGCACCATGAAGACCAAGGAGCTCTCCAAACAGGGCAGGGACAAAGTTGTGGAGTTACAGATCAGGGTTGGATTATAAAAAAAATATCTGAAACTTTGAACATCCCACGGAGCACCATAAAATCCATTATTAAAAAATTTAAAGAATATGGCACCACAACAAACCTGCCAAGAGAGGGCCGCCCACCAAAACTCACGGATCAGGCAAGGAGGGCATTAATCAGAGAGGCAACAAAGACACCAAAGATAACCCTGAAGGAGCTGCAAAGCTCCACAGCGGAGATTGGAGTATCTGTCTATAGGACCACTTTAAGCCGTACACTCCACAGAGCTGGGCTTTACGGAAGAGTGGCCAGAAAAAAGCCATTGCTTATTGAAAAAAATAATGGTGTTCGCCTAAAGGCATGTGGGAGACTCCCCAAACATATGGAAGAAGGTACTCTGGTCAGATGAGACTAAAATTGAGCTTTCTGGCCATCAAGGAAAACGCTATGTCTGGCGCAAATCCAACACCTCTTATCACCCCAAGATGTTTTTCATCAGCAGGGACTGGGAAACTGGTCAGAATTGAAGGAATGATGGATGGCGCTAAATACAGGGAAATTCTTGAGGGAAACCTGTTTCAGTCTTCCAGAGATTTGAGACTGGGACGGAGGTTCACCTTCCAGCAGGACAATGACCCTAAGTATACTGCTAAAACAACACTCGAGTGGTTTAAGGGGAAACATTTAAATGTCTTGGAATGGCCTAGTCAAAGCCCAGACCTCAATCCAATTGAGAATCTGTGGTATGACTTAAAGATTGCTGTACACCAGCGGAACCCATCCAACTTGAAGGAGCTGGAGCAGTTTTGCCTTGAAGAATGGGCAAAAATCCCAGTGGCTAGATGTGCCAAGCTTATAGAGACATACCCCAAGAGACTTGCAGCTGTAATTGCTGCAAAAGGTGGCTCTACAAAGTATCGACTTTGGGGGGGGTGAATAGTTATGCACGCTCAAGTTCTGTTTTTTTTTGTCTTATTTCTTGTTTGTTTCACAACAAAAAATATTTTGCATCTTCAAAGTGGTAGGTATGTTGTGTAAATGAAATGATACAAACCCCCCAAAAAATCCATTTTAATTCCAGGTTGTAAGTCAACAAAATAGGAGAAATGCCAAGGGGGGGTGAATACCTTCGCAAGCCACTGTATGTTTGGCTTGCAGTACATGTGCGGCCAAGCGCGCGTGTGTGTGTACAGGCCTATACTTGGTTCTCCTCCTGCCGGTCTAAACCAGAGCATCCCCTCAGAGCAGGGCAGGGCACCACCATGACACAACACACCAAGTTGCCTCTTCTTCCACCCAGCCACCCCATGTTTTAGGCTGGATATGAGATCAGGGTAAAGAGACTAATGAACTAGAACCACCTTCTGGGTTGAGTAAAAATACTCCATACTAAGCTGTTGTCTTCAGTCAAGGCCTAGGAAGCAGTTACTGTTGTAGTAAGCTGTTGTCTTCAGTCAAGGCCTAGGAAGCAGTTACTGTGGCAGTAAGCTGTTGTCTTCAGTCAAGGCCTAGGAAGCAGTTACTGTGGCAGTAAGCTGTTGTCTTCAGTCAAGGCCTAGGAAGCAGTTACTGTGGCAGTAAGCTGTTGTCTTCAGTCAAGGCCTAGGAAGCAGTTACTGTGGCAGTAAGCTGTTGTCTTCAGTCAAGGCCTAGGAAGCAGTTACTGTTGAGGTAAGCTGTTGCTAGCTAGTTTGTCCTAGGAGATGGGTTGTTATTTTACTTGAAATGCATATGGTCCTTTTCTTTGCTGGATCTTTGTAGAATTTTGACCAGTAGTCATACAAAATCGTGTGATTAATCCACAGATAAAAGGGGAAGCCTAGTTAGTTTTTAGTTAGTTATCGTTGATTAATCTCTCCTCGTTCATCTTTTAAGCACCCACTTTGGTTTGTACGCTTGTGAAAAACCAATGAGAAGATTGCTGCGCGTCGAGCATCTCAAATAGACCTAAGTTAGTCCACAGCAGAAGGACTAGTTTTTCAGTCTATAGGATATTAATCCGGGCATAGATTGTGTTCAGAAGAACGGTGTCCAGAGGAGATAGTACAGGTGTGAAAAGCGATCCACAGGGAGAACCACAGTGTTGAGAGCCAATGTTCAGAGTTCTCCCCCGTGTTTATGCTCGTTGTTCGGTAGATAGGCTAGTTGTTTCCTTTAAAGCAACTTTGCTTTGTTCTGCCTCAGAGGTAGGCCTAAACAGCGAGTAGCGGAGAACTTAATACGATTACAGGGCTTCCCACAGAAACACATGCTCCCAGAGAACACTGTCTTCTTGGACAAAAAAAATCCCTACAAAAACAAGTGTGGGAGATCCATAATGTCAGCACTGATTGGAGTACTCACAGCATGCCCCAGGAACAGAATGTACTGTGGTCTACTACTGAGTTTGGCTTGCTAGGGTGCTCACACACACACACACACACACACACACACGTCAACACTAAGACCTCTTTTGATATGGCAGAAAAAGCTGTAGCTCTTGTAATGCCTCAGTGAGAGAGGTAATATGATTTATGAAATGGTTTTGTTGTGAAATTGAAGAGGGTTGAACATTCTTTCGTAATTTTGTACACTGGTTTTCATGGTCGACCCTTGGTAAGTATGATTCACAACTTGAAGGAGCCCACTTCAATAAACAAACACTACACAATCTTAGTTAGGCCTCTGGCCACATAGCCTACTATCACAAAATGTGTAATAATAACTCTTCTAACCAAAAAAGTAGCATCTACGCCATCTAAATCCCAACATTTAAGTTCCGTTTTTAATATGATCTAAATCAACTCACTGAGAAAAAGCAGCAGCAGTATAGTGGCCCTCTACACTCTCGTCCTCCTGACTCCAAGCTAATCCCAGTGCAAAGTGTCTGGACATAGTCTACACCACCAGACTAGACAGGGCTAAAGGTCCAGCTACCAGAGTGTGACTGATCCCTCCAGCCCAGCCCCGACCGACTCCCCCCACCCAAACGGCTGCAGCCAGTGACATGCTTGCTGGGACGGGGCCAGCCATGTATGCCAGTCCCAGCGAGCCCAGGGTTCAGCTCCAGTGAGCCCCAGCCCCCCGGAACCAAACGCACCTCAGCCTTTAACGCTGGTGCTCTATACGGCTCTCTGGGACTGGTCTGGTTAGAGCGCTAGACCCTCATCTGCTGGGGACTGAGGCATTGTCTTCCCCTTCCTCTGTTTAGAAAACATCCCCCTCCCTAACCCTTCCCGGGAATTAGCAGACCTTTAAAGCATACGTTGGGTTGGTCTGGACTGTCAACAAAAAGCCCAACGATCATACATCCTTTGACACCCTCTTGGCAATTGACTGAATGTTAACCTTGGAGATTTGGGAGCCAAAAAATAGGACTCTCTGTTTTTGCATAATTCTCAGCCATGTTTAGAGGGGTGGTATGCGCACATCCATGAAAAAACTTTTCCTAGGTGCTGGATCCGAGAAGACAACATAGAACAAAAAGTAAATCTGCACGCTGGTATAATGCTCCCAAAGATTTTAATAGGACTACGACAATGTTTTGTTCGCTTCGACAGGATAATTCTTCTCAGCCATGCCAACTCTTACAACAATATTACTACTCAATATTAACATGGGGTTGGAAATGAACTGCTCAATTCAGACACTCTGAGAAGAAGCTATTGACCTAACCACTACATGTTGGGTTTAGAGTGGTAAATAAAGTACAGCGACCAACCCACTACAACACTTTGTTCTGGTAATGCTATCTAAAAACATGGCCACCTACATTCCACTCCATAGAAATAGAATTAATAGAATAATTCTATATTTTTCTATGATCTACTCTGCCACAAACTCAAACGTATGGTTAGTACGTAGAGAGGGGTCATAGTAAAGTTGGGGTAAGATTTATGAAAAGGGGCAGATATAAGGCAGATATGGGACCAGGACTAAGGTAGGGGCCAAGACAAGGTCAGGGTTAAGGGTTTAGAACAGGGACAGTGCAAAGGTTCAGGCTGAGGTTGGGGGTTTGAACAAGGTCAAGACAAGGCCAATGTTAGGTTTGTGGTGTTGAAAGGGGAGTGTCTGACACAATAATCACACATGGGTCCTTCATGGAGCTTTGCTAAGAAGAAGCACTATGCTTTGGGATTAAAAATTTACTTGTGTTGTGTGCGATAAGTGGAATTCAAAGACTATTGATTTGCTGACAGTCCTCGTAAGGGCTAGTCTGTTAGAATATAATATTCTTAAACCCCCTGAGAGCAATTTGAGATCCTTATTAGCCTACATAATTAACTAAGAAGATTTAGTTCAATTTGGACTTTCCTCACTATGCTGTCTCTGTGGAGGATGAGAATAAGAGTAAGTGTGGCCTATTATTTGCTTCCACAGTAATGGGTGGATATAGGATAGCCTAACAGCTGTTAGGTACAGTAGGCTACTGTCATTCCTGTATTGCTATCGTCCGGCATTAACACACCCAGTACAATATAAAATAAACATAGCCCCTTTCCATATGCAGGGCTACCTCACTGAACAAGTAGGGACCTATTCATGTTTAGGCCTAGGTTCTATTATGGTAGGCATATTCATAATACTCAACACTGACTCACTTTCCTTAATAACTGACGTTATGGTTTTGCATAGTGCATTAATAACTTTTATGAGGCATTTCCTAAATGTTAGCTCTCTATAAAACCAGCATAAAGATAATTTACATTTCTCCCACCTTCAACTTCCATTGGTCATGCTATTATGTTCAAAAGTCACATTGTTTAACTCTCTTGAATAAAAACAATAACAACATGTGGTCCAATTGTCATAGTTACATTTCATTGCATGGTAACCTAACTACATGGAGATGTATTGTGGACTAGAGGCTAGGGTGAAATAGCCTACTCTACTGCTAGATGATGTCAAACTCCTAGTCTAGTAGCCTAATTCAGTAGGATACTTAGTCCTCCAACATCATGGTAAAGTCACATTTCAATTTAAATAGCAGATTTTATTGCAGTATGTTTATATAGATACGCCTACTGTTTCCTCTGAGGTTTCTCTGGTAGAGAGAGAGATGCTTTGAAACACTGAACTTGTTTTTTATTTTACAAGTCAGGGCACATTTGTAAAGTAACCCACTAGATGCCTAAAATTCATCCTGATTCAACAAACGCTGCTCAACCCAAACCTTTCCTGTCGGTCTGTGCCACAAAAATAAAGCAAAATAACCCGATTTTTGAATCTCCCAATTTGCTTCCAAGAAAAACCAAAACAAGAAAGCTTGACTTCCAGGAACAGGAAACCATATGTGTCTGCCAGAATAATCCCCACATCATTCACTCTAAAAACATCTATAAAACTCAAGGCAAAAAATTTACTGCTCTGCGAAGACCGATGTGTTTCAGAAAATAAGATCGGCTTTAACGGCTACAGCAGTGTGAAGCCAGAACCTCTGTCCCAAATGGCACGATATTTGCTACATAGTGCACTTATTTTGACCAGAGCCCTATGGGCCTTGGTCAAAAGTAGTACACTACATGGGGGATAGGATGCCATTCGGGACACAAACAGAGTCAACATGGCAGCCGACCAGATGATAAACCTATAGCTAACCTATATATTTCTCTGCAGAACTTTGACTCATGCTTATATGAGAAATGTTAAAATGTGCTGCTTCACATTGCCAAATTTGCATTTCACCTCTGTCATTTCCATTGAGCTTGTCCTTGTAATCGTATTCTTGTGAGTTCAATTCTTTGAATCGTTTAAAGCTGCAATACAGTGCATTCGGAAAGTATTCAGACCCCTTGACTTTTTCCACATTTTGTTACGTTACAGCCTTATTCTAAAATGGATTAAATTGTTTTTTCCCCCTCATCAATCTACACACAATACTCCATAATGACAAAGCAAAAACAAGTTTGCAGAATTATTTTGCAAATGTATTACAAATAAAAAACGGAAATATCACATTTACATAAGTAGTCAGACCCTTTACTCAGTACTTTGTAGAAGCACCTTTGGCAGTGATTACAGCCTTGAGTCTTCTTGGATATGACGCTACAAGCTTGGCACACCTACATTTGAGGAGTTTCTGCAGATCCTCTCAAGCTGTCAGGTTTGATGGGGAATGTCGCTGCATAGTTATTTTCAGGTCTCTCCAGAGATGTTCGATTGGGTTCAAGTCTGGGCTCTGGCTTGACCACTCAAGGACATTCAGAGACTTGCCCTGAAGCCACTCCTACGTTATCTTGGCTGTGTGCTTAGGGTCTTTGTCCTGTTGTAAGGTGAACCTTCGCCCCAGTCTGAGGTCCTGAGCACTCTGGAGCAGGTTTTCATCAAGGATCTCTCTGTACTTTGTTTCGTTTATCTTTTCCTCGATCCTGACTAGTCTCCCAGTCCCTGCCGCTGAAAAACATCCCCACAGCATGATGCTGCCACCACCATGCTTCAACGTAGGAAGGGTGACAAGTTTCCTCCAGATGTGACGCTTGGCATTCAGGCCAAAGAGTTCAATCTTTGTTTCATCAGACCAGAGAATCTTGTTTCTCATGGTCTGAGAGTCTTTAGGTGTCTTTTGGCAAACTCCAAGCGGGCTGTCATGTGCCTTTTACTGAGGTGTGGCTTCCGTCTGGCCACTCTACCATAAAGGCCTGATTGGTGGAGTGCTGCAGAGTTGGTTGTCCTTCTGGAAGGTTCTCCCATCTCCACTGAGGAACTCTGGAGCTCTGTCAGAGTGACCTTCGGGTTCTAGATCACCTCCCTGACCAATGCCCTTCTCCCCTGATTGCTCAGTTTGGCCAGGTGGCCAGCTCTAGGAAGAGTCTTGGTGGTTCCAAACTTCTTCCATTTAAGAATAATGGAGGCCACTGTGTTCTTGGGGATCTTCAATGCTGAATACGTATGTAAATAGGTTATTTCAGTTTGTATTTTTTTTTTATACATATGCAAAAATGTCTAAAAACCTGTTTTCGCTTTGTCATTATGGGGTATTGTGTGTAGATTGCTGTAACATAACAAAATGTGGAAAAAGTCAAGGAGTCTGAATACTTTCCGTATGTCACTTTTTGGGCGACCCGACAAAATTCACATAGAAATGTGAGTTTTAGATCTATCATTCTCATTGAAACAAGTCTAAGAAGCGGCAGATCTGTTCTATGTGCACTATTTCTATGCTTCCCTTGCTTTACTTTAGTTTTGTACACATTTTCCATTTTAGTCATTACCAGATGCTCTTATCCAGAGCGACTTACAGTCATACTGTGCATAATGTGGAAGTGCATACATTTTCATATTTTCGTACACCAGCTTCAAATAGCTAAAAATACAATATGTTTGGTTATGGAAAATATATTTCACAGCAGTTTAGATGGTACAATGATTCTTTACACTATACTTGCTTGTTTTGTCACATAAACTGAAATTAGGCAAACTATTACCATTTTGGTAATACTTTACTTGACACCCAGTGTCATAGCCTGTCATAACACTGCCATGACCTATTTATTTACACCTGTTTTGACATATATTGCATTATTTTATGGCTGGTTATGACACCTACATAAGAATTCGTTTTTTCCCTGCCAAGAAGTTTCCTTTCGTTTGAGTTCTTAAGTTCTTAAATATTTTGTTGTTGTTGTAATGAATTCTTTACAGTCATGATTTTTGCATCATATTTTAAAAAACACTGTCATGAAGCATTATGACCATCCTGTGTCTCTTTACTTGGACTAAGAAAATACACTTTATGACACTGTCAAGAAGCATTATGAGCATCATAATGCCAGATAGGCCTATCACATACATGCCCTTATATCCGTCATCAGTCAAAAAGAGGGTGTCTTGTCCTGCTCCTGCATTCATCCCAGTCAACTGCAACAGAGCATTGCGGTAGGTGCATGTCTGACATCAATGTGTGCGCAATTACATGCTAATTTAACATGGTCAATAAAAAAATATATATATATAAACATACTGTTGACACATAGGTTATGGTGTAATGGAATGTTTTGCCTTGTGTGGTATGTTTTTACACTCTTATGTAGGTATCATAACCAGCCATAAAATAACACAATATATATCACAACAAGTCTAAATATATGTGTCATGACAGTGTTATGACCATATTATAACAAGTTATGTCAGCTGTTATGACATATTATGACATGGTTATGACCGTGTCATAACATGTTATGATGCTGGGTGTCAAGTAAAGTGTTACCCTTTGTAGCAACCAGGAAATGGCTGAGCGATTTCTGCATAGTGCATCTTTAAATGTCACTTATTTTCTTTAGAGTTTAGGCCTTCACGGAATCATATTTATATTTTACAGTCAGTATAAATTGAAACAGTTAACCATCTTGACAAATAGAAACTACTTTAGCAAGTAGGCCAACCCCTATTTCCAAGAAATATGCCTAGTCTATTCAGTATACTAAAACATTAAACTAACCACAATACTATTTAACACAGACTCTTGAGCTCAATACTAAGTCCACATTATTACATATTTACGAACCTCATTGCATTGGCTGTTTTCGAGTTGCGAACATACTGTATGTTACAATAGTCAGAGCGACTCTGTAGCACCATTAACGGTGAGAAGCACCATCAAAGCGCCTCATGCACAGGAGATGGTTTGAGTTTAGATTCCTGGAAGGCTGTATTAGGCTGTGACGGACCTATGATCTTGTTTCTACTATCATATTAAGCTCCTCAACCTGTAAAAGCATTGTAAAAGCATTTCACCTTTTGAGAGAGCAGGTAGGGCTGTTCACTAGGACAGAGGTTACAGGCGGACAAGAGCAGAGAGATTACCATGGATAACTAATGACCAACAGACACAGACAGTTTCAAAGTTGTTGCACTTGACTTGTTGCAAAATTGTAAAAATTAGCTAGTAGCTAGCAAGGCAGCCTTGCTACAATAATAGTAGGCTATGGAATGTATACCCTCATATGGAGGATGTTCTCAGGTAACATTATGAACGTTTTTGAGGATGTATTGAAGTCAAGTGTATTTTGCTTGTGTAACAGGGTTGGTTATGTTTCCACTTGACACTGCAGAAGTATGTATTCAATGTTTATGTATTCCTATTGGTTGGCTGAATGTACATATCAATAACGTGCTATACCATTGATTACGCTTGCAGATAGGGGGAGATTGCGAACGTCAATTCTTCCCAGTCTGATATTGACATGCAAGCGGTAGGTCACGTTCTGAAATACTGTATTCTATTTTCATATTTACAATGTGTACGAGTTCACTATGTACATGTTTTGATGTATAAATATGTGTACGGTGCCTGTTAGATATTGGGGCATCCTGGGATGTGCTTTTGTATGTTATTGCTGTAAGAGCGAGTTAGCTAGCATGCTCTAATTGTAATGGTCGCATTATCTCCCTGCTAATTCAGTTATTTCCATGCTAACAGACGAATCACGAATCTACAGCCATCAACATACTGTTTTCCTGCACATCATGTGCTTCCTTGTGTTTATCGTCAGGTACTTACATGTATTATATTTTGTTTTAAAAAAGCTCATTGTTATGATGTTTGATTGCAAAATGCCCAGTCTGATATTGACATTCAAGCGACAAATCACAAATCTACAGCCATCAACATACTGTTGTCCTGCACATCTAATGTGGGTCCTTGTGTCTATCGTCAGAATAAAGACCTATCAACTGGGATCGCTGGCTGGACAGTCCTTTCTTTAAAAAGCTACACCAGTGAAAAATGGCTTGCACCGCCAGTGAACCTTCACGTAACTGTCTCACAGTCTTTGTATGTCTGCCACTGGTGGCAAACCCAGTTACCCCTCTGGGGATCAATAAAGTTAATTCGACAGACACTGTGACCCAAAGACCCATTAGAAGCAAACCAAGAGCGAGAACGCAATCCATGTGTCCATTAACTACTAAAGATACAAATTAAACTTAACCCTACACGTAGGCCTACAACAATTACAGTGGGGTCTGAAATAATTGACACCCTTGATAAAGATGAGCAAAAATGACTGTATAAAATAAATAATTAAAATACTGAGCTACATTGTACGCTAAAACAAATGGGGACATTTTACTATTTTATACTAATTCAATTGCTCAGAGAAAGAGATTTTGTTTAAGAAGTAATCTTTTTTTTTTTAAGGTAGGGGGCAAAATTATTGACACTGCTAAAGATTCTGAGAAATAATGTAGTCAAAAGTTTAGTATTTGGTCCCATATTCCAAGCACGCAATGACTACATCAAGCTTGTGATCTTTGACCCTCTGTAACTTTCTCACTCAATTCAGGGCACAATTCATTCAGGGCTATCCGTAATCATGGTAGCTCCACATTAATGTAGAAGTGTTTAGAAACATATTATATTCTTATTTACAATAAAAGTGACTCCAAAATGAAACAATACATTATTTACCATTAATTTGTATTGGCCACAAAATAATCTGAAACACAACCAAAACAAACTGCAAATGCATCCAACAAGTTTGTAAAGAGACAAGCTTGATGTAGTCATTGCACGCTAGGAATATGGGACCAAATACTAAACTTTTAACTACATTATTTATAAGAATCTTTAGGGGTGTCAATAATTTTGACCCCTACCTATTTGAAAAAAAAATATTATTACTTGCTAAACAAAAACTCGTTATTTGAGCAATTGTATTAGTATAAAATAATTTCCCCATACAATATAGTTCAGTATTTGAATTATTTATTTTATACAGTCATTTTTGCTCATCTTTATCAAGGGTGTCAATCATTTCAGACCCCACTGTATGTACTGCACTATTATATACTGTACCATATTTGATGACAGAAGTCTATCGATCCATCACTGACTGACCCAACACGGAAACATGATGCGACCTTCCAGATCTACCAAACAAAGAAAAACCAGACTTCTATTCATTAGGGCACGCAACGTAAAATGCATAAAAACCTTTTGAAACAAAACATTTAAAGTTTGTGTCAAGACCCTCCCTGTTTCAGACATTTTCTTCTGTTTGATGACTAATGAACACGACTCAGAAGATACAATTCACCTTCACTGGCATCCCACCGGCATCCCAGACCATAAGCACAAACTCATAACAGGACTACAAACACCTGACCTTTCACACAGTGTTTAATTGAAAGTAGAGCTGGGACGATAAACCGAAAATTATCGATCACTTTTGCTGATATCGTTCATTACTATAAGTAGCCTAAAGTAGAGAAATGTAAAGTTTGAAATGAAATACATTTGCTAATATGGGTGATTGATGGCAGTTGTCCCATTAACAAACTAGTAGCAGTAGTTTAAAGGATCATAAAACAATTTTTATAAACGTATAGTTCTATTTATCATTATCGCATCAATTCAGGCAATTTATTGCGATATGGATTTTGGTTCATATCCCCCAGCTCTAATTGAAAGTACAAAGAAACTGAGACATTTCCATCCATATAAAATCCAGTTCAATAGTCCTACTCAATACAGTAATTAAGTTGGTAAGCTTTCCTTGGAGTGCTGTGGCAAACCTTCAGTCAGCTTACCCAGCTCTCTCTCACTCCCTCTCCAACACCGCCTTGGAGCTGAGCCCAGAATCCCATAACATTTACTAGTTATATAACCCCAGGATAAAGAGGCTGTTTCTGCCCATTATTTACCAATTAAAAAACGGACAATGTGAATGAGCCCGTCGAGGAAGAGATCAGATGCATAGGCTAGCTACTTCTAGGAACTGTTGAACTAGTTGAGATACTTTGTGTTCAGCAGTTTAGCTGCATGACTAAACGAGTGTGTCTTATACTAGAAAAGTGGACATAGCCTATTCATATCCTATTCTTTAGCCTTAACCACAGTGAAAGCCCAAGGGGGTGGTGGATGACATGCTAAAATCCCCACAGCACAGGCTTCCTAAATAGCCCTTTAGGGCTGGATGGGTCGAACTCTCCCCTACAGGGCGAGTGACCAGGCTGATTGATAGCCTATTTCCCACTGAACTGCTGCATGTGGAAACAAACAACGTAAAATAAAATTTTAAAAAAGCCCCTCAAAACAATCCGGTTAATCCGTTGATTGAGGCCAACGCTGACGGTCTTACGTCGAGTCCAGATTCCCCATGCTGGGCCATGCACCATGTGAATCACCATCAATGTATTCAGCCCAACGGAATGTGCATCCATGCCACTGCCATTCATTGGCTCTTCTGTTTTCATTCATGCTCTGCCCCTAAATCTATTGGCCATGACAGGTACATTCACAGCAAGTTTTTTTTGCTACAGCCCAGCTGAGAGAGTGGGGCTCTGGTTTTTGCCCGTCTTCCCTCAGCTCTGGCTCTGGGGTGAGGGAGGGCTTATAGCAGGGGTACTGGGAGTGTTTAAACAGTCTTTTACTAACCACTCCATGTATAGTTTTATAAACAGTTCCATATGTTAGATGCATATAGAGTGTTTTCTTTTCTTTTTTTCACGTTTATGACCTGTGTAAATATGAGTTCCAAATCCCAAATGGTGCCGCTTCAGCAAACACTATAATATTACCACAGCTAATAAAGGGCTTATAAAACATGGCAGACCTGGGTTCAGATAGTATTTGAAATCCTTTTAACACTTTAGCTATGCTTGCTTGAACTTGCCTTGTGAAAAAGTACCAATGGAATACTCACAAAGGTGAAAACCCCGCCCAACTGGCACAGCAGCTAGGCTCAAGCAAACACTCAAAGTTACTGAAAGAAAGCAAATCATATTTGAAACTAGGTCTGATAGATGGTGAAGTTAGCTATGGTTTAAGCCAATAGTTTTAACATAAAACATCACCGTAGTAAATGAGAGTAATCGTAACATTCGTAATTGCTATTCCAAATTAATTGATATCTCTGACATATTAAAACATTTGAAATCTACAAATGAACACTCAAGACCAAAGAAAAAAAGGTCAATGTACTGAAATATAGATGGTACAAAACATCTAGTAAAAGATATGTATTATTTACCTGATAATTTGGATGGTGTAGAAAATAATCTGGACATCCGGCTACAGCCATGTTATGGAGCTATTTCTCAATCTCTGTTCTTTGGGTTTTCACATTCACTTTTGATAGATGATGCAATAACCTGTAGAAGAAAACAGGAGAGATTAATTAAACTAGATATGCAAAAATGTTGCTAACGGGTTCGCAATAAAACATTTGTTGCATAAAGCTTACTTCAGTTTTTGATTATTTTTTACAACTATTTTTACTGCATCAAGGATAGCATACACAGACGTTTCGGGTTAACATCCTTCTTCAGTGTGTATCTTCATGATGGACGTTAATTAAACTAAAATGCTTCAGAAGGAAAAGGAAGTCTCAAACAGTGGAGACTAATATAGCACAGAGCACATCTTAACCCACATAGATCTACAAGTCAGTAAACACTAGCCTAAACTGTAAACAGCTTCTAGCAGCTAACAACTCTCAGGTCTTAGTTAAAGGCTATGGTATGGTTGGTCAAAAGTTCTAAGTTGAAACCACTGTACTCATGTGGATAGAAATTAAACCTATAGTGAACGTACGCACTCCAAAATAAAGGTTTTATATGTTGCTTTTTTAATCATTCTTAAGAGGTTTATAGACTACAACTGACCACCTTTATCACCCGGCCTAGCTGGTGGTGTTGATCGTTCCAACCCAGTTGAAAACAGATACAAAAGGAAAAAGGAGGTGCAGATCAGATCATGTAGTATTTTGTTGCAACCACTCTGAGAATCCTGGTTAGTCAGACAAGGTCACATTTCAAAACTTATGAGAAACAGAAACAGCAACTGACACAACGATGCTGTTATTCCAAGCCCTTCAGCCAGTACTTTGCTGGTGCTTCCTGTGGGTGTTGACATGTAGCTAAAGCCTCATCCAATCCCTGGGTCAAGACAGGAGAAAGTTCAACAATAAGTTGGACCTTTGGTCTATTTGAACATCTTAAAGTCAGTATCCTATTAACCTCTTGGTAGCCTACACCTACAAATACAAACACTTGTAAACATTTCCCCCGAAATAAAGGCCCTATACATGACAGAGTCGTCTGCAGGCTTAGGCCTAGCACACTTTCTCACTGAATGAAGCTGAATGCCTTTTTGGAGTTTTGCCCCCCAACTCAAACCACAATTACCTTACAATACTTTTGTATACATGTACAGTAAGACCAGAACCATAGATTTAGCGAGTTTGGACATATACACTGAGTGGACAAAACATTAGGAACACCTTCCTAATATTGAGTTGCACCCCCTTTTGCCCTCAGAACAGCCTCAATTCGTCGGGGTATGGACTACAAGGTGTTGAAAGCATTCCACAGGGATGCTGGCCCATGTTGACGCCAATGCTTCCCACAGTTGTGCCAAGCTGGCTGGATGTCCTTTGGGTGGTGGGCCATTCTTGATACACAAAGGAAACTGTTGAGCATGAAAAACCCAACAGCATTGCATTTCTTGACACACTCCAACCGGTGCGCCTGGCACCAACTACCATACTGCCCTACCAAGCAAAAAGGCAGTAAGTGCTCATTTGGTCAAAAATTTGTTAATGTCATTTTTGCTACATTAAATACATGCTTAATCATGTGGACAAGTATCCTGCCTCTATTGTATTATGTTTTGGAGAACATGGGGGTAATGTTAGCAGTAACATAAGGTTACTGTGAAACCAAGGTAAATAAAAGCCATTTTTCTCAGTTCCACGCTATGAGCAGTTACTGCCTTTTTGCTTGGTAGGGCAGCATACCCCGGTCAAAGGCACTTAAATCTGTTAGCTGTTAAATCCATGTCTCAATTGTCGCAAGGCTTAAAAATCCTTCTTTAACCTGTCTCCTCCCCTTCATCTACACTGATTGAAGTGGATTTAACAAGTGACATCAATAAGGGATCATAGCTTTCACCTGGATTCTCCTGGTCAGTCTGTCTTGGAAAGAGCAGTGAATGTTTTGTACACTCAATGTAGATGGCGCTGAGTGAGACCCTCTTGATGACATTTCAGAAATACAAGTCTTTGGAGTTGCAGTAAGTCTAGACTGTCCCATGCCATGTAGTCATGGACTATTTTCAGGAATTCTAAGGATTTTCAGGCTGCCTGGCACTTTTACAGTGCTATTTACCGTCCCCCTGACCCTGCCTGATTACATAAGAAAGTAGAAGCTGGCTGCAAGTGTCACAGGCAGCAGCAACACCACTCCTACTCTTTCCAGCTCCACAACAAAAGAAGAGGCAGCCCCCTGAATGATGTCATGGTGGCCATAGATCATGTGGACCATCGTCAGAGCCACGAGAGAGAGAGATAGAGAGAGAGAGCCCTCCTTTTGTTAGTAGGTATCTGCTGTCAATTTATCAACAGGGGAAATACAGTAGCACAGCATTTTCATTCAGCACCAGTGCTGCCTTCCACTCTCATCAGATAGAGAACTAGAGCCAGGCAGGCCCAGGCCTTGATGCTGAGTGGAACTGACTGAACAGTTTGAGTTCCTCTGAAAAGATGCCTGTTCCACTGGGTCGTGGAGGCCCTCGCCACTAGCTTCAACAGAAAAGTAGTGGGTAGATTCCATTCGCTTTTTTCCTCATGCTGCCTCTCTCTGTGATTGAAAAACAAAGGAAGCAAAATCTTCTCCTGGGGTTCTGACTTACATAGAAAAACCTAGTGAAACAGACTTGGTAGGGTGAGGTGAGGTAGCAGAGATAAGGCCTGATGTGAGAAAGTACAGAGCGTTTTCTTGGACATTCTTCACCGCCATCTTGAGTAGTCAAGCAAACTTCAGCTAGGCAAACATTTCAATTAAAATATTGTTGTAGCCTAAACAATGATTTTATAGTTTACAACAGTTCCTCCAAGTTAAACAACTGTCTTTTCAGCATTACAGCCCGCCAGACCTGATAGTAAAATATGAATTATCCCCAAAATAGAAACAGCTGATTGGACATAAATGACATTCAAAGTCCTGAGCAACTGTCATCGTTTCCAATTTGTTGAGAAAGCACAGCATAATGATCCACTCATGAATATATCTACAATAAAGAGCTTGGCACTTGGATCAATAGAACCACTGAATGGGCTCACTTGTAATTAGTGTGTGTGTGTGCGGTGTGTGTCCTCCGTGTGTACACACCGCGCTTTGTACTGCTATGTGTGTCTCAGTCCCGGTCTGTGTGTGTTGCCCCACCGATGTAAGAGCCAAGGTTAATATACTGTCACATTGTGAGTGCTTGTTATAAACAATTCATTCTGTACTGTACGGGTGATCTTGAGAACACAAGACACATTGAACTCTTGCCCCTCGCCTATGACACTTAACAGTAAAGCCCTCATTATAGAGCTGGTCTGACAGGAGAGGCACAAAAGGCATACCTATGTGTGATAAACACTCTTTGCTGTGAGATATGGCTGGAAGGGCTTCCCTCCATGAATAAAATCAGAACATTTTAGTGTGGAACTCAAGTTCTTATGTTCTTATGTCACGTGCCTTGGGGGTGACTTGGCATAATTGGACATATTGACAAAAAACATATACCTATGTTTAACCATTCCTTTTCAGAATCAAAGTCATTCCATGAAGGGGGGGGGGGGGGATTAAAAGGGCCTTTGATTTGACTCATTCCACTTGAACAGAATAGTGAAATATGATTACCTGTGACCTTAACGGAGCAATTAGTCCCAAAGCATAGATCAACTAGAAAGGCTGGGGACTTCAGAACACTGTGTGCCACTGGTACTGTACCATCTGTATTAATTAGAGAGATTGTTGCTCAAGCTTGCATGAACGAAGAATGTAACTTCAAACAGAGCCTTAACAATAGACATCTTAATCACAGCTAGGCCTAATTATTACAGCCGTGTGAGAGCGGAGAGAGAGAGAATGCTAACTTTTAGCCTTAACTATTAAAGTAAGGGGTTCTCCTTCTCCGCTGGGCTCTTATTCAACAAGACAAATTCCCTCTGTCTGCTTGTGGGATTTCAAGTCTATATTTCTCCATGCCAGGGAGGGAGGGAGGGTTGCAGTCAGAGGTTTGAGGTCTAATCCTCGGGCTATGCTCAAGTTTCTCTTGCAGTTAACTCGTTCTGTTGTCTTTGCTTGTCTAGTCACACTGAGCGAGAGAACAACGGTAGGTCTATACTGTACGTGACGGTAAAACTATGTTGTGACGGTATAACAATCAATGTCATCTTAACACATGGTGGAAATGGAGTGACTAACAACAACAAAGCTACTGGACTGTACTTGGTCCGTGACATTATGATGAGAGCTGACTGCGTGCATTTCATTGGGATTCATTCTTCACATGTTATATTGGAACTATGCAGTAGTCCTACTGTGGCAGGCTCTGGGATTGCTTGCTTGGTCATTGTGGTACAGTAACAAGTTCAAGTGTGCTGATTCTTTACGTTCTAGATTTCAACCACACATTGACAGTCATACTGTGGTGGGATGGCTTGCTTTGCTTGGTCATTGTCGTACAGTAAGAACTTCATGTATGCTTACACTGGGAGGGGTAAGTTTTAATATCCTGCAGTGATTAGCACCAGAACAGAGGCAAAGCCCAGGCTTGGGATCACCATGAGCACTGGCTATTTAAAGTAAAGCCTAATTGAAACTGAACCAACATTTCTTTTGCATGTCGCTGCCGGGTTTAAGGCCCAGGCTGGGACCAGAGTGTAAGGGTTGGGGTGAGGTGTGACCCAGGTGCGGTGCAGGATATACAGTAGGCAGTAGGCAGAGATGGATCTTTACTGGTGGTCCCGAAGCCAAAATACAAAATAACGGACTTATCACAATAAAAGAAAGGCGGAGCAAATAAGTCTCCAAAAACCGGCTGACAGCCAAAATACGAAATACTACCTAAGACTGAAACAAATAACAAACAGGGAGAACACTTCTCAAGTACCTGTACATACTTATCCGATCAGACACTGAGTAGTACTGCTGGACATAGAGAAACTAGCAGAGAAAACTGAGCAAGGGAACACAGGGAAGTGAGGGCATAAATACACAGGTGAACCGATAGACACAGGTGACACCAATAGGATGATGATTAGTCCCGACTGTGAGTGAGGAGGTGCCTAAGGTTGTCGGAGGATGACACCTAGTGGGTCGCTCCGGAACTGCGACCCCCTCCTGTAACACCAGAGATGGGTGTTAAGGAGTATTTAGCAGACACACTGACTGCTTGGTCAGTGGCTGTGATTCCATTCAAGATCGAATCTCTCTTGGTTTACAAGCTTCTTAATCTAGCACAGATTTACAAACGGTGTCGTCAACTTCATTGCTTCCATTAACGCGGACTGAATGAAGGAATGGAACACCAAATAATTTCATTAAGGCCTACACTGGTATCAAATGGCCTATAGGCCTCAAATCTCTTGGTGAAAAATCTATACAAATGCCTCCATCAACTACAAACACCCTAATGATATGCATAACATAAACAGAACAGTTTAAAATAGATACTTGAGCAAATTGAACGTTAAAAATAAAATGTGGTCCTAAACAAGTGCCTAAACTTCAGGGAAGTAGAAAACTGCTAACACATTCTCTTGAATAGGCCTACATCCCAGTGTGAGTGGGAAATGGGGAAATATTCAACTTTTCACCTCATCTTTCTGGGCCAAGTAATTGAAGTAAAGCAGAAATCTATACTTTTCTTATGGCTCAGGTTGCCAAATATTGCCTTGTAAACAGAGTTGGTGGGTTGGGTTCTCTGGGACCTGTCTGTGTTCCCTCCTCTCCTCACACTGCCCAACTGCATAGCATTCACAGGGCTATACATTCCCCTCCCTTCCAAATTGGGGCACACTTCAAAATAGTAGGGCTATTTATAGTTCTGGGCGTCCAGAATCATAATAGCAAGCTGTGCAGCAGACTGGTACACAAGTCAGTCTAGTCATTACTACCCAGTAAGTTTACAGCACTATGCTTTCAGGCCTGAGATCTGTGACGTAGGCCTGTGGGATGTTGGGGGAAACTTTGAAATGGGCATATAGCCTGGATGTGTAATCTTGAAATACAAGCAACTGACACCTCACAGGTGTCTCCTACAGTCTGAGCCTTCGGCCAAAAATAGTGTGACTAAGATCAAACTGAAGGTCAATTGAAGTTGAATTGCTTCCATGTCTTCTTTTTTAAAGAAACATATATACGAAATAGCCTAACTCTGTCCTTCCGTCTTGGTTCTCAAATGCAAAGAATAATGGTGACCTCAAAGTCCATCAAAGATAAAGGATTAGTACTACCATGCATTGAAAGCCACTTGTTGGGTGGTAACCCTCAAGAGTGTGGCAATCTTCTAGTGGCATTGTTTCTCCAAGCAAAACAAAAAGCTTCACTGTATGTTGAACAAACAGTAAACTATGCGACCCTGCATTCTGGCCCACCTTAAAGCCACAATCTGTGTTTCAGCTCATTGAATGAACAGCAGGAAATATCCCAGATTGTGCCTTAAAGAGCATACGTAGGCCAGCTTCCATCTGAGCAGGTGAGGCCCGGCCTCGCAGCCTGTTACGTTGCCTGCATGCCTTACTGTCTTGCCTACCAACCTACTACACTGCCTGCCTGCTACACTGCCTGCCTGCGGATCATCCCCTCCATACCACACCACATGATTGCTGGACGAAGCTCACTGCAGTCCTCTTTGGAATGATGGGAGCAAATTCTTTCCACATAGGGTATTGGGTAAAAAAAAAAGGAGCAAGGCCCTGAATGGCATGCACTGATTTGAAGGCCAAAGAGTGGTGATGAGAGAAGGCCCTCTGGCAGTGTGCGGGCCGGGGCACTGGAATGTGCAGCCCTGGCCTGTTCAGCTGTGGTGCTGAGCTGCTTGGGCTATGAGGGAAACGGGAGCTGGAGCTGAGCTGGAGGGGAGCTGGGGCTGGGGAGCTGAGCTGCCTGGGAGGGGAACTGGGCTGAAGCTGCAGGGAAGCTGGGGCTTGAGAGGTTGGGCTGGGCTGGGACTGGGACTAGGCTGGAGACGCTGGGGCTGGGGAGGGGAGCTGGGACTGCTGCTGGAGGGGCTAGGAAGGAGGGGTTGGGGCTGGAAGGGGAGCTGGGGCAGCCAAGAAGTGAATAACAAGCATATTTATGGGCAGTTCCCTTCCCAGAGAGAGACTCCCTTACCAGACACCACCACCGTCCGACTGTAAGCCTGCTAGCTACTGAATCAGAATGGGCCTTTCTTCTGTTTCTCACAGTCATGGATGAAGTCAGATGGGGACCTCTATGTGGTCACAGAGCAGAGACATCTACCTGCAGTAACTGATTTGACGCCACTTATTATGGTTATGTCAATTGCTCCAAGATAAGTAAATTAATCAATGTAAACAAAACAAGGATGTGTAATAGTAGGCCTATAGGAGGATCACAGAGTCGTTATGTGCTTTGTATTCAGTCAATCTTTTGAAATAGACTGGCTAGTGTGACTGGATAGTCAGTGTAATCGCAATGGTCTATAAAAAGGCCAGTTGAATTAGGACTGGCAGGCCTAGTGGCATGACTTATGGCGTAGCACTGCCTGACATGACAGCGATGGCCCTCCCCTAGTCCCTTGGAGAAGGGAGTAGCTTCCAGAAGGACAACCAACTTATGGCGTAGCGCTGCCTGACATGACAGCGATGGCCCTCCCCTAGTCCCTTGTCCCGTCCCCCAGCATCAACTGATGCTGCATTCATATGCTCCTTGGAGATAGGAGACCCGGAACTATCGAACTTGGAGTACAATGATGTTTCTAGAGTTTTCCACTCGCATTTCCCACTTGAAAGCTCATTATGAACCGTTTTGGACATTGGAAACTCTGGGAGTCACGGCGCTCTCCGGGAGTTTCTCAGTCCCAACTGGAGGTCAATTGTACACCTCTATGACTCGCAGGCAACCATTCTATGGAGCGATTTCAGTGCCAACAGAACTTTAATTCCATAATTTTCCATTTTTATTAGGTTATTGAATTTGAATTTAATATGTTTTAATTTGTAATGCATAAATTGAATCATTGAATTCATAACGTCAACTAAATCCTAAGATTTTGGATCTAATGTGGGGTGGCAGGTAGCTTAGTGGTTAAGAGCGTTGTGCCAGTAACCGAAAGGTCGCTGGTTGTAATCCCCGAGCCGACTAGGTGAAAAATCTGTCGATGTGCCCTTGAGCAAGGCACTTAACCCTAATTGCTCCTGTAAGTCGCTCTGGATAAGAGCGTCTGCTAAATTACTAAGAAAATAAATAATGTTTGAACCATTTTGGCTATAAGCTATTAGGGCACCTTAGAAATGAGTGTCACAAAAATTGCAATTTGGCACTGAAATCGCTCCATACCATTCATCCTGACAGTAACATACCAACACAGTCTGTGACACCGTAGAAGAAGGTAGTGAAGGTCTCAGGCACTATGGTACTTCACAACACTCAACAAGAGTAGGTTATGAGCTGCCTGGGAGGGGAGAAACAAGAAAGGGAGGGGAGAAACAAGAAAGACAAGTAGATCTAATTGAGTGACCTTTGAGGTTGGTTTCTCAAGCAATATTAGTCCCTCTCATTGCAGCCTCAGCCTGCATGGCTTACCAGCATTAGCATGAGAGGCTGAAGCTCTAGCTGCACTTTGACCCCAGGAAGCTAAAGGACAGATAAGTAATTCATCAATGTAAACAAGCCAGGTCATTCTTCAAAGGTTCTGGAGAAAATCCAGACATGCCACAGGTGTTGTGTTGCTCATGTGAATCATTTCAGGTATTTGGTACAGGCTTACATTCACCAAAGACTGCCAGCCGGCACAACAGGGAAGTATTTTTTTATTTATTATACAGTGCATTCGGAAAGTATTCAGACAGCTTGACTTTTTCCACATTTTATTACGTTACAGCCTTATTCTAAAATGGATACAATTATTGATTTTTCATCAATCTAAACACAATACCCCATAATGGCAAAGCGAAAACAGGTTTTTAGAAATTTCAGACACAGACCACTTTGCTATGAGACTTGAAATTGAGCTCAGGTGCATCCTGTTTCCATTGACCATCCTTGAGATGTTTCTACAACTTGATTGGAGTCCACCTGTGGTCAATTCAATTGATTGGACATGATTTGGAAAGGCACACACCAGTCTATATAAAGGTTGACAATGCATGTCCGAGCAAAAACCAAGCCATGAGGTCAAAGGAATTGTCCGTAGAGCTCCAAGACAGGATTGTGTCGAGGCACAGATCTGGGGAAGGGTACCAAAACATTTCTGCAGCATTGAAGGTCCCCAAGAACAGTGGCCTCCATCATTCCCCTGCCAAACTAAGCAATCGGGGGAGATGGGCCTTGGTCAGGGAAGTGACCAAACCAAATGAAATAACATTTTATTTGTCACATGCGCCGAATACAACAGTGAAATGCTGTAAGAACCCGATGGTCACTCTGAAAGAGCTCTAGAGTTTCTATGTGGAGAAGGGAGTAGCTTCCAGAAGGACAACCATCTCTGCATTACTCCACCAATCACACCTTTTTGGTAGAGTGGCCAGACAGAAGCCACTCCTTAGTAAAAGGCACATGACAGCCCGCTTGGAGTTTGCCAAAAGGCACCTAAAGGACTCAGACCATGAGAAACAAGATTCTCTGGTCTGATGAAACCAAGATTTAACTCTTTGGCTTGAATGCCAAGCGTCACACCTGAAGGAAACCTGGCACCATCCCTACAGTGAAGCATGGTGGTGGCAGCATCATGCTGTGGGGATGTTTTTCAGCGGCAGGTACTGGGAGACTAGTCAGGATCGAAAGAAAGATGAAAGAAACAAAGTACAGAGAGAACCTTGATGAAAACCTGCTCCAGAGCACTCAGAACCTCAGACTGGGGCGAAGGTTCACCTTCCAATAGGAGAACGACCCTAATCACACACCCAAGACAACGCAGGAGTGGCTTTGGGACAAGTCTCAATGTCCTTGAGTGGCCCAGCCAGAGCCCAGACTTGAACCTGAAAATAGCTGTGCAGCGACACTCCCCATCCAACCTGACAGAGCTTGAGAGGATCTGCAGAGAAGAATGGGAGAAACTCCCCAAATTTAGTTGTGCCAAGCTTGTAGCGTCATACCCAGGAAGACTCAAGCCTGTAATCGCTGCCAAAGGTGCTTCAACAAAGTACTGAGTAAAGGGTCTGAATACTTATATAAATGTGATATTTCCGTTTTTTATTTTCAATACATTTGCATAAATGTCTAAAAACCTGTTTTTGCTTTGTCATTATGGGGTATTGTGTGTAGGTTGATGAGGGAAAAAAACAATTTAATCAATTTTAGAATAAGGCCATAACGTAACAAAATTTGGAAAAAGTAAAGGGGTCTGAATACTTTCCGAATGTACAGTAATAATAATAATAATAATGTAAACGGTTATGACGATTATTTTATTTCCGTGACGGTCTTCATCCATAACCGTCGGTTACACGATTATATGGTAATTGTGCCAGCCCTATTAAGGGCCACATTATGACCCACCCAAACGCCAACAAGAGCTCACACAGTTTTAAAAAAGCAGTGACGGTTGCAAAAGCAGCGTGTGAAACTCAACTGAACATACCTCCTCCCTCCCAAGACCCCATTGTTTCATTCTTACACCTAAATGACATATGTAACATCCAACTGACACTCACATGCACAGACTACGGATTGAGGAGACTGCTGCAATGGTAGGAAGTGCCAGACAGTGTACAAGATGCTGTTCTTTAGGGTTCATGGGCATCTCTGTCTTATCACTAACCTACATCATCATGTCCACATTGATCAGGGCAAATGACAAGAGGTTTATGTTTAAACAACTGAAGAGATGTAGCCTTGTATTTTCCAGCAGTATTTCAAGCTGTATGTGGAACACCATTTAAAAATCTGAAGTCAAGCAAGAACAGAGCAGCCCAATGTTGCTGAAAGATGCACCGTCATGCAAAATTCATCATTTAAGGAAGATTTTGGTTTGTGACTGCCTGCCTCTCTACAGTAAGGTGACAGTGTAACCTATTTTTAAGGTAGAAGCACTCAAAGGATATGTCAAATGAATCAAGAAAACAGTTTGCAGTTTGCTGAGAGACATGTCTTGAAGGGATGATAACTACTGGAATGCCAGAAGTTTTGCAACTATTTTTCTTTAAAGAAAAGAGGCAACGTTTCATTTGTTGTGCATGGTAGGCTAGATAAGAAAACCTAGCCAGATTCCACAACTTCATTAGATAAGGGTCCTGAGTGGAGTAAATCATCACTTTAAATCTGTGAAATTGCACAATACACAGTAATCTAATAGCAATTACACTGTAATCCATAGACAACACAAGCATTTAAGCATAGTTGAAGAATGTAACCTCAGTTTGCAGTAATTAGACATTCAATAAGCAAATGAATGCATATGAAAAGACTGAAGAGAATAAATAAACACCTACTTCTCCAATAAGGTTCTTCTGACCGTCTGTAGTACAGTACAGCCTTTAATTTACTGGACTGCGTTCCAAATGAACACTGCTATCTCTGTCATGACTGACTATTTTATCAGTGGATGGTTCAGATTGTGGTCGCACCTCAGTAGATGTGCTTGTTGCACATGTTGATTCTTCATTAATTGGCAGCGTCATTATTTTGGGGCAGCAGCGTAAAGAAGGTTATAAGAGAGAGCCTGATGTCATCGTGGAGGGCTGAATAGCAGAAGTGTCTGAGAAAAGCTTTGGGAGACATGGACAATCGCTAATTGGATGAGGATTTCATTGGGCCGGCTGGGAGAAATGACCTTATGCAATGTGCATAATGAATGGCTTGGACGGGAGGGAGATGTTATGCTTGTGCACAAGCCTGCTGCCAGGGTGGGTTATGCCTAGGCTATTTTAGTTTTTATTCAACTAAGAATTCAAGCTTTTATCTATTGGACGTGTTATTCAAAAAGTTTAAATAACATCAAGAAGTGTAAATATAATACATTATTATTTAGGCTACTGTACAATGGATCAAACATTCATGAGACTGATCATATGGACATATGAGAGTTTATAACTAACATTGAATAGCTTACATTGAGTTATGTAATAAACATGGCATAAACAATAGGGAATTTAGGCAAAAACAGCAAAAAGGATGAAGAGGCTTGCTGTATTTATGGTCTTTGGAATGTTCAACACAAACTTAATATTACCAGAAACACCCTATCCCTATGGTAGTACGGCCTTATAAAATCGGTTGTATTTCTTGCCCGATTCCATTTAGTTTTCCCCCCAATTTCTGTTTTCTCCATTTAGTTTTTCCAGGTTTCGTTTCCCCCCAAAAGAAAATCAGTTTTTCTCTCTCAAAATCACAACAAAATAGGATATAGGAAATAGTCCACAACAATGCTTAACCCTTTACACTCGTGGGAATTGGCCTATATGGATAGGGCTAAATTGAAATGTTTGTTACAGAAGAAATATGAAAAGCATATGCATAACCATGGAAGCAATTGAAAGGGAACAGTTTGGAGATTATGTGTAGAATTGCAACAAACCATTGACATCATGTATAGCATGTTACTGTACAGCCATTGCATTACAATTTAGGCGTTTATCAGTGCCCAAATCTTCAATTTTTTACCTGTATACGGGTACGAGAGTACAGGGCTACACCACATCAGGAGACCACTTTTGAGGTCTGTGAAAAATCTAAGAAATGTTGAATTTTGGGTGTAGTTACCCTTTAATGCAAGTGTGCACCAGCCAGAGACCATTGTTTGGTTAGCGGTGTTTCTGTAGCGCTCATGTGATTTAGATTTTACAAAACAAAGCAGAGCAGAGTTTGCAAAACAAATGGCCGCTGGATTGATGCAAATAATCATTATATCATTCTGCCAGGTCGGCAAAGGCTACTTTGTAGTTAACAAAGCCTTTCCATCTACCAGCAAACTGTTATCATTAGCATTATCACTAACGGCTACACAAAGTGTAAACTAGACATACGGACATACCGCACACACACAGACAGGGGCATTCCTGTCCCATTTCAGAAAGTTGCAGGAAAGAACAAATCACTAATCAGGTTTCCTTCCAACCTTTTTATGCGAGTAAAGTACATGTCAGATAAACAGGCCTGATGGAAAAAGCACATTTGTTGGTAAACTTTCCAAATGTCGGCAAAACAAAATACACTAGACAATGTGGGATCTTTTTGTGTCTGTAAAATTAATTATGCGAGAAATGGCAGTGGAACCGCCTTTATGCGCAAATATTGATATAATAACCATCATATCGAAGAAAACTTGGAGTCACGTGATGATATGTTGTGTGGTCCTCCCACTATGACTTGGGAAAGCATGCAGTTTGTTAGGCTACAAATTAAATAAATGATTATGAACTTCAGAGGGTGGTGAAAGTGCATGGTGATGAGGTTGATGCTCCTTTCCAATAAATATCAAGGGTCTTATTCTGGTGACATGATGATCGATGCTTGGTTGCCGTTTGACAAATAAAAAAACGTCTTGCTCCTTTGCCCTAAATTTCCTTATATAGATAACCTACCTACCCACACTGTATCTGCAAGCTATTGGCTAGAGCGCACGCACCAAGACCAGACTGGGCACATTCGCTATATAACACAATTTATTTTGTGACAAAACGGTCAGTATAGTTGAAAATGTGATGAAACCCCATTTAACTTCAATTTTTTTATTCAGTACATGGACATTTTACTGCAAAAGTAATTTTTATGTGCACTACGTCATCATGCACAGCCTTTTGGAAACACATCTCTGGTGGAAAAATGAGCATATTGTTTTTATTTTAGAATATTTGCTTGAAAATATGTCCCAATTGGATGGAAACCTTGCTACTTATGCATTTTGTTCATGTCTTATGATTAACTTGGGCAAATTAATGCCTTTTCTAATAATTTCAATACATTTAGTTGATTTCCTACGAAATTTAATAAAAAAAATTGTATTGTTGAATTCCGTTTTCATGTCTGGATTCCGTGATTCCATTCGCATTGTCCGCAACCCCGATTTTATAGGACCCTACCTACTGTATGTTATAAATCATTGAAATTCCTTTCTCCAAGTTCTCATCACTTATAGGTTTGGTGAAATATGTACTGATAATATGAGAAACGATGTACAGATAAAGCCAAATGATCCATTCAACTCTGAGAAGAGAATACTAATGATGTCCAGGCACAGCGATAAAATTCAAGAGCACAAAATGCCTCTATTGTTCTGAAGTTGCACCGGGGAAGAATGTCACTCAAAACCCTTTTGTTTTCATGAATACATCTCGCCAAGCCCACTAACCCTGGTTTGTTTTAGATTTTACAGCACAGATTCCAGCTCATAGTGGCTGAGTGACATTTTCTGGAACATTGCCATCGTTCTGCACCACTCTCCCTGTTCTTCCTGCACACAAACATACTAGCAGGGGTGTTCAGTTATCTGCTTTAGAAAATAAAGCATTCCTGCTTCTCAGGTTTCAGACAGATTTGGACCGGCTCCTTACATTGAGAAATTGAATCCACCATGCTGTGGTTGGTTGGTTAGACAGTCATTGCATCATTCTGCCTTCTGGGTAATCATGGGTGGATGATGGCGGGTGAGAGTACATGTCCATATTTATAGGACCAGTAGGCTAAATATATTAAATTGCCCTTCTGTAAATCAATTATAGACTACTTTAGCAACCAGAATGTAATTACTTAGCTATAACTGAGGTAGCTAGATAAAATAATAATTACATTGAAATGAAAGGTAAGTGACCCTGACAAACTAAGGCTTCTCTAGCTGCCCGCAAAGCTTTCTCATCTTGTCCTGCTGCCATGTAATCTAATAAAGGCATTACAACTTTTTTCATCCACAAGCCTTGGGGTTCTTTGGAAGTAGTTTTATACTTTGTACAATCTTTGACGCCTACCTACACAAGAAAAGTAGGCCTAGCCTATAACATCCCGGTTTGTTTTATGATTCAGCTACCCGTTTCCAAACAGCACCTACCACCACACCCACACATTCTGTTTCAAATTAGTTACTAGAATTGATTAGACAGAATACGGGAGGTGTGTCAACATCAGCTGTGCTCATAACTGATGAGAGAAATAACTTAGGCAGGAATAGGACACATCTATACCCTGATGAAGACAGCTTGTCTGTCGAAATGTTGGTTATTAAATGATTGCATCTGAGCTCCTAGAGTGTGCGGCTCTTCTTTTCTTTTTCAGAAATAGGACAGAACCTAGTAATTGGTGTCATTGAATTAGGCCTAAACTCTGACTCTGCATCCCAGACTTCAGAAAAAGCGGCATGACCAACCATCAATAATAGCGAGTGTTATATGACTGCAAACTGACGCAAGGCCGAATGGAATGCTACTTAGAGCTCACCACTATGACAAAGAACATAATAATAATATAAAATGTATGTGGAAATACAATTGATATGTCTGCAAGGCCTCTTCAGATTGAACGTTTGGTGAGCTCTCAACAAGGGAATTTGTAATTTGGGTGAACTAGGCCTATCCCTTTCACTTTCCATCCCCCGATAAAAAACGAAACCAACAAGCTAATAGGCTTGCCTACATTCACTGAATGAACTGCTTGTATGATGAATGGAATAGATTGGTAGAACAAATTAAATGCCAATAGGATATGATCCAACAAAGCCATTTGTTAGTCAGACTCATCCAGAGAAGAGACTTGAACCGCCATGGCCAGACAGGTTGCTTATGTAAAATATGTGAGCTCAGCAGCTCTGAGCTAGCTGTCTGTCTTCGGCCTCCTAAACTCATGCCCCATCATGTCAGTCGCTTACAGAATATGTACTTGAAATAGCTAGATTGTAGCAGAGGGTGTGAATTTAAAACTAGTTGGTAACACTTTATATTGGTAAAAATGTCTATTAAGTTGCTGTTATACTGGTGTAGTGACGCTGTAATTATACTAGTAACAATTTTGTATTAACATGTTACATAGCAGGCCTACATTAGTAGCAGTACAAATGTAGTTCAGTGGAAAGGGATAGGGACTGTTCCAAAAACGTACTATGCCATTATGATCGATCTATATATTTTATGGTTCTAACCAACTACATTTCTTAGATGAGCTGCACAGTACACTGCTGGGCGTTTCTTCTGAATCAGCATTAAGTCAAACAAATCTGCTGTTTTTGGATAACTAATACGATCACATCTACAGCATAACGTTTTATTTTATAAAATCCTTGCAAAATCCATCCCTGATGTCCCATCCAGTTAGATTTGAAATACTTAGCCTCTGAATAAGCCTACTTATAAGCATACTGTATATCCGCTGCGCGTTTTGAGAGGGGTTGTAGAAGCCAACCACCATCCATGGTTCAGTACACGAGTAGCTAGTTGCCTGGAAAAACGCCTTTCACCCCACCCCCAAAGCAAATGAAGCCATGGGATAAGACTGACCGGACCGGTGAAAGGGTAGGGCGGTTAGGCTACTGAGGGTAGGACAGGCAGGGACTTCACCAGGGGCTGCGCCTGGCTGGTAGTTGGATAGTAAGCAGTTATGCAATATCTGTAAACAAGCCAGCACAGTAAACAGTCAGAAAGTCGTGACGACACGCACAATCTTGTTTATATATTGAGGCCTATCAGGAGGGGTATACTACAAAACAGGATCAATTAGTTACCTAGCTAACTTGCCTAAATATTCTGAAAATAACTTCTTATTTTTTTGAACGATACGCTTGAAATGGGCATGGTCTATTTGACTCAGCAATCAAAAACACATCTAAATTTAGCTTTCTTAATGAACCAGAAAATCAATAGTTAGCCAGCTAACTTTTATAAAAGAGTAAACTAACTCATTGATACCCCTCTGGATTGGTACTTGTAACTACCTAACTATAGTAGTTTAGTAAGCTTTAGTTGCCCCAATACAGGAGATCTTGCTTCTCCCAACCTTGTCCCTACGAGCACGCAGCTTATCTGCCTGCACGCAGTCCCGACAGCGCTGGGTATACATGTGTCTATATTAAGCTTTGGTTATTTAGTAACTGTCACATTTGTGATTCACAATGTTAACCTGTTTTAGACTACAAATTACACTGATTTGCAAAACAAGTTCTAACAGCTATCCACATCCAAACCCTCCTCACACTTTCGTGAAAGATAGAGCCTCATTCTACTAGCCACGCTGCGCTGTGTTCGTCTCACCAGACAGTACTTTACATCCCGAGGCTCTAGCTAGCTAGATAGCGACACTAAACTTCGCTTGCTGTGCTCTAGAAAGTCAAGAAAGATGCATACAATTACACCATATTCCAAATAACACAAGACTCCCTTGATCTTGGAATAATACACTCACCATATTGACAGGTCTCTGTAGAAATTCAAACAAGAGCAATCAGACAGCCTTGCTCTTGGGAGGGGAAGACTCCGTAGCTAGCGCAACAGCGTTGCTTTTCTTGCTCAAGACGCTCCAGTGGTCAACATTCCGGATGAGGACAAGCAGCTAGCGCAGTTTATTTCTCAGCTGACTCTTCAACACACACGAAACAACTCCTCCCTCTCGGCTGACTCCGCCCACATCGCCTCATGTCTCTTAGCTCTGGGTTCCAGAGGAATATTCAGTAGACCAATCAGCTGAACAGAGAGAGAGAGAGAGAGAGAGAGACCTGTTGCCACAAGAAAAGGGCAACCAGTGAAGAACAAACACCATTGTAAATACAACCCATATTTATGTTTATTTATTATCCCTTTTTTACTTTAACTATTTGCACATCGTTACAACACTGTATATAGACATAATATGACATTTGAAATGTCTTTATTCTTTTGGAACTTTTGTGAGTGTAATGTTTACTGTTCATTTTTATTGTTTATTTCACTTTTATCTATTTCACTTGCTTTGGCAATGTAAACATATGTTTCCCATGCCAACAAAGCCCCTTGAACTAAATTGAGAGAGAGAGAGAGATTTTTTATTTGATTTATTAGGATCCCCATTAGCCGACGCCAATGGCGACAGCTAGTCTTACTGGGGTCCGACACATAATGAAAAAGACATTATAGACAAAATACTTTACAATTGACATACATTTAAAAACATTAACATGTAGTGTGTACAGGGGGGGAACAGGGACAGAGACATGCCGAGACTGCAGCCATAGCACACTGCTGCAAAAATAGACACTTCTATACACAGCAAACTTTTCCCAAATCAGTAGATACAGCCTCCCCCATGCTCGTTCTCATGTAAATAGGGGACTGGGGTCTCAGGTTTCAGCCTGGAGTAAGTCTGTGTGTGATAAGAAGTATAGAGGGGGCCCTGGAAAGTTCAAAGTATTGCTCAGGTTTTATTTCAGTTCCAGCCCTTACCTAACCTTATTTCGGTCAATTGTGTCACTATTTTATAGCTTTTCAAACTGTAAATCTATATGATACTCACATAGTGGTCCTGTATGGCGCAGTTGGTAGAGTGTGGCACTCGCACCAACAGGGTTGTGGGTTTGATTCCCAGGACCACCCATACGTAAAAATGTATGCACTCATGACTGTAAGTCTCTTTGGATAAAATGGCATATATTATTATTATTATTAATACATAGAGTTACTGTAAATCAGTGAGTCGGAAGTAAGCGTACACCATAGAATTACATATAAAATCATATGGAATTGTAGGATTTGGTGTACACTACAAAATGTACAGTTGTTTTTCAATTTCATAATCTCCTATTGGCCCTGTTGCATAAAAGTCAAATCAAGAGTTCAATGCTCTGGAGTTACCTTTCCCTACTCCTATGCAGTGTTTTGGTATTTTCCCCCTCCAAGCAGTGTTGCAATAGGCCTACGGGGGATACATGCCCCACACTAACCTTGGTGGTGAGTATAATTTCCTTCATATAATTGTGCAAATGTAGCCATTGTGCTATTAATATGCCACAGTACTATACACAGCAAACTTTTCCCAAATCAGTAGATACAGCCTCCCCCATGCTCGTTCTCATGTAAATAGGTGACTGGGGTCTCAGGTCTCAGCCTGGAGTAAGTCTGTGTGTGATAAGAAGTATAGAGGGGGCCCTGGAAAGTTCAAAGTATTGCTCAGGTTTTATTTCAGTTCCAGCCCTTACCTAACCTTATTTCGGTCAATTGTGTCACTATTTTATAGCTTTTCAAACTGTAAATCTATATGATACTCACATAGTGGTCCTGTATGGCGCAGTTGGTAGAGTGTGGCGCTTGCACCAACAGGGTTGTGGGTTTGATTCCCAGGACCACCCATACGTAAAAATGTATGCACTCATGA
Source organism: Coregonus clupeaformis (assembly GCF_020615455.1). Lineage (NCBI taxonomy): Eukaryota > Metazoa > Chordata > Actinopteri > Salmoniformes > Salmonidae > Coregonus > Coregonus clupeaformis. The sequence continues at coordinate 1,560,524 of NC_059219.1, forward strand.
CTGTAAGTCTCTTTGGATAAAATGGCATATATTATTATTATTATTAATACATAGAGTTACTGTAAATCAGTGAGTCGGAAGTAAGCGTACACCATAGAATTACATATAAAATCATATGGAATTGTAGGATTTGGTGTACACTACAAAATGTACAGTTGTTTTTCAATTTCATAATCTCCTATTGGCCCTGTTGCATAAAAGTCAAATCAAGAGATCAATGCTCTGGAGTTACCTTTCCCTACTCCTATGCAGTGTTTTGGTATTTTCCCCCTCCAAGCAGTGTTGCAATAGGCCTACGGGGGTTACATGCCCCACACTAACCTTGGTGGTGAGTATAATTTCCTTCATATAATTGTGCAAATGTAGCCATTGTGCTATTAATATGCCACAGTATGTGACTTATCTGATTATTCTAGTAAGACACCTCAAATATGATTAACTCCATGAACACAACCATGGGGAAAAAATTATAATAGTCTGTAGTGCAAAAGGTCGTAAGTCTGGAACTTTCCCCAAAAGACTCAAAAAAACTGGCAGACAGCCAAAAATACAAAATACTAACTATGACTGAAATAATAAAGAAACAGGGAGAACACTTCTCACGTACCTGTTCATACTTCCCGCGATCAGACACTGATTAGTACTGCTTGGCATAGTGAAACTAGCAGAGAAAACTGAGCAAGGGAACACAGGGAAGTGAGGGCATAAATACATAGGTGAATCAGATAGACACAGGTGACACCAATAGGAAGATTATTAGTCCCGACTGTGAGTGAGGATGTTCCCTCACTCCTGTAACAGCATTAGGTCCATGTGAACATAGCCTCTGTCACAGCCTTTCACTTCGGCCAAGCCTGGGAGCCGAGGCTAACGTGAAAATGGTTGCATTGACATGCAGCATTGTGTGTAAATTGCACAAATATGGTGATTTCCCTCAGATATTCAAGGAAGAACCAGCACATTGTTGATGTAAATTGATGGGTGAGTGATTGTCTAACATTATCAAATATAGTCAATATAGACTATATTATCTAACAGTCAATGTAGTCTACAACATAGTCAATAACGACATACTGTACCTCCTGTTAGTGGAGGTGGTGTGTGAAGAAAAGCTGCATTTGCTCTTCCCATGTTTTTATTACAAGGATGTTCAAGCATTTCACTGCAACTTCTATACCTGCTGTAAACTGTGTACGTGACAAATAACATTTGATTTGATATTGTAGGAATCTTACTTACAAAAGCAACACATGGAAATGGTATTAAGACCAAAAATTATTGATAGCTATCATCCTTCTCAACCATGAATGCTATGAGTTACCCACTACCTTCTTCTATGTTGTGTCATGAGCTGCCAGTAATTCTTGATTTAGAAAGAGATTTGTTTTTCTGCATTAACGGTTGTGGCGGCAGTTGGCTTGGAACCAACCAAGCACTCTGTCTTGCTGCAGTTAGTTTCGTAACACAGAGCATGGCCACAAATGATCAGGAATTCTGACCGACATAGGGCCTGTGGGCCAGCAAGAATGTACAGACCTACAGTGTGGAGAGGATTACCCTCTCTTGTTGCGTCCCAAATGGCACCCTATTCCCTTTATAGAGCACTACTTTTAACCAGGGCCCATAGGGCTCTGGTCAAAAGTAGTTCACTATACAGGCCCATAGGGCTCTGGTCAAAAGTAGTTCACTATACAGGGAATAGGGTGCCATTTGGGACGCATACTTCCTCTCTCTGTAGATGATATAATAATAATATGCCATTTAGCAGACGCTTTTATCCAAAGCGACTTACAGTCATGGGTGTATGGGTGGTCCCGGGGATCGAACCCACTACCTTGGCGTTACAAGCGGCGTGCTCTACCAGCTGAGCTACAGAGGACAACCATAAAATCCGGCTCGAACTGCAGACAACAGACACATACCCAGAAACCCAATCCCCAGATCACTTACTTTTTGTAGGCCTGCCCGGCCTTTGAGAGAGGCAGATCAGGCAAAGCAGAGCAGGGAGCCTGTGAGGCTGAAGCGAGGGGACATTGTGCTTCCACTGCCGGTCTCAGTTCTCTCACTAACCCCTTCCCCTTGGCCCTAACGGTGTTTGTAGATCTGTAAGATGGAATCAATATAGTGTAATAAACCACCACTACCCTGATTATACCTATACAGACCGTTCAGATCTGCAAACGTTGAAAGGTTAGGGCCCAGGAGGCCATGTATAGGATTTCTGGGGAAACCTAAACCAGTATGGTCTGGAAATACAGTTTAGGTAAAGTTACATGAGAATTATGACCACATGATGAGTCACGGTTCAGAGTGGCTTGGAATAGTTGGGAGAGCTTAGATGTGGCAATCCTCTCAAAACAACATGTAAGCCTGGTGGCATCATAAGAAAGAGGTCTGTTTGGCTTCCAGATTTCATAAGGACAACAATAACCACAGCCAACAACCAAATGAGAAACACATCTACTGCAGGTTAGATTACCCGCTCCATGACTCAAGAGCTTGCTACACTACCAAACGATCAATAAATAAATATACATACAGTGGGGAAAAAAAGTATTTAGTCAGCCACCAATTGTGCAAGTTCTCCCACTTAAAAAGATGAGAGAGGCCTGTAATTTTCATCATAGGTACACGTCAACTATGACAGACAAAATGAGAAAAAAAAATCCAGAAAATCACATTGTAGGATTTTTTATGAATTTATTGGCATATGATGGTGGAAAATAAGTATTTGGTCAATAACAAAAGTTTCTCAATACTTTGTTATATACCGTTTGTTGGCAATGACACAGGTCAAACGTTTTCTGTAAGTCTTCACAAGGTTTTCACACACCGTTGCTGGTATTTTGGCCCATTCCTCCATGCAGATCTCCTCTAGAGCAGTGATGTTTTGGGGCTGTCGCTGGGCAACACAGACTTTCAACTCCCTCCAAAGATTTTCTATGGGGTTGAGATCTGGAGACTGGCTAGGCCACTCCAGGACCTTGAAATGCTTCTTACGAAGCCACTCCTTCGTTGCCCGGGCGGTGTGTTTGGGATCATTGTCATGCTGAAAGACCCAGCCACGTTTCATCTTCAATGCCCTTGCTGATGGAAGGAGGGTTTCACTCAAAATCTCACGATACATGGCCCCATTCATTCTTTCCTTTACACGGATCAGTCGTCCTGGTCCCTTTGCAGAAAAACAGCCCCAAAGCATGATGTTTCCAACCCCATGCTTCACAGTAGGTATGGTGTTCTTTGGATGCAACTCAGCATTCTTTGTCCTCCAAACATGACGAGTTGAGTTTTTACCAAAAAGTTATATTTTGGTTTCATCTGACCATATGACATTCTCCCAATCCTCTTCTGGATCATCCAAATGCACTTCAGACGGGCCTGGACATGTACTGCCTTAAGCAGGGGGGACACGTCTCGCATTGCAGGATTTGAGTCCCTGGCGGCAGTGTGTTACTGATGGTTGGCTTTGTTACTTTGGTCCCAGCTCTCTGCAGGTCATTCACTAGGTCCCCCCCGTGTGGTTCTGGGATTTTTGCTCACCGTTCTTGTGATCATTTTGACCCACGGGGTGAGATCTTGCGTGGAGCCCCAGATCGAGGGAGATTATCAGTGGTCTTGTATGTCTTCCATTTCCTAATAATTGCTCCCACAGTTGATTTCTTCAAACCAAGCTGCTTACCTATTGCAGATTCAGTCTTCCCAGCCTGGTGCAGGTCTACAATTTAGTTTCTGGTGTCCTTTGACAGCTCTTTGGTCTTGGCCATTGTGAAATTTGGAGTGTGACTGTTTGAGGTTGTGGACAGGTGTCTTTTATACTGATAACAAGTTCAAACAGGTGCCATTAATACAGGTAACGAGTGGAGGACAGAGGAGCCTCTTAAAGAAGAAGTTACAGGTCTGTGAGAGCCAGAAATCTTGCTTGTTTGTAGGTGACCAAATACTTATTTTCCACCATAATTTGCAAATAAATTCATTAAAAATCCTACAATGGGATTTTCTGGATTTTTTTTTCTCAATTTGTCTGTCATAGTTGACGTGTACCTATGATGAAAATTACAGGCCTCTCTCATCTTTTTAAGTGGGAGAACTTGCACAATTGGTGGCTGACTAAATACTTTTTTTCCCCACTGTACATACTTTTGATTTTCCCCTGTAGAGTTAGAAGCTCATTGTTACATTGTACTTACACTGTATTTAGGATTTGGGTGAGGGATATGGTTAGGATTAGGGTTATTGCAAGTTGTTACACTGTACTTACATTTTAGCTACACTGTAATTTAAAGTGCACATCCAGACAGTATAGAATGTGGAAAATCTAAGATCAATGTACAGAAGAAAAAACTGTTATAAGGTTACAAAATGCATTTAATTAAATAAATACAAAAATGTGGGCGGACAAAATAAAACGTGAAATTGTTCCAAAAATAATGTGCACTTAACATCAAAAAGCAATAGCTTATAAAACTCACCATTTTATTGGATTCATATTTTTCTATTTATTTCCAATTTTAACAACAGTTTATTACTGTAATAATCTGTAGTTTACAAAACATACAACTTTTTATTCTCAAACTCAACTCTGGACCTCAAAGTCAGTTCCTTTGCTTTTGTTCATTGTTCCCCTCTAATCAGGGACTGATTTAGACCTGGCACACCAGGTGGGTGCAATTAATTATCATGTAAAACAGAAAACCAGCAGGCTCCGGACCTCGTAGGTTAAGAGTTGAATACCCCTGATCTAGAACATAAGTAAACATCTAAACTGAATTTTAAGGAACTGGACAACCTATGAATCCATCTTTTCACTGACCAGTCTAGAATCTTGTGGCCCCTATTTTAATGCTTTACACTGGGGGGTCCTTTAAGCCTATCATTCAGTCCTTCCAATCAATATTGATACTACTTCATTTATAAAATATATTATAATATTCACTTTTGCATTCTTTCAACTACCATAGTAATGCCTTAAAATGTCTAGAGAGGAACAAGCTCAAGTACAGTACTGCACATCAGCTACTGTTTAATACAATAACAAAAAGCTGTGCAGTGCAGCCCCATGCAAACAGCATAGAACACTTTGTGATTAAATAAACAACAAAATCATAACAAATAGTAATCAGACTTTTTTTCTGAAAATTGAGTAACAGCCCATACCTCTTGTTCATTACTCATATATCTATTGATTAGTAAACTATTTTACTAAGTCATGGTGATATTATTCACCAATAGTTACACATAAACAGAAATGCTTCAAAAATGCTTTTGTGATGTCAAGAAAGGATATGTTGGTCATCTTTTCTCTGAAGATGAAAATAAATATATTAAGAGGCATTATAAATCAAATAATCATCACATGTAAAGGTTGAACAACAGCATAGAGGAGATCTAAAAACCCAGAGCTTTGCAAAATAAACTAGAATACGTTCCAAATGGCACCCTATTCCCTATATAGTGCACTACTTTTGTCCAGGGCCCATAGGCACTATTTAGGGAACAGGGTGCCATTTGAGATACAACCTAATCACCACCTGGAGCCAAATTCTGTCATGCTTGGCCGGTGTTAGTCATTGCACTATATCAAGCAGTCTGATCAATTGCATTCTATTACATGGAATATATACAGTAAATATGTAATAATCAAACATAACACTGACAGTAAGACAGCATGAGGCATCAATTTCATGTGGACGAGTATTAAACAGTAAAATAAAAAAGACAAATAATAAAATAACTAAAATCATCTCCTAAGATTATTATTATTATCAGCAAGAGCACCTAATAAATATTCCAAAGCAACAAAAATTATTGGCACATGCTTTTGTACAGCGATTCCCCTTTCCAGTTATTCAAGTACACATAACTAGATACATATACAGAAGGACAGTGATAAATTAAGGTGAAAGATAACATATATTATTTGGCTGCCTATGACGATTCTAATCAGATGGTTTGCAAGACGCTCTGGAATCATTCTGGAAGATTCTTTATTGTCCTTGTTGTGAGAGGGATGATGCTGCTTGTATAGTACCAAGTCTACCGTTCACTTGAACTGTTTTTGTGGGGGCATTGACCTGAATAAAATAGATTAAACATGAAAACCAGCGTTATTTTTTGCTCTGTACCAATAAAAAAAAAGCCTGACATTGAGTTAACAGAGTTCAGATCATGCAAGAAGTAGAATATTTTGTGAAGACTGAAAGTGTTTTTATTTTATTTTTCTCATTGCTTAATCTAATGGAACAATACATTGCTCAAGCAGCACAGCCCCACAGACTGTGGAACTATGTGACGGAATCTTGGTCTCCAGCTATCACAGAATGTTTCCCAGGAGTTGTTTGTTCCGTCACAGACATGTTGCAACAAAAGACAAGGTAATACTACATGAGAAATTGTGGGTAGTCGCCTGGCTGGTGAGTTCCCATGTGAGTGCATGCACAACAGGTAATTTATGAACACCTCCATTTGCTCTATCTGAGAACATTGAATTTACAACCTGTAACTTGATGACTAAACTCGCTCCCAATAACTGTCTCTTTTGTGGTATTGCTATTGTATTGTTAGTGTGGCTGCCTGCAGTATAGAACATATTGTACCTTCTTTAGGCGCTCAGCTGCAGAGCCAGAGCGGATGGCCTCCAGCATTGCATCCCGGGCCAGAGCGGGGTTCCCCACACCCCCCAGGGGCACCCCCACCATAGGGCACTTGGGCTGGGTGGAGGGAGGGGCAGGAGGAGGAGGAGGAGGAGGAGGGAGCAGCATAGAGGGGGGTGGAGGCGGCAGAGGCACAAATGAAGGAGGGGGAGGCATGGCAGGGAAGGCATCACACTGAGTTCTGTTCTCCTCCTCAGTCTTCCTGAACTTGTCAAGATCCTCTGCAGCCTGGGATTTGGTCTGTTGAGTGTAGAGAGGGGAACAATGGCAGTCCAGACACATAGACCCACATGACGGCTGCTTACACACACACACACACACACACACACACACACACACACACACACACACACACACACACACACACACACACACACACACACACACACACACACACACACACACACACACACACACACACACACACACACACATACACACACACACACACACACACACACACACACACACACCACAACTTCTCTCATATACCTTGTTTACACACCTACATCTTCCCTCATATACCTAGTGGTTTACTAGGCAGCAAAACAAAGGTTTTAAGCCATTTCAAACAGCTAAGTTAAGATGTCACTAGCCTGGATCTACTTTAGCTTCAGCTCCAACTAAATTCAACAGGTAGCTAAGGAATAGAATCAAGAACACTCATTAAACATTCCATTCTTTTTTTATCAAACCTAAATTCCATGTTATTGCCCTGAGAACCTGATTTAGTAATGCACATTTCTGAGATTCCTGCTGGTGAGCTGGGCAGGAACATTCTAGAGCTCACCACATCGGGCCTCCATCACAACTACAACTGCACATTTCCTCCTCTCATTTCACCATGGTCCTTACATGAAAACAAACCACATCACATTCAAGGGGAATGCAAATAGACTCATTTATAGTAAACATAGTGCTGATTGTTCTCCTGAAATGAGCTATTCACTGACATGCAACAGATCATCTGTGCTACAGCAAGACATTGCAAAACCAACGCATTGCACACCACCCTGTCTGACTCTTTGCTATAGCTTACCTTCTTTAGCCCTGCAGAGTTACTTTGGCCTCTAATGGCTGCTAGTAGCGCACATCGCTCATTTTCTTCCTCAACAAAAGACGATTTCTTCAAAGTGCTGCTTGCACTTGAGTCCGATATCTAGTCCGACAGGGAAAATCAGGGAAATTAGAAACCAAGCCCCTACATTACACCCATTTTAAGTGGCTGTAGACTTGTAAACAGTGATCTTTGTGAAGTTAGCATGACGGTCTCTCTATCTCTCTCACCTTTCTGAGCCTCTCCTTCCCGTCCCCACACTGGATGGCCGACATCAGGGTGGTGTGTAATGACGTGTCCATCTGGACCGACTTCATGACCACAGGTTTGAACTTCTTCACTGGTCCAAACAGACGGACCTGCTGGGGCTCTGGGAGGTCGTTGCTTGCAGCAGCTGCAGCCGCTCCCGGTGGTTCAGGCTTCTTTGCCAGGGCTGGACGACCTTTGGGACCTACTGTCTCTGATCTGCTCTGTGGTGGTTGACCCTGCGAGGGCTTGGAGAGGGAAGGTACCTGTTCAGTGGGGGATTGTGGTGCTGGTGGTGGGGGTGGTGGGGGTGTCATCTGTGTCTGCTGTCTGGGACTGGGACTGTTGGGCCCGTGCTGCTTAGTGTTATTGGCCACCGTATCAGAGTCCAGTGACTTTGAGCTCCTTCCTCCACCTCGCAGGGTAGAACTGCTCCCATAACCACTCCGGTTCACTCCTTGCGTCGACTCACCGGAGACTACCCGTTTCTCTGCTGATAGGTAGTCAGGGTAACATTTAGCACCGGCGTGATAGGACCCAGACCCAGAGCTGCTCTCCTTCTTCACTGGTACATTAGTAGATGTACCAGAGGACCGCTGTGGATTTACATGAAAGGATCGATCCTCTTTCTGATAGCCGTAACTGCCAGGTGGCTTTCTCACGGGGCCAGACAACTCTGCTGGTACTTCTTGAATGTTGTCAGCTTTGGCCGTGGTGGGCTTCACAGCGTATTTAGCAATGGCAGAAGCTACGTACTGACTGGATGTTCTCCTGGACGGCTTGAGGAAGGAAAGGTCTCTCTTCTGATCTTGGAGAATACCAGGGTTCAGTTTCATAGGCTGCTGCTGCTGCACAGGCGTCTCTGAAACTGGAACTGGGGCCTTGCCCTCTGCTTCCTGTGAGACGTCCTTTGTTACCTCAACAACATCTTTGCATGTTTCCTTAGGTGTCATCTTGGCTACAAGTTCAGAGGCCTTAGGTGTTGCCTTGGCTGCAGGTGGGTTAGAGGCTACGACCAGAGGGGTAGTTTTGGGAACCTCAGGCTCTGGGCTCTGGGTTTTTGTGAAAGCGACAGGCCCTCTACTAGCAGGGACCGAAGGTGCAGAAGTGTCCTGCTTGTCCTGCTTCTCCGTGGAGCTCCAGAAGGCTTTGGCTTTCCCCAGGAATGGTGAGACGGAGTCATCTTTGTTGATCCCCGACTCAGAGGAACCACCAAACTTGTTTTGGGCGATGGCCACTTTGACCATGTTACCCTGATCGTCAATTCTAATGGCACCTGTTGTCAGTGTGGCCAGGGCCTCTGCTTGCTTCTGAGGCTGGGTTGCAACTGCGGGCTTGGGAGGGACGATGGTGAATGTCTTCATACCGAATCGGGAGACTGGGCTACAGGTGATTTTGGTTTGTGCCTGGGGGGCAGCGTGGCCTCTATAGGCGGGAACCTCTTTTTCAGGGGACTTGGAATGGCTCTCTGAGACAGCGAGAGAGCTGTTGACAGGTGAGGCTTTCCTCTCAGCTCCCTCATTGGACTCCCGTCTTTGAACTTCCAGTTTAGCTTTAGTCTTAGAGACTGCTGCTGTGCGGTCTTTCCACGTGGCGCCATTGGCAAGCTTCTTCCCTGGTAATTTGAGGCGCTGCGCGGGCTGTGGTTGACCAGAGCTGACTTTGCTGGAGCCGTCAGACGTACAGGCGCTGTTGTTTTTGTTCTGTATGCTACCAACACTTGAATGATGATGACTGTGGTTCAGGTCTTTATTGTCCGTTGTTTGAGAGCTACTCATTAGGGTGGCTTGGTAATCTGTCATGTTCTGGGTCTCGTAGTCCTCCAGGACTACATCTATGTCTGTGACTGGGACCTCCATATCCACCACAGACACTGGGATGTCATTGCTCTCAGTGGACATCACGTAGGGGTACTCTTGCACTGAAACAGCATCTATGTGACTTATATCTAGTGGACAGGGACAAACAAAAAATACATGTGTTAGCCGGCCTGCTTATTGACTATACAACAAATATTTGTTTTAGTCCTGTGCATCCATTGTGGTTTCCAGTATGTCTCCAGTATGTAATTAATGTGCATTTGATGGACAATACATTTGTGTTCTACTAAAAGCTCACCTGCTAGATCAGCCTCCAGATCAGCCAGAGTCTGGTTGAGCTGAGCGGTGAGCTCTGGGTCCTCTTCATAGATGTCCTTTGTTTTGCCTGCTTTGTCGTTGTGGCTGATATCACTGCTGTGTCTAAGGGAGGAGGGGGTAATACAAGTTAAGTTTTGAGCTGTTTTGCAGGTAACATAAAAGGATAACTCTCAAGATAACTAAAAAGTTTGAAAGTTATATTTAGATCATGGTGGAGTCTGCTGCCCTTGAAATATTTATTCATAAAAACGTAGTACTTGTGTTTTCAAGTTTATTTTCTTTCACACTTAGTTCAAGGTGTCCACTGAGCGTTCCTATGTTTTATTAATGTGTTTCTTTTCTAAACTAAAACTAAAAAGGCATGGGGGTTATATTCTTGCTCTTCTTGGCCAAGCCAAAGAGAACTTCCTCCTGCATACTAGGTTGAGCCTATTTTCCTTGTTAAAAGATGACTGAGAAAAACCCCAGAGCCCTCAATTTAGAGCCCAGCAGATTTAAGTGACGCTGCAGGCTTTGGCAGGTAGCCCCTTAGCTCCAACACATGTGGACTGCAGTGACTCAGTCAGGAAGCACTGTTGGCGCCGTAAAACAGGCCTTTAAAAACCAGCCGGTGCAGAGACGTGAGATTGCTGACTAAATAGTGAGAAACGTAAGGCAGACTGAGAACTGGGAGCAAGGAGGTAGTTGGTAAATCATAGGAAGGATCTGACTCGTTGGTTGACTGGGCCATCAAAGACTAGGTACCCTTCCAATGAGAAAAGCAGGGTTAGCTAGGGTCTGCAACAAGGTTAGTAGTAGTAAGTGCATAAGGGTAGGATAACTAAGAAGTAATAATTGAAAAGCATTGTGAGTTTGACTTTGCTAAGTATCCAACCTGAACATTGCTATGATAATGCAGTGAGCAGAGCAGGTGAGTGGTAGTACAGCTATAGTACCTGTGTCTGGAGCCCCACATGGCACAGCCCTCGTCACTATCACTAGAACAGTCCTTGGTGAGGGGATAGATCATGGGGTGAGAGGAGCCAGAAGAGCCCAGGGAGAGGCTCCCGTTTGGGGAGGTAGGGTGAGTGGTGTCGGAGGCAGAGGGGGAGCTGACCAGGCCAGAGTCCTCAGCCTCAGCCATGCCCTCGGAGGCTGCATAGCCCTGGTCCTGGAAGCTGCCACTGCCACTGCTGCCCATGGATAAAGTCTCCTCCGCCTCTGTGTCTGGGGTCTGGGGTCCTGCCACAGAGAGCCGCCGAGAGTGCAGCCAAGCTGGGGTCCGGGCAAAGGGGTGGTATACATGATCATCATTATCATGGTCCTCTGTAGCTCAATTGGTAGAGCATGGCGCTTTTAACGCCAGGGTAGTGGGTTAGATCCCCGGGACCACCCATACGTAAAAATGTATGCACACATGACTGTAAGTCGCTTTGGATAAAAGCGTCTGCTAAATGGCATATTATTATTATATTATATTATATTATCATCAACATAGTCATTATCATCATCATTAACAACATAATCCTTAGTATTATTATCAGTATTATCAACTGACAGAAGAAAGCTGTATAATGATGCAAAATGAGCTAATCTAGTTACAATGTTATCTGTGGTCTATTGAGAACAACAGTTCACAGCAACAGAAAAATAGAGGTTACACAAGCATGTGCATTAAAGAGAAAGGAGGGAAGCAGACAGAGGGGAAGAGTGAGATAAATGTTATTATACAATGTTAGCTATACATTCTGAGACACACACACACTCAATGAAACTGCTACCTTGATGTGGGCATGCTTAAACAAACCTTATGATCCTGTACTCAACATTTCCCATGAACGATATTGACATGTTACATCATATACCGTAGTCCTCTGGTCTCCCACTTGGCATTGGGGCAAAACATTTAGATTGTATAATGTCTCACTCATCTCACTGGTAATCAAGCCAAAAGCAGGAGCATTAATGTACAGTACCAGTCAAAAGTTTGGACACACCTACTCATTCAAGGGTTTTTCTTTATTTGTACTATTTTCTACATTGTAGAATAATAGTGAAGACATCAAAACTATGAAATAACACATATGGAATCATGTAGTAACCCAAAAAGTGTTAAACAAATCCTAATATATTTGATATTTGATATTCTTCAAAGTAGCCACCCTTTGCCTTGATGACAGCTTTGTACACTCTTGGCATTCTCTCAACCAGCTTCATGAGTTAGTCACCTGGAATGCATTTCAATTAACAGGTGTGCCTTCTTAAAAATGAATTTGTGGAATTTCTTTCCTTCTTCATAAGTTTGAGTAAATCAGTTGTGTTGTGACAAGGTAGGGTTGGTATACAGAAGATAGCCCTATTTGGTAAAAGAGCAAGTCCATATTATGGCAAGAACAGCTCAAATAAGCAAAGAGAAACGACAGTCCATCATTACTTCAAGACATGAAGGTCAATCAATCCAGAACATTTCAACAACTTTGAACATTTCTTCAAGTGCAGATGAAACTGGCTCTCATGAGGACCGCCACAGGAAAGGAAGACCCAGAGTTACCTCTGCTGCAGAGGATAAATTCATTAGAGTTACCAGCCTCAGAAATTGCAGGCCAAATAAATGCTTTACAGAGTTCAAGTAACAGACACATCTCAACATCAACTGTTCAGAGGAGACTGAGTGAATCAGGCCTTCATGGTCGAATTGCTGCAAAGAAACCACTACTAAGGGACACCAATAATAAGAAGAGACTTGCTTGGGCCAAGAAACACGAGCAATTGACATTAGACCGGTGGAAATCTGTCCTTTGGTCTGATGAGTCCAAATTTGAGATTCTTGGTTTCAACCGCCGTGTCTTCGTGAGACACAGAGTAGGTGAACGGATGATCTCCGCATGTGTGTGTTCCCACCGTGAAGCATGGAGGATGAGGTGTGGGGGTGCTTTGCTGATGACACTGTCAGTGATTTATTTAGAATTCAAGGCACACTTAACTAGCATGGCTACCAGAGCATTCTGCAGCGATACGCCATCCCACCTGGTTTGGGCTTAATGGGACTATCATTTGTTTTTCAACAAGACAATGACCTAACACACCTCCAGGCTGTGTAAGGGCTATTTGACCAAGGAGAGTGGTGGAGTGCTGCATCAGATGACCTGGCCTCCACAATCACCCGACCTCAACCCAATTAAGATGGTTTGGGATGAGTTGGACCGCAGAGTGAAGGAAAAGCAGCCAACAAGTGCTCAGCATATGTGGGAACTCCTTCAAGACCGTTGGAAAAGCATTCCTCATGAAAGCTGGTTGAGAGAATGCCAAGAGTGTGCAAAGCTGTCATCAAGGCAAAGGGTGGCTACTTTGAAGAATCTCAAATATAAAATATATTTTGATTTGTTTAAAACTTTTTTGGTTACTACATGATTCCACATGTGTTATTTCATAGTTTTGATGTCTTCACTATTATTCTACAATGTACAAAATAGTCAAAATAAAGAAAAACCCTGGAATAAGTAGGTGTGTCCAAACTTTTGACTGGTACTGTATGTGTTCCATTTATTAGGTTTACAGTATTATCCAGCCAGCATGTAGAGCACATCACTGAGAAGTCATTAAGAGAGATGCTTTAAAGCCTCCTCTGTAGCTCAGCTGGTAGAGCACGGTGTTTGTAACGCCAGGGTAGTGGGTTCGATCCCAGGGACCACCCATACACAAAAAAATGTATGCACGCATGACTGTAAGTCGCTTTGGATAAAAGCGTCTGCTAAATGGCATATTATACACTGCTCAAAAAAATAAAGGGAACACTTAAACAACACAATGTAACTCAATCACACTTCTGTGAAATCAAACTGTCCACTTAGGAAGCAACACTGATTGACATTAAATTTCACATGCTGTTGTGCAAATGGAATAGACAACAGGTGGAAATTATAGGCAATTAGCAAGACACCCCCAATAAAGGAGTGGTTCTGCAGGTGGTGACCACAGACCACTTCTCAGTTCCTATGCTTCCTGGCTGATGTTTTGGTCACTTTTGAATGCTGGCGGTGCTTTCACTCTAGTGGTAGCATGAGACGGAGTCTACAACCCACACAAGTGGCTCAGGTAGTGCAGCTCATCCAGGATGGCACATCAATGCGAGCTGTGGCAAGAAGGTTTGCTGTGTCTGTCAGCGTAGTGTCCAGAGCATGGAGGCACTACCAGGAGACAGGCCAGTACATCAGGAGACGTGGAGGATGCCGTAGGAGGGCAACAACCCAGCAGCAGGACCGCTACCTCCGCCTTTGTGCAAGGAAGAGCAGGAGGAGCACTGCCAGAGCCCTGCAAAATGACCTCCAGCAGGCCACAAATGTGCATGTGTCTGCTCAAACGGTCAGAAACAGACTCCATGAGGGTGGTATGAGGGCCCGACGTCCACAGGTGGGGGTTGTGCTTACAGCCCAACACCGTGCAGGACGTTTGGCATTTGCCAGAGAACACCAAGATTGGAAAATTCGCCACTGGCGCCCTGTGCTCTTCACAGATGAAAGCAGGTTCACACTGAGCACATGTGACAGACGTGACAGAGTCTGGAGACACCGTGGAGAACGTTCTGCTGCCTGCAACATCCTCCAGCATGACCGGTTTGGCGGTGGGTCAGTCATGGTGTGGGGTGGCATTTCTTTGGGGGGCCGTAAAGCCCTCCATGTGCTCGCCAGAGGTAGCCTGACTGCCATTAGGTACCGAGATGAGATCCTCAGACCCCTTGTGAGACCATATGCTGGTGCGGTTGGCCCTGGGTTCCTCCTAATGCAAGACAATGCTAGACCTCATGTGGCTGGAGTGTGTCAGCAGTTCCTGCAAGAGGAAGGCATTGATGCTATGGACTGGCCTGCCCGTTCCCCAGACCTGAATCCAATTGAGCACATCTGGGACATCATGTCTCGCTCCATCCACCAACGCCACGTTGCACCACAGACTGTCCAGGAGTTGGCGGATGCTTTAGTCCAGGTCTGGGAGGAGATCCCTCAGGAGACCATCCGCCACCTCATCAGGAGCATGCCCAGGCGTTGTAGGGAGGTCATACAGGCACGTGGAGGCCAAACACACTACTGAGCCTCATTTTGACTTGTTTTAAGGACATTACATCAAAGTTGGATCAGCCTGTAGTGTGGTTTTCCACTTTAATTTTGAGTGTGACTCCAAATCCAGACCTCCATGGGTTGATACATTTGATTTCCATTGATCATTTTTGTGTGATTTTGTTGTCAGCACATTCAATTATGTAAAGAAAAAAGTATTTAATAAGATTATTTCATTCATTCAGATCTAGGATGTGTTGTTTAAGTGTTCCCTTTCTTTTTTTGAGCAGTGTATTATAACCCATGAGTGACCTTGGCCCCAGTGTGTCTCTGGTGTGTCTCCAGTGTGTGTGTGTGTGTGTGTGTGTGTGTGTATGTGTGTGTGTGTGTGCTGGGCCTGTCAACTTCGGGCAGAGCTGTAATGGTGAAGAGAGCCTGTTCCTGGAGATCCAGTGACTCACACAGAGTGGCCCTCCCAAACCTTTCCAAGCACTGGCTTAGTCATGCCAGCTGCAACCACAGCCAGCACACACTCTCCCTAATCACCAGACACACTCTGGCTATACCCAAAACAGCCAAAAACACTCTCACAAACAACCTCAAGCACATGCACAGTATATCCCTATCCAAAACAAAATCTTACACAAACATGAACTCATGCTTGCTCCCATCACATAAACCCAAACTATGCACAAACCAAGTCAAGACACTCAGGCAGTAACTCTCTCTCTATGCCAGTAACACTCTCTCACAAACATCCAGTCAGATCCAGACATCTATCATCTCTCTATCCACAGCATACTAAAACACACTAAGCCACATTACCAGCACACACAGACCAAAATCCCAATCACAAATAATTTCCTCATGGCCTCAATCAACAAGTGGTCTTTAAAGTCTTTAATGTACAATGAAATGATAAAATATTAATGTTTTTATGCTTGTCCATTTCAAGGAAATCCTTGATCTCAATTATCTGTCTTGGACGCCATGCTAATCTTGCACTTAAAAGTGCTTTTTTGTATTGATTTATTGGTCACTCCTTAATGGAGTCAACCAACCAGCATGCAGAGAAACAACAGCCTTGTTTCTAGTTACTAACCATTACAAACACTAAGCAATAATACAAAAACCTATACCACCACCATCAAATCATTGATTTGTGGATATCATATGACTTTCCTTATACCCTCATTTCAAAATGTCTTCATCAATCACTCCACACTCAATACATGTATGGGTATCTCATCTGCACTTAAATAGCCTACTGATCACACACATCCCTGTCCCCATCAGCCCTCACACATCACACTCTGTCCTCTTAGTTCTCTACTGTACCAACCACTGTATAACTAGCTGAAATACAAAACGGCTTATAGTTTATACTGTATATACAGACATTTATAAAAACAAGCCACAAACACAAGGAAAAGGAAGCCACATTCCACAACTGAGGGATTTGAAAGTGTAGAGTTGGGAAAGAAAGGCAGTTCTAAGAACAGGAGGAGGAGGATGGAAGGAGTAGAGGTCCAGCAGGAAGAGATGAAGGTGTAGAAGAAGCGAGGGAGGAGAGGAGGTGGGAGAAGAAGACAGTGAGAGGACGGCAGGCCAGAGAAGTCTGTCTGTCTGTCTGTCTGTTCACCGAGGCTTGGAGAATGGGAAACGGACAGGGGCACAGCAGTAGACTGTGGAAGGGAGAAAATAAGAAGACATGAGAAAGTTGATAGAAAGAGGACAGGGTAGATAAAGGTGTTCTGGAGCCCTGGAGAAAGAAGTTGCAGCTATCGCAGCCTGATAACAGACAGCAGGAGATCAAAAAAACATTGGATGAAAGCCTCACAGGTTGATTAACGTTGCGTCCTAAATGGCACACTATTCCCTATATAGTGCACTACTTTTGAACAGAGCCCTATAGGCCCTGGTCAAAAGAAGAGCACTATATAGAGAATAGGGTACCATTTGGGATACAAGCAACTTCACCGTCACAGCTGACCTTCAGTATTGGGCTCAGCTGGCCTATCAGCCTGTCTGTTATAAAGGAGGTCTCATAACTGTTTAACTGACTGCAAAGGAGATTAACCACGTGGCAAGCCTGGATAGAATGTCCACATGAGCCGGACTACACATTAAGAGGGAAAACTGTGATACACACACAGAGATTGATTTCAACATTTTTACATTTGAGTCATTTAGCAGAAGCTCTTATCCAGAGCAACTTACAGTAGTTAGTGCATATATTTTCACACTTTATTGTTTTCGTACTGGTCCCCCGTGGGACTCAAACCCACAACCTTGGCATTGCAAGCACCATGCTCTACCAACTGAGCCACACGGGACATTCAACATTCAACAACAACTATGAAGTTCAGGGAGGGAAGCAGCACTGAAAAAGGAGAGGAGTTAGAGGAAGACATGAAGGTTAGAAGGAGAGCGGCTAGCTGCAGGAGGAGAAGGCAGCCCAATAGTAGTGGAGGTCAGCTGGGATGAGAGACCTACACTGAGGGGCCTCCTCCATGTGGCTCTCTGGTGAGGCATCGGGGGAGTCTGGGTCTGAGGGAGGGGGAGGGTACGGCGGTGGTGGGGGGATGACTAACTGGGGGGGCTCTCGTACTGGGGTTCGCCGAGGTTTGAGTGGCACTGGACGCTCAGCACCTAAAGAAAAGGAAGGATGCAGCAAGCACTGGGTGTTAGAATGGGGGAAGTCAATAGGCTTGAGAAAGTTGCATTGAAAAACACAAATTCTGTATCATCATTAAAAGAAAAACCCAGGAAATACAACTGTTACATGTTTTTTTTTTGCCTTTGTTCATCATACTGTGCAGAAAGAAATTACAATTTTAAAAAACATTAAACAAAAGACACAAGGCAATCAATTAATAGATATATTAACAAATAACTGAAAGCTGCTTATAACTGCTTAATGTACGTGGAGAAAGTACATTAAAGCTCCTCTCTTGAATGGAAGCTTCTCATTGGCAATTGTGTTGCTTGCTGATCAGACCTACTCTATGCCCCAGACCCCAGCTGGGGAAGATAGAAAAGGAGCTTCACAAAACACTCCAGGCAAGGGCCGGACTACCGCATCACAGAGAGACTGATGGCACTGTGTGGACTGGAGCTGAATGGCCTGCCACTGGGGTGTAACTGTGTTGGTCCTAAATAACACCCTATTACCTATATAGTGCACTACTTTTGACCTGGGACCTGGGTCATAAATAGTGCACTATACGGGAATAGGGTGACATTTGGGATACACCCAGTAACAGGCTGATGTAAAGGCAGCCAGTGCTGAGTGATGTGAGCAATATGTCAACATATGCCTCACCCATCCCTTACTCAGCAGCTGATGGACTGCATGGAGTAAAGCTGGCCGTGGGAGTGACTGGCTAACTCTGCGCCTCAGCCCCTTCAGATGATGGACTACGTTACAGGTGTGACAGCTAGCTACGGGACTTAACCGCACACAGCAGATTAAGATGAGAGCTTCCCTATTGTCAACACAGGACATAGGGTAAGAAACACACCCTGCAGAGGCTAACAGATGACCTACAGGCCCTTTAAAAACAATGAGGGGGACACAAGCACGAGCACGCACACACACAGACAATGGGTGGGTGGAATGATTGAAAAAGCCCCAATTGAGTGTGTTGAAATCTCAGTATTTTTCAGACAGAAAATGTCTCTTAAGATGAGAATCAACGATCCAAAAACCACCCATTAGAGATGGAGCCTCTGTGCCTGAGCCAAACATGATGGTGTGAGAGAGAGAGAGAGAGAGAGAGAGAGAGAGAGAGAGAGAGAGAGAGAGAGAGAGAGAGAGAGAGAGAGAGAGAGAGAGAGGGAAAACAAGTGAAAAAAGGAAAAGAGAGCACATAGAAGCAGTGTGCCATGTGAGAGAGGAGAGATAGCACTGTTCCTGCTAACAGAGCCAATATAGGATCTTAGTCTCCACACAGCTGGAGAGGTAGGAAACAACTGCGCTCACATACATTATAGAACGTAAACAATGATTATCTTTAGCCCACAGGGGTTAAATAAGGGGAAGCATCTAAAATCCCTGTCGTAAATCATCCCTAATTGGTGCATGTCATCTATTTATTTTACATACTGTACAACTGATGATGTACAACCACAAATATCCACAAATATACAACTTCAGATCAGATCATAATGATTTGTTTTGTTATGTTTTGGGGAAGTCTAGTTGTTCTGCCTTGTGAGCAATAGATAGGTCTGTCGGTCTGACAGGGTCTTCCCAGCAGAAGTCTATTTGTTCTGCACAGTGCCTTGGGAGTAGTGGAGCGGAGGGAGGCACACCCAGGTCTATAAATCAACACCCCAGCGCTGTCTGCTTTAAGTGCGTCCACTGCACTAAACACTTCATCCCTCAACCTCTCTCATTCTCTCCAAGCTAAATAAATATTGTCCGCTTCAACCCGTTTCAAGAAAAGACATGAAGAGTAAAGCAATCGATATAACTCTAGTCTTGTGCATGTTGTGCATATTCTACACTACAGTGCATCAATAGGAATAGCAAGGCTAATAGCAATGCTATTTCACCTGGTTTCCTGAGGACAGATTGTACAAAACGTAAGGCATTCAATCAAATCTGCAGCGCTGAAATACCAGCCCACTCCTGTCCTGTGACGTAGGGGTTATTTAGTTTATGCTACCTTGGGCCCCTACTGGCTAAATGACTGGTACAGGTATCATATCTACCACCAGCAACTCAGTTCAGGTTGAGGGGAACCTGTTATAGTGAAAAGCGGTAGTAGTGCAACAATCGTTGCGGGTGTTCTCCAATTGGGTTAACCCATTTGGGGGAGATCATTAAGGAGCCAACCTAGGCAAGGGTTGTTACACTGTTATATGACAAACATTTAGGGAGTTAGTGCTCAACGTGGTGGTCATCTGCTGCTGAACACTGGGACTGGAACAGCCTGTGGGTTGACAGGAGAGAAACCTTGATCGGCCACTTTACATTGACTAGATGTGTTACTGATGATACTGACCCATGGCGCTGTGTCTGTTGTTCTCTGTCTCGTCTAGTTTCAGGCCGAGAGCAGACTCTCCTCTGGTCTCCTCCGGTGTGGTGCTGCGGGACGAGTCGGGGGTGGGCTTGGCCTTGTCAACGCTGCTGCTGGGCGTGGAGTCAACCTTTTCAACTTTGCTGGTAAGGGCGGAGTCAGCGGCAGCCTTCACCATATCAGTCTTGCTTCTGGGGCCGGTGTCAACCTTGCTAGGGGCGGAGTCTCGGGAGGAGTCAGCCATGGCAGCACTGCTGCTGGGGGTGGAATCAGGGCCGGGCTTGCACACATCAGCCCTGCTGGAGGCGGAGTCAGAGTCGGCCATTGAGGTGTCAGCGACAGAGGTGCCGGCGGCCACCCCACTACTGCTACTGCTGCTGCTGTAGACAGACCCATTGCTCAGCTCAGAGCCAGAGTCCTCCTCCGCAGGCAGGCTTGGGGTAGGAGAGCTAGGGGCTGGAGAGGGAGAGGGGGCTATCTGGACAGAGGTGCGAGGCACTGGGGTGCTAGGAACTGGGGTGACAGAGGCAGCAGGGCTAGGAGGGGGTGCCGGGGCCTTCCTCTTCCTCAGTGTACTCTCTGAGTCAGGAGCCACCTGAGAGAGAGAGAGAGAGAGAGAGATACCCTATAAACCATTTATTCTTGGACATCATCACTGCCCATTATCATTATTATTAGGTGCACTACGCAGAAATCGCTGCACCATTTCCTGGTTGCTAAAATTCGGATAGTTCGCCTAATTTCAATTTATGTTACAAAACTAGCATTCTAAATAATTCTACCATCTAAACCGCTGTGAAATATATTTTCTATAATCAAAAATATTGTATTTCCAGCAGTTTGAAGATGGTGTGCAAAACCAAAAGACGCAAAAACATAACTTAAGAACGGGAAGCATAGAAACAGATCTACTGCTTGTTAGACTTGCTTTCAATGAGAATAACAGATCTATAACTAAAATTTCTATGTGAATTTGGTCAGGTCGCCCAAAAAGTTATATATTGTAGCTTTAAGACATTAATACCTTTTTAAGATGAAATGTATTGTATGGATTATTGAATTTTGCTGTCAGTCAGACTATCAGTCATAATACCTACAGTGAGGGAAAAAAGTATTTGATCCCCTGCTGATTTTGTATGTTTGCCCACTGACAAAGACATGATCAGTCTATAATTTTAAAGGTAGGTTTATTTGAACAGTGAGAGACAGAATAACAACAACAAAAATCCAGAAAAACGCATGTAAAAAATGTTATAAATTGATTTGCATTTTAATGAGGGAAATAAGTATTTGACCCCTCTGCAAAACATGACTTAGTACTTGGTGGCAAAACCCTTGTTGGCAATCACAGAGGTCAGACGTTTCTTGTAGTTGGCCACCAGGTTTGCACACATCTCAGGAGGGATTTTCTGCAGATCTTCTCCAAGTCATTAAGGTTTAGAGGCTGACGTTTGGCAACTCAAACCTTCAGCTCCCTCCACAGATTTTCTATGGGATTAAGGTCTGGAGACTGGCTAGGCCACTCCAGGACCTTAATGTGCTTCTTCTTGAGCCACTCCTTTGTTGCCTTGGCCGTGTGTTTTGGGTCATTGTCATGCTGGAATACCCATCCACGACCCATTTTCAATGCACTGGCTGAGGGAAGGAGGTTCTCACCCAAGATTTGACGGTACATGGCGCCGTCCATCGTCCCTTTGATGCGGTGAAGTTGTCCTGTCCCCTTAGCAGAAAAACACCCCTAAAGCATAATGTTTCCACCTCCATGTTTGACGGTGGGGATGGTGGTCATAGGCAGCATTCCTCCTCCTCTAAACACGGCAAGTTGAGTTGATGCCAAAGAGCTCGATTTTGGTCTCATCTGACCACAACACTTTCACCCAGTTCTCCTCTGAATCATTCAGATGTTCATTGGCAAACTTTAGACGGGCCTGTATATGTGCTTTCTTGAGCAGGGGGACCTTGCGGGCGCTGCAGGATTTCAGTCCTTCACGGCGTAGTGTGTTACCAATTGTTTTCTTGGTGACTATGGTCCCAGCTGCCTTGAGATCATTGACAAGATCCTCCCGTGTAGTTCTGGGCTGATTCTTCACCGTTCTCATGATCATTGCAACTCCACGAGGTGTGATCGTGCATGGAGCCCCAGGCCGAGGGAGATTGACAGTTATTTTGTGTTTCTTCCTATAACTGTTGTCACCTTCTCACCAAGCTGCTTGGCGATGGTCTTGTAGCCCATTCCAGCCTTGTGTAGGTCTACAATTTTGTCCCTGACATCCTTGGAGAGCTCTTTGGTCTTGGCCATGGGGGAGAGTTTGGAATCTGATTGATTGATTTCTTCTGTGGACAGGTGTCTTTTATACAGGTAACAAACTGAGATTAGGAGCACTCCCTTTAAGAGTGTGCTCCTAATCTCTACTTGTTACCTGTATAAAAGACACCTGGGAGACAGAAATCTTTCTGATTGAGAGGGGGTCAAATACTTATTTCCCTCATTAAAATGCAAATCAATTTATAACATTTTTGACATGCGTTTTTCTGGATTTTTTTGTTTTTATTCTGTCTCTCACTGTTGAAATAAACCTACCATTAAAATTATAGACTGATAATTTCTTTGTCAGTGGGCAAACGTACAAAATCAGCAGGGGATCAAATACTTTTTTCCCTCACTGTAAGTGTTCCATGCTTCTTTGTACACTGTTACTGAAAGGGGTATTATTACTTCCTTATACAACAAAACAATGTGTGACCCATTTAATCTCAACATGTCCTCTGATCCTGGAGGCATGGACATAAAAACACTTTCAAACGTGTTTGGCCACCTCAGATTCTCTGGCAGGCTATTCCAGAGGCTGGGGCCATAGTAACTAAAGGCTACCTCTCCATGCCTCTTGGTCCTAGGCTTTGGGATAGTTAAAAGGCCAGTGCCAGAGGACCTGAGGGACCTACTGGGTACATAACTCAAAAGCATGTCTGACATGTATTGGGGTGCACAATCGTGGATTGATTTAAAAACCAATAGAAGAATATTAAAATTAATTCTAAAACTCACAGGCAGTCATTGCAGAGACTTTAAAACCGGTGTAATGTGTGCTCTCCGTCATTCTGTATGTTTTGCAGTTGACCAATGACCTTATTGGGTAGACAGGAGAGCATTACAGTAGTCAAGCCTGCTTGTAATAAAAGCATGGATGAGTCTCTCTGTATCAGCCTGAGATAGAAACGTCCGCACCTTGGCAAAGTTCCTCAGGTAGTAAAAAGCTATTTTGGTCACATTCCTAATGTGTGATTCGAAATTGAGATCAGAATCTAAAATGACACATAGGTTTTTTAACTGGTGTTTTCTTTATTACCCGTGAATCCTATTTGACCGTAATGTTGTGTGTGACCTAAAGCTGTACATTGATCAAAAAAGGTGTTGTGTGAGTTGGGGCGCATAAGCCTCATCTCAAAATGGCTGTGATAGGAGAAAACTGAGGATGGATCAACAACCTTGTAATTACTCCACAATACAAATCTAATTGACAGAGTGAAAAGGAAGACTGTACAGAATAAAACATTTCAAAACATGCATCCTGTTTGCAACAAGGCAATAAAGTAATACTTCAAAAAAATTGGAAAAGCAACTTTAAAACGTACATTTTAAAGTAGTCATTAACTTTTTGCCCTGAATACAAAGTGTTATGTTTGGGACAAATCCAATACAACACATTACTGAGTACCACTCTCCATATTTTCAAGCATAGTGGTGGCTGCATCATGTTATGGGTATGAAAATGTATGCACTCACTAACTGTAAGTCGCTCTGGATAAGAGCGTCTGCTAAATGACTAAAATGTAAAATGTAAAAATGTATGCTTGTAATCGTTAAGGACTGGGGAGTTTTTCAGGATAAAAAAGAAATGGAATGGAGCTGAGCACAGGCAAAATCCTAGAGGAAAACCTGGTTCAGTCTGCTTTCCACCAGACACTGAATTGACCTTTAAGCAGACAATAATCTAAAACACAAGGATAGATCTACACTGGAGTTGCTTACCAAGAAGAGTGAATGTTCCTGAGTGGCCGAGTTACAGTTTTGACTTAAATCTGCTTGAAAATATATGGCAAGACCTGAAAATGGTTGTCTAGCAATGATCAACAACC
Source organism: Coregonus clupeaformis (assembly GCF_020615455.1). Lineage (NCBI taxonomy): Eukaryota > Metazoa > Chordata > Actinopteri > Salmoniformes > Salmonidae > Coregonus > Coregonus clupeaformis. Next base: position 1,584,809 of record NC_059219.1, read on the forward strand.
AATTTGACCGAGGTTTAAGAATTTTGAAAATAATAATTTTGCACAATCCAGGTGTAGAAAGCGCTTATAGACTTACACAGAAAGACTCACAGATGTAATTGCTGCCAAAGGTGATTCTAACATAAATTGACTCAGGGGGTTGAATATTTGTATTTTTCATATTTATTTTACAAATGTAATAATTTTTCTCACACTTTGACATTACAGAGTATTTTGTGTAGATCATTGACAAAATAAATTACAGTTAAATCAATTTCAATCCCACTTTGTAACACAACATAATATGGAATAAATCAAGGGGTGTGAATACTTTCTGAAGCCACTGTATATACTGTATATATTTTTGCTAGGTAGCGTTAGCTTGCGCTAGTCGGCTATACCTGCGCAAAAACTCCAGTATAGCTTGTTCTCCATCTTCTTTTTAAATAGTGAGCCAACATGTTTTCACCACTTATTTCCATGACTGATCAAAACTCGTTTTCTCATGCTCTCTCTTGTCTCTCTGCAGCAGACATATGTTTGGAACATCAAATCGCAATATCAAATCGTGATGTTGTGGAAAATTCTGTCACCAGAGTGAGAATCGCAATACATATCGTATCGGCACCCAAGTATCGTGATAATATCTTATCGTGAGGTCCCTGGCAATTCCCAGCCCTGATTAAAATGGGTCAACACTTCCTTCTATCTTTGACTCATTTTCCCCCAGCTACAAGCTGTCTGTAATACTACTGTCGTCTGGCTGCATGTCATCTGGTGAGCTGTTTATGAACTCAATGATCCAGGCCTCCAGTACAGAGACCATAGATATGGAATGATAGCACAGCATGGGCAGCCCCATTGCTTCGTATGCTCTTACTGAAAGGGATATTATTGCTTCCTCCAACAAAACAATGTGTGATCCCTTTAACCTCAACATGTCCTCTGATCCTGGAGGCATGGACATAAAAACACTTTCAAACGTGTTTGGCAGGTACTTCAAATCTTTGCATGGGAATCCTATTTGAACGTAATGTGTGTGACCTAAAGCCTTACATTCACCAAAAAGGTGTTGCGTGAGTTGGGGGAGGGGGTGCATAAACCTCTTCTCGAAGGCGTCCCTCGCCTTTTCTATGGTTGCACATATCATCTCTGCAAGGGTGAACTTTGATGTCAAAATATTGAATGTGTGTGACAGCACCGGTCAAGTTTGTAAAGAACAAAATGACCATTTTTTGCATCAGCCTCAACTCTATTTGTGTGTGTGCAACGCGTGCAAATCTGGTACAAAGGTGAAGAAAAAAATTGACCTCAAATGTGAAGACAATGTATTAAAATGGGTCAATGCTTCTTTCCATCTTCAACAAATTTTCCCCCTGCTACAAACTGTCTGTTCTACTACTGTCGTCTCTTCCCATGTCAACTGGTGAGCTGTTTATGAACTCAATGACCCAGGCCTCCAGTGCAGAGACCATAGATATGGAAAGATAGCACACGTTCTATCCTTGCAAATGGCATCCTCTGTGACAGCATGGGCAGCGCCATTGAGGGCAATCTCTATTTTAAAGTAGTCATCCAGAGCCCTCTTTCTTTCTTTATGGCAGAGACAAACAGCCATTACCCTGGTATTACTATTCACTCTACCACTGACAGACTTGAACTCCCCCTCCCCTGCTCCATCGTCTTACATGCTCCATTAGATCCACAAAGTTGACCTGACACAACTCACTGTCTCAAAACAATCCAGTAAACGTATGGTCCAATGTGCCAATGAGTAATATGAATCACTCTCTAAAGTGTGCGTGCAAATGGTTTATATTGCTGTAGTTATCCTTCCAACATATCTATCAGATTTTGACGGGAGCTAATCCATTGCCATGCAGGGGAATTGATTGTGTTGCTCAGCTTTGGTCTCCGTTTGGCCAATCTTCTGTACATGTTCCCCAGATTTAAGTAGGCTCCTCTAAATCCCAGAGCGCACCACTCAGTCACTTTAAACCGTAATCCATAGCTGAGCAACACAATCAATTCCCCTAGAATGTTTACACTCCAGTACAACAGTAGTATGGAGCATTCATAGAGAATGGCCTGATTACAGTCTGTGAGATGACGCCGTCGCTTCGTTCTGCTGCACTGGGCTGCACAGTATTGTGTTTCACTCTCAGAGCAGCCAATCAGTCACACACACACACACACACGTGCTCATGCACACATACACACGTACACACACACACACATCCATCTTCATATCCCAGTCAGTCCTCCATTACAGCTTCAACTTTGCCCCACATGCTATGGTATGCCAGAGACCGACAAGTATGAACGGTGGTGCGATGGTGAAGTTGGTGGACGTGCATACACAGTTCGGGGAGTTTACGCAACTCTACCTGTGTAAAGAATTGCAAGGTTCCGGTAAGTAACACACCGCCCTAACCACAATGACTCAATCCCAGAGAAACACCACAAGTCTTTTCTTAGAATAAAAATAATAAAACAAGGACATTCTGACTTACTTCAACCACATTCAAGGTATAAAAAATAAAAAGTTTTTGACAAATCATTTGTTATGGCTTGTTGCTACTTTCATCGCAATTTCAAGCCTGAGGTGATTTTCCATGAGCCATGCCCAAACTGCTGCTCTCTTTCTCACTCTCTCTGTCTCTCTCTCTCTCTCTCTCACCCAGTCAGACTTGCATACCTACCACTTGCACAACCCATCTCCTGCAGCGCTCTACTAACTCTACATCACAAACTGCATCAAATCACATTTACTCTACACTGATGTGCTGCCACTCAATGCTATCATTCAGTCAAATATTTATATACCTTTTCTACCCCCTAATCCTGCAGGAATGCTAGATCACTCCTTAATGGTTTTGACTTGGTCTATGTCCCAAATGGCAGTCATAGTGCACTACTTTTGACTAGAGCTCTATGGGCCCTGGTCAAAAGTAGTGCACTATTAAGTGAATAGGGCGCTAATTGGGGATGCAAGCTCAGTCCCCTGGCTGCCAAAGCTCCAGCTTTTTAATTACTCAACACAGCACACCGCTCCAGAGCTGGCACAGTGAATTTACAGGCTCTTTATGGTCAGACCACACACACACACAGAAAAACATGCACGCTTACACACACACACACACGCGCGTGCTCGCTTCTGTAGGTAAGCGCACACAAGCACATGCACACACACATACAGATTTCTAAGTAAAAGTATATCAGTGCTAATGGCATAAATCCACTTCAAATAGTGAACCAATGAACCACTGTAGATGAAGTGTGGACTACTCTGTGCCAACTGTAGTGAAAATAGGTCAATTATATAATCTTTATTAGTGCTCGATATTACTTTGTCAGCGAAGGTTAAGATTACATTCCAACATAAAACCACAACAAGGCCTAGGTTTTTTGTCATTCTTTGAGGTACAAAACAATTATTTAAAAAACGTAACTGGGAGACTGTGATTTGGAAATAATAATGATTTAAAATGTGAACATAAACACAAAACACAGCTCCAAACAAACCCCATTATCTCCAACAGGAGGAGAGAAGCCCAATAGAGCCAACATAACATGGTGAAAAAACAACATTCCCCACAACAACGCCATGAGAAGACGCCAACACTACTTCATTAGATTGACACACACACACACACACATACACACACACACACACACACACACACACAAACACACACACCACAGAGAGAGAGACAGTAGACTACACAGTTCTAGTGGGATGTTTGTTTTGGCATTAGGGGCCCCTTCCTTTGTTCCTGAGAACACAATGTTTTCTTCCTTAGGAAAGAGGAAAGGAGCATGATAGAGAGAGTGAGACTCCCAAATGGCACCCTATCCCCTATATCAGTGTTTCCCAACCCTGGTCCTCCAGTACCCCCAACAGTACACATTTACGTTGTAGCCCTGGACAAACACACCTCATTCAACTCATTGAGGGCTTGATGATTAGTTGACAAGTTGAATCAGGTGTGCTTGTCCAGGGTTACAATAAAAAGGTGTACTATTGGGGGTACTCAAGGACTAGGGTTGGGAAACACTGCCCTATATAGTGCACTACTTTTGACAAGGGCTCTGGTCAAAAGTAGTGTACTATTTAGGGAATGGGGTGCCATTTGGGACACATCCTAAGTCTGCATTCAAAACCATTAGAGCTGCCTATGCTTCCTTTTTCCACTTATTTTAAATCACACTGTTCCACAGCAGAGCCTGTCACACTGAAACATCCACAGTGTTGCCTAATCACTCATACCTTAAATAAACTGCATGCCTTTAGTGATATAATATTATTTACAGAGGGTGTTGATTAAAGGAAATTGAGGTTTTGCCAGCAAATGGGCTGAAAAACCAAGGCAGGCCACTTGAATAGTCCAATTCAGAGAGGCGTTGTGTAAGTTAAGGCTTCCGCACCAACCATTCTCACTCTAACTCAAAGTGTTATGCAGCCACATGGTTTACTTGCATAGCAATCATGTAGGCCTAACTGAGGGATTGCAAACATATGACTCAGATCACAAGCTTCCTCTTAAAGGCATCATTTACTTTGTGGAAATGTGACCTTACAGAATGTGGAACATTTTAAAACACTACTGATCAAAACTGAGGTTTCCCACGAATTCGAGTATTTTAAATAAAAGGACCACAACTATTACTGAGAATGGTATCATCAGCCCAATGTAGAAATATCCAAACCTCGCAAGATTGTAAACAGATTGTAAACAGACAACCTGTATCTTGCTAAAACAGATTAAAACGGTAGCCTACATTAAAGTGGATTAAAAGCGCTGCATTACAAAAAGCAAATGACGGATTGCTATGAAAGACTAAACCCCTCTTGGTTCAGATTATGACATCTCCCTAAGGAATGGTTTATGCAGGTAATGCTAGCCATCTCAATCAATCACACTTAGCCTGTGCTACCCCCTGATGGGATGGAGTCTGAGGTTGCATCCCAAATGGCACCCTATTCCTTATATAGTGCACTACTTTTGACCAGGACCCATAGGGATGCTGCCTCAGACTGTACTGCTCAGGGGCAGCTTGGCAGGTCCACCCTGAAAGCAGAGCCAGGAGTCGATATATCAACATCACTAAGAGCCATGCTGCAGAGAAAAACAGAGGATATTCAGTAGGCTCCATGACATGTGTCCCGTTGATTTAAATACTTGAGAATAGATCAGGACAACTACTGAAATTCAGAGAAGAATAACACTCCTTAGAGTAGGATTGCAAAATTCTTGTCACGGTTTACTAAGCCAGAACCCAGAAGCAGACCAGGACAAGGTACGTTGAGACAAAGGTGAGTGTTTATTTAATAGATTCCCGAGTGAGGCTGAATAATCCAGGGAACAGAGCGGGTGGCGTGGATGGGTTGTTGAGGGTGCAGTGGTTGGTCCGGTAATGGCTCGGCAGCCGCCGACCATCAGGCAGAGGTGGGGAGAAGGTTCCGGGTGAGAGACTGCAGATAGAAACAAACGGAGGTAAGTACACGGCAAGCCAACAAGGTGCAAAACAACAAAACTAACACTAGTAGCTCAGAGGTTGATACGCTGACAAACATACTGTTCATGGCTAACGATCCGGCAGGAACTGGATGTTGGGCCAGAGCCTAAGAAGGGTGATGATCAGGACCAGGTGTGCAGATTGCTGATGGGATGCAGGTGCGGAAATCAAGAGCGCTCCCCGGAGCGTTCCCGAACCCTCGGGAAACTGGAGATCACGAACAGAAACACTAGTCACCAGACAGGACCCGACTCAGACTGCCGGGATCGTTACAGTACCCCCCCTCCGACGAACGCCACCGGGCGGACTCCCGGAGCGCCAGGATGGAGGCGGTAGAAGTCACTGATGAGGTCAGCATCTAGGACCTGTCGCCGCGGAATCCAACTCCTCTCTTCAGGGCCATACCCCTCCCAGTCCACGAGATACTGGAAACCCCGGCCCCGCCGTCTGGAATCCATGATGCGACGCACCGTGTAGGCAGGACCACCTCCGATCATCCGAGGAGGAGGAGGAGGAGGCGGAGGAGGCAACAGAGGACTGAGGAAGACAGGCTTGAGGCAGGAGACATGAAAGGTGGGATGGACTCTGAGCGTCCTCGGTAGTTTGAGTCGAACTGCCACTGGATTGATCACCTTCTCCACCACAAACGGACCAATGAACTTCGGTAACAACTTCCTAGACTCAGTCCGTAACGGAAGATCCCGTGTGGCCAACCAAACCCTATCTCCGATGGTATAGGTGGGAGCGGGGATCCGGCGACGATTCGCCTGGAGCTGATACCGGTCCGAACCTCTAAGGAGTGCCTTTCTGGCCCGATGCCAGGTCCGGTGGCAACGACGAATATGGGCCTGAACAGAAGGCACTGAGAGCTCCTTCTCCTGAGAAGGGAACAGGGGAGGTTGGTAGCCATACAGGCACTGGAAGGGAGACATCCCAGTGGCAGATGTAGGGAGAGTATTGTGGGCATACTCAACCCAAGGCAACTGAGAGACCCAGGAGGTGGGGTTGGAAGAGACCAGACAGCGTAGCGTGGATTCCATCTTCTGGTTGGCTCTCTCCGCCTGACCATTGGATTGGGGGTGAAAACCAGATGTGAGACTGACTGTAGCTCCAATGGCCAAACAGAAGGACTTCCAGACAGCAGAGGTAAACTGAGGGCCACGGTCGGAAACGATATCACTGGGCAAACCGTGGACCCTGAAAACCTCCCTAACCAGGATCTCGGACGTCTCCGAGGCAGAGGGAAGCTTGGCAATAGGCACAAAGTGGGCGAACTTGCTGAATCTGTCCACGATAGTCAGAACGACCGTGTTCCCCTCAGAAGCGGGCAACCCCGTGGCGAAGTCCAGGGCCAGATGCGACCATGGACGCCGGGGAATAGGAAGGGGGTGAAGTAGTCCAGAGCTGGGCCGGTTGGTACTCTTATTCTGCGCACACACTGGACAGGCAGCAACAAAACCCCGAGTATCCTCGGCCATGGCAGGCCACCAAAAAGCGTCTGCGAAGAAACGCCATTGTCCGAGCCACGCCAGGGTGACAAGCCATCTTGCTGGCGTGGGACCATTTGAGGACAGCAGGACGAACCGACTCAGGCACAAACAACCGACCGGGTGGACCGTTACCGGGACCGGGCTGAGTCCGAAGGGCCGCCAGCACCTCCTCCTCAATCTTCCACATAACTGCTCCCACGACGCAGTTCCGGGGGAGAATTGTCTCGGTCTTGGACCCACTCTCCTCCGTCTTGGAGAACATCCGGGACAAGGCGTCCGCCTTGCCGTTCTTAGATCCAGGTCGGAACGTCAGGGAAAACTTGAATCGTCCGAAAAACAACGCCCACCTGGCCTGACGGGAGTTGAGACGTTTAGCCGATTGCACGTAAGCAAGATTCTTGTGGTCAGTCCAGACAATAAACGGTTGCTCCGCCCCCTCCAACCAGTGGCGCCACTCCTCCAAGGCAAGTTTCACCGCGAGAAGCTCCCGGTTACCCACATCGTAATTCCTCTCCGCAGGCGAAAGGCGACGAGAGTAGTAGGCGCAGGGATGGAGTTTACTGTCCGTGGAGCATCGCTGCGACAGGATGGCGCCAACTCCCACATCAGACGCGTCCACTTCAACGACGAACTGACGGGCCGTGTCCGGTTGAGAGAGAATCGGTGCGTTGGTGAATCGCCTCTTCAAATCCAGAAACGCTCGATCCGCCTCCGGATTCCACTTGAAGGTCCTGATACTGGAAGTCAAGGCAGTTAACGGAGCGGCCACACGGCTGTAATCCCGGATGAATCTGCGGTAGAAATTCGCAAACCCCAAAAATCTCTGGAGCTGCAATCTCGTACCGGGCTGGGCCCATTCCAGGACCGCTCTAACCTTCTCCTGGTCCATCCTAATCTCTCCCCTGGAGATGATGTACCCGAGAAAGGATGTCGTGTGGGCGTGAAACTCGCACTTCTCGGCCTTCACGAACAGGCGATTCTCCAACAATCGCTGCAGAACCTGCCGGACATGCTGGACGTGGTCGGAAGGTTCCTTCGAGAAGATCAGAATGTCATCCAGGTAAACAAACACAAAGAGACCAATCATATCTCTCAGGACGTCGTTCACCATACTCTGGAATACCGCTGGAGCATTGGTCAGTCCAAACGGCATCACCTGATACTCGAAGTGACCCATCGGTGTATTGAAACCCGTCAACCACTCGTCCCCCTCTCTGATCCGGACTATGTGATACGCATTGCGTAGGTCTAGCTTGGTGAATACCGTAGCACCCTGTAAGGAGTCGAAGGCAGAACTCATCAAGGGCAGGGGATACTTGTTCTTGACCGTGATGGCATTCAACCCCCGATAATCAATACACGGTCGAAGAGAGCCATCCTTCTTACCCACAAAGAAGAATCCTGCCCCCAGGGGTGATGACGAGGACGAACGAGACCAGCCGCTAGGGACTCCTTGATGTAGGTCTCCAACGCCTCACGTTCAGGTCGGGAGATACTGTATAACCTTCCCTTGGGGTAGACAGCTCCCGGGAACAGGTTGATGGCACAATCATATGGTCGGTGGGGAGGGAGTGACAGAGCCTTCTGCTTACTGAAAACTTCCCCCAAATCGTGATATGTCTCGGGAACCAGGGACAAATCTGGGGGTTTAGCCTCAATCACCTGACTGGGAACCGAATGGGGGCAGGCAGTCTTGAGACAGTTAGCATGACAATCAAGGCTCCAACTCGTTACCTTGCCCGTCACCCAATCGAACGTGGGATTGTGTTCCTTCAGCCAGGGGTATCCAAGGACCAGAGGAACATGGGAAGACGGCAGAATGAAGAATGAAATCATCTCAGAATGATTCCCCGACAACCGCATCTTAACCGGTTCAGTCCTCATCGTGATACGTGCCAGACTACTGCCGTTCAGAGTGGTCGCTTCAATGGCTTCCGGCAATTGCTCCTTGGAAAGCCCCAGCTGTTCCACCAACTCGGCATCAAGAAAGCTTCCATCGGCACCTGAATCGATAAAAGCGTTAATCGCTAAGCTTTGATTCCTGTTCACAAGGGTAGCCGGGAAACGGGGTCTGACAGAGATACTGAGAGGTTGAAACTGGCTCGCTAAAAGTCCTCCCAACTTTAGCGAGCCGGGCAGTTTGACGACCGCCGGGAACAAGTGGAGATGTAATGTCCCGGCGACCACAGTAGAGGCAGCAGTTGGTCTTACGTCTATGTTGACGCTCCTCCTTGGTTAACCCGTGCCGCCCCACTTGCATGGGTTCAGAATCGGGAGAGAGGTCCTCTCCACTAATCCTTTGTGGTGGAGAATGATCGACGTGTTCTGGTCCACCACCCGACCCGACTGGGAACTGAGAAGCTGATCGATTGGACGGACCCCATTGCTTCTCCCTCCTTCGCTCTCGGACTCGATTATCCACCCGAATAGACAAGGCTACCAAGCTGTCCAGGTCACTAGGCTCCGGATAGGAGATCAACTCATCCTTGAGCTGCTCCGACAGACCCTGGAAAAAGGCCGCTTGCAGAGACTCCTCGTTCCACCCACTCTCCACAGCCAACGTCTTGAACTCGATCACGAAGTCGGCCACGCTGCGAGTTCCTTGGTGAAGAGAAAACAGGCGCCTAGCTGCGTCCCTCCCTCGGACGGAATGGTCGAAGAGCTTCCTCATCTCGGCCGTGAACCCCTGGTATGAAGCCATGCAGGGATCCTGTCGTTCCCCAAACGGCTGAAGCCCACTCCAGCGCTCGCCCACGCAGCAACTCAATCACAAAGGCTATCCTAGCCTTGTCTGTGGCATAAGAGTAGGGCTGTAGATCGAACACTAATCCACACTGCATAAGGAAGGAACGGCATCTTCCCAGCTCCCCCCTCATATTTATCCGGCGTCGGAACCTTGGGCTCACGGAGGGACACAACTTCAGAAGCGGCAGGCGAGATGGGTGAAACCGGTAGTGGATCCTCCACCGGACACTTGCGTTGGTTCTGGACCTCCGTCAGACCGGTAGAAAGGTTCCGAACTGACAACGCGATCTCCTGTAGTACCGTGCTATGATGGCCCAACATCTTCTCCTGCTGGGTAATGGCATGGCGAACAGAGTCCAGGTCCGCTGGGTTCATTACTGGCCGGATCGTTCTGTCACGGTTTACTAAGCCAGAACCCAGAAGCAGACCAGGACAAGGTACGTTGAGACAAAGGTGAGTGTTTATTTAATAGATTCCCGAGTGAGGCTGAATAATCCAGGGAACAGAGCGGGTGGCGTGGATGGGTTGTTGAGGGTGCAGTGGTTGGTCCGGTAATGGCTCGGCAGCCGCCGACCATCAGGCAGAGGTGGGGAGAAGGTTCCGGGTGAGAGACTGCAGATAGAAACAAACGGAGGTAAGTACACGGCAAGCCAACAAGGTGCAAAACAACAAAACTAACACTAGTAGCTCAGAGGTTGATACGCTGACAAACATACTGTTCATGGCTAACGATCCGGCAGGAACTGGATGTTGGGCCAGAGCCTAAGAAGGGTGATGATCAGGACCAGGTGTGCAGATTGCTGATGGGATGCAGGTGCGGAAATCAAGAGCGCTCCCCGGAGCGTTCCCGAACCCTCGGGAAACTGGAGATCACGAACAGAAACACTAGTCACCAGACAGGACCCGACTCAGACTGCCGGGATCGTTACAATTCTGGTAACTTTCCTAAGATTCCCAGGTTTTCCCAACATCAGGAAAAAAAAGGAGCAAGGAATCTGGAATTCTCCAACTAGGATTTCTGGAAAACCTGGCAATTTTGGGAAAGTTACTGTAATTTTGCAACCCTACCCTGGAGTAAGCAGATTGAACCCCCAAAAAAGGGAACCATAGAGGACTTAGTACTCAATGTCCATAACAAATGTATTGAGCGTGCACCGACTATGATGATCATGCACAACACTGTGTTCCTACAGTAGGCTCTAAGTCTCTTAGACCAATCACTATTCTAACCTAACCTACCTAACCATCTTCCCTTTCAGTGGTCTTCTGAGTTCATTAATGCGATCTCATCCAAGAGATACTTGTTGAAATGATTCAAACGTTTCTTACAGCAAACTTTTGTCTCGTTTGTTGAACCCTCAACCTCACCTGTCCTCTGCTCTGACTATGTCCAGTAACATTGGCATAAAGAGCCTGTCAAGCTGATTTCATGCCTGTCTGCCTCTGAAAACATGACACCCCACTTATACATACTTGATGTTGTGCCACCAAAACACACCTCATCCACTGCTGCATTACTACTGCAATCTCAGAACCAAATCTGGCATTTATGTTAACAGTCTGTCCGTCACTAGAGACTACTGTTGCATAAGCCTGAGCCTGAAGTTACCTTTCCAGCATGCCAAACAGGCTTACACAAGTGTGCCTGCCTATTACTGAACACTGAAGTGGAAAGATCAGGATGACAGGCAATGTCACAAAAGGGATTCTAAACATGACCTCTGGTTTGGACAGCCTACTCCTATTTCCCTAATGAAAGCTTTAAACACTCTTTCGGCACAAGATGTCGAATGAGTCCCAAATGGCATTGTTTTGTCTTGACCCCAGATAAACCCAGTTGGCTATTTGATTGAATAAGGCCTTGGGCTTGCCGATTGATTGTAAATTGATACTGTACTGAGATCAATAGAGGGACATAACTAGTGATGGGGGGAAAAAATCGATACAGTTACCTATCGAGATATTATTTTTGACGATATTACATTACATTTTAGTCATTTAGCAGACGCTCTTATCCAGAGCGACTTACAGTTAGTGAATACATATATATATATATATATATATATTTTTTATACTGGCCCCCCGTGGGAATCGAACCCACAACCCTGGCGTTGCAAACGCCATGCTCTATCAACTGAGCTACATCCCTGCCGGCCATTCCCTCCCCTACCCTGGACGACGCTGGGCCAATTGTGCGCTGCCCATGAGTCTCCTGGTCGCGGCCGGCTGCGACAGAGCCTGGATTCGAACCAGGATCTAGTGGCACAGTTAGCACTGCGATGCAGTGCCTTAGACCACTGCGCCACTCAGGAGTATATCGTATCGTATCGTATTTGCACTAGTTTGCTGTACCTGCACAGAAACTCTAGTATTTTCCTGCATAGCTTGTTCTCCATCTTCTTTTTAAATAGGGATCCAATTTGTTTTCAGCACTTTTATTTCCATGACTGATCAAAACTTGTTTTCTCATGGCTCTCTCTTGTCCCTCTGCAGCAGACATATGGTGAGCAATATGTTTGAAACATTGAATCGCAATATATATACAGTTGAAGTCGGAAGTTTACTTAAACCTTAGCCAAATACATTTAAACTCAGTTTTTTACAATTCCTGACATTTAATCCTAGTAAAAATTCCCTGTCTTAGGTCAGTTAGTATCAACACTTTATTTTAAGAATGTGAAATGTCAGAATAATAGTAGAGAGAATGATTTATTTCAGCTTTTATTTATTTCATCACATTCCCAGTGGGTCAGAAGTTTACATACACTCAATTAGTATTTGGTAGCATTGCCTTTAAATTGTTTAACTTGGGTCAAACGTTTTGGGTAGCCTTCCACAAGCTTCCCACAATAAGTTGGGTGAATTTTGGCCCATTCCTCCTGACAGAGCTGGTGTAACTGAGTCAGGTTTGTAGGCCTCCTTGCCCACACATTTTCTATAGGATTGAGGTCAGGGCTTTGTGATGGCCACTCCAATACCTTGACTTTGTTGTCCTTAAGCCATTTTGACACAACTTTGGAAGTATGCTTGGGGTCATTGTCCATTTGGACGACCCATTTGCGACCAAGCTTTAATTTCCTGACTGATGTCTTGAGATGTTGCTTCAATATATCCACATAATTTTCCTTCCTCATGATGCCATCTATTTTGTGACGTGCACCAGTCCCTCCTGCAGCAATGCTGCCACCCCCGTGCTTCATGGTTGGGATGGTGTTCTTCGGCTTGCAAGCCTTCCCCTTTTTCCTCCAAACATAACGATGGTCATTATGGCCAAACAGTTATATTTTTGTTTCATCAGACCAGAGGACATTTCTCCAAAAAGTACGATCTTTGTCACCATGTGCAGTTGCAAACCGTAGTCTGGCTTTTTTATGGCGGTTTTGGAGCAGTGGAGGTCTATCATTTTTTTTCTGAGGTCTTGGCTGATTTCTTTTGATTTTCCCATGATGTCAAGCAAAGAGGCACTGAGTTTCAAGGTAGGCCTTGAAATACATCCACAGGTACACCTCCAATTGACTCAAATGATGTCAATTAGCCTATCAGAAGCTTCTAAAGCCATGACATCATTTTCTGAAATTTTCCAAGCTGTTTAAAGGCACAGTCAACTAAGCTTCTGACCCACTGGAACACTGGAATTATAAGTGAAATAATCTTTCTGTAAACAATTTTTGGAAAAATTACTAGTGTCATGCACAAAGTAGATGTCCTAACCGACTTGCCAAAACGATAGTTTGTTAACAAGACATTTGTGGAGTGGTTGAAAAACGAGTTTTAATGACTCCAACCTAAGTGTATGTACACTTCCGATTTCAACTGTAGAATTGTGAGAATTATAATACATATCGTATTGGCACCAAAGTATTGTGATAATCTCACGAGGTCCCTGTCAATTACCAGCTTCACACTCTTAGAAAAAAGGGTTCCAAAAGTGTTATTCGACTGTCCCCATAGGCAAACCCTTTTTGGTTCCTGGGAGAACCCTTTTTGGTTCCACATAGAACCCTTTTGGGTTCCATGTAGAACCATCTGTGGAAAAGATCCTACCTGGAACCAAAAAGGGTTCATGAAAGGATTCTCCTATGGGGACAGCCGGAAAACCCTTTTAGGTTCTAGATAGCACCTTTTTGTCTAAGAGTGTAGTCATACCCCAGGGGAACAGTTTGTCATCACTACAACACTAGTCATCCTTCCAGTAGCTCAGGCTCATGTAAAGGAGACCTAAGAGCAGCCATTCCATCCCTCAGGCACTCTGTCCTCATCTGATCTCTCTGTCCTTGTCTAACCCTCACAAAGGTTACATCAGGCCCATGTGCCATGTGTCTCAACATGCAGCCAGCCATCTTCCAAACACAACGCTTTGTCTCATCCGTGCTAGCGAGTCACGGCACAGCTAGTGTTGCTTATCTCTGGGTGAACGGAATGATAAAGACGTCATAAGTGTCGTGTTTCTGAACAGTGTCTAATACCCTTTTCAGAGATATGGAATGTGCCGCCTTGAAAGTGCCTCGGCTACTGCATGTTTGTTTGTCTGTAAGGGTACACTACGGCTTTTTAAATGCCGACACGAAACCTTCTCTGGAGATAGCTTCGAAGCACCACTGAACAGGCATTTTACTTGTCAATCAAATAATCTCGAACAGCTTGCGCGCAACCTGCCTGCCTGCCTGCTGCCTGCTGCCTGCTGCCTGCGCGCAGACCACTCTCTCCTAAAAAAGTATGTTAAAGTTAATTAAATAGCATGATTTACCAAGACATTTAGTTTTTTTTTAAATCTAGCTACTCTACCATAAAAACAACACAGCAGCACATCAATCAGCAACGTTTATATTCATCAGGGAAACAGTACCGAACGCTTTTGATGCAGCACTTTATTTAATTGTCTGAAAGGTTATCAATTGTCGCTATCGACACATTACTGTAGAGGTGTTCTATGTCTGTAAAGGGTATAATAACAACAGACAGAGGAGAGGTAAAAACTGGGAGCCATGACAACATAAACTCAAATGAAATCCTGATTGGAAGAACAGCGTGAGTTGTACATAGAATACTGTGTGGACACCTTGTGCTTTTCTACAGAGGGTATGTCCAAATGGCACCCTATTCCCTACATAGTGCACTAGTTTTAACCAGAGCACTATAGACCCTGGTCAAAAGTAGTACACTATATAGGGAATAGGGTGCCATTTAGGATGTAAGCCATTTCACAGATTAACTAGTGTGTTCCTGTTAGTAACGGTCACTATGACCACAACACACAGTTCCAGACAAACCCCATTCTCTCTAACAGGAGGAGAGACGACCATTAGAGCCAACATAACATGGTGAAAAAACAACATTTCCCACAACAACGCCATGAGAAGAGAAAGAACAACACTACTACTATTGCTATTAGATCCAGAAACAACACAAGGAGATTAGAGGAAATGTTTATCCAATGTTGCAATAGTTGATCTAAACACAGGTCACCATGACCTGAAGCATGTGTGTGTGTATATGTGTGTGTGTTTGTTGCCCTCTTACCTGGTAGGCCTCCAGTATGTAGCGGCCCTGGCAGGGTGTGGGGGCCGGGGCCGGGGGGGCCTGCCTCTTCTTAGGCTCTATCCTGGGGGACATCCTTGAGATGTTCATGACGGACTGGGACTGGCCCAGGGTGCTGGGCCGCGCCTCCACACAGGGCACGATGGATACTGTGGACAGGCCCTGGAGGAGGAGGGAAAGACAACATAAAAATAATGACACACAGACAGATAATGTGACACATTCACACAAACAGATGTGTGAGTACACACACACACATACCTGCATGTACACACACACAATTATAAACACACGGAACAGAGCTACATATTGACTGAGTGGCATTTAAAGGTCAGGTAATTCTAAATCGTCTCAGAAACCCAAAATCAGAGGTTGATATGGTGGACAGTGGAAATGTCAAGGGCCAGTCCTGAAGGGTGAGCATGGGTCATGCCCTTTATTCACTAACGCTATGTCCCAAGTGGCACCCTATTCCCTATGTTGTGCACTACTTTTGACAAGGACCCATAACACTATATAGAGAATAGGGTGCCATTTGGGACTCTGACTAACAAGGGCCCAGGACTGAATCCAAAATATCAGCATATCCTCATCATGGCCTGTTACTGCAGTGGTAAATTAAGACATTGCAAAGCTTAGGGTTGAGTATGTCTCCAAGGCACAACAGTCTAGTCTGCAAGAGGAGGCTCTCAGATCCCTGCTGAATCAGGATGCTTTGTGACAGTTGTGACAGCTGCAGTCAGCTTTATTACCATTCTGTAGCTAGGCCGCCTCGCTAATACACTGTCTGTCTGTCTGAGAGGGATGCTGCTAAGCAATGGGGAATGATCAAAGGCTTTTCTAAGCATCTGAAACTTAGCCTGGTCCCATATCTGTTTGAGCTGCCTTTCCAACTCCTATGGTCATTGTTGTGCCAAGTGATCATTAAAAGGAGTTGGCAAGACAGCACAAACAGATCTGGTCCAGGCTATCTGAAATTCCTAGGCTTCTGTCTCTCTGTACTGTAGCACAACTAGGAACAAAGATATGCAGCTTTAAACGATAGTGGGGGGGTTTAAAGAAAATAATGGAAAACGTATATTAAGTCAAAATGACACAGCATTTCAGACCATTCCTGGGCAGAGGATCAAAGTAGTCATGTAAAAAAGTCATGTTCTAGTCATTAGAGGTAATCAGTGAACCAAGCACTTCTCACAGTAGGGAGAATGAATGGAACCTGAATGGAAAATGTGCAGGAGGGCCTTGTGTTCGGGTCTGAGAGAAAGCACTCAAAGGTATTCAGACCTGGGCTTAAATAGTATTTGTTTTCTTTCAAATACTTTTGATCATTTGATTGAGCCTGCCTGGACTGCCATGTGGGCAGGGCTTGAACTTTGGGGAGTATTTCATTGGTTCCATTACACCAGGGAAGCTCAATCAAACTAGTCTAGTCTACTAAGGAGAGTCAGTGTGGCTTTGAGGGAGATGTGAGTATGCCAAATGCTTGCATATTGCATAAGCTTGGAAAAGCAGACCGAGCTACTATACAGTAATGCAGAGCAAAGAGAAAAAGATGTATGTAACAAAAACCCAGCTGGAGTCTTATAGTCCTGCAGTAGATTTACTGCTGCCCACCTCTAAGAACAGAGCCTAGATCAACTAAGTCGACATCATTCATCTTTATGACACTTATATCATGTTTAACTTTGATATTCTCTTATCTTACTCAAGACACGTGACTCTCCCACCTACTAGATCTTCCGGACCCAAATAATATATAACATTTAGCAGACGCTTTTATCCAAAGAGACTTACAGTCATGCGTGCATACATTTTACGTATGGCTGGTCCCGGGAAAAGAACCCACTATCCTGGCGTTGCAAGCGCCATGCTCTACAGAGGACCACATGATTTATACATGGGCATAATTGCATCCAAAGGATAGATGACATGGCATAGTTTACACAGTGCATTAGTCAGCTTTAATCTATTCCCTTCTATCGGATGCTGCCTATATATAGGCAACTGTACATATAAATGTACATATACAGTGAGGAAAAAAAGTATTTGATCCCCTGCTGATTTTGTACGTTTGCCCACTGACAAAGACATGATCAGTCTATAATTTTAATGGTAGGTTTATTTGAACATCCAGAAAAACGCATGTCAAAAATGTTATAAATTGATTTGCATTTTAATGAGGGAAGTAAGTATTTGACCCCTCTGCAAAACATGACTTAGTACTTGGTGGCAAAACCCTTGTTGGCAATCACAGAGGTCAGATGTTTCTTGTAGTTGGCCACCAGGTTTGCACACATCTCAGGAGGGATTTTGTCCCACTCCTCTTTGCAGATCTTCTCCAAGTCATTAAGGTTTCGAGGCTGACGTTTGGCAACTCGAACCTTCAGCTCCCTCCACAGATTTTCTATGGGATTAAGGTCTGGAGACTGGCTAGGCCACTCCAGGACCTTAATGTGCTTCTTCTTGAGCCACTCCTTTGTTGCCTTGGCCATGTGTTTTGGGTCATTGTCATGCTGGAATACCCATCCACGACCCATTTTCAATGCCCTGGCTGAGGGAAAGAGGTTCTCACCCAAGATTTGACGGTACATGGCCCCGTCCATCGTCCCTTTGATGCAGTGAAGTTGTCCTGTCCCCTTAAAAAAAAAACACCCCCAAAGCATAATGTTTCCACCTCCATGTTTGACGGTGGGGATGGTGTTCTTGGGGTCATAGGCAGCATTCCTCCTCCTCCAAACACGGCGAGTTGAGTTGATGCCAAAGAGCTCGATTTTGGTCTCATCTGACCACAACACTTTCACCCAGTTCTCCTCTGAATCATTCAGATGTTCATTGGCAAACTTCAGACGGCCCTGTATATGTGCTTTCTTGAGCAGGGGGACCTTGCGGGCGCTGCAGGATTTCAGTCCTTCACGGCGTAGTGTGTTACCAATTGTTTTCTTGGTGACTATGGTCCCAGCTGCCTTGAGATCATTGAAAAGATCCTCCCGTATAGTTCTGGGCTGATTCCTCATCATTCTCATGATCATTGCAACTCCATGAGGTGAGATCTTGCATGGAGCCCCAGGCCGAGGGAGATTGACAGTTATTTTGTGTTTCTTCCATTTGCGAATAATCGCACCAACTGTTGTCACCTTCTCACCAAGCTGCTTGGCGATGGTCTTGTAGCCCATTCCAGCCTTGTGTAGGTCTACAATCTTGTCCCTGACATCCTTGGAGAGCTCTTTGGTCTTGGCCATGGTGGAGAGTTTGGAATCTGATTGATTGATTGCTTCTGTGGACAGGTGTCTTTTATACAGGTAACAAGCTGAGATTAGGAGCACTCCCTTTAAGAGTGTGCTCCTAATCTCAGCTCGTTACCTGTATAAAAGACACCTGGGAGCCAGAAATCTTTCTGATTGAGAGGGGGTCAAATACTTATTTCCCTCATTAAAATGCAAATCAATTTATAACATTTTTGGCATGCGTTTTTCTGGATTTTTTTGTTGTTATTCTGTCCCTCACTGTTCAAATAAACCTACCATTAAAATTATAGACTGATCATTTCTTTGTCAGTGGGCAAACATACAAAATCAGCAGGGGATCAAATACATTTTTCCCTCACTGTAAATGTACAGTATGTACAGTACCAGTCAAAAGTTTGGACATACCAACTCATTCAAGGGTTTTCCTTTATTTGTAAAAAAATATGTACATTGTAGAATAATAGTGAAGACATCAAAACTATGAAATAACTCATATGGAATCATGTAGTAACCAAACAAATCAAAATATATTTTATATTTGAGATTCTTCAAATAGGCACCTTTGCCTTGATGACAGCTTTGCACACTCTTGGCAACCAGCTTCACCTGGAATGCTTTTCCAACAGTCTTGAAGGAGTTCCCGCATATGCTGAGCACTTGTTGGCTGCTTTTCCTTCATTCTGCCGTCCGACTCATCCCAAGCCATCTCAATTGGGTTAAGGTCGGGGGATTGTGGCGGCCAGGTCATCGGATGCAGCACTCCATCACTCTCCTTCTTGGTAAAATAGCCCTTACACAGCCTGGAGGTGTGTTGGGTCATTGTCCTGTTGAAAAACAAATGATATTCCCACCAAGCCCAAACCAGATGGGATGGCGTATCGCTGCAGAATGCTGTGGTAGCCATGCTGGTTAAGTGTGCATTGAATTCTAAATAAATCACAGACAGTGTCACCAGCAAAGCACCCCCACACCATAACACCTCCTCCTCCATGCTTTACGGTGGGAAATACACATGCAGAGATCATCCGTTCACCCACACCGTGTCTCACAAAGACACGGAGGTTTGAATTAAAAATCTCCAATTTGGACTCCAAACCAAAGGACACATTTCCACCGGTCTAATGTCCATTGCTCGTGTTTCTTGGCCCAAGCAGTTCTCTTTTTCTTATTGGTGTCCTTTAGTAGTGGTTTCTTTGCAGCAATTCGACCATGAAGGCCTGATTATGGTGTGGGGGTACTTTCCCCTCTGAACAGTTGATGTTGTGATGTGTCTGTGACTTGAACTCTGTGAAGTATTTATTTGGGCTGCAATTTCTGAGGCTGGTAACTTTAATGAACTTATCCTCTGCAGCAGAGGTAAGTCTGGGTCTTCCATTCCTGTGGCGGTCCTCATGAGAGCCAGTTTCATCATAGCGCTTGATGGTTTTTGCGACTGCACTTGAAGAAACTTTCAAAGTTCTTGAAATGTTCCGTATTGACTAACCTTCATGTCTTAAAGTAATGATGGACTGTCGTTTCTCTTCGCTTATTTGAGCTGTTCTTGCCATAATATGGACTTGGTCTTTTACCAAATAGGGCTATCTTCTGTATACCCCCATACCTTGTCACAAGACAACTGATTTGCTCAAACACATTAAGAAGGAAATAAGTTAAAATAAAATTAACTTTTAAGAAGGCACACCTGTGAAATGCATTCCAGGTGACTACCTCATAAAGCTGGCTGAGAGAATGCCAAGAGCGTGCAAAGCTGTCATCAAGGCAAAGGGTGGCTATTTGAAGAATCTCAAATATAAAATATATTTTGATGTGTTTAACACTTTTTTGGTTACTACATGATTCCATATGTGTTATTTCAAAGTTTTGATGTCTTCACTATTATTCTACAAGGTAAAAACATGTACAAATAAAGAAAAACCCTTGAATGAGTAGGGGTGTCGAAAGTTTTGACTGGTAGTTTATATGTAAATATTCCAGTAAATCTAAAAGCCTCAGTCTTCTGCCAGTTGGTCCCATGCCACGAGAGAGGGCTGAGAGAGAAAACCTGAACTGCATTTATAGAAATCAGACAGCCTTCAGCAGGGACTGGGGAGAGATTCTTGGCCAGCGGCCAACCCTTTCCTCCCCTGATGAACTTTTCACACTGCGCTCATGTGTTCATGGTGACCTTCTCACATGAAAGTGGGTGTGGGTAAACCGTTAATATTTCAGCTCTCTGAGAGTCTGCATGTTCAATTTTGAAAGACCAACACAAACACACGTTCCAAATTTAGGGAGGGACCATGCTAACTTTCAATTGGGATCCATGCTGTTGTTGTACTCAGCTGTTGGAACAGAATGTTCCATGCAGGGAATTGCCATGAATGCGTAGCATACGTTATATAATCTTAAATCAGTTACAGAACAGAGCCCCAAAAAGCTTTTGGGTCTTTCTTTGTTATTAAAGTTTGGGAAAAGTTCACCTGAACATCTGTAATTACAGTTGAAGTCGGAAGACGACAAACACTTAGGTTGGAGTCATTAAAACTCGTTTTTTCAACCACTCCACAAATGTCTTGTTAACAAACTATCGTTTTGGCAAGTTGGATAGGACATCTACTTTGTGCATGACACAAGTAATTTTTCCAACAATTGTTTACAGACAGATTATCTCACTTATAATTCACTGTATCACAATTCCAGTGGGTCAGAAGTTTACATACATTAAGTTGACTGTGCCTTTAAACAGCTTGGACAATTCCAGAAAATGATGTCATGGCTTTAGAAGCTTCTGATAGGCTAATTGACATCATTTGAGTCAATTGGAGGTGTACCTGTGGATGTATTTCAAGGCCTACCTTCAAACTCAGTGCCTCTTTGCTTGACATCATGGGACAATCAAAAGAAATTAGCCAAGACCTCAGAAGAAAATTGTAGACCTCCACAAGTCTGGTTCATCCTTGGGAGCAATTTCCAAACGCCTGAAGGTACCACGTTCATCTGTACAAACAATAGTACGCAAGTATAAACACCATGGGACCACGCAGCCGTCATACCTCTCAGGAAGGAGACGCGTTCTGTCTCCTAGAGATGAACGTACTTTGGTGCGAAAAGTGCAAATCAATCCCAGAACAACAGCAAAGGACCTTGTGAAGATGCTGGAGGAAACAGGTACAAAACTATCTATATCCACAGTAAAACGAGTCCTATATCGACATAACCTGAAAGGCCGCTCAGCAAGGAAGAAGCCACTGCTCCAAAACCGCCATAAAAAAGACAGACTACGGTTTGCAACTCCACATGGGGATAAAGATCGTACTTTTTGGAGAAATGTCCTCTGGTCTGATGAAACAAAAATAGAACTGTTTGGCCATAATGACCATCGTTATGTTTGGAGGAAAAAGGGGAACGCTTGCAAGCCGAAGAACACCATCCCAACCGTGAAGCATCATGCTGTGGGGGTGCATTGCTGCAGTAGGGACTGATGCACTTCACAAAATAGATGGCATCATGAGGAAGGAAAATGATGTGGATATATTGAAGCAACATCTCAAGACATCAGTCAGGAAGTTAAAGCTTGGTCAATGACCCCAAGCATACTTCCAAAGTTGTGGCAAAATGGCTTAAGGACAACAAAGTCAAGGTATTAGAGTGGCGATCACAAAGCCCTGACCTCAATCCTATAGAACATTTGTGGGCAGAACTGAAAAAGCGTGTGCGAGCAAGGAGGCCTACAAACCTGACTCAGTTACACCAGCTCTGTCAGGAGGAATGGGCCAAAATTCACCCAACTTATTGTGGGAAGCTTGTGGAAGGCTACCCGAAACGTTTGACCCAAGTTAAACAATTTAAAGACAATGCTACCAAATACTAATTGAGTGTATGTAAACTTCTGACCCACTGGGAATGTGATGAAATAAATAAAAGCTGAAATATATCATTCTCTCTACTATTATTATAACATTTCACATTCTTAAAATAAAGTGGTGATCCTAACTGACCTAAGACAGGGAATTTTTACTAGGATGAAATGTCAGGAATTGTGAAAAACTGAGTTGAAATGTATTTGTCTAAGGTGTATGTAAACTTCCGACTTCAACTGTACATTCTGGATGAACTCTGAGAGCTAAGCACAATGCCTATCACCCATGCATATCCAAGGTGGAAATGCATTGTAAGTGGAGTACTCACTGCCAAGACTAGAGACAGATAGAACAGAACATGGCCATCTTTGATGATTTAGAGGCAGCAACACGCCCTTATAGTCCACTCCAAGGACAAAATGTGATCTGAAATAGTTTCATTCTGTACAATAAAAAAAACTCTGGGAAAACAGACAGCATCATTTCTGGCATGCCATAGCATCAAAATAACTGTCTCATAAGCAAAGCAATATAGTTTTCAGATATCCATTTCTCATTCCTTTAGATCATACATTATGTACACAGTCCTCAACATATTGGTCCATGAGTTTGTCCAATGTAGGACACTGTACATTGTGTATCATAGATGCAATACTCTTCTATTTCAGTCTATGCTATGAACAGTCCTCAACATATCTTCCCATCTGTTTGGCCCATAATGGTATCCAGATATGAGAGTAAATGTAGCCAGGTATAGTATGATGATGTAACATGATTGCTAAGGACACAGAGGGTGTGTGTGTGTGTATGTGTGTGTATGTGATCCACCAAGGTCTTATGGGAAATCCAATAAAATACCCATATTGATTTGAGGTGTATCCCAGATGGCTGCCTGCAATAGATTCCTCTGTAATTGTATAAAATGGATTAAATTACCTTCCGAACAGGTAGCCTGTTCAATGTTTGCTCTAATATAATCATGTTTTAGCACACACGCACACCACATACAAAGAACTCCACGATGGAGTGGAGACTGGCCCTACTGCTGTAACTACTACTGTATTACAAACTAACTATAACATACATTATACGTGTCACTGAGTAAAGCTGATAAAAGAATAAGAAATAATTCAAGGCTTTAATTTATTTCAGGCTGACTTGCTGCAGAAATTTAAATCAGTCAAGGTACAGTAATTGACTGAGGGGAATCATAAGATGTGGGATCAGCTTGTCAAGTCTGCCCTCTAGTGGTACATGAGCAGAACAACCGTCGCAATCAACTATATCGAGAGGAGGCACACTAAGGCTGAAAAGTAGGGTTGCAAAATTCCAGTAGCCTTCCCAAAATTCCCAGGTTTTCCAGAAATCCGTGTTGGAGTGTTCTGGATTTCCTGCTTATTCACTTCTGATTCCTGGAATTCTACAACCAGGATTTCTGGAAAACCTGGGAATTTTGGGAATGTTACCGGAATTTTGCAACCCTACTAAAAAGAAAACCAAAGTTGAACTCATGTGTTTTCATGTTTTCTTTGTGTGCATAAAATGCAATCTGTTACAAGGTGAATGAGATTGCACTTTAAAAAAAGGTAACAGCTTGAGAGATTTGAGTATTGAAAGAAAATATAATGCAAGATGTCAATTACCACACCCAGACATTTCAGAGGAGGGTTAGTAGTACTTACATTGTAGTGTTTTTCAGTATTTTGAATAATATTATTATCAAGACCATCCATGTCCATAGCAGGCGACTGTTCTTCAGTCTGAAATGGAATGTACAGCTAACATGCAATACAGCAGAATGCAACTACAATACAAGCATGACATGCAGTTATTTCAGTTATTTGACAGATGATAGCAGTACTCCTACAGCACTAGGGTTAAAAAGCCCTTTCCACTGGGATAGTAAAAACTATAAGACTGATTATTTTCATGGAAAGCCATCATATGTTGAGCTCAAGAATAACAGTAGCTATTTAAGTAGCAGATTTTATAAGTATCTAATTATTCCACTCAAACAGAAGAAATATGCTTCCTTTTCCTGCATTTCAACATACAGTAGTAGTAAGTCAACAGTATAAAGTCAGCTTGACCTGCAGACACACACTCTCTTAATGAGTAGCCTATGCACAGTGACTAGTAGTATTTTCTAGACTGTATTTTGGTGCTAAGTTAGCCAAGCCAATGGGCTAGTGTCACTCTGTTGGAACATAAGTGAACTGTGTCTTGTCTTACCTTTGATTTCCTTCTGTTGAATTTAAAGAATCCCAGCAGGCCTTTCTTCTCGACCCCACCGACACTTGAGGTGTGGGAACGGAAGAATTCTAACAATGAATGGACAGACAATAGGTTTCAGTTCACTCCTAAATGAAAGGGTTGGCTCACTGAGCTAAAAATATAGGTTTTCATTCATGCAGTTAATTCATTGACCAATGGGATTAAATAAACCACAGCTAACAGCTAGAACTATACTACAACACTACATTATGCAAGTCATGTCAGTTATCAAAGGTTTAACCCATGCATACAACAAAAAGTATTATCCCTAAACAACACACACACTCAAGCCTCTATCTACAAGCAGGAAGTTTCAACAGTAGATGGCACTACAACTAAACTTTTCCAATATGACAGTGCATCTATTCTTCAACCTCTGAAAATAAATCTAACAAACAGTCATACCACACTGTAAGCCAGAAGGAAAGGGAAATAACATTGACTGTATCTTATATTTGATCTAAGATATGTAAAACAAACAAGCGTGTCCCATAAGAGGAAAATGAATGGCAAAGCAGGGTTAATGTGACTGTACAAGTGACTGCTAAGCTTCGGGTTGTCACTACAGTATGGTGGACGGGAACACTAAGTAGCATACAGACAGTAATACCTGAGTAATTCAGAGCAGGTGCAGAAGCCATTTTAGGTTGACGAACTGGAAACAATCACAGGAACATTAAGAGCCCTTGTTGCAATGCAGACCATCCTTAACTATACTAGATACGTTCTTTATCAAAACTGCAGCATTTCCCATGTCATTGGCTAC
The DNA here is from genome assembly GCF_020615455.1 of Coregonus clupeaformis. NCBI lineage: Eukaryota > Metazoa > Chordata > Actinopteri > Salmoniformes > Salmonidae > Coregonus > Coregonus clupeaformis. Next base: position 1,610,205 of record NC_059219.1, read on the forward strand.
CCAATCCCCCACCCCACCCACCCCTGCCTAGAGAAAAGGGGGAAACAGTGAAACTACCAACAACACTGACTATGGTATTTGACAACTGCCTCTAGTTTAACTCAAGCATCACTACATCTCACTAGGATTGTAGCTAGTGTTCTAATGACTAACCGTCTATATTGCCTCCCTAAGGGCAGAGTCATAGAGGGCAGAGTACACACCCTGGAAGGCATGTGCTTATCAAAGCTCATTTAAACAAATATGTAAACACAAGCTCACTTTCTATTTATTCTGCAGCGCCACCCTGATAAAATGAACTAGCCCAGACTGAATTACACCCCATGTAAACATTACAGGCACAGTTGTAGCTAGCTGCAGTAAGAAAGTCATTCATTTTACTTTGATTCAAAACAATCTCACGTGTGGTGTGAGTGCTGATTATAATTTAGTTACAATCATGGTGTAAAAGTGTGACGGAAAACAATGGAGGGAGCTCAAATCAAATATACGATGAAACAGGTTGAGAAGAATAAGAGGAACAGTAACAGTTTGTTAACAGAGGTCGGTACAGTTAGCCTGGTCTCAGATCTGTTTGTGCTACAATATCAACTCCTTAACATTCCAAACTTGATTTGATCTGGGACCAGGCTAACATACTGTAGGTTTCACGTGAGGAGGTGGAGGTGGAGTAGCCTGGTCCCAGATCTGTTTGTGCTGTCTTGTTAACTCCTATAATCATTGTCATACCACTGACCATAGGATGACCATATGAGTTGGCAAGAAATGTGTCACCATTCTATAGGAAGAGGTGGAGGGAGATGGGGGTATAAGGTGGTTTATTTACCAAGAGTCTGGTCCAGTACGTAGAGCTCTCTAATGCCTAGCTCGCTCAGAGACTTGTCCAGCTCCAGCTCGTGGTTGCTGACATTGTCCTTCAGCAGCAGGACGTGGGCCGGGTCAAACTCACACTTCTCACAGATGGCTGGGACCAGGCTCTCCAGGGGCGCCAGGGGACTCACCCTCACCACCGCCTTCTGGCTCCTGTGGTAGTTCACCACCAGACGCACCGTTTTCTTTACAGGGAGAGGAGGAAAGACAGAGTGACTTTCGTGCCAATGGATGGATACAGTATTAGAGAACCTGCTAGGTTCAAATAGTATTTGTTTGACCTTGAGCTTGCTTGCAATCATGCTGATCTGGCACTTCAGGCAGACTCAATCAAACGCTCAAAGTATTTTAAATAAACATACAATTTGAACCCAGGTCTAAGTTCAGTAATTAAATGGGACTTGAAAGTAAAGATCTCAGCAGTACACATCCAATGGGAAAAACTAGGGTGGAAAATATTGAGAGAGAGAGAGAGCGAGAGAGAAAGAGCAAAACAGAGAGAGAAAAGAAAGTGGGTGTCAGACTTGTGGGAAAAACCATGATTAACTAAAAACTTCACTCCACCTCACTTAAAAGAGGTTATGCTTTACTTTCAGCTTTTCCCTTAGAACGTAGATATTTGTTGACAGGCCTGGGGGAGGAGGGGGGGTGAGACTGGGGGTCATTCAAGACTAGCACACTGAGGAAACTGAGGCTCGGAGCCAAGTCAAGGCCTGACAGAGAGGGCCTGTGTGTGGGCAGCCAATGCCCGGTCAGTCCCAGGGTGTTTGGTGTACCCATAGAGAGGGTCCATAACAACAGTGCCAGCAGCACTAAGAGGTTTGAAGTGGTTGTTATGAAGAACACAGTCTGCATCCCAAATGGCACAGTCTGCATCCCAAATGGCACACTATTCCCTATATAGTGCACTACTTTTGACAAGGTCCCATAGGGCTCTGGTCAAAAGTATTGCACTATATTGTAAGTAGGATGCCATTTGGGACACAGCCACAAAGATACCAGTACCACTCTGTTCTGCTACTGTTATCACGGAGGCCATGACGGTCACACATCAGTACACGATGTACAGGCATCAAGACTCCCCTTCTGAAAACATAATGTCAACCACTTACCAATCAAGGGTGTGTAACAATCACAAGCACAACTGTTTTTGTGTGTGGCTCTTTGCTAATACTTACTGAGGCAACTTATAAAAAATAAGCAAAGCATATTTTTAGGCAACAACTTATCAAATGTTAAAATATATCTTGGTGGAATATAAAAAAATCCATACATCAAAATCAATAGATTATTATGTATTCTTACTTAAATTTACACCACTCCGTTTCAAAATGGGGTTATACAGTATTGTACATGCTTATTACAAGTCATAAAATGCATTACAACCACATCATAATGCATTATACCGGTTCACTTTAAGTAAAGTGTTACCCACAACTTCGATGAATCAGAGTGAAACAGTGTCAGACTACGGCCATCAGCCAAAGGGAGGTCAAAGGGAGATAGGGGAGCAGGGCCACCAGGGCCAGTCAGGCCTGAGAGTAGAGTAGAAATAATGCATGGTAACTAAAGGTAAGGCACTCATGAAAAATTCATATCTAGGTAGGTAGGAGGAGAGCAGGAGACACTGGAGACAGAGAGAGAAGACACTCAATCAGCCACCGATAGCCGGTAATAATCCCACTGGTTTAGAGACTGGCTCTACAACACCTGCTGCCTACCTTAGCATGAGCCCTTTTGGGTTTTTGTGGCCTTTCCTGCTGCAACGATTTAGTGTCAAAAGGTAAAGAAGGGCGATCGCACGGTTACATAGAGAATCATATATCACATTTCCCAGGTGACAAAGGTTAGGTTCAATGCATGCAAAAAAAACGTCTTATTCATCATATCTCAAAAACACTCAACGATACCCGTCCCGTGCACTACAACAACAGCAAAAGGCCCAGACCAGAACAATAACTTCATGAAGTGCAACATACATGTGCATTCATGGAAGACTAAACAGAGGATAACTATTAATCCTCAAGTTACAATAAGCACAGCTAATTGCTTATTCACAATCACAATGCAGCTACATATCCTCAATCAGTACGACAGTATCAAACAAACACACACACTGAGATCTCTAGATCAGGATCACTAGGCTACATTTGCACACACTGTATATATATTTTCTGTTGTATTTCTGACTTTATGTTTTTTTTACCCCATATGTAACTCTGTGTTGTTTTTATTGCACTACTTTGCTTTATCTTGGCCAGGTCGCAGTTGTAAATGAGAACCTGTTCTCAACTGGCTTACCTGGTTAAATAAAGGTGAAATAAATTTTTTTTTAAAAAGGCACTCACCTCTGGCACTTTAGGCAGAGGTTTCCGCACCACCTTCTCCTGCAACACTTTCTCCCTGATGCTGATGGCAACAACGTCCAGGGACCCCAGCAGGCTGTTGGGCTTAAAGGCTAGGGGAAGGCCCTTGCTGGACAGCAACTCCAGGGTGTGATAGGCTGGGTTCAGGTGGTATTGGCTGCACAGATCCACCAACAGGTCCATGAGCGCCTTGCTGCACAGAGAGAGGAGAAAGCAGCACAGGAAGCCAGGCTGAGTCACAGACAGGAAGCCAGGTAGAGGTAGAGTCACAGGCTCGTCAGAGCAGAGCGGAGCGGGACAGAGTAGACCTAGGTATGTCCCAAATGGTATCCTATTCCCTAGATAGCGCACTTCTTTGACCAGGGACCACTACTTTTGACAGGACCACTATAGGCTCTGGTCAAAAGTAATGCACTATATAGGGAATAGGGTGTTGTTTGGGACGTGACCTGACTGATAGATAGGGTTACCTCCTTTAGCGCCAATAGGAATACCTTTAATTACACTGGGTGATGCACAGGCAGACACTCATGCCGCTCAGCTTACAGCATTAGATAAGCCTGCAAATTGGTACATAAAAGGCTGATTTAATGATCCGAACAGTGAAGTGTTAGAAAGTTAAATGGATTGCAGATAGGAAATCTAGCCTTAGTCAATTGACAATAAATTACCTGTCTGGTCTACTTATAATAATTTATATGTATGTAGGGATGGAAATGAAGCTAGCCTGAGGCTAGTACTTTGCAGATAGAGCTAGTATAAAATGTGCCAAACTAGCCTGTCAGGCAACTGAAATGTTGTATTTTCAAATATCGCATGGCTAGAAGAATGTCACCTGGGCTAGTAGAAATTGCAGTCTACTACCCTGGCTGGCCAGTGCCCTAAATCCTTCATTTGAGATGGTAGAATGTCTTAATAAATCCTGATACAATGTTCTGTTTTTGAGTGTCATATAAAGTTCCATGTCATGTAATACAGAACATCAACTGGCGAGGTGTCAAAGGGTAACCCAAGGATGCTTTCTACTGCCTGCTGGGAGAAGACAGTATATATGACAAAACTGCTAAAGGTCTGCTCAATAGTCTGAACAACCAACACGTAATGACCAGAGGAAAGTTTGCTCATCACAAGTCTTACAACTGCATCATAATGCATTATACATTAGCTGTAGGATGGAAGAGTTTCATTAGAAAATAACAATATGTTAACTTTCTTCTTAGAATAACATATCTAGCTATCAAATGAGGCTTTGACAAGACATTGGAAATACAACACATTGATCTGTACTTCACTATCACTTTCCTATCATAATGAAAACAGCAGGTACATTTTTATTATAGTGTGACAATGTCTGCCAAACCCTTCCACACCATAATGGAGAGGGTGTTGTCTGACTGCTTCCTGCACACATGAATCAGGTGATTACAAGACATTTATGACACCTGGATGAAACTCCCTTGGGCTTTATCATGCACTGAGACTGCAAAACTAATTTCCTATAAATCAAATTACGGTCACACTTAATTTGGATAGTCCAGATTTTTCATCTGTAGATGCCCTACAGATGGTCATACTATCAACAAACTACCTGTTGATAAGCAACTGTATGCTAAGGTTACGGTTAGGGTCAGGTTTAGAATAAGGGTTAAGGTTAGGGAGGGTCAGGTTCAGAATAAGGGTTAAGGTTAGGGTAATGGTAAGGGTTAAGTTCTGGGTTAAGATAAGGTTTAAGGTTAGGGCTAGAGATGTGATTTGTGCTCAGTAACGTGTGAATCTATACTGAACAAAAATATAAATGCAACATGAAACAATTTCAAAGATTTTACTGAGTTTCAGTTCATATAAGGAAATGGATGTGGATCAGAAAACCAGTCAGTATCTGGTGTGACCACCATTTGCCTCATGCAGCGCGACACATCTCCTTTGCATAGAGTTGATCAGGCTGTTGATTGTGACCTGTGGAATGTTGTCCCACTCCTCTTCAATGGCTGTGCGAAGTTGCTGGATATTTTAATGGGAACTGGAACACGCTGTCCTACACCTCGATCCAGAGCATCCCAAACAATGGGTGACATGTCTGGTGAGGCCATGAAAGAACTGGGACATTTTCAGCTTCCAGGAATTGTGTACAGATTCTTGCGACATGGGGCCGTGCATTATCATGCTGAAAAATTAGGTGATGGCGGCGGATGAATGGCATGACAATGTGCCTCAGGATCTCGTCACGGTATCTCTGTGCATTCAAATTGCCATCGATAAAATGCAATTGTGTTCGTTGTCCGTAGCTTATGCCTGCCCATACCATAACCCCACCGCCACCATGGGGCACTCTGTTCACAACGTTGACATATGAAAACCGCTCGCCCACACGACGTCATACACGCTGTCTGCCATCTGCCTGGTATAGTTGAAACCGGGATTCATCCGTGAAGAGCACACTTCTCCAGCGTGCCAGTGGCCATCGAAAGTGAGCATTTGCCCAGTGAAGTCTGTTACGACGCCGAACTGCAGTCAGGTCAAGACCCTGGTGAGGACGACGAGCACGCAGATGAGCTTCCCTGATACGGTTTCTTACAGTTTGTGCAGAAATTCTGTGGAGGTCCTGGACTGGCGTGGTTACATGTGGTCTGCGGTTGTGAGGCCGGTTGGACGTACTGCCAAATTCTCTAAAACGACATGGAGGCGGCTTATGGTAGAGAAAATAACATTACATTCTCTGGCAACAGCTCTGATGGACATTCCTGCAGTCAGTATGCCAATTGCATGGTCCCTCAAAACTTGAGACATCTGTGGCATTGTGTTGTGTGACAAAACTGCACATTTTAGAGTGGCCTTTTATTTTCCCCAGCATCAGCTTCTTCATATGCCACACCTGTCAGGTGGATGGATTATCTTGGCAAAGGAGAAATGCTCACTAACAGGGATGTAAACAAATTTGTGTACCAAATTTGACAGAAATACACTTTATTTTCGTATTAAAAATGTCTCTGATCTTTTATTTCAGCTCATGAAACCAACACTTTACATTTTTATATTTTTGTTTAGTATAGATAGTTAGTTGAAATGTTACTGATAGTCTAAAGATGGACTATCCAAATGAAGTGTTACCCAAATTACTTGGCAAAGAGCATCACTCAAGTGAGAGAGATGACGACCACTGTCCGAGCCTGATCCCAAATCTGTCCCAGATCTGTTTTTGCTGTCCAGAGCAGTTGGCAAGACTTCACAGACAGATCTGGGACCACTGTCCTATATTGGTTCACTAAAAATACTGTTAGAAGCTCTCCACCGTGAGAGACGCGTTGTCTTCACATGCCACTCATTAACAGTATTAACAGAGGCCCTTGTCTTGTTTTCTGCATGAGGGGTTGGAGTCCTGGATGGCCTGGTCTGATTCACTCACTGCTCCAGCAGAAAGAGAGAGAGACACTCATTAAGGCCAGAGAGGTGCTGGCAGGTCAGCTTCTCACAACAAGTGGACACACGCACACACAAATTCACAGACGCACTGACGCACCGACGCGCACACACACACACACACACACACACACACACACACACACATAACAGTCTGTGAATTGAGGGTCGAAAGGGGTCATGTGTACGTGTGCATATGCATATGTGACGTGTGTGTGCGTGTGTTGCCTCTCACCTGCCGTCCACTGTGCTGCTGGTCTGATAGCCTTGAGGCAGAGTGATGTGGAGGTCTACGCTGGTCCTCATCATGTTCTCCTTGGTGTCCATCACCATGCTGCCCATACTGCCCTGAGCTGAGCCTCCCCCGTCTGGCACGGCGTTACGGAAGATTCTCCTGGGGGCGGGCTCGGGGGCCGGGGGCGGAGGGGGGGCTCGGGACTTCATCCTCTTCCTGAGGGACAGACAGAGGTTAGGGATAGGCATAAGGTTAGGGGTATGGCTAAGTTTTGGCTTGATAGTGGCAACCTAGAGAAATTAATTATGTTGTTTTGTTTCCGCCCAGAAAAGGCAGTCAGGTCGTCATCGTGATTCAAAGAGGGGGGGAATAGAATAGACAAGATTTTGCACTACTTTGCTGTTTTGCGCTGTGATTTCTGGCTGGGATAGGTGACAACAAACATAACAGAGGCAACTTGAATGGCAATGACTTTCTGTCTTTCAGAGAGATTAAATAAGCGAGTCTGTCTCCAGATAGGCAAAGGTTGTTTATTGGTTGTCAGGGTCACAGTGGTTCGTGTTGATGTGATGTTCCATTCAAATCTGACACCAAGGACTTTCCTTATCATGATTTGTTCATTATTATAAAAACTTAATGTGGTTGGTTATCTTGTTTTATAAATATTTTTAAAAGGGGAGGTGCCTTACAAGCCTCTCTGGGATTTTTACCCCCCCTGTACATGCTCTTTTCATTTGCCATTTAAACTTTCATCATATTGTTTTGTATTTTCTTGTGTGCAAATATTTTTTTCAAAATTAAAAATCTAAATCTTTATACATATTCTTTATACAGTATAGAGATGATGTAACCATCTAAACACACAAGGATAAAGATAACCAGCATGCATTGCAATTCATCCAAACTCATGTCTGTCGCATTACAATGTTTTTCTATTGTCTGTCATTATGTAATTCTTCATGCTTCAATATATGAATGAATAAATAGGCATAAAATAACTTTTCAACTCTCTTTTTTGAACGCAGACGGAAGCTCTACACTGCACCGAAATACATGGCGCTAACTGCACTGATGGCAGGACTTTGAGAGAAGATTATGTAAATCATTAGTGGTCCTAACTTTCACTACACCTGACTCTGTATGTATTTGACACGTGTCAGAGGAACAAATTGTAGCTTTGTCTCAGCATACACCATTATCTTGACTATAATATACAGTTTACAATGATTAATGCCTTTTCCCTTCTAGGTATGTTCAATAGCTACACACTTTCTCCCCACTGAACAAACAACAGTATGAGATAAATCTGCGCCACTCACGTCAAGTTGGTCCTTGGGTTTTTGATGAAGCGTTCTGTATATTAATCCGTGTTAATGTTTATAAATCCTTCCCAAGGACTGGGGCTACAGGGAAAAGGTATCTTCTAGGAGCCTTGAAGACACCTTGTTCTGTGAAGGTGGGAGTAGGCATGCACGTGAACATTCAACATACCAAAGTGCTTGGACTCTAACCTCACCTAAGTTAATTATTGATAACTAAGTCCGGCATCCATCCACCACCACAGAGCAATTGAACCATTGAACCACAATTGTTCAAAACAAAACACTACAGAGAGGGCGATTAAATGAAAATAACTTCATGATTAAAACCAGTGTACTGTAGTATACCACTATGAATGGGTCAGAGAGACACTGCACTGTAGCTGTAGCTACAGTAGCTGTGTGTTTGATATTGGGACAACAGCTCGTACACCTCCGCTAGAGACTGAGATCTTAGTGTGCCCTTGTCTCCAGCACAGGACCCATTGAGTCAGCCAGTACACACATACACACACACACACACACACACACACACAAAGAGCCTTTTAGGGCAGAGAGAGAGTCTCCCAAAGAGAGAAGGAAACTCCATTACTGAGCTGGGCAGTAAGTGCAGCTTCCACAGTGACTGGGTTACAAATGAACCACTCAGTCTGCTATCTCTACTTCATTGGCCAGTTGTGAACGGAATCAACCGAAGATATTCTTTTTTAATTGAACACACAATCCAATGGAAACACATACAAGATTTTGTTGAACGACTGTGAGAAGGTCACTTCTGGTGACTTTTTTTTAAAGGACATTCTATTCCAAAATGCATGAAAATGTCATTATGTTCTCCTCCTTTGAAAGTAATCTGTAAATCGAGGACAGTTTCATTTTATCTCGAGCTCAGTGACATCACCAGCCAATTCTATATTAACCCCCCAAATAATTTAGCTAGCGTAACGTTACTGTATTTTAGCTAACAATTATAATAGGGTTGGCTACACTTCCAGGATTACAAGCTAGCTAGCTAGTTACCTTGGAGGTTTCTTGGGCGATATGATGAGAATCTGAGGAAGATTTAGAACTTGTTCTAACTTCCCACTGGGCACAGACGTCAATTCAGCGTCTATTCCACGATGGTTCAACGTCATTTTATTTAAATGATGTGGAAACAACGTTGATTCAACCAGTGTGTGCCCAGTGGGTTGTCACTCTGATCTTAAAAGCGCGTCTCGGCAAAATAAAACAAATACTAATAATAATCAAATAAAGGTAAAAAATGTTTTTGGGGGCCTCCCGAGTGGCGCAGCGGTCTAAGGCACTGCATCGCAGTGCTAGAGTCATTACTACAGACCTGGGTTCATCCCAGGCTGTGCCACAACCAGCCGTGGCCGGGAGTCCCATAGGACGGCGCACAATTGGCCCAGCGTCGTCCGGGTTAGGGGAGGGTTTGGCCAGGGGGGCTTTACTTGGCTCATCGCGCCCTAGCGACTCCTTGTGGCGGGCCGGGTGCCTGCATGCTGACCCCGGTCGCCAGTTGAATGGTGTTTCCTCCGACACATTGGTGCGGCTGGCTGGCGGTTTAGATTTTTTAAAATTACATTCAGTCTGGTATGAGAACAGTAGCAAAAGTAGGGTGTCTGCGGAAAGCTGAGTATCTTGGCTATTGATCGGTGCCTTCAAATCTTCGGTGTGACTTACTACCATATAAGGCATATGTATTTATTAAGGCAGGCCGAGCCGATGACCTCATTTCAAGATGGCTGCTACCAACATTCCGATTAGCATTGTGAAGCATAAACTAAATAAACACGGAATTCGTTGATACACACCGAAAGCCAGGACTCCACAAATCATGAGGATATCTTATTTGTCTGCATGTGACCTACCGTTATTGATCACCAGCCCCGAGAGTCAAAATGTTTATTTTAGACAATGTTTTCACCATACAGCAAACATCTTACAAGGTAAGCTCAATTTGGTCTGTGTTTGAGCTATACAGTGCTTTGCAAAAGTATTCATCCCCGTTGGCCTTTTTCCTATTTTGTTGCATTACAACCTGTAATTTAAATGGATTTTTATTTGGATTTCATGTAATGGACATACACAAAATAGTCCAAATTGGTGAAGTGAAACGAAAATAATTACTTGTTTCAAAAAATGCAAAAAAAAAATTACGGAAAAGTGGTGCGTGCATATGTATTCACCCTCTTTGCTATGAAGCCCCTAAATAAGATCTGGTGCAACCAATTACCTTCAGAAGTCACATAATTAGTTCAATAAAGTCCACCTATGGCACCGCAACAAACCTGCCAAGAGAGGGCTGCCCACCGAAACTCACGGACCAGAGAGGAAACAAAGAGACCAAAGATAACCCTGAAGGAGCTGCAAAGCTCCACAGCAGCGATTGGAGTATCTGTCCATAGGTCCACTTTAAGCCATACACTCCACAGAGCTGGGCTTTATGGAAGAGTGGCCATTGCAAACACGTTTGGTGTTCGCCAAAAGCCATGTGGGAGACTCCCCAAACATATGGAAGAAGGTACTCTGGTCAGATGAAACTAAAATTGAGCTTTTATGGCCATCAAGGAAAACGCTATGTCTGGCGCAAACCCAACACCTCTCATCACCCCGAGTACACCATCCCCACAGGGAAGCATGGTGGTGGCAGCATCATGCTGTGGGGATGTTTTTCATCGGCAGGGACTGGGAAACTGGTCAGAATTGAAGGAATGATGGATGGCGCTAAATACAGGGAAATTCTTGAGGGAAATCTGTTTCAGTCTTCCAGAGATTTGAGACTGGGACGGAGGTTCACCTTCCAGCAGGACAATGACCCTAAGCATACTGCTAAAGCAACACTTGAGTGGTTTAAGGGGAAACATTTAAATGTCTTGGAATGGCCTAGTCAAAGCCCAGACCTCAATCCAATTGAGAATCTGTGGTATGACTTACAGATTGCTGTACACCAGCGGAACCCATCCAACTTGAAGGAGCTGGAGCAGTTTTGCCTTGAAGAATGGGCAAAAAACCCAGTGGCTAGATGTGCCAAGCTTATAGAGACATACCCCAAGAGACTTGCAGCTGTAATTGCTGCAAAAGGTGGCTCTACAAAGTATTGACTTTGGGGGGGGGTGAATAGTTATGCACGCTCAAGTTTTCAGTTTTTTTAGTCTTATTTCTTGTTTGTTTCACAATAAAAAATATTTTGCATCTTCAAAGTGGTAGGCTTGTTGTGTAAATCAAATGATACAAACCCCCCCAAAAATATATTTTAATTCCAGGTTGTAAGGCTACAAAATAGGAAAAATGCCAAGGGGGTGAATACTTTCGCAAGCCACTGTAGCTACATAGGAGGTATCAAATGAATCCTTAGGTTGGTAGGAACAAATCTAGCATATTGCCAATGTTATCTGATGATGTATGACTTAATGGCAACATCGAATGTCCGCCGAGTGACTACGTTGAAAAAACACTTGGATATCCCCTGTATGTACCCCGACACCACCACAATGTTTGAGAGAGGTTGGTGTTATAGAAATTGTGTTTTTATAGTGAACAATAACTTTTAGGCACATCCATTGTGCAAAAACCACATTCGGACACTTTGGAGAGGTTGAAAGGACACTTGAATGTATCCTGGATACCCCATAACACCACCACAATGTTTGAGTGAGGTTGATATGGTAGAAATTGTGTTTTTATACTGAACAAATAGCATTTAGGGATTGCAAATATGTAATAGCACTGGAATTATCTGATTTTCAGACATATGCCACTTTGGAGAGGTTTAGGGACACTTGGAAATGTCCCATGACCACGTCTGACACCACTTACTAAAACATCTGCCCATTTCTAGTTGTTAGGTCAATCAATCCCTTTTTTTCTGATATTGTTCATATGTTGTGGAAGCCATCTGATGTGTTTCAAGCTCTAGTCATCAATAATTAACTTATAGCTAGTCAATGAAAGATGACTTTCAAAATAAAGAAACTGTTATTTTGTGTTTGCTTGATTTTGTGTATTCTGAACTATGTAACTCCTATCTATCTTCTGATCATTTCCCCATAATCTCCCAGATGTCTTCTTTCCAAATATAATAACTTTTGGGTATGTCTATTTAGGCGGAAATCTACATTTTGCCATTAAATTTAAGAGGTTTTAAGGAGCGCGGTTAGGCGGGTCATGTTTCAGAGGACGCATGACTCCGCCTTCGCCTCTCCCGAGCCCGTTGGGGAGTTGCAGCGGTGAGACAAGATCGAAATTGGGGAGAAAATACAAAATACAAATATATATATATATATATATATGTGTGTGTGTTTTTGGAGTAGTGGCAACGATTTAGTAAATACAGTGCCTTCAGATAGTATTCACACCCCTTTAGTTTTTCCACATTTTGTTGTGTTATAGCCCGGATTTTAAATTGATTAAATTGAGATCTTGTGTCTACACACAATACCCCATAAATGTCAAAGTGGAAGTTTGTTTGTAGAACAATTAATAAAAAAATGTACAGCTGAAATGTCTTGAGTCAATAAGTATTCAACCCCTTTGTTATGGCATGCCTAAATAAGTTCAGGAGTAAAAATGTGCTTAACAAATCGCATTATAAATGTTGCATGGACTCATTCCGTGTTCAATAATAGTGGTTCACATTATTTTTTAATGACTACCCAATCTCTGTACCCCACACATACAATTATCTGTAAGGTCCCTCAATCGAGTAGTGAATTTAAAGCACAGATTCAACCACAAAGACCCGGGAGGTTTTTCAATGCCTAGCAAAGAAGGGCACTGATTGGTAGAGGTGTAAAAAAGTTTAATATCAGTCACAACAAAGACACAGGCGTCTTTCCTAACTCAGTTGCCGGAGAGGAAGGAAACTTCTCAGGGATTTAACCATGAGGCCAGTGGTGATTTTAAATTAGTTAGAGTTTAATGGTTGTGATGTGAGAAAACTGAGGATGGATCAACTACATTGTAGTTACTCCACAATACTAACCTAAATGATAGAGTGAAAAGAAGGATGCCTGTAAAGAATAAAAAATATTCCTCTGTAGCTCAATTGGTAGAGCATGGCGCTTGTAACACCAGGGTAGTGGGTTCGATCCCCGGGACCACCCATACGTAAAAATGTATGCACACATGACTGTAAGTCGCTTTGGATAAAAGCATCTGCTAAATGGCATATTATATTATTATATTATAAACATACATCTGGTTTGCAACAAGGCACTTAAGTATTGCTGCAAGAAGTGTGGCAAAGAAATTAACTTTTTGTCCTGAATACAAAGCCTAATGTTTGGTGCAAATCCAACACATCACTCTTCATATTTTCAAGCACGGTGGTGGCTGCATCATGTTATGGGTTTGTCATCGGCAAGGAGTAGCCCAAATCTACACTGGAGTTGCATACCACGAAGACATTATAATGTTCCTGAGTGACCCCGGTTACAGTTTTGACTTAAATCAGCTTGGAAATCTATAGAAAGACTTGAAAATGGCTGTTTAGCAATGATCAACAATCAATTTGAATAATTTTTTAAAGAATAAAAGGCAAATATTGTACAGTCCATGTGTGCAAAGCTCTTAAAGACTTACCCAAAAAGACTCACAGCTGTAATCATTGCAGGATTACATTGCAGTAGGGCTCGTCAGAGATAGTTACACTATGGTTACACTATGATATGGTCAACAACATCACCCCACAGTACAGGACAGGGGACTACAGTAAGGAGTAGCCAGTGACTAACTAACCAGCTAGGTGTTGAGAGGAGTGGCCTATTACTGCTATAAACCTAACCTAGCTGTTTAGGCCCAGTGGGGGGGTGTAAGCGTAACACAAGCCCCACAGCACAGGAACCGCAGTAGCAGTAGGGTTTCTATCTAACCAGTGAATAGGTACTACTTTTATAACCTGACCTAGCAGTTTGTTACCCTGGTGTTGTGTTAGACTGATTACGAGATTAGTCTCTGTGTGCATGGGGCTGTTCATATTCCATGGCCCAAATAAGATTCTGCTCCCCTATAGGCAACTATCCAGTTAGAAAAAGTCAACCCCTCTGTGCTCTTTCTGCCACAAGGCTCAAGTTCATATCAATAATGCTCTCTGTTGTAGTGGAGGAAACCCAAGAGGATTGGACAACAATAAAGGAAGCAGTGAGTCAGTGAGTGATACAACTCAAAAGCTAACAGAGAGAGAGAAGAACTGGCTAACTCTGCAAGGAAAGACTGATGAGCGATTGTACTGTATGAGGTTAATCAGTTATCCTGCCAAAATAGTTATGGAAATATAAATATTCCTTCCTTCCCTGGGTATTAAAATAGTGGAATATGTTAGTAGAGTTTGGGACTGTAGTGTAGTATATTAGAAGCAGGGAAGCAGGAGCCAGTTTAGACCTGATGAAGAGAGACGTGCACAATGACGACCTGTCATTTTAGAAGTTGAAGGTAGGGGAAACACTAGCTCCATCCCAAATGGCACCCTAATCTTTATATGGTGCATCACTTTTGAGCAGAGCCCTATGGGCCCTGGTCAATCTAAAGTAGTGCACTATAAAGTGAATAGAGTGCCATTTGGGACACAGACACTTTGGTGAGAGACACCTGTCATGGCCCGTTCTACGCAACACAATGGGATTAGACCCAAACAATGGGAGCACTATCCTTTAAAAGTAGGCACTGTGCATTTAGGCATACTAAGGAGCAATAAATAAAAAACTGTGACCTACTTCACTCCAACAGACATTTATTTTACTGACCCCAATTAGCATATGGAATACCTGCATATTATTAGTAACTACATACTATACTACATAGGAACTAGGATCCTATTGGAACATGAATAAACAAGTAAATATCAGGAAATAAAATACTTATTTGGATAATTATATAGTCCACCCATTGTGCCTATTTTCTGCTAAAGCAGCTTGATCTGGTTTTAGAAATCTTTGGCCATCTCATGTGGGATCTTTTAATACCACAACAGACTAGCTATTGATTAAGGACTGCGGAAGGAAAAATAATCAGCCTTAATTTGGAGGGTGTCCAAGTGCTGAGAGAGAGAGAGACTGTCAGCACACATCAAAGAGAGACTGTGGATCGCTACTAGTGTTCCCATAGACTTCACTTCTAGTAATTGAGCCAACGACTATCTACATGTATTTAAAAGTGCATCTTGGCAGAAATATATATTTACAAAAATACAATTGTCACTTGAGTTTCCCCCCTATTGAGCAGAGGACAGACCGTGAATGCCCTCACCCTCAGCCACTCCACAGAGCAACAATGGTAGAATGATCTCTGGGAGCCATGGTGTTCTCATAGCAACCTATATTTACACCACAAGGAGAGAGAGACTTGCTCTCTATTTGGTCGCAGCTGTGTATTTACGACAGATAGATAGAAGTACGCTGCAAAAAGTGAAGGACCCACATGCATCTAGGGGACATTTGAGCTCCACAGAGGCATTTGTTTGCAGTTGCTAAGAGCATTCAGCTTATTCAGCATATGCCCCCACTCTCAAATTACAAACCACTCGACGGGTAGACTAAAGCCCACCCTGTTTTATTGCTGAGATGGCAAGGTTTTCATTGGCTTTCTGATGATAACCCCCTGGCCTGTGCTCTCTGAAGTGTCCATTTAAAACTGTCTTTGGCTCTACTACAACACAGTACATAGTTCTCTGAGCACAGTAACACGGAAAACACCAACAGGTAGCCTATAGTCAAATCAGTGTAATCAAATAATGTACCAAGAAACAGACTATGAAGGTTGCGTTGGTTTTTAAATGAAAACATCATATATTTGCCTTGCGGTTTTCGTTATGTTTAGGTTTTGGTTTGTGGTGTCTCTGAAGTTTATTTGGGTGTATTATTTTTGTTCGTATAGATTTAAAATGTTTACCCTTTTAGATAATGATAGCGGGAAAGTCAAAATGGAGTGTAACAGGGTTTATTCCGTTCCAGTCCAGAGTACTCCAACATCAGACACTCCTCGCCCCGCCCCCCCCATGGCCTCTTCCCAAATGCCACGCTCTAGCATTACACACCCACACATGCCACACCATGCTCAGAATACTCCAACTCTGCTAGCCTCGGACCATTCCAAAGCTGCTGGTTCTGGGAGGGACAGGACTGTACTGACTGTAACCACATCTCTGGGGGAACAAGTGAACACAGCTCCTCTGGCTCGAACATAGGTGCCTTCTGGGATCAATTACTCATTAGCAGCAAGAGAGAGATAAATGAATAAGAGAAGAGCATCTCTGGGCTGGCCTTCTCTCTGACACCCACCTAAGAGTATGCAGAGGCACCACTTGTCTTACTGTAACAAACTAGACACCACCCACCTTCCCTTCACAGTATTCAGAGACATACATGTAAGCTAGGTACCTAGGCCTGGTCATCTGCTCCTGGCTGGTTGGTGACTCAGGGCTGCCATGTCAAAGTTTGACTGGTGGTGAGACATCGCATAAGTAATTACAGCCACAGGAAAAAACAGCCAACATATTCATTTCAATTACACACTCTTAGAAAACAGGGTTCCAAAAGGATTCTTCGGCTGTCCCCATAGGAGAACCCTTTTTGGTTCCAGGTAGAACCCTCTGTGGATTGGGTTTTACATGGACCCAAAAGGGTTCTACCTGGAACCAAAAAGGGTTCTTCAAAGGGTAATCCTATGGGGACAGCCAAAGAGCCCTTTTAGGTTCTAGATAGCACAGTTTTTTCTAAGAGTGTATGCATGCCGCCGACCTAGCAAACCAATAATGACAAAGCATCCTCACTTCAAAGTACCTCAGGAATGTCTTAATACAACAATTAAATAGAGCAAACACCACAGAGTTCTGAAGTCATTTCAGAAGTAGGCTATTTACACAACAAATACAGTTTACATTTTAGTCATTTAGCAAACGCTCTTATCCAGAGCAACTTACAGTAGTGAGTTCATACATTTTCATACTGGGCCCCCATGGGAATCGAACCCACAACCCTGCCGTTGCAAGCGCCATGCTCTACCAACTGAGCCACACTTATTAGACACATGGGTGACTGGACCCAAACAAAGCCTCTGAAGCCAGATGGTGCAGTGCTGAGTTAATAGGGTAATTCCTTTAGCATCCCATATTACTGCAGATATGTCTATGTCCCAAATGGCACCAAAGGCTTTGGTCAAAATTAGTGAACTTTATAGGGAATAGGGTGCCATTTGGGTAGCAGACGTATCTGAAGTAATATGGGATAAGTAATAAGTCTCTGCTCTGATCCACTGACTGCTTCAGACCACGGTCTTACACCAACAACTCTCACTTAGCCATGAGCCATGTCATGATAAGACCTGTCCCCTTTAATAGAGACAGTGTTCCAAGTGTGTCTGGACAGAACCTAAATCTTCAAGGAATGCACGTGCCAGTGTAAACAAGAGAAGCCTATACTGTATGACCTGCCCTATACACCAGGTCTACACTACCAGTCAAAAGTTTTAGAACACCTTGTCACGCCCTGACTCTGGGGACTCTTATTTGTTGAGTCAGGGTGTGTATTTTCTTTGTGGTATTTTTCTATGTTGTATTTTCTATGTTTAGATCTAGGATGTCTAGATCTATGTTGGCCGGTGTGGTTCCCAATCAGAGGCAGCTGTCGCTCGTTGTCTCTGATTGGGGACCATACTTAGGTAGCCTATTGGCACTAGTGGGTTGTGGGATCTTGTTCCGTGTGAGGTATGTTGTTTGTCTACCTTGGACTTCACGTTTCGTTTCATTTGTTGTTTTATCGTGGTGTTTATTCAATATACATAAACATGTATGCATATCACGCTGCGCCTTGGTCCGTCCCGTCCATAAACTATCGTGACACACCTACCCATTCAAGGGTTTTTCTTTATTTTTACTATTTTCTACATTGTAGAATAATAGTGAAGACAACGAAAATATGAAATAACACATATGAAGTAACCAAAGAAGTGTTAAACAAATCAAAATATATTTTATATTTGAGATTCTTCAAATAGCCTCCCTTTGCCTTGATGACTGCTTTGCACACTCTTGGTATTCTCTCAACCAGCTTCACCTGGAATGCTTTTCCAACCGTCTTGAAGGGAGTTCCCACATATACTGAGCACTTGTTGACTGATTTTCCTTCACTCTGCGGTCCGACTCCTCCCAAACCATCTCAATTTGGTTGAGGTCGGGGGATTGTGGAGGCCAGGTCAGCACTCCATCACTCTCCTTCTTGGTCAAATAGCCCTTACACAGCCTGGAGGTGTGTCGGGTCATTGTCCTGTTGAAAAACAAATGATAATCCCACTAAGCCCAAACCAGATGGGATGGGGTATCGCTGCAGAATGCTGTGGTATCCATGCTGGTTAAGTGTGCCTTGAATTCTAAATAAATCACAGACCGTGTCAACAGCAAAGCACCCTCACACCATAACACCTCCTCCTCAATGCTTTACGGTGGGAACTACACATGCAGAGATCATCCGTTCATCCACACCGCGTCTCAGAAAGACACGGTGGTTGGAACCAAAAATCTCAAATTTGGACTCCAGACCAAAGGACAAATTTCCACCGGTCTAATGTCCATTGCTCGTGTTTCTTGGCCCAAGCAGGTCTCTTCTTATTATTTAGTAGTGGTTTCTTTGCAGCAATTCGACCATGAAGGCCTGATTCACACAGTCTCCTCTGAACAGTTGATGTTGAGATGTGTCTGTTACTTGAACTCTATGAAGCATTTATTTGGGCTGCAACTCTAATGAACTTATCCTCTGCAGCAGAGGTAACTCTGGGTCTTCCATTCCTGTGGCGGTCCTCATGAGAGCCAGTTTCATCGTAGCGCTTGATGGTTTTTGCGACTGCACTTGGAGAAACTTTCAAAGTTCTTGAAATTGTCCATATTGACTGACCTTCATGTCTTAAAGTAATGATGGACTGTCGTTTCTCTTTGCTTATTTGAGCTGTTTTTGCCATAATATGGACTTGGTCTTTTCCCAAATAGGGCTATCTTTTGTATATCCCCCCTACCTTGTCACAACACAACTGATTGTCTCAAACGCATTAACAAGAAAAGACATTCCACAAATTAACATTTAAGAAGGCACACCTGTTAATTGAAATGCATTCCAGGTGACTATCTCATGAAACTGGTTGAGAGAATGCCAAGAGCGTGCAAAGCTGTCATCAAGGCAAAGGGTGGCTATTTGAAGAATCTCAAATATAAAATATATATTGATTTGTTTAACACGTCTTTGGTTACTACATGATTCCATATGTGTTATTTTATAGTTTTGATGTCTTCACTATTATTCTACAATGTAGAAAATAGTAAAAATAAAGAAAAACACATGAATGAGTAAGTGTTCTAAAACTTTTGACCGGTAGTGTACGTCCCTATATAGTGCACTACCTTTGACCAGAGCCCTATGGGCCATGGTCAAAAGTAGTGCAATATATAGGGAGTAGTGTGCCATTTGAGATGCAGACCAGGACTATGCTGTATAACCTGGCCCTCTAGACCAGCTGCTCTGTATGTGAAACCATCCCTGGTGGAGGGTAATATCCCACAGGACATGGAGTAGAGCACTGAGCAGTGGAGACTGGGGAGGGAGGGAACAGAACAGCAGGAAATAACAATTAGCTTGTTATATACTCCCTAAGCAGCTCCCTCAATTAACAAAGCTCTGCTGTAGGGAAGGACTCAGAGAAACACGTACTATACCAGTCCTCTTTTAGCCATACAGACTTCCAGTCACAGAATGAGACCAAAAGATGATTATGCAATTTGTTAATTAAGGGGAGGCTACTGCAGTAAAGGTGTGAAAAAAGAAATAGCTGTAAACGGTGGTAAACTAGTGTCTGTACTAGCATCACTGTATGGTAACCTAAAGCATCACTAGAATCAACAGCTGCTCTTACTCTTACTCGGAGTCTGCCATCCACAGTGTGACGGTGCAGGTGAAATAACTAACACAACCATCCAAACCAACCAATGTAAGAACATGGCCATTAATGAACTCAAAATTACTACCACAACTAGGCTAATATTTGGGGCTCGTCTCAACTGTACTGTACACAGATCTGTCTTCACCACAAACCCACCTACCACACAATCCTCAGACTACACAGTCTGACAGTGGCCCAAAATAAGTCCTGTAGCTTAGCAATGTTTTCAAACAGCCCCTCATATCCACCATGCAGGAGAGGACACTGAAACAAGTCAACAGATTGCTGTAGAGTAATGACTCACTTAAAACGTGATCATGTTGCCCTCTTGACTACAATAAATTACATAACATTTAAAAGCAATCAATTCCCTGAAATGGTATGCATGTGTGTGTACATGATTATGATGTAACCTACCAATAAGTTGAAATGTATTCTCTTCAAAACTATTCTTACTTGAGTTGTAACTGTGTAAACAATAGTAAAACTAGATAGGCCAGGTCCCAACACATGTAGAGCATTTACACTGAAGAGTCCATGGAAGTAATTCATCTGCTGCATGTGGTGGCAGTCAGATAACTATTTATAAAGACTAGTGCCAGGCAGTCAGGTCATTTTAAACCCAATGGCCAGTACAACAGGAGTAGTTATTTCCAACCATATACCACCGCCAACAATACATCACTTGTCTCTCATCTTGCAAAAGGCTTAAAATGATATTCTCTTGAAAAACAAATAGAAATGCCTGCTCTCAATCCATCTCAATAGAAACTTCAAGGTTATAGTTTTAGGGCTAAACCTATTAATGTAGGCTCTTAATTTGAGCCAGTTTGCTACAGCAGGAAAATAATCCTGCAGCAACAGGAAATGTGAGTCATTATGTGGATTATAATTCATGGACATTTTTGTAGGGGTTGATACACTTTTCGTGAGGGAAAATCAAGTCTGAAATTTCAAAGTGAAAATTACAAACTTCAGAAGCCTTTTTAAACCTCAAATACACTACAATGTTTAAATGTTTTCTGCTTAGTGAGAAAAATGTTCACGGACAACAAGCATTTAGACTTGAACCTGACCAAAAATACAACACACTGCTAGGGTGTGTCTCTGAAGCTGGCCTGAGGCCCGTCTGGTCTGGGGAGACAAGCAGGAGTGGAGCTGGTGCTTAGGGATAATACTATCTACTGCTAATGGGAAGTGTATTTTAGGTAACATTACCAGGGAACAGACACAGAGAAGCATGGACAACAAAATGATAAGACAATAAATGGTTGACAGTCGAAGTGTGAAATCAAAGTGAAGATGCATAGTGGCTCATTATTGCAGATGATCATTGGTCCATTTAATTGACTGTAAATTCAAAACACAAGGCACTGCGAGTAGTCACTCTACCACAACAAAAAGCCACTAAAGCGTTTGAGCAAAAGGACATGTTAAAATACAGACTGTAATATACTTCATACAGTAAAATATGAACATCCAGTTAAAAATCAAATGTAAAATGTTTACAAGTAATAATAGATAGTTAATTGGGTAATACAGATGCACGCAACTGAGGAATTCTGCATTTACATTTTACATTTTAGTCATTTAGCAGACGCTCTTATCCAGAGCGACTTACAGGAGCAATTAGCGTTAAGTGCCTTGCTCAAAGCTAGGCTATATTGCACCAAACTCTTTTGTGAGGCAGGTAAATGAAACTGAAAGCCCTAAACTAAACCCCACATCAATCAGGAGACAATTTGGGCTGAGATCCATTACTACACCCTTATAGATGGTCCTTTAGCCCAGACACAACAACAACACCAGGCCCAGGCATTTACGGTAATAAACACACACACACACACACGCTGCTAATTAAGACTGTTAGGACTAGGTCTATATACTTTAGGCTTTTAGACCTGGGACTGGAACTGCTCATAGCACCTAAAACACACACAATGCTCCAATTCACACAAAAGAGCACAAACAGATAGACTCAAGCCAACTCCAGAGCAGTTATACTGTAACTGTATGTCACAATATACAGTGAGTATCCACATGGTCAGTATGAGAACAGTTGAAAGGCACCAAAATAGCAAGCGGGACTATTTTGCAATTGTGTCATCTTCTATATGACAATGTGCAAAATAATATACACATAAAATTAAACACATACTGTTGTGATCAGGATTGGACTCCCTATAACTTCCTATAGCACAGTAAGGCAGAGCAGGGTTAGGAGGAGCAGGGCTCTCTGGGCTAGCTAAGCAAAAAAGGCTGGCTGGTGTCTCAGGATGTCTGAAATCTTTGTCCCAAATGGCACCCCAATCCCTATGTAGTGCACTACTTTTGACCAGGGTCCATACACAGCTTCAGACATTAATTATAGACTGCCAGTTATCCGCCTGTCTGGCCTTTACAGGGCTTCATTTGTATGAAAATGTATGCACTCACTAACTGTAAGTCGCTCTGGATAAGAGCGTCTGCTAAATGACTAAAATGTAAATGTAAAATGTAGTCCTTTATCACTTTGAAACCACATACTGCTTTAGTAGCCTCCACTGAAATTGCCTGCTCAGATTTCAAAAGCTAGTCACCCAGGTACCAAACGTGAGCATTTTATCTCCTCAGAAGTGGACCGTGTCCCAAATGGCACCCTAATCCCTTGACAGGGGCCATAGGACTCTGGTCAAAAGTAGTGCACTATACTATATAGGGAATAGGGTGCCATTTGGGACACAGACCATCTCCTCAGAAGTGGACATTCTTCCCTCCTTGTGAGTGTTTTACGGGCTCCGTTTCACTTTAAACCTCACTTCTTGTTCTTGCCATGTCAAATAAAGCTGCTAACGTTAGCTGACTTACTGACAAAAGGAGAACACCCTAACAAATGGCAGTTGTCATAGTAATCTAAAGAGAACCATTTTACCAACTGGTAAAGGTGCTACCTATGTGACATGTTCCGTTGGGAAACAAATATTATTATCAATCTAATAACTGAGTCGTTCCACGAAATGAGTGCCTTTTGGGTCCCTTTGATATTTTAAGAAGAAATTGTGCACAAATATTGAATTTAAAAAGCCTGTTATATTTAAATGAAGTGCCCTTTAATATAGACCTCATGGAAATTCAATAAATCTGATTTTTTATATGACTAAAAACTTACTAAAGCATAAAAATTCTGCATTTTGACATGTCCCTCTGTGCATCCTCTGTGACTTCCAGGAAGATTTTAACCCACTTAACCCCAACATTTCTCCAAGTTTTCACCATCACTGTTAAGCCCTAGTTTGGTTGTTTTGACAAAGTCATTTCTGAAGACTATTATTTATTTCATGTGATTAGTGATTCATTTTTTGGGGGGTCAACCCTGTTATGTAAACTGAACTATTTTTATCTTAAGAAACATTGATCATCTAATAGTCAAATTATAGTCTAAAAGCAGGTGAGCTGGTTCTACCCTTTTTGACCATTTTCTGGTGTTTTGTGGTGGAAAACTGAGCGGATCGAGCATAACACATCAACCCTGTTACCCAAACTAGAAATATTTTAACAATTGTGTTTTTTTTGTGAAGCTTGAATTCAATTGTCCCTCCCTGTTGCACACACCAAGCTCCCATTCCCCCGCTCACAGTGGGATTTATGGCTGAATTAATATAAAGTCCTCAACCCTGTTACAGTCAACCCTGTTAATAGGCACTTACTATAGTATTTCTTGAGATGGGAAACATGTTTTTTATTAAGTTGAACAAGTGCTCTTAATGACAGAAAATACATTTTGTGAAATAACAAATAAATAAAAATCACCAAGTTACACTACTCAAAAGGCACCTAATCGATGGAACGACCCAACTACTGCTTTTCTTGGCCAGGGCTCACTTGAAAAATAAATTTGAAAAATGTTCAGTCAATGGGAACAACCAGGGAAATGACACCTAAATGGCACCACTGGTCTCCAGAGGGACAGGCAGAGCAGATGGGCATGTTCAGCAACTGCTGTCTTTAAATAACCATTATTCGTCATGTGCTTTCTGCAGCATGTCATAGGAGGTGATTATATAAAAGCCTTCAGCAGGGAGGAGGAGATGCAGGGCCATGGGTGCAAAATACAAAGGATCTTGTTTACTTTCAGGTAATAAGGGTTGTGGACTTCAGCCTCCCACAACAACACCAGTAAATAGATGATACCACATTATGACACCTGAAGGATAGAACGTGTTTCTGCACAAAAAGATACAGAATAATAACTATAAAACCATCCCATACAATACTGAACTGTCCAATTTACATCTGTAAGAAGATTTGCATTACACTGTATGATGTCATTGTTTAGATTAGAATAGATTTAAAGTGCCTAAACAGTGTAACCCAGCAGTTTTAGAGCTGATGTTTTGTGTTGCCATTGCCAATGGGAAGGAGCAGCAGCATATTGAGTCAACAACAACAGCGGTGACAAAAGAACTACAGAGACAGTACAAATTCAGTAACTGCCACTGCACAAAAGCTTCTGTTGTGGGCTGGCCAACAGTAGTTTTCCAATCAGCGGTCATGCATGTATTTTCCATAGAATTAAACTACACTGGAATTCTCTGCCTGTCAATACATACAGTACTGTATGTTATGGCTTTTGAAGTGTCTGCTGACAACTACATCAACTACAGAGAGCGAAAGACTGTTTTTGATGCTTACAACAATTCATGAAGTGATCTTTTATTTTTTTTAAGAATATAGCCTCACATATATATATATATATATAAATATATATATATTATATATATATATATATATATATATATATATATACACACTGAACAAAAACATAAACGCAACATGCAAATTGTTGGTCCCATGTTTCATGAGCTGAAATAAAAGATCCCAGAAATGTTCCATACACACAAGCAGCTTATTTCTCTAAAATGTTGCGCACAAATTTGTTTACAACCCTGTTAGTGAGCATTTCCCCTTTACCAAGATAATCCATCCACCTGACAGGTGTGGCATATCAAGAATCTGATTAAATAGCATGATCATTACACAGGTGCACCTTGTGCTGGGGACAATAAAAGGCCCCAGCACAAGCTTTTTTTGTCACACAACACAATGCCACATATGTCTCAAGTTTTAAGGGAGCGTGCAATTGGCCAGAGAACTGTTGCCAGATAATTTAATGTTAATTTCTCTACCATAAGCCGCCTCCAACGTCGTTTTAGAGAATTTGGCAGTACATCCAAACAGCCTCACAATCGCAGACCACGTTTAACCATGTCAGCGCAGGACCTCCACATCTGGCTTCTTCACCTGCGGGATCGTCTGAGACCAGCCACCTGGACAGCTGATGAAACTGAGGAGTATTTCTGTCTGTAATAAAGCCCTTTTGTGGGGAAAGACTCATTCTGATTGGCTGGACCTTGCTCCCCAGTAGCTGGGCCAGTCTCCCATGTGGGTGGGCCTATCCCCTCCCAGGCCCCCCCATGGCTGCGCCCCTGCCCAGTCACATGTGAAATCCATAGATTAGGGCCTAATGAATTTATTTAAATTGACTGATTTCCTTATATGAACTGTAACTCAGTAAAATCGTTGAAATATTTTTGTTCAGTATATATTTGACAGAGCTACAGTAAGACTGACTGTCCAATCATGAATGAGCTTCATGCAATGCAAAGGCCTGCCAGGTGGCAAATAGGCACTCTCCATGTTTCTCTTGTATCAAGTCACCTTATGACCAAGTCTGTCTCCATCCCCATTCCTCAATATTATGATAATTGGATTGTTTGAACAGTTATTACAACATAATACTTATGCATATACACATTTGGAGTGGGAAAGACAAACAACAGTTATTAGAGACCTCAAATTCCCCACACTTACCCTATTGGAGGTTTTGTGGCTGTGTTGACTTCTCCGAAGTCCATCTTCTGCATGTGGCACTGACTGTTTTTGCTAATATCCAACTTCAATGGTAAATGTTCGGCTATCCTCAATATTTTCCTTTTGTCCTGTCATCAAGGACACCAAAGCTCTATTGATATCTAAACCCATTGATATCCAAATAACCGATAGAAGGAAAAAAAAAAAAAAAAAAAAGTGTTATTGTATCATATGTTTGATCATTTATAATTCTTAAACAAAATATGGGTGCTATTTTTCTAATGAAACAATAGTTGAGAATTTTGTTTGGTTTTGCAGTCAACAAAATGTCAGTAGGCTAGGTTATTTTAAAATGTTGTTTTACACATTGGTTTCACATGCATTGCAAAATAGGATTTACAGGTCCATACAAAAGTGACTGCTCAAATTTGACAGTCATTTGCAAACTAAAGTCCTGCAACATAGTAACAGTTGGCTACACAACAAAAAATCGCAGCGCAGAAATACAAAGTAACCGCATAAACATTCACGGTGTGATAGGTAGAATAGTGTACTTACGTCGACTCAAACATTGTTTCAATTAATTTTCATATTCTCATAGCAGGTAATTGCAAAGCGATTTCGGAATAATCCGTGTATATGCCTGTTGTTCCTGTTGAAGTCCGAGCCCGCCTTCGTCAGCACTTTAATGTCAATCATGCTCATTGGGAATTCACTGTCAGTTGTTGCCAGCTCCAGAAGGCGAGCGAGCGGTAGGACTGGGACCCACACAAGGCGACAGTTTTCATACCAGGCTAAAAAAATGTTTTACTGAGACCCACATTTAACTTAAAACACACTCACGTTTTGATAGCTGTTTATAAATTAATTTGATAAAACTATGCAATTAAAAACGTGTAATATGGGAATAGTTTAATGTAGCCCTGTGTATAGAAAGAGCCAATTTCATAGGCAGGCTGTAAAAAGATACTATCTGGGAATGATGAGCATATTAATTAAAACGTTATATGTATTGAGTTAAACGAACCCATCGATCATGAAGAACTCTCAGCTGCCAATTCCATAAATCATTGCTTCATCCTACTGAAAATCCTACTATTTGAATTTAAACCCTGGATCCCAGCATCCCTTGCTATAATTTATTCACTTAAACCCCGCCCCTTTCTTTGCACGCAACAACAGCCATTGCTGATCGTCCAAGAATATCTTGAGAACGTTGATATTTCACTGTTCAAATAAAAAACTGAAATGAACAGAAACTCAACAATTATTTCTAACTTTATAATAATGTAATTCTAGTGTTATATACTTATCATTGCACAAAGGTCATACAGGACTTACTGCAAAGATGATGGAAGGATTTTAGTCTTCAGATCAGATATGGATCGATCTGTTTGAGGATTGCAGGAAGTCACGTTCAATTTTAACAATATGTAGGGTGTAATTATCATACTGTTATTAATGAATAGTGATGAAGTTACATCTTTGTCACATAAACTCTGCCCACAGGAGGTCACTGTGTGACTTCAAATCACAAATGCTGTAGCCTACCCCCTTTCCACTGGGATAATACTGTAGTAAAGAGGAGAGAAACAACATGTGTGTGTGTGTGTGTGTGTGTGTGTGTGTGTGTGTGTGTAAAATACTTGATTTACATGAATTACTGTAGTGGGCTAAATCAGGGTCACACCGAGTGTTTCTTGGTAGTCTTAAACAAATCTACTTTGAAACAAAAGCATACACCTCACACACATGGTTATGGGCTTAAAAAAAAGAAGAAACCTGTACCATGTCAGATATAGAGTTGAAACGTCTTTAATTTTGAGTTTGCATGGAAACCAAAAAGGTTCTACCTGGAACCAAAAGGGTTCTACCGGGAATCAAAAAGGGTTCTTCAAAGGGTTCTCCTATGGGGACAGCCGAAGAACCGTTTTAGGTTCTAGATAGCACCTTTTTGTTCTAAGAGTGTACAACCAAATGTCAGAGTCTAAAAATACCAGAGTGAAACAAACCACACTTCATTATAATAAGTTCACAGTACCTCCTTCTAAGGGAGGTGGAGGAAACTGCAGCAGCAGTCCTATAGGCTACTGTACAACAGGATGAATGTACAAATCTTCAAGAGACTCAGAGAAGAAACACCAAAGAGCTAATTGATCATTAATCATGTCAGGTGAGTACTTTTTGTCAACATCCAGAAACCTATTGAAGATACAAAATCTAAATCTATTTCTAAGAGGTAACACAACAATTATTGATGCTTGTGAAATTGTTTGCATTAAAAAATTAACAAAAATTACATAATTATTTGAAGTGATGAATAGAGTTGAAAAAGATAGCTGTTGGATTACCGTACTCAATTTGTGACCTAATTTAAACTTTTGCTAATAATATAGTATAAACTTCTAGTATGAACTTATGTGCACTCTCTAGTATAGACTACTTACAGGGCTCTCCAACCCTGTTCCTGGAGAGCTACCCTCCTTTAGGTTTTCAATCCAACCCCAGTTGTAACTAACCTGATTCAGTTTATCAACCAGCTAATTATTAGAATCAGGTGTGCTAGATTAGGGTTGGAGCGAAAAAAAACCTAAGAGACGGTAGCTCTCCAGGAACAGGGTTGGAGAGCCCTGGCTATGACTTTCTAGATTTCTTTGACTGTGCAGTAAACACATTTAAGCACCTGAAGGTGTCAGAGTAGCCCCATAATCTGTATAATCAGCCTGTATAAAAAACGAAATATGCTTTTCTGCTGAAATCTGTGTAAAAGAGTGAAAGGAATGTGAATCTTATTTACTACATTTAGTTATTGCTTGCTTTTCTAAAGTCTACCAACCTTGCCAGCAGGCATGCCAGCTAAGATAGTTCAACAAGTTAGCTACTCTAACTTGATTGATAGCCTGAAATGGCTTCTTGGTAGCTAGTTATGAGGTTGGGACATAAGGAACTATCTGGACTAGCTAAAGCCAACTTCATAAAATTGCTAGGTAGCTAGTAGTATTACAGAGAAACAAACAAACAAATTTAACATTAAAAAAACAAAAAAAACATGACAAATCTGAGGGGGCATGTGCCCCTGTGGTGCCTATAGGCATGACGACTGTGTTTGTGTGTTTACTTGTTTGTTTGTTTGTTTGTTTGTTTTGATGAATATTCATTACAATGATATAATATTTCAAAGGAACAACTTAAAGGGGAAATTTGTGATTGGTACATCAATTTTTTTACTTTAAATTAATGATATATAACCATTGATTTGTAGAGAGTATAATTTATTATTCAGTTAAACTGTTGTACTCCAACAGAAATCTAAAATGTAAGATTGTTTCACTCCATTGTTTGTAAACAATGTAATTGTAAACAAACATTGTATAGCTTAAAAACATGTTCAAAACTTTAATGTTGATCTCATGGATGGTCAGTCCTTGAATGATTCCATAGCTACAGTATGTACAGTGCATTTGGAAAGTATTCAGACCTCTTGACTTTTTCCACATTTTGTTACGTTACAGCCTTATTCTAAAATTGATTGTTTTTTAAATAATCCTCATCAATCTAAACACAATACCCCATAATGACAAAGGGAAAACAGGTTTAAAGAAATGTTTGCAAATTTATTACCAATAAAAAACAGAAATACCTTATTTACATAAGTATTCAGACCCTTTGCTATGAAACTTGAAATTGAGCTCAGGTGCATCCTGTTTCCATTGATCATCCTTGAGATGTTTGTACAACTTGATTGGAGTCCACCTGTGGTAAATTCGATTGATTGGACATGATTTGGAAAGGCACACACCTGTCTATATAAGGTCCCACAGTTGACAGTGCATGTCAGAGCAAAAACCAAGCCATGAGGTCTAAGGAATTGTCCCTAGAGCTCCGAGACAGGATTGTTTCGAGGCACAGATCTGGGGAAGAGTATCAAAACAAATTCTGCAGCATTGAACGTTCCCAAGATAAGAGTGGCCTCCATCATTCTTAAATGAAAGATGTTTAGAACCACCAAAACTCTTCCTAGAGCTGGCCGCCCGGCCAAACTGAGCAATTGGGGGAGAAGGGCCTTGGTCAGGGAGGTGACCAAGAACCCGATGGTCACTCTGACAGAGCTCCAGTGTTTCTCTGTGGAGATGGGAGAACCTCCAGAAGGACAACCATCTCTGCAGCACTCCACCAATCAGGCCATTATGGTTGAGTGGCCAGACGGAAGCCACTCCTCAGTAAAAGGCACATGACAGACTGCTTGGAGTTTGCCAAAAGGCACCTAAAGACTCTCAGACCATGAGAAACAAGATTATCTGGTCTGATGAAACCAAGATTGAACTCTTTCGCCTGAGTGCCAAGCGTCATTTCTGGAGGAAACCTGGCACCATCCCTACTGTGAAGCATGGTGGAGGCAGCATCATGCTGTGGGGATGTTTTTCAGAGGCAGGGACTGGGAGACTAGTCAGGATTGAGGGGAAGATGAACGGAGCAAAGTACAGAGAGATCCTTGATGAAAACCTGATCCAGAGAACTCAGGACCTCAGACTGGGGTGAAGGTTCACCTTCCAACAGGACAACGACATCTCTGGAGAGACCTGAAAATAACTGTGCAGCGACGCTCCCCATCCAGCCTGACAGAGCTTGAGAGGATCCCCAAATACAGGTTTGCCAAGCTTGTAGCATCATACCCAAGAAGACTTGAGGCTGTAATCGCTGCCAAAGGTGCTTCATAAAGTACTATGTAAAGGGTCTGAATACTTATGTAAATGTGATATTTCCGTTTTTTTATTTTTAATATATTTGCAAACATTTCTAAAAACCTATTTTTGCTTTGTCGTTATGGGGTATTGTGTGTAAATCATTTAATCAATTTTATAATAAGGCTGTAACGTAACAAAATGTGGAAAAAGTCAAGGGGTCTGAATACTTTCCGAATGCACTGTATATGAATATGGACCCACTCCCTGCGGGTGTCTTAGGGTGAGTTGGGATATGCAAGAAAAACATTTCCATTACAAACTTGAACAAGTAAACACCCACAAGTATGTAACAGGACTAATATAAGAACCTCCCCCCAAAATTATTATTACAATTGGTGGTTACATTTCTCCAGCCCCATCACTCAGCTGTTTACCCAAACAGTGGTGGGGTGCACCCTTTTTAATTGTTTGAACTGCAGATTGCCACTTTGACTATTCAGGTTGATTTTGAGTGAAAGCACACCAACTTGACTAATAACAATACTATTTCTGTCTTTCTACAGACGAGGATTTTGAGCAAACAGAATTAGACTATTCAGACTACTACAATGGCACACAAGAGTTATATACATCAGAGGGTCAGCCATGCAACAATGGCAATGTGAAGGCGTTTGGACGAATGTTTCTGCCTACACTCTACAGCCTGGTTTTCATCGTGGGCTTCATCGGTAACGGCCTGGTGGTCTGTGTCCTGGTGAAGTTCAGGAGGGCCAGCAGCTTGACAGACCTCTGTCTCTTCAACTTGGCTCTGTCCGACCTTCTCTTCGTCACCTCCCTGCCTTTCTGGTCCCACTACGCCACCGCAGCCGAGTGGCTCCTGGGGGACTTTATGTGCCGACTGGTAACCGGACTGTACATGCTGGGGTTTTATGGCAGCATCTTCTTCATGTTGATCTTGACAGTGGATCGCTATGTGGTCATAGTCCGCGCTCATACCATGGCCAGGTACAGATCAGTCAGAGTAGGGGTCGCTCTGTCTCTGTTCATGTGGGCTCTCAGTCTCTGTGCCTCTTTGCCTACAATCATCTTCACAAAAGTAAATAATGAGTCCGGGTTTACAACATGTAAACCAGAGTATCCAGAGGGTAGCATGTGGCGTCAGGTTTCTTATTTAGAGATGAATGTCTTGGGTCTACTTCTCCCCCTCTTTGTCATGGTGATCTGCTATTCTAGGATCGTTCTGATGTTAGTTAATATCAAAAGCACTAAAAAGCACAAAGCCATCAAACTGATATTCATCATAGTAGTGGTCTTTTTCTGCTTTTGGACCCCATACAATGTTGTAATTCTCCTGCGTTATCTGGAGACACAGAACTATTTTGGGGACTGTACAATTCACAAGAACATAGATCTGGCAATGCAGTGGACAGAGGTGATAGCGTTCACACACTGTTGTTTGAATCCGATCATCTACGCCTTTGTAGGGCAGAAATTCATGAGCAATGTCCTGAAGTTACTAAGAAAATGGATGCCAATGTGCTTCGCCAGGCCTTATGCTAGTGAGTTGTCTGAACGAAGAAGCTCAGTCTATTCCAAGTCTTCTGAAATAACATCTACAAGATTGCTGTAGTTTGACTTGTATACAGGCACAATTCAAATATAAAAACTCTGAGAAGAGAAAAGGTAGTAAAAGATGTAAGGAAAAACTACAAACAAATGAAAGGGGGATTTCTTGACACTTTGAAAGTGTGGCACTCAGCCACCCTAGCTGTGAATCTATGCTGACAGTAGATACAGTAGTTATCAGCTGCTCTTTTGTATCTTTACATGCCTTTGTTGATAGATCCCTTTAAAGAGTGTTAGTTGAGTCCTCATGTGGCATTGTGTGAAGTGTGAAAAAAGTATGTACAGTGCATTCGGAAAGTATTCAGACCCCTTCCCTTTTTCCATATTTTACAGCCTTATTCTAAAATTGATTAAATTACCTTTTTCCCTCATCAATCTACACACAATACTCCATAATGACAAAATGAAAACCGGTTTTTATAAATTTTTAAAACAGAAATACCTTATTTACATAAGTATTCAGACCCTTTGCTATGAGACTCGAAATTGAGCTCAGGTGCATCCTGTTTCCATTGCTCATCCTTCAGATGTTTCTACAACTTGATTGAAGTCCACCTGTGGTAAATTCAATTGATTGGACATGATTTGGAAAGGCACACACCTGTCTATATAAGGTCCCACAGTTGACAGTGCATGTCAGAGCAAAAACCAAGCCATAAGGTCGAAGGAATTGTCCATAGAGCTCCGAGGCATTATTGTGTCGAGGCACAGATCTGCGGAAGGATAGCAAAACATTCTGCAGCATTGAAGGACCCCAAGAACACAGTGGCCTCCATAATTCTTAAATAGAAGAACTTTGGAACACCAAGATTCTTCCTAGAGCTGGCCGCTCGGCCAAACTGAGCAATCGGGGGAGTAGGGCCTTGGTCAGGGAGGTGACCAAGAACCTGATGGTCACTCTGACAGAGCTCCAGAGTTCCTCTGTGGAGATGGAAGAACCTTCCAGAAGGACAACCATCTCTGCAGCACTCCATCAATCAGGCCTTTATGGTAGAGTGGCCAGATGGAAGCCACTCCTCAGTAAAAGGCACATGACAGCCCACTTGGAGTTTGCCAAAAGGCACCTAAAGGACTCTCAGTCCATGAGAAACAAGATTCTCTAGTCTGATTAAACCAAAATGGAACTCTTTGGCCTGAATGCCAAGCGCCACGTCTGGACGAAACCTGGCACCATCCCTACAGTGAAGCATGGTGGTGGCAGCATCATGCTGTGGAGATGTTTTTCAGCGGCAGGGACTGGGAGACTAGTCAGGATCGAGAGAAAAATGAATGGAGCAAAGTACAGAGAGATCCTTGATGAAAACCTGCTCCAGATCGCTCAGGACCTCAGACTGGGGCGAAGGTTCACCTTCCAACAGGACTACAACCTTCGGGACAAGTCTCTGAATGTCCTTGAGTGGCCCAGCCAGAGCCCGGACTTGAACCTGATCGAACATCTCTGGAGAGACCTGAAAATAGCTGTGCAGCGACGATCCCCATCCAACCTGACAGAGTTTCAGAGGATCTGCAGAGAAGAATGGGAGAAACTCCCCAAATACAGGTGTGCCAAGCTTGTACCCAAGAATACTCAAGGCTGTAATCGCTGCCAAAGGTGCATCAACAAACTACTGAGTAAAGAGTCTGAATACTTATGGAAATGTGATATTTCATTTTTCAATTTTTTATAAATTTGCAATAAAAACCAGTTTTTGCTTTGTCATTATGGGGTATTGTGTGTAGATTGATGAGGGGAAAAAATAATTGAATCAATTTTAGTATAAGGCTGTAACGTAAAAAATGTGGAAAAAGTCAAGGGGTCTGAATACCTTCCGAATGCACTGTAAATATGGTTATATTTGTTCAAAAATGTAACGATTGATTCACTTTTTTCTTCCATTTTTGAGTTTGTATATTACAGCTTTTTTCATCTAAGAATGTGACAGAAACCTGACTGGGGCTTCTGCTTTTTAACAAGCTAACCACAAAGCTACGCTGTGTTTTCTGGGGTGCGAACTAAAAAGTGTCACAACACTGCTGTCTGTTTTAAAAAAAAACACAAATAAAAAAGCTGAAACTTCTGGTTTGTAAACAGACAACACAATTTTTTTTTTTTAACCACACTTTTGATAGTTTGTTCATGGTATACTATATTCTGTATGTAATGGGCATTTAGAAAATCTCAATAAAGAGTTTTGTTCAGTGACATTTCCCCCCTGTACCTTTACTTGATGACTTATTCAGCTTGGTCTACATGCACAGAGAGACATCACTTCACACCAAAACAACTAAAACAACACCGGAACATAGCCTTGAAATAGCTTACATGGAATACGGAATTGAGACTTTTCATTAATAGCTTTGTAGAACTAATCTTCCAGGAAACGTATATTGTCAAACCTCATCTAATATGGAAGCAATCCATTGTAAGATAAGCACAAGAGGCTGGAAAAAGCCCAGAGCAGTGCCCCTAAATCATGTAAAATATTAAGTGCCTTGCTCAAGGGCACAGCGGCAGCAGGCAGCACATGAGGTTCTGATGCCAGCAACTCTGTGGTTGCCGGCACACTCCCCTTCGGTTACCGGCCTACCTCTTTAACCTCAACCCCCTTCTACTACTACAGACATAACCCACACAAGGACTACTTCCATGTATGAATGTTACGGAATGCACCTTTTAAAATGTTATGTACTCTATTCATTTTTCATTTGTATCTTTCCATCTGAATAGCAGTTCAAAGCAGCATCTACATGCGTGAAAGATATCTGTATGTTTGATGATGTTTCCCTCACCCACACTCATTCCCAGTCAGTCAGTATCTTGTTATAGGGCCATTACAGGAAACCCACATTCACACCTCAGCCTGCTCAACGCAGCAATGCAAAGAAAAGAGTTATCTAGAGCTCACCTTAGTAGAAAAAAGTTATAGTCATTGGTACAAAAGAATAGAGTAGAGAACCTAAGAGTAGTTTCCCGGCCACACTGTTTCAACCAACACGTTATCACCAGAGGGAAGGTTACTGCGTTCAATCTGTACATCAGAAAAGAAGAGATTGGGGTAAATAACTTGTATTTTCACTTCATCATAGCCTGCATATAGACATACAGCCTACAAATATACACGCAGGCACAGACACTCTGTGAATGGGTGTTAGCCTCACAGGAACTACAAAATGGGGTCTGTCAACAAGGGGTGTCAGTATTTAGCAAGTGATGGTGGGTGATGTGTGAGATCATCTGGGTTGTGGTTTGATTCTGGTTAGGATTAAAGAGGATGTAGAAATAGTCTTTAGATCCAATTACAGTTCTGTGGTTGATATTTTTTGTGTATCTATCAATACATACATTCTACAATTACATTTTACATTTTAGTCATTTAGCAGACGCTCTTATGCAGAGCAACTTACAGTTAGTGAGTGCATACATTTTTCATACTGATGGGAAAAAAATCGTTTTGAAAAGGTTGTTTAATTTGAAGACATTCTTTTTAAAAGAAGACATTGTGTTAGTACATTAATATGGCCCTACGGGGCAACAGCTTTTAAAATAAACAATGAGCGTGTCAAGGCTTTTTAGCTGTTGTTCTTTGAACAAAATAAATATCAGTCTTCACCTTACATAACCTTGACAACGACAGTAATAAATGCCTTGTTGTTAGACATAAGATTTCCGAAAATGTATTATAAGGGGCTGTTTCTTTGTTATCTCCATCAAGTATGTAAATTGGGTTAATTCCCACAGGTTGTTTCGAATTACACATTTCTCTTCATATCAGTCATCATCATGTTTTAAAGTTCATCATTACACTCTGTGATTCATTTGAAAGCATTGTAATTAATTTGAAAGAATCATTACCCAAGTTAAAACACAGTTACCATGGAAACTGATATATTACATGTTGATAAAGTAGTAAGTAATACAAATATGATGCCATAATGGTGTACACAGGAGGATGAGTGACAAATAATAGCGTTAACATATGATTTTATCATCTCTGGCAGTGTGCAGGTAACCATTCAGAACAATAGGCATAGAATTAGGAATTAGAATACTAGAATGGATATGAATCTTCTTATGATGGGATAAAAGTCAGCCATTTTGGTCATGGAGTGATAAGATATTGTGTAAAATAATGGATTTGAAGAATGTTTCTGCACTGTATGTTTGTTAGCTAGCTAGCCAGACAGTTTTCGAAGGAATGATTCCATTCTTTTTTCAAATTCCATTCAAACAATGCAGTCAATACACATCCATACACTGTCTGAAATCAGTTGATGATAGGACTTAGACAAGTTGTAAATGCAACGAGTACTGATATTGTATCATAGCGTTCCAAGAAACAAAAACGGTTTCAAGTTTCAAGTTTTATTGTCACGTGCACAAGTACAGTGAAATGCCTTTCTTGCAAGCTCTACCAGTAGTCCTATAAAATGAAGTCAAGTAAGACAAAAACACACGAGAAATAGAAATAAGAAGAACATGAGAAAGTAAGTAAGCTATGTACAGGGTCAGAGCCAATACCATATACAGAATACAATGTGCAAGGATACTGGAGTGGTAGGGGTAGATATGTATAGGGGTAAGGTGGCTAGCCATCAGGATATATGATGAACAGAGTAGCAGCAGTGTACAGTCGTGGTCAAAAGTTTTGAGAATGACATGAGTATTGGTCTTCACAAAGTTTGCTGCTTCAGTGTTTTTAGATATTTTTGTCAGATGTTACTATGGTTGTCACGGTCGTTTACAGACAGGACGGACCAAGGCGCAGCGTGATATGCATACATGTTTATTTATACTGAATAAACACCACGACAAAACAACAAATGAAACGAAACATGAAGTCCAAGGTAGAAGAACAACATACCTCACACAGAACAAGATCCCACAACTAACTAGTGCCAAAAGGCTGCCTAAGTATGATCCCCAATCAGAGACAACGAGCGACAGCTGCCTCTGATTGGGAACCACACCGGCCAACATAGAAATAGACATACTAGAACACCAACATAGAAATATACAACATAGAACATACACACCCTGACTCAACATATACGAGTCCCCTGAGTCAGGGTGTGACAATGGTATACTGAAGTATAATTACAAGCATTCCATAAGTGTCAAAGGCTTTTATTGACAATTACATTTTTACGCAAAGAGTCAATATTTGCAGTGTTGACCCTTCTTTTTCAAGACCTCTGCAATCCGCCCTGGCATGCTGTCAATTAACTTCTGGGCCACATCCTGACTGATGGCAGCCCATTCTTGCATAATCAATGCTTGGAGTTTGTCAGAATTTGTGGGTTTTTGTTTTTCCACCCGCCTCTTGAGGATTGACCACAAGTTCTCAATGGGATTAAGGTCTGGGGAGTTTCCTGGCCATGGACCCAAAATGTTGATGTTTTGGTCCCCGAGCCACTTAGTTATCACTTTTGCCTTATGGCAAGGTGCTCCATCATGCTGGAAAAGGCATTGTTCGTCACTAAACTGTTCTTGGATGGTTGGGAGAAGTTGCTCTCAGAGGATGTGTTGGTACCATTCTTTATTCATGGATGTGTTCTTAGGCAAAATTGTGAGTGAGCCCACTCCCTTGGCTGAGAAGCAACCCCACACATGAATGGTCTCAGGATGCTTTACTGTTGGCATGACACAG
Organism: Coregonus clupeaformis; assembly: GCF_020615455.1. NCBI lineage: Eukaryota > Metazoa > Chordata > Actinopteri > Salmoniformes > Salmonidae > Coregonus > Coregonus clupeaformis. The sequence continues at coordinate 1,648,122 of NC_059219.1, forward strand.
GACTGATGGTAGTGCTCACCTTGACTTCTCCGGACAAGCTTTCTTCTGGATGCCCCAAACAATCTGACTTTACCCCAGTCCTCAGCAGTCCAATCCCTGTACCTTTTGCAGAACATCAGTCTGTCCCTGATGTTTTTCCTGTAGAGAAGTGGCTTCCTCGCTGCCCTTCTTGACACCAGGCCATCCTCCAAAAGTCTTCGCCTCAATGTGTGTGCAAATGCACTCACACCTGCCTGCTGCCATTCCTGTGCAAGCTCTGCACTGGTGGTGCCCCGATCCTGCAGCTGAATCAACTTTAGGAGACGGTCCTGGCACTTGCTGGACTTTCTTGGGCGCCCTGAAGCCTTCTTCACAACAATTGAACCTCTCTCCTTTAAGTTATTGATGATCCGATAAATGGTTGATTTAGGTGCAATCTTACTAGCAGCAATATCCTTGCCTGTGAAGCCCTTTTTGTGCAAAGCAATGATGACAGCATGTGTTTCTTCCATCAATCCTATTAGCCAATCTTCAATCATTGGATAACAAATTGGATGACCTAAGATTGCGGTTATCCTACCAACGGGACATTAAAAACTGTAATATCCTATGTTTCACCGAGTCGTGGCTGAACGACGACAATGATAACATACAGCTAGCGGGCTATACGCTACATCGGCAGGATAGAACGGCTGACTCCGGGAAGACAAGGGGTGGCGGTCTGTGTATATTTGTAAACAACAGCTGGTGCACAAAATCAAATACTAAGGAAGTCTCGAGGTTTTGCTCGCCTGAGGTAGAGTATCTTATGATAAGCTGTAGACCACACTATCTACCAAGAGAGTTTTCATCTATATTTTTCATAGCTGTCTATTTACCACCACAAACCAAATTAAGATTGCACTGAATGAGTTGTACAAGGCCATACATCAACAGGAAAACGCTCATCCAGATGCAGCGCTCCTAGTGGCCGGGGACTTTAATGCAGGGAAACTTAAATCCGTTCTACCTAATTTCTACCAGCATGTTAAATGTGCAACCAGAGGAAAAAAAACTCTAGATCACCTTTACTCCACACACAGAGACGCATACAAAGCTCTCCCTCGCCCTCCATTTGGCAAATCTGACCATAACTCTATCCTCCTGATTCCTGCTTATAAGCAAAAACTAAAGCAGGAAGCACCAATGACTCGGTTAATAAAAAAGTGGTCAGATGACGCAGATGCTAAGCTACAGGACTGTTTTGCTAGCACAGACTGGAACATGTTCCGGGATTCTTCAGACAGCATTGAGGAGTACACCACATCAGTCACTGGCTTCATCAATAAGTGCATCGATGATGTCGTCCCCACAGTAACCGTACGTACATACCCCAACCAGAAGCCATGGATTACAGGAAACATCCGCACTGAGCTAAAGGGTAGAGCTGCCGCTTTCAAGGAACGGGACTCTAACCCGGACGCTTATAAGAAATCCCGCTATGCCCTCCGACGAACCATCAAACAGGCAAAGAGTCAATACAGGGCTAAGATTGAATCGTACTACACTGGCTCTGATGCTCGTTGGATGTGGCAGGGCTTGAAAACTATTACAGACTACAAAGGGAAGCACAGCCGCGAGCTGCCCAGTGACACAAGCCTACCAGACGAGCTAAACCACTTCTATGCTCGCTTCGAGGCAAGCAACACTGAAGCATGCATGAGAGCACCAGCTGTTCCGGATGACTATGTGATCACGCTCTCCGTAGCCGATGTGAGTAAGACTTTTAAGCAGGTCAACATTCACAAGGCCGCAGGGCCAGACGGATTACCAGGACGTGTACTCCGAGCATGTGCTGACCAACTGGCAAGTGTCTTCACTGACATTTTCAACATGTCCCTGACTGAGTCTGTAATACCAACATATTTCAAGCAGACCACCATAGTCCCCGTGCCCAAGGACTCTAAGATAACCTGCCTAAATGACTACCGACCCGTAGCACTGACGTCTGTAGCCATGAAGTGCTTTGAAAGGCTGGTCATGGCTCACATCAACAGCATTATCCCAGAAACCCTAGACCCACTCCAATTTGCATACCGCCCCAACAGATCCACAGATGATGCAATCTCTATTGCACTCCACACTGCCCTTTCCCACCTGGACAAGAGGAACACCTACGTGAGAATGCTATTCATTGACTACAGCTCAGCATTCAACACCATAGTGCCCTCTAAGCTCATCACTAAGCTAAGGATCCTGGGACTAAACACCTCCCTCTGCAACTGGATCCTGGACTTCCTGACGGGCCGCCCCCAGGTGGTAAGGGTAGGTAACAACAAATCTGCCACACTGATCCTCAACACGGGGGCCCCTCAGGGGTGCGTGCTCAGTCCCCTCCTGTACTCTCTGTTCACCCATGACTGCATGGTCAGGCACGACTCCAACACCATCATTAAGTTTGCCGACGACACAACAGTGGTAGGTCTGATCACCGACAACGATGAAACAGCCTATAGAGAGGAGGTCAGAGACCTGGCCGTGTGGTGCCAGGACAACAACCTCTCCCTCAACGTGACCAAGACAAAGGAGATGATTGTGGACTACAGGAAAAAAAAGAGGACTGAGCACGCCCCCATTCTCATCGACGGGGCTGTAGTGGAGCAGGTTGAGAGCTTCAAGTTCCTTGGTGTCCAGATCACCAACGAACTATCATGGTCCAAACACACCAAGACAGTCGTGAAGAGGGCACGACAAAGCCTATTCCCCCTCAGGAGACTGAAAAGATTTGGCATGGGTCCTCAGATCCTAAAAAAATTCTACAGCTGCACCATCGAGAGCATCCTGACTGGTTGCATCACTGCCTGGTATGGCAACTGCTTGGCCTCCGACCGCAAGGCACTACAGAGGGTAGTGCGTACGGCCCAGTACATCACTGGGGCCAAGCTTCCTGCCATCCAGGACCTCTATACCAGGCGGTGTCAGAGGAAGGCCCTCAAAATTGTCAAAGACTCCAGCCACCCTAGTCATAGACTGTTCTCTCTGCTACCGCATGGCAAGCGGTACCGGAGTGCCAAGTCTAGGTCCAAAAGACTTCTCAACAGCTTCTACCCCCAAGCCATAAGACTCCTGAACAGCTAATCATGGCTACCCGGACTATTTGCACTGCCCCCCCACCCCATCCTTTTTACGCTGCTGCTACTCTGTTAATTATTTATGCATAGTCACTTTAACTCTACCCACATGTACATATTACTTCAACTACCTCAACTAGCCGGTGCCCCCGCACATTGACTCTGCACCGGTACCCCCCTGTATATATAGCCTCCCTACTGTTATTTTATTTTACTTCTGCTCTTTTTTTCTCAACACTTTTTTTGTTGTTGTTTTATTTTTACTTTCTTTGTTAAAAATAAATGCACTGTTGGTTAAGGGCTGTAAGTAAGCATTTCACTGTAATGTCTGCACCTGTTGTATTCAGCGCATGTGACCAATACAATTTGATTTGATTTGATTTGATTTAACCCTCCTTTTAAAGCTTCCAGTCTGTTATTCTATCTCAATCAGCATGACAGAGTGATCTCCAGCCTTGTCCTCGTCAACACTCTCACCTGTGTTAACGAGAGAATCACTGACATGATGTCAGCTGGTCCTTTTGTGGCAGGGCTGAAATGCAGTGGAAATGTTTTTTGGGGATTAAGTTCATTTCCATGGCAAAGAGGGACTTTGCAATTAATTGCAATTCATCTGATCACTCTTCATAACATTCTGGAGTATATGCAAATTGCCATCATAAAAACTGAGGCAGCAGACTTTATGAAAATTAGGATTTGTGTAATTCTCAAAACGTTTGACCACGACTGTATATGATGATTTTATGTGAGTGTGTGTGCGTGTGTGTAGAATCAGTATGAATGTGTGTGCGTGTTACATGTGCGTGTGAGCAAATGGTGTGTGTGTGTGTGTGTGAGTGAGTGTGTAGAGTCAGTGCAAAAATGTAAATTAAATAAAAGGGTCAATGGTAATAGTCTGTGTAGCCATTTTGTTAGCTAATTAGCAGTCTTATGGCTTGGGGGATAGAAGCTGTTCCGGAGCCTGTTGGTGTCAGCTCCGGTACCGCTTGCCGTGCAAAAGCAGAGAGAAGAGTCTATGGCTTGGGTGGCTAGAGACTAACAATTTTCTGGGCCTTCCTTTCACACTGCCTGATATTGAACTCCTGGATGGCATGGAGCTCGGCCCCAGTGATGTACTGGGCTGTCCGCATCACCCTCTGCAGAGACATGGTCTGTTTACATTTACAGTGCCTTCAGAAAGTATTCAGACCCCTTGACATTCTGTTAGTTTACAGCCTAATTCTAAAATTGTTTTTGTTTATTTTTTTATTCCTCATCAATCTACACACAATACCCCATAATGACAAAGCAAAAACAGGTTTTTAGAAATGTTTGCTAATTTATTAAACATAAAAAATGAAAATATCACATTTACATAAGTATTCAGACCCTTTACTCAGTACTTTGTTGAAGAACCTTTGGCAGTGATTACAGCCTCGAGTCTTCTTGGGTATGACGCTACAGGCTTGGCACACCTGTATTTGGGGAGTTTCTCCCATTCTTCTCTGCAGATCCTCTCAAGCTCTGTCAGGTTGGATGGGGAGCGTCGCCGCACAGCTATTTTCAGGTCTCTCCAGAGATGTTAGATCAGGTTCAAGTCCGGGCTCTGGCTGGGCCACTCAAAGACATTCAGAGACTTGTCCCGAAGCCACTCCTGCGTTGTCTTAGCTGTGTGCTTAGGGTCGTTGTCCTGTTGGAAGGGGAACCTTGGCCCCAGTCTGAGCGCTCTGGAGCAGGTTTTCATTAAGGATCTTTCTGTACTTTGCTCTGTTCATCTTTGCCTCGATCCTGACTAGTCTCCCCATCCCTGCCGCTGAAAAACATCCCCACAGTAGGGATGGTGCCAGGTTTCCTCCAGACATGACGCTTGGCATTCAGGCCAAAGAGTTCAATCTTGGTTTCACCAGACTAGAAAATCTTTTTTCTCATGGACTGAGAGTCCTTTAGGTGCCTTTTGGCAAACTCCAAGCGGGCTGTCATGTGCCTTTCACTGAGGAGTGGCTTCCGTCTGGCCACTCTACAATAAAGGCCTGATTGGTGGTGCTGCAGAGATGGTTGTCCTTCTGGAAGGTTTTCCCATCTCCACAGAGGAACTCTGGAGCTCTGTCAGAGTGACATTCGGGTTCTTGGTCACCTCCCTGACCAAGGCCTTTCTCCCCCGATTGCTCAGTTTGGCCGGGCAGCCAGCACTAGGAAGAGTCTTAGTGGTTCCAAACTTCTTCCATTTAAGAATGATGGAGGCCACTGTGTTCTTGGGGACCTTCAATGCTGCAGAAATTTTTTGGTACCCAGAAATGTTTTGGTACCCTTCCCCAGATCTGTGTCTCGACACAATCCTGTCTCGGAGCTTATGTAAATAAGGTATTTCTTTTTTATTTGTAATACGTTTGCAAACATTTTTCTAAAATTTCTAAAAACCTATTTTTGCTTTGTCATTATGGGGTATTGTGTGTACATTGCTGAGGATTTTTATTTAATTAATCAATTTTAGAATAAGGCTGTAATGCAACAAAATGTGGAAAAAGTCAAGGGGTCTGAATACTTTCCGAATGCACTGTATACTGAATATAAATATAAACGCAACATGAAACAACTTCAACGATTTTACTGAGTTACTGTTCATATAAGGATATCAGTCAATTGAAATACATTTGTTAGGCCCTAATCTATGGATTTCACATGACTGGGCAGGGGCGCAGCCATGGGTGGGCCTGGGAGGGCATAGGCCAACACACTTTGGAGCCAGGACCACCCACTGGGGAGCCAGGCCCAGCCAATCAGAATGAGCTTTATTACAGACAGGAATACTCCTCAATTTCATCAGCTGTCTGGGTGGCTGGTCTCAGTGTATTTTAGAGGCTATTTCTACAGAAACATGGCATAAAACCCGTATAAACTGTATATATATTTACAGTTGAAGTCGGAAGTTTACATAAACCTTAGCCAAATACATTTAAACTCAGTTTTTCACAATTCTTGACATTTAATCCTAGTAAAAATTCCCTGTCTTAGGTAAGTTAGGATCACCACTTTATTTTAAGAATGTGAAATATCAGAATAATAGTAGAGAGAATGATTTATTTCAGCTTTCATTTCTTTCATCACATTCCCAGTGGGTCAGAAGTTTACATACACTCAATTAGTATTTGGTAGCATTGCCTTTAAATTGTTTAACTTGGGTCAAACGTTTCGGGTAGCCTTCCACAAGCTTCCCACAATAAGTTGGGTGAATTTTGGCCCATTCCTCCTGACAGAGCTGGTGTAACTGAGTCAGGTTTGTAGGCCTCCTTGCTCGCACACGCTTTTTCAGTTCTGCCCACAAATGTTCTATAGGATTGAGATCAGGGCTTTGTGATGGCCACTCTAATACCTTGACTTTGTTGTCCTTAAGCCATTTTGCCACAACGTTGGAAGTATGCTTGGGGTCATTGTCCATTTGGAAGACCCAGCTTGCAAGCGTTCCCCTTTTTCCTCCAAACATAACGATGGTCATTATGGCCAAACAGTTCTATTTTTGTTTCATCAGACCAGAGGACATTTCTCCAAAAAGTACGATCTTTGTCCCCATGTGCAGTTGCAAACCGTAGTCTGTCTTTTTTATGGCGGTTTTGGAGTAGTGGCTACTTCATTGCTGAGTGGCCTTTCAGGTTATGTCGATATAGGACTCGTTTTACTGTGGATATAGATACTTTGGTACATGTTTCCTCCAGCATCTTCACAAGGTCCTTTGCTGTTGTTCTGGGATTGATTTGCACTTTTCGCACCAAAGTACATTAATCTCTAGGAGACAGAATGCTTCTCCTTCCTGAGCGGTATGACGGCTGCGTGGTCCCATGGTGTTTATACTTGTGTACTATTGTTTGTACAGATGAATGTGGTACCTTCAGGCGTTTGGAAACTGCTCCCAAGGATGAACCAGACTTGTGGAGGCCTACAATTGCTTTTCTGAGGTCTTGGCTGATTTATTTTGATTTTCCCATGTCAAGCAAAGAGGCACTGAGTTTGAAGGTAGGCCTTGAAATACATCCACAGGTACACCTCCAATTGACTTAAATGATGTCAATTAGCCTATCAGAAGCTTCTAAAGCCATGACATCATTTTCTGGAATTTTCCAAGCTGTTTAAAGGCACAGTCAACTTAGTTAATGTAAACTTCTGACCCACTGGAATTGTGATGCAGTGAATTATAAGTGAAATAATCTGTCTGTAAACAATTGTTGGAAAAATTACTTGTGTCATACACAAAGTAGATGTCCTAACCGACTTGCCAAAACTATAGTTTGTTAACAAGAAATTTGTGGAGTGGTTGAAAAACGAGTTTTAATGACTCCAACCTAAGTGTATGTAAACTTCCGACTTCAACTGTACAGTGGGGGAAAAAAGTATTTAGTCAGCCACCAATTGTGCAAGTTCTCCCACTTAAAAAGATGAGAGAGGCCTGTAATTTTCATCATAGGTACACGTCAACTATGACAGACAAAATTAGAAAAAAAAATCCAGAAAATCACATTGTAGGATTTTTTATGAATTTATTTGCAAATTATGGTGGAAAATAAGTATTTGGTCAATAACAAAAGTTTCTCAATACTTTGTTATATACCCTTTGTTGGCAATGACACAGGTCAAACGTTTTCTGTAAGTCTTCACAAGGTTTTCACACACTGTTGCTGGTATTTTGGCCCATTCCTCCATGCAGATCTCCTCTAGAGCAGTGATGTTTTGGGGCTGTCGCTGGGCAACACAGACTTTCAACTCCCTCCAAAGATTTTCTATGGGGTTGAGATCAGGAGACTGGCTAGGCCACTCCAGGACCTTGAAATGCTTCTTACGAAGCCACTCCTTCATTGCCCGGGCGGTGTGTTTGGGATCATTGTCATGCTGAAAGACCCAGCCATGTTTCATCTTCAATGCCCTTGCTGATGGAAGGAGGTTTTCATTCAAAATCTCACGATACATGGCCCCATTCATTCGTTCCTTTACACGGATCAGTCGTCCTGGTCCCTTTGCAGAAAAACAGCCCCAAAGCATGATGTTTCCACCCCCATGCTTCACAGTAGGTATGGTGTTCTTTGGATGCAACTCAGCATTCTTTGTCCTCCAAACACGACGAGTTGAGTTTTTACCAAAAAGTTCTATTTTGGTTTCATCTGACCATATGACATTCTCCCAATCCTCTTCTGGATCATCCAAATGCACTCTAGCAAACTTCAGACAGGCCTGGACATTTACTGGCTTAAGCAGGCGGACACGTCTTGCACTGCAGGATTTGCGTCCCTGGCGGCGTAGTGTGTTACTGATGGTAGGCTTTGTTACTTTGGTCCCAGCTCTCTGCAGGTCATTCACTAGGTCCCCCCGTGTGGTTCTGGGATTTTTGCTCACCGTTCTTGTGATCATTTTCACCCTACGGGGTGAGATCTTGCGTGGAGCCCCAGATCGAGGGAGATTATCAGTGGTCTTGTATGTCTTCCATTTTCTAATAATTGCTCCCACAGTTGATTTCTTCAAACCAAGCTGCTTACCTATTGCAGATTCAGTCTTCCCAGCCTGGTGCAGGTCTACAATTTTGTTTCTGGTGTCCTTTGTCAGCTCTTTGGTCTTGGCCATAGTGGAGTTTGGAGTGTGACTGTTTGAGGTTGTGGACAGGTGTCTTTTATACTGATAACAAGTTCAAACAGATGCCATTAATACAGGTAACGAGTGGAGGACAGAGGAGCCTCTTAAAGAAGAAGTTACAGGTCTGTGAGAGCCAGAAATCTTGCTTGTTTGTAGGTGACCAAATACTTATTTTCCACCATAATTTGCAAATAAATTCATAAAAAATCCTACAATGTGATTTTCTGGATTTTTTTTTCAATTTGTCTTTCATAGTTGACGTGTACCTATGATGAAAATTACAGGCCTCTCTCATCTTTTTAAGTGGGAGAACTTGCACAAATAGTGGCTGACTAAATACTTTTTTGCCCCACTGTATATGTTCATATTTTAAGTTGACAATAATTATATTACACAATTTCTAATATCACATGCCTATAACATGCCTTTCTGATATCACATTTCCGCATATGTAAAATCATGATTATGCCTCTACTGCCATTCATTCCAATTAGACTGGTTTGGGGTTTCTCCTTGACCAATATGGCTGCCATTTTAACCCCATTCTGGAACTTTGAGGGTTTATGACATAGCCCCTCTACTAATTTAATAGGATCTCTATGACAATAGGTTTCACACAATACAGCATTGATTGTTAACTAACAATTCACACCATCCTTTTTTCCTCAGCAAGATGAACACAACCGAGGCCACCAGCAAAGACTATTACGATTACTATTATGGCATCCCCTGTAGCACTGGCACCAGTCTAACCCGAGGGACCAACTACCAGCCCATTCTCTTCTACCTGGTGTTCACCCTGGGTCTGACAGGCAACAGTCTGGTGCTCTGGGTCCTCCTCAAGTACATGAAACTGAAGACCATGACAGACATCTGTCTGCTGAACCTAGCCCTATCTGACCTGCTCCTCGCCCTCTCTCTGCCTCTCTGGGCCTACAACGCCCAGGGTCATGAGTTTGAAGGGGACAGTCCGTGTAAGATCATGGCTGGTGTCTACCAGGTGGGCTTCTACAGCAGCATCCTGTTTGTGACCCTGATGAGTGTGGATCGCTACCTGGCCATCGTTCACGCCGTGGCCGCCATGAGGGCCAGGACGCTGCGTTATGGAGCGCTAGCGAGCGTCATCGTCTGGGTAGCGTCCATCGCCGCTGCTCTCCCTGAGGTCATCTTCGCAGCGGTGGTGAAGGAGAATGACGAGGACAGTGGTTCAAGTTGCCAGCGGATTTACCCAGAGGACACAGAGAAGACATGGAAGTTGTTCCGGAACTTTGGTGAAAACGGAGTGGGGATCATCCTATGTCTGCCCATAATGGTATTTTGTTACATCAGTATTCTCACTGTACTACAGAGGTTAAGGAACTCCAAAAAAGACAGGGCCATGAAACTGATATTCGCCATCGTGGTTGTGTTTATAGTCTCCTGGGTCCCTTACAACGTTGTGGTTTTCCTCCGGACCCTTCAGATGTTTGACATTGGGAATAGCTGTGAGGCTTCAACACAGGTTGATACAGCTATGGAGGTGACAGAGACCATAGCGCTGGCTCACTGCTGTGTCAACCCAGTCATCTACGCTTTTGTAGGAGAGAAATTCAGAAAGTGTTTGGGCACTGTGCTCTCTAGATATCCATTGTGTAAAAAGCTCAGCAAACATGCAATGGGAAGCAGCAGAGCTTCAGAAAACGAGACTTCTAACACACCTGTGTGATTCTACTGCTGAAAGACGATACTTCCACTGCTGAAAACCTGTTTGATGCATTTTCACTGACAAAAACACTTCAGTTGGAAAGCAGCAGGTAGAGCAGAAGACCAATTTCTGTGTCGTTTGGAATAATGAAGTATTCCTCTTCTTCTTCTGAACACAAACCTGCATATAAATTAAGTGTAACTGTATAATATTTGACTGTAAATGTATTTTGATGAGCTCTGACTATTTGCTTGAGCGTGATGGGCTGTTTATGTTTTGATTACCCATGTACTTATTTCATGTACAGTATAGGCCAGCACACATTTTTGATATAGCATAATATTAATATGTTTTGCATAGAGATTATCTCAACTTTTGTTCTTATTGTATGCACACATTTTTCTTATAACATCAAAGTACAACCAGGGGCAGTGTTGTGGCCAGAGGACTGCTGCTGGATGGCCAGTGGTTATCTGGCTACTCATTGGCTACATTTGCAGGCCAAATATTATTTTGGTTGAATTTTGACCCTCCTTTGGATGAGGACCTGTTTTGGTATTAACTTGAACCTGGACATCCAGTCCAGAATTTGACCTTTCTGGGGGGTTTTCTTAATAAATAAGCCTGAGAATTTTGTTGTGCTCAAACATATTTGTTCTGCATTGTGTTTTCATTTTATGATGCTGCTATAGACCCCTATACTCCAGTCTGCTCCACAATATATTTTATTCAGTTGAAGATGCTAAATTCAAAGATGAGACAGACAACAATCCTGCTCAATCTGTCAATAGGTTCAAATGTTATTTACAGTAGTTTTACTTAGAAATAGTTTTCACCCAGAAAACTCACACATCAATCTAGTCAACATAGAATGTATTTCAATTGTTCTAAGACAGGAATTATATCAGCAGTCACCATATTTTCAAAATGGAAGCTAGCAATGATGCTAGAACCAATGCATCCCTCAGTCATGACACAAAAGTATTTCAAAGTGTTCAGCTAACCACTTCTCAGTAAAGTTAGTTGCCTAAGCAACCCTATGAGTATGCGTCATCCACAGGATATCCTGCTTTGTGGTGAACATGTCTGCAGTGCAGATCAAGCCTTTGGGAATAGTGACACTGTTCAAATAAGATAATACATTATTGATCTCGAAAAAGGGTCCACAGTGTTCAATAAACTAAACCTGCAACATGGATTGCTCCAGGTTCCTGTAGTGAACATTGCATTCATGATGCACAGGGGATGTGCAGGTACAAATGCATGCCATTTGGACTTAAATCTGCACCCATCTATGCAGTATGGTTTGGCCACATCTACCCCCGCCCCACCCCCCACCCCTGCCAAAGACCTCTGATAGAGAAAAAAACCTGCAGACATAGGGTCCCTGCAGCTCCCAGAACTACTGTCATTAGTGTATAACCCCCAAAGAGAGAACTCAACCCAGTTTGACAGTGAGTATATGGTGCTTACTATATGTGAGGGTTGGTTTCAGGATGCTTTGCAAAAGTTACTTTGCTGTGCATAGTGTTGTACAGTATCTTGAATTTCCCACATAGTGTCTCTGCAGGCTTCAGCTTTATACCATTCAAGTAATTTTTTTCACGTTATTTTTGTAACTTAATTTTATTAGCAACTTTCATAAATTGATTTGCAGTCCTGTAATTAGCAATGAATAAAAAAAAACATTTCTGTGGTCATTTTTTACATTTTATTTCAGGGATGAATATCACTGGATATCCTGTTCACACCATGGCAAGGTGGAACTTTATATTTTTTATTTTACAAATAGCTCTATTTGAATATTAATAGTATCATCAATTAATACATTTATCATAATAACTTATAATAATTACATAATTGCTGTAAATAATGTAATGTCTTATGTTATACTGTATAAAATGGGCCATTGATACGTTCGCCTGTAATTGAGAAGCTCAAATCATGAATTCCAGGGGGAACACCACAACCATTACCTTCAGCGCTGTGAGTGTTAAGAATGGGAATTCATCCTGTTGTACATTTGATAATTCATTCAGCTACTCATTTGAGAACTCATCCAGTTATGCATATGGGTAAGTTAAGGTCTAGAATGTCTTGACTTTAAGAAACACACATTTTGAGGAAAGAGTGCAATTGGTGTTACAGAATTTCTGCCCAATCTTCCAATCATGTTTTAAAAAATGAAATGTTGCTCATAGAAATAAAGTACTATTTGCATTTACACCATTGTACTGTATATATTGTTGTTGGTGGACCCTATTCTGATAATAAGCACATCTTTCAGACTGTGGCTTTAAGAATGTGCATTCTTATCATTGCTGCTTGGTTAATTCTCCTCTTCTGATCTTTTACAGCACACATTTTGCAGACGCATCTGAAGAAACCCCATTTTACTATGATGACGACTATAACAATGACTATGGCCCTTGCAAGTACAAGGCACACGGAGCCAGCTTCCTGCCAGTGCTGTACTCCCTCTTCTTCATCCTGGGGTTTCTGGGGAACGCTCTGGTCCTGTGGGTCATCCTGCTGGGGGCGAGACTACGCAGCATGACCGACGTGTGTCTCCTGAACCTGGCCTTGGCTGACCTGCTCCTGGTCTGCTCCTTGCCTTTCCTGGCCCACCACGCTAGAGACCAGTGGGTGTTTGGTGACGTCATGTGCAAAGTGGTCCTCAGCGCCTACCACATTGGCTTCTACAGTGGCATCTTCTTCATCACCCTGATGAGTGTGGACAGGTACCTGGCCATAGTCCATGCAGTGTACGCCATGAGAGCCAGAACACGGAAGTACGGGGCCATCGCTGCCGTCGTGACCTGGTTGGCTGGATTCCTGGCCTCGTTTCCTGAGGCACTGTTTATTAAAGTGGAGAAACACAACGAGAAAGAAAATTGTCGCCCCGTCTATGATAGACACACTTGGGGAATTTTTTGCCTTTTCAAAATGAACACACTTGGTCTGCTAATCCCCCTCGTCATCATGGGGTTCTGCTACACACAGATAGTGAGAAAGCTGCTCAGTTCTCCATCATCCAAAAAGCAGGCCATCAGACTTGTTCTCATTGTGGTTGTGGTGTTTTTCTGCTGCTGGACTCCGTACAACATGGCATCATTTTTCAAGGCCTTGGAGCTAAGTAGTGACAACCCAAATTGTGAGAGTAGCAAAGCCCTCAGACTCACTCTACAGATCACAGAGGCCATGGCCTACTCCCATAGCTGCCTGAATCCCATCCTCTATGTGTTTGTGGGGCAGAAGTTTAGAAGGCATCTCATAAGACTGATGAGCAAGGCTCCCTGCAGGATGTGTCAGTTCATGAAGAACTACCTGACCAGGGACTTGAGCGCCTTGAGGACAGGATCTGTCTACTCACAAACCACCAGCGTGGATGAGAGATCTACTGCAGTGTGAACTGCAACTTAACTGCAAAGACAAATACATCTGACATCACATGTACATTCCAATACATACAGTGCATTCGGAAAGTATTCAGACCCCTTAACTTTTTCCATATTTTATTATGTTACAGCCTTATTCTAAAGTGGATTAAAAGGTTAATACCAAATCCAGTGTCAAATACAATCATCAGAAAATAATAGGCTCTGATCCAGGTGCATGGCGAAGTCTCAGAGGTTCGCACCAGGGGGTTGAGTTTTACAGAAATCAACCCAATCACTATAAACTCCACAAACCATTTAATATCCCTTTGTACAGCATTTTGTCTAGTACAGTATGTCTATTTGAAGTTTTTGGCACATTTTGCAAAGTCATCATTTTCTTTTAAAATGTATTGTAAATCTGCTAGCACACGCTTACTATGTAAATACAGTAATCATTTTTGATTCTATGCAAATAAATGTATTACAGTAACTTCATCCCCTCTTGCATGTAGCAAATTATTCAAATTAAAGTACTGCCAAGATAAGGTAATAAAGATATACTCAATGACCTGGATGTTTTCTCTATGTTCCCCTGTGTCAGTGCTAGAGAATATGTGAGTGATGGTGCCACCGCAGACCAGTATCTCTTAATCCCGTTAGCAACCTATCTCACCACAAAGAGTGAGAGACACTGCTTGTGCCTTACAATGTGTACACAAAAAATAACCCTAATGTTATTCACTGCAGTATTGTAACATATTTTATATTAAACATTAAGGCCCGAGAAGGTGTGGTATACGGCCAATATACCACGGCTAAGGGCTGTTCTTACACACGATGCAAAGCGGAGTGCCTGGACACAGCCCTTAGCCGTGGTATATTGCCCATATATCACAAACCCCTGAGGAGCCTTATTGCTATTATAAACTGGTTACCAATGTAATTAGAGCAGTAAAACTACATGTTTTGTCATACCCGTGGTATACAGTCTGATACAGTGGCTTGCGAAAGTATTCACCCCCCTTGGCATTTTTCCTATTTTGATGCCTTACAACCTGGAATTAAAATATATTTTTGGGGGGTTTGTATCATTTGATTTACACAACATGCCTACCACTTTGAAGATGCAAAATATGTTTTATTGTGAAACAAACAAGAAATAAGACAAAAAAACAGAAAACTTGAGCGTGCATAACTATTCACCCCCCCCAAACTTTGTAGAGCCACCTTTTGCAGCAATTACAGCTGCAAGTCTCTAGGGGTATGTCTCTATAAGCTTGGCACATCTAGCCACTGGGATTTTTGCCCATTCTTCAAGGCAAAACTGCTCCAGCTTCATCAAGTTGGATGGGTTCCTCTGGTGTACAGCAATCTTTAAGTCATACCACAGATTCTCAATTGGATTGAGGTCTGGGCTTTGACTAGGCCATTCCAAGACATTTAAATGTTTCCTTAAACCACTTGAGTGTTGCTTTAGCAGTATGATTAGGGCCAGAAACTATACTACATGATACAGTTATAAAGATTTCCATATGTTGTTATCATCCAGAGCCTTGCTGTAACTTTTTCCACATTTTGTTACGTTACAGCCTTATTCTAAAATTGACTAAATCGTTTTCTTTTTGCAAACGTATTAAAAATACAAAACTTTAATATTACATTTACATAACTATTCAGACCCTTTACTCAGTGCTTTGTTGAAGCACCTTTGGTAGTGATTACAGCCTTGAGTCTTCTCAAGCTCTGTCATGTAGGATGGGGAGCATCGGTACACAGCTATTTTCAGGTCTCTCCAGAGATGTTCGATCGGGTTCAAGTCCGGGCTCTGGCTGGGCCACTCAAGGACATTCAGAGACTTGTCCCGATGCAACTCCTGCGTTGTCTAGGTTGTGTGCTTAGGGTTGTTGTCCTGTTGGAAGGTGAACCTTCGCCCCAGTCTGCAGTCCTGAGGGTTATGGAGCAGGTTTCAATAAGGATCTCTCTGTACTTTGCTCCGTTCATCCTTCCTTCGATCCTGACTCGCCCCAGTCCCTGCCGCTGAAAAACATCCCCACAGCATGATGCTGCCACCACCATACTTCACCGTAGTGATGGTGCCAAGTTTTGTCCAGACGTGACGCTTTCCGAATGCATTGTGTATTTTTATATATACAGTGGGGGAAAAAAGTATTTAGTCAGCCACCAATTGTGCAAGTTCACCCACTTAAAAAGATGAGAGAGGCCTGTAATTTTCATCAAAGGTACACGTCAACTATGACAGACAAATTGAGATTTTTTTTTTCCAGAAAATCACATTGTAGGATTTTTAATGAATTTATTTGCAAATTATGGTGGAAAATAAGTATTTGGTCACCTACAAACAAGCAAGATTTCTGTCTCTCACAGACCTGTAACTTCTTCTTTAAGAGGCTCCTCTGTCCTCCACTCGTTACCTGTATTAATGGCACCTGTTTGAACTTGTTATCAGTATAAAAGACACCTGTCCACAACCTCAAACAGTCACACTCCAAACTCCACTATGGCCAAGACCAAAGAGCTGTCAAAGGTCACCAGAAACAAAATTGTAGACCTGCACCAGGCTGGGAAGACTGAATCTGCAATAGGTAAGCAGCTTGGTTTGAAGAAATCAACTGTGGGAGCAATTATTAGGAAATGGAAGACATACAAGACCACTGATAATCTCCCTCGATCTGGGGCTCCACGCAAGATCTCACCCCGTGGGGTCAAAATGATCACAAGAACGGTGAGCAAAAATCCCAGAACCACACGGGGGGACCTAGTGAATGACCTGCAGAGAGCTGGGACCAAAGTAAGAAAGCCTACCATCAGTAACACACTACGCCGCCAGGGACTCAAATCCTGCAGTGCAGACGTGTCCCCCCTGCTTAAGCCAGTACATGTCCAGGCCCGTCTGAAGTTTGCTAGAGTGCATTTGGATGATCCAGAAGAGGATTGGGAGAATGTCATATGGTCAGATGAAACCAAAATAGAACTTTTTGGTAAAAACTCAACTCGTCGTGTTTGGAGGACAAAGAATGCTGAGTTGCATCCAAAGAACACCATACCTACTGTGAAGCATGGGGGTGGAAACATCATGCTTTGGGGCTGTTTTTCTGCAAAGGGACCAGGACGACTGATCTGTGTAAAGGAAAGAATGAATGGGGCCATGTATCGTGAGATTTTGAGTGAAAACCTCCTTCCATCAGCAAGGGCATTGAAGATGAAACGTGGCTGGGTCTTTCAGCATGACAATGATCCCAAACACACCGCCCGGGCAACGGAGGAGTGGCTTCGTAAGAAGCATTTCAAGGTCCTGGAGAGGCCTAGCCAGTCTCCAGATCTCAACCCCATAGAAAATCTTTGGAGGGAGTTGAAAGTCCGTGTTGCCCAGCGACAGCCCCAAAACATCACTGCTCTAGAGGAGATCTGCATGGAGGAATGGGCCAAAATACCAGCAACAATGTGTGAAAACCTTGTGAAGACTTACAGAAAACGTTTGACCTGTGTCATTGCCAACAAAGGGTATATAACAAAGTATTGAGAAACTTTTGTTATTGACCAAATACTTATTTTCCACCATAATTTGCAAATAAATTCATTAAAAATCCTACAATGTGATTTTCTGGAGAGAAAAAATCTCATTTTGCCTGTCATAGTTGACGTGTACCTATGATGAAAATTACAGGCCTCTCATCTTTTTAAGTGGGAGAACTTGCACAATTGGTGGCTGACTAAATACTTTTTTCCCCCACTGTAGTTTGGGTCGGGGGCCACCTTGGGCCTGGGGCCCTAAGCGACCGCTGATGTAGCTTATGCCTGGAACTGGCCCTGAAAGGAAGAAATTATTAACTGTACTTTGGTATACTTAGTTGTATTAGAATAGGATCACCTACTACAGGGACTGTAGCTACAGTCTAAAACAGCCCAGTGACCTAAACACACACAGATAGATAGCTGTTTATCTCTTCCTGTTGACAGGCCTGCATGGTGATATAAAACCACAACCTCACACATATGACAATATCATTGATAACAAGGTATTTTTTGGGTTGAGCCAGCCAGATGGTTTTGTGTAGGCTGAATATAAAATGGGGGGACTTAGATAATGAAAATAATGGAACACAAAGCCAGAGGCCTTGTACCATGTAAACAAGTTAACACAATTTAGCAATAAGCAGTATTAATGAACTGGTTTCGAAAAGAGCTAATTGCAGGCAGAGCTTTTAAATATATAGAAAGGTCATGCTCTGATACCGCTAATGTAATTACATATAACCAACAAAGAACCCTAACCAACAAAGGACAAATCTTGCACACATGCTAATCTTTTTACTTACATTTCACTAAAAAGCATCAGATAAGGAAAAAATTGTGATGGGTCCGCACTCAAAAGGATGTCGCATAAAGATTACTTCATAATAAAAAAATTATAAAAACAATTGAACTGAATCAGGATAGCATGCAAAGACGTTTTGGCTTAACGGACTTCTCCAGTGTGTAGGTAAAAATAAAATAAAAATCAAGAACAACATTTGTATATGAGCAACCAGTGAGCAGCAGGTGCTTCTAAGGTTGCCAGTCAATTGCCAATCAGTGATGTGGCTTCTCTGGTCTACCTGTATATGTGTTACAATCACAAAGAAATACAAAATTACAGGATATGGGAGTGGGCACGAAGGGCAATTCGGGGTATCAGGTGTGAACCATTCATGAATCAATTGGCTTAGATGTCCGCTCACTTGGGTACATGATATCAATTCATCAGATAGCTTTCCAAAGAACATCAGGCTAGGTCGTTCATACACCACTGTATTGTTTTACACCTGTTGTGTCCTGTGCATGTTGCGAATAAACTTTGAAACTTGAAACTTTGGCCTATAGTAAGGAGGTGAAATCTTTTAATTTCATAAATTCATACTCTTATACAAGAACACTGTCCATATCATATTTTATCATTTATGAGTCAGCCCCACATATTATTTAGCTACTGCTACTAGTACTACTATTATATTTGATCAGCCAGCTTGGTCTCATAGACTAGACGTAACATAGTAAATGTAAATCCGGGACACCCAAATTGGTATGATATGTAACGTTTGGCATGGTTACATAAAACAGATGGTTACTTAAGGAAAAAAATAAAGTAGGGTGGTTGGTCGGGGTGGAAGTTCGAATCTCATCAAGGAACAACTTTAGCTTTTTAGCTACTTTGCAACTGCTTAGCATGTTAGCCAACCCTTCCCCTAACCCTTTTAGCTAACCCTTCCCCTAACCCTTTAACCTAACTCCTAAATTGAATCCTAACCCAATAACCCTAACCCCTAGTTTAGCTAACATTAGCCAGCTAGCTAAAGTTAGCCACCTAGCTAGAATTCGAAACATGTCATATGTTTCTCAAATTTCTAACATATTGTAGTTTTGCAAATTCGTAACATATTGTAAGTTTTTCAAATTCATAACATATTGGACATTTTGCAAATTCATAACATATAATACAAATTGTAATTCGTGTAACTTGTATCTGTACAGGGTGAACTCTAAATTACTCTATGCAAAGGGGTTTTATGATATTTTCTAATTTGTAATTTCCTAGGCTTCTAGGCCTCTGGCCTAGTAAGCATCTCCTTGTTCATGCTTTTGTCGTGTAAATTAACCTTAGGATCTATATGCCTAGAATTATGTTTTGTTAATGTCAGTATTGCCTTGTAACTTAAGCTTTATGCCTTGTATGTGAATACATTCATAATACAAAGTTATAAAATAATCCTTGCTTTGATATTCACTTCTCATGACCATTCCTTGATCTGTGTCAGCTAAACACATAATACTTGATTGCACATGGTTTTATTATAATGTCAGATATACTTTTTAACAGACTTTGGTAACATATTAATTTCATAGTCTTATTATGGGTCGCATGTGTGGTATATATAATATTCACATATCCAATAATACCACAATGACTGATGATTGGTTAAAATAAATGGATAATAAGATGCTAGTTGGAGCTGTATTGTTAGATTTCAGTGCAGCCTTTGATGTTATTGATCATAAATTGTTATTGAAAAACTCACTTGCTATGGTTTTACATCACCTGCCATCACATGGTTGGAGAGTTATTTATCCAATAGAACCCAGAGAGTGTTCTTCAATGAAAACGTATCTTACATCAGATATGTACAGTGCGGTGTCGCTCAGGGCAGTTGCCTTGGGCCATTACTCGTATCTATTTTTACAAATGATTTGTCACTGGTCTTACACAAAGCTAGAATGACTATGTACGCTGATTATTCCACACTCTACATGCCAACACCCAACGCCAGTGAGCTCACTGAAATTCTAAATAAGACGTTACAGTCAGTATCAGAATGGTTGATTAATTATAAACTGGTCTTGAATACATAAAGCATTGTAATTGGTTCAAAACATTCTCTAAGACCTAAACCCCAACTGGAGTTGTACATAAAGGGTGTGACCACTGAGCAAGTTGAGGAAGCTAAACTCCTAGGTATAACATTGGATGATCAATTATTATGGGCAAGTCATATTGACAACATTGTTGTGAAGATGTAGAGTAGTATGTCTGTTATAAAAAGATGTTCTGCGTTTTTGACACAAAAATCAACTGTACTAGTTGTTCAGGCACTGCTCTTGTCCCATCTTGATTACTATCTGGTAATGGTCAAGTGCAGCAAAGAAAGACCTAGCAAAGCTGCAGCTGGCTCAAAACAGAGCAGCATGCATTGCCCTTAACTGCACATACAGAACTAACATCAACAACATGCATGCCAGTATTTCCTGGTTGTCTGCATAATCAAATAATATTGAGCTCAGATACCCATACATACCCCACAAGACATGCCCACAAGACTCTTCACAGTCCTCAAGTCCAAAATGAATTCACAGCAACGCAGTTTTATAGAGAGCCATGATCGCATGAAACTCCTCCCTTCCATCTCCAATTACTCGAACAAACAGCAACATTACCTTTAAAAAGGGATCAAGTCAACTCATGTGAGGGGACACACACAGACACACACATAATGTTTTTGTTTTATTGTTTGTATTATTTTTTAGTTGCATTGTTTGTATATCATTGTATTTTACATTTGGCGCATGCACGTACCGATGGAACGCATCGGGAGATAGTAGCTCCGCTTTCTACCGTCAAAACTATGATAATATGTAGAAGCCGGACAATATAGTTTAAATTAAGCCTTTAAAATCGATAGATCAATATATCCCCAAGTAACCGGGAGAGAGTGAGCGGTCAGTTATACACAACAGCGAACCAATCTGTGAGTAAAGCTCTAACCCAACACGCCATGACTTCCCTTAGAGGAAAAGACTAAGAACAACATGGAGATGCAAATGGGAGCAATGAAAAGCTGAATGATAACCAGGAAAACATGGCTAAAATGCTTTCAAGGCTCACAAAAACAAACAAACTGTTACAATCTGTTATTAAAAAAGTAGATTTGCTGGAAAGGCGCGTGGACGAACAAGACAACAAAATTGCCCTTCTGGAAACAAAGGTGCAAACTAGAAGATTAACTGGATCAGCTAGAAAACAGATTGAGACAAAATAATATGAGAATGTTCTCCTTATCAGAAGACGAGGAAAAAGGGGACCTTTCCATCTACGTGATCAAGCTGATATCGGAGGTGCTTGGCGTGGATGGATCACCTGAGCGATGCCATCGGATCAGCGTGAAGCAGAAGAACGCTAAATACCCTCGCATGGTAATCTTTAAGCTGTGGAACTATCAGATCAACGTCAACATTCTGAGGGCACGGGGGAAAGGACATCAAGGTCCAGGGCCAGTCCATTCGATTCATCCAGGACCTGTCTGCTAGGCTAAGGAAAAACTGCCAGCAATTCATTCTGATCAGACAGTCACTGGAGTAAAAAGGAATTAACTCTCAACTCCGATTCCCAGCAGAACTGTGGATATGGAAGGGAACACAGAGACTGGAGTTCACAAGCGCTGATGAAGCCCTGAACATTGCAGGAAACCTTTCCAGTTGAAAGAGAGCCCAGTGCACTGAGGAGAGGCAGAAGCAGATAAAACAGATAAGCACACTAGGCAGTGATGCCCAAGACCAGCTTATTTTAAATTGAGACAATATTCCTTCCCCTCCCACCAATATAATCTAGACTCTATTGTCCCCAAGTAACTGTTCTTCTCTAGGAAGTAATGATATAACTAGCTTATGCCAATGACATACATGGACACTGAAAATACAATATAAAAGAGGAAATATAGCATGTAAGTCAATAATTGTCAATAATAGTTACAGTTGAAGTCGGAAGTTTACATACACCTTAGCCAAATACATTTAAACGTAGTTTTTCACAATTCCTGACATTTAATCCTAGTAAAAATTCCCTGTTTTAGGTCAGTTAAGATCACCACTTTATTTTAAGAATGTGAAATGTCAGAATAATAGTAGCGAGAATGATTTATTTCAGCTTTTATTTCTTTCATCACATTCCCAGTGGGTCAGAAGTTTACATACACTCAATTAGTATTTGGTAGCATTGCCTTTAAAATTGTTAAATTTGGGTCAAATGTTTCGGATAGCCTTCCACAAGCTTCCCACAATCAGTTGGGTGAATTTTGGCCCATTCCTCCTGACAGAGCTGGTTTAACTGAGTCAGGTTTGAAGGCCTCCTTGCTCGCACACGCTTTTTCAGTTCTGCCCACAAATGTTCTATAGGATTGAGGTCAGGGCTTTGTGATGGCCTCTCCAATGCCTTGACTTTGTTGTCATTAAGCCATTTTGCCACAATTTTGGGAGTATGTTTGGGGTCGTTGTCCATTTGGGACCCATTTGCGACCAAGCTTTAACTTCCTGACTGATGTCTTGAGATGTTGCTTCAATATATCCACATAATTTTCCTTCCTCATGATGCCATCTATTTTGTGAAGTGCACCAGTCCCTCCTGCAGCAAAGCACCCCCACAGCATGATGCTGCCACCCCCGTGCTTCACGGTTGGGATGGTGTTCTTCGGCTTGCAAGCATTCCCCTTTTTCCTCCAAACATAACGATGGTCATTATGGCCAAACAGTTCTATTTTTGTTTCATCAGACCAGAGGACATTTCTCCAAAAAGTACGATCTTTGTCCCCATGTGCATTTGCAAACCGTAGTCTGGCTTTTTTATGGCGGTTTTGGAGCAGTGGCTTCTTCCTTGCAGAGTGGCCTTTTAGGTTATGTCGATATAGGACTATTTTTACTGTGGATATAGATACATTTGTACCTGTATTCTCCAGCATCTTCACAAGGTCCTTTGCTGTTGTTCTGGGATTGATTTGCACTTTTTGCACCAAAGTATATTCATCTCTAGGAGACAGAACGCGTCTCCTTCCTGAGCCGTATGACGGCTGCGTGGTCCCATGGTGTTTATACTTGCGTACTATTGTTTGTACAGATGAACGTGGTACCTTCAGGCGGTTGGAAATTGCTCCCAAGGATGAACCAGACTTGTGGAGGTCTACAATTTTTCTTTTGATTGTCCCATGATGTCAAGCAAAGAGGCACTGAGTTTGAAGGTAGGCCTTGAAATACATCCACAGGTACACCTCCAATTGACTCAAATTATGTAAATTAGCCATGACATCATTTTCTGGATTTTTCCAAGCTGTTTAAAGGCACAGTCAATTTAGTGTATGTACATTTCTGACCCACTGAAATTGTGATACAGTGAATTATAATTGAAATAATCTGTCTGTAAACAATTGTTGGAAAAATTACTTGTGTCATGCACAAAGCAGATGTCCTAACCGACTTGCCAAAACTATAGTTTGTTGACAAGAAATTTGTGGAGTGGTTGAAAAAAAACGAGTTTTAATGACTCCAACCTAAGTGTATGTAAACTTCGGACTTCAACTGTATATGGATGTGTATGTGTGTGTGGGCAAGAGGGTGCGAGTGGGTGTATGTGTGGGTATGTGTCTGTGCATATGCATTATCATTGGATAACAAATTGGATGACCTAAGATTACGGTTATCCTACCAACGGGACATTAAAAACTGTAATATCTTATGTTTCACCGAGTCGTGGCTGAACAACGACATGGATAACATACAGCTAGCGGGCTATACGCTACATCGGCAGGATAGAACGGCTGACTCCGGTAAGACAAGGGGTGGCGGTCTGTGTATATTTGTAAACAACAGCTGGTGCACAAAATCAAATACTAAGGAAGTCTCGAGGTTTTGCTCGCCTGAGGTAGAGTATCTTATGATAAGCTGTAGACCACATATTTACCAAGAGAGTTTTCATCTATATTTTTCATAGCTGTCTATTTGCCACCACAAACCAATGCTGGCATTAAGATTGCACTGAATGAGTTGTATAAGGCCATAAATCAACAGGAAAACGCTCATCCAGATGCAGCGCTCCCTAGTGGCAGGGGACTTTAATGCAGGAAAACTTAAATCCGTTCTACCTAATTTCTACCAGCATGTTAAATGTGCAACCAGAGGAAAAAAAACTCTAGACCACCTTTACTCCACACACAGAGACGCATACAAAGCTCTCCCTCGCCCTCCATTTGGCAAATCAGACCATAACTCTATCCTCCTGATTCCTGCTTATAAGCAAAAACTAAAGCAGGAAGCACCAGTGACTCGGTTAATAAAAAAGTGGTCAGATGACACAGATGCTA
The DNA here is from genome assembly GCF_020615455.1 of Coregonus clupeaformis. Taxonomy (NCBI): domain Eukaryota; kingdom Metazoa; phylum Chordata; class Actinopteri; order Salmoniformes; family Salmonidae; genus Coregonus; species Coregonus clupeaformis. Next base: position 1,672,543 of record NC_059219.1, read on the forward strand.
AGCTACAGGACTGTTTTGCTAGCACAGACTGGAACATGTTCCGGGATTCTTCAGACAGCATTGAGGAGTACACCACATCAGTCACTGGCTTCATCAATAAGTGCATTGATGATGTCGTCCCCACAGTGACCGTACGTACATACCCCAACCAGAAGCCATGGATTACAGGAAACATCCGCACTGAGCTAAAGGGTAGAGCTGCCGCTTTCAAGGAACGGGACTCTAACCCGGACGCTTATAAGAAATCCCGCTATGCCCTCCGACGAACCATCAAACAGGCAAAGAGTCAATACAGGAATAAGATTGAATCGTACTACACTGGCTCTGACGCTCGTCGGATGTGGCAGGGCTTGAAAACTATTACAGACTACAAAGGGGAAGCACAGCCGCGAGCTGCCCAGTGACACAAGCCTACCAGACGAGCTAAACCACTTCTATGCTCGCTCGAGGCAAGCAACACTGAAGCATGCATGAGAGCACCAGCTGTTCCGGATGACTATGTGATCCCGCTCTCCGTAGCCGATGTGAGTAAGACTTTTAAGCAGGTCAACATTCACAAGGCCGCAGGGCCAGACGGATTACCAGGACGTGTACTCCGAGCATGTGCTGACCAACTGGCAAGTGTCTTCACTGACATTTTCAACATGTCCCTGACTGAGTCTGTAATACCAACATGTTTCAAGCAGACCGCCATAGTCCCCGTGCCCAAGGACTCTAAGATAACCTGCCTAAATGACTACCGACCCGTAGCACTGACGTCTGTAGCCATGAAGTGCTTTGAAAGGCTGGTCATGGCTCACATCAACAGCATTATCCCAGAAACCCTAGACCCACTCCAATTTGCATACCGCCCCAACAGATCCACAGATGATGCAATCTCTATTGCACTCCACACTGCCCTTTCCCACCTGGACAAGAGGAACACCTACGTGAGAATGCTATTCATTGACTACAGCTCAGCATTCAACACCATAGTGCCCTCTAAGCTCATCACTAAGCTAAGGATCCTGGGACTAAACACCTCCCTCTGCAACTGGATCCTGGACTTCCTGACGGGCCGCCCCCAGGTGGTAAGGGTAGGTAACAACACATCTGCCACACTGATCCTCAACACGGGGGGCCCCTCAGGGGTGCGTGCTCAGTCCCCTCCTGTACTCTCTGTTCACCCATGACTGCATGGCCAGGCACGACTCCAACACCATCATTAAGTTTGCCGACGACACAACAGTGGTAGGCCTGATCACCGACAACGATGATACCGCCTATAGGGAGGAGGTCAGAGACCTGGCCGTGTGGTGCCAGGACAACAACCTCTCCCTCAACGTGACCAAGACAAAGGAGATGATTGTGGACTACAGGGAAAAAAAAAGAGGACTGAGCACGCCCCCATTCTCATCGACGGGGCTGTAGTGGAACAGGTTGAGAGCTTCAAGTTCCTTGGTGTCCACATCACCAACGAACTATCATGGTCCAAACACACCAAGACAGTCGTGAAGAGGGCACGACAAAGCCTATTCCCCCTCAGGAGACTGAAAAGATTTGGCATGGGTCCTCAGATCCTAAAAAAATTATACAGCTGCACCATCGAGAGCATCCTGACTGGTTGCATCACCGCCTGGTATGGCAACTGCTTGGCCTCCGACCGCAAGGCACTACAGAGGGTAGTGCGTACGGCCCAGTACATCACTGGGGCCAAGCTTCCTGCCATCCAGGACCTCTATACCAGGCGGTGTCAGAGGAAGGCCCTCAAAATTGTCAAAGACTCCAGCCACCCTAGTCATAGACTGTTCTCTCTGCTACCGCACGGCAAGCGGTACCGGAGTGCCAAGTCTAGGTCCAAAAGACTTCTCAACAGCTTCTACCCCCAAGCCATAAGACTCCTGAACAGCTAATCATGGCTACCCGGACTATTTGCACTGCCCCCCCACCCCATCCTTTTTACGCTGCTGCTACTCTGTTAATTATTTATGCATAGTCACTTTAACTCTACCCACATGTACATATTACTTCAACTACCTCAACTAACCGGTGCCCCCGCACATTGACTCTGCACCGGTACCCCCATGTATATATAGCCTCCCTACTGTTATTTTATTTTACTTCTGCTCTTTTTTTTTCTCAACACTTTTTTTGTAGTTTTATTTTTAAAAATAAATGCACTGTTGGTTAAGGGCTGTAAGTAAGCATTTCACTGTAATGTCTGCACCTGTTGTATTCAGCGCATGTGACCAATAAAATTTGATTTGATTTGATTTGAATATGAATATGTGTAGGAGGGCAGGAGAGAATGGGTCCGCATGGGGGGTAAGGATGGGATGGTATGACAAGCTTGGCTTGGGGGGGTAAGGGGGAGTAAAGATGGGAGGTGGTGATAAGCTTGGGTGGGGTAAAGGGGGGAGAACAAGAAGGGGCTGGTGGAGAGGGATGGATTTGGTTTGGGAGAGAGAGAAGGAGGACTTAATTATACTACAAAGTAATTGTATTTCTTTTTTTACTTGTAAACCCATTGTAAAATGAATAAGAGTTCTGGACAGTTTAGGAAAGGATGTAGAATCATTTGTATTCCTTGTTTGTCATTGCAACTCAGATTTAATGGTGGTTATTGGTGAGAACGGAGAGGGGCTATATCTGGGGGATTGGGATGGGTGACTGGGAGGGCATCAGACATTTCTCTGAGGTGTGCGCGGGGCCTCCACTCATCCCATTTCAGTCTCTCTGAGGACCCCCTCACCCCAAGTAGACCCCCACCAGCCACTATACTTTAATTTATTTATAAGATAATACAAACCAACCACAGTACTTTTTTCTTGGTACATTACGAGAGGAGTCGGAGCTAAAAAGCCCTAAAAAGGCATAGCGCCTCAAGTACAAAGATGCACTTTGCTTAATGTTTTCATATTCTTTTTTATGTCTGCTCAGCCCACATGCCCACAAGCTCTATATACTGTATCTAATGTATACAATAACCATGTATTTATACTATGATCCTCCTATTCTATGAAATGCCCATCGTCCTATGTCATGTCTGCTAAAACGTTTTACATGGTTCTTCAGTGAGACGGAACAGATAAGGTTAACTTTGATTCTATATAAGTAAAGACCAACAAAATCCAACTTATCACTTGGAATGTGCACAGGCTCCATGATGGGGGAAAAAAAGCATGTGTTTCTCGAACACCTAAAGAGATTGTCAGCAGATATGTTTTTTTTTGCAAGAGTTACATTTTTTAGAAGAAAAATTGAACATTTAAAGAGGAGCTGGGTTGGAGAGGCCTATGCTGCCACCTACTGTAGTAACAGCAGAGGTATAGGCATCCTGATAAATAAGAATACGCGATTTTCCCTTATATCTCAGCATATGGACCAAGAAGGCCGTTTTCTAATGTTGAATTGTACCTTACATGGTGAAAAATACAAATCGATTTCAATGTACAGTACCAGTCAAAAGTTTAGACACACCTACTTATTCAAGGGTTTTTCTTTATTTTTACAATTTTCTACATTGTAGAATAATAGTGAAGACATCAAAACTATGAAATAACACATATGGAATCATGTAGTAACCAAAAAAGGGTTAAACAAATCAAAACATATTTTAGATTTTAGATTCTTAAAAGTAGCCAACCTTTCTCTCAACCAGCTTCATGAGGTAGTTACCTGGAATGCTTTTCCAACAGTCTTGAAGGAGCTCCCACATATGCTGAGCACTTGTTGGCTGCTTTTCCTTCACTCTGCGGTCCAACTCATCCCAAACCATCTCAATTGGGAGCACTTCATCACTCTCCTTCTTGATCAAATAGCCCTTACACAGCCTGGAGGTGTGTTTTGAGTCATTGTTCTGTTGAAAAACAAATTATAGTCCCACTAAGCGCAAACCAGATGGGATGGCGTATCGCTGCAGAATGCTGTGGTAGCCATGCTGGTTAAGTGTGCCTTGAATTCTAAATAAATCACAGACAGTGTCACCAGCAAAGCACCCCCACACCATAACACCTCCTCCTCCATGCTTCACGGTGGGAACCACACATGCGGAGATAATCCGTTCACCTACTCTGCGTCTCACAAAGACACGGCGGTTGGAACCAAAAATCTGTGATTTGGACTCATCAGACCAAAGGACACATTTTCACCGGTCTAATGTCCATTGCTCGTGTTTCGTGGCCTAAGCAAGTCCCTTCTTCTCATTGGTGTCTTTTAGTAGTGGTTTCTTTGCAGCAATTCGACCATGAAGGCCTGTTTCACGCAGTCTCCTCTGAACAGTTGATGTTGAGATGTGTCTGTTACTTGAACTCTGTGACGCATTTACAGTGGGGAAAAAAAGTATTTAGTCAGCCACCAATTGTGCAAGTTCTCCCACTTAACAAGATGAGAGAGGCCTGTAATTTTCATCATAGGTACACGTCAACTATGACAGGCAAATTGAGATTTTTTTTTCAAGAAAATCACATTGTAGGATTTTTAATGAATTTATTTGCAAATTATGGTGCAAAATAAGTATTTGGTCACCTACAAACAAGCAAGATTTCTGGCTCTCACAGACCTGTAACTTCTTCTTTAAGAGGCTCCTCTGTCCTCCACTCGTTACCTGTATTAATGGCACCTGTTTGAACTTGTTATCAGTATAAAAGACACCTGTCCACAACCTCAAACAGTCACACTCCAAACTCCACTATGGCCAAGACCAAAGAGCTGTCAAAGGACACCAGAAACAAAATTGTAGACCTGCACCAGGCTGGGAAGACTGAATCTGCAATAGGTAAGCAGCTTGGTTTGAAGAAATCAACTGTGGGAGCAATTATTAGGAAATGGAAGACATACAAGACCACTGATAATCTCCCTCGATCTGGGGCTCCATGCAAGATCTCACCCCGTGGGGTCAAAATGATCACAAGAATGGTGAGCAAAAATCCCAGAACCACACGGGGGACCTAGTGAATGACCTGCAGAGAGCTGGGACCAAAGTAACAAAGCCTACCATCAGTAACACACTACGCCGCCAGGGACTCAAATCCTGCAGTGCAAGACGTGTCCCCCTGCTTAAGCCAGTACATGTCCAGGCCCGTCTGAAGTTTGCTAGAGTGCATTTGGATGATCCAGAAGAGGATTGGGAGAATGTCATATGGTCAGATGAAACCAAAATAGAACTTTTTGGTAAAAACTCAACTCGTTGTGTTTGGAGGACAAAGAATGCTGAGTTGCATCCAAAGAACACCATACCTACTGTGAAGCATGGGGGGTGGAAACATCATGCTTTGGGGCTGTTTTTCTGCAAAGGGACCAGGACGACTGATCCGTGTAAAGGAAAGAATGAATGGGGCCATATATCGTGAGATTTTGAGTGAAAACCTCCTTCCATCAGCAAGGGCATTGAAGATGAAACGTGGCTGGGTCTTTCAGCATGACAATGATCCCAAACACACCGCCCGGGCAACGAAGGAGTGGCTTCGTAAGAAGCATTTCAAGGTCCTGGAGTGGCCTAGCCAGTCTCCAGATCTCAACCCCATAGAAAATCTTTGGAGGGAGTTGAAAGTCCGTGTTGCCCAGCGACAGCCCCAAAACATCACTGCTCTAGAGGAGATCTACATGGTGGAATGGGCCAAAATACCAGCAACAGTGTGTGAAAACCTTGTGAAGATTTATAGAAAACGTTTGACCTGTGTCATTGACAACAAAGGGTATATAACAAAGTATTGAGAAACTTTTGTTATTGACCAAATACTTATTTTCCACCATAATTTGCAAATAAATTCATAAAAAATCCTACAATGTGATTTTCTGGAGAAAAAAAATCTCATTTTGTCGGTCATAGTTGACGTGTACCTATGATGAAAATTACAGGCCTCTCTCATCTTTTTAAGTGGGATAACTTGCACAATTGGTGCTGACTAAATACTTTTTTCCCCACTGTATTTGGGTTGAGGTGCAGTTAACTCTAATGAACTTATCCTCTGCAGCAGAGGTAACTCTGGGTCTTCCTTTCCTGTGGCGGTCCTCATGAGAGCCAGTTTCATCATAGCGCTTGATGGTTTTTGCGACTGCACTTGAAAAAACGTTAAAAGTTCTTGAAATTTCCGGATTGACTGATCTTCATGACTTAAAGTAATGATGGACTGTCATTTCTCTTTGCTTATTTGAGCTGTTCTTGCCATAATATGGACTTGGTATTTTACCAAATAGGGCTATCTTCTGTATACCACCCCTACCTTGTCACAACACAACTGATTGGCTGAAACGCATTAAGAAGGAAAGAAATTCCACAAATTAACTTTTAACAAGGCACACCTGTTAATTGAAATGCATTCCAGGTGACTACCTCATGAAGCTGGTTGAGAGAATGCCAAGAGTGTGCAAAGCTGTCATCAAGGCAAAGGGTGGCTACTTTGAAGAATCTCAAATATAAAATATATATTTTGATTTGTTTAACACTTTTCTGGTTACTACATGATTCCATATGTGTTATTTCATAGTTTTGATGTCTTCACTATTATGCTACAATGTAAAAAATTGTACAAATAAAGAAAAACCCTGGAATGAGTAGGTGTGTCCAAACTTTTGACTGGTAGTTTATATATACACACATACATACATTACATACATACATACATACATACATACATACAATATATATATATATATATATATATATATATATATATATATATATATATATGTGTATGTGGTCAGAAACTATACTACATGATAAAGTTATAAAGATTTCCATTTGCTGTTATCATCCAGAGCCTTGCTGTAATAGACTGACACAAGGTTCAATTGCCATGACGCACTTATTAAACACCAGCTCAGTATGCCCCCTAGTGGGGAAGCCACTGTATTTTTGTGTGTGTGAAAACATTGAAAACAGGATAAAATCGCTGAAGATCACCTGAGCTTGCTGAGATGGCTCAGTAGCTGTGGTTGCATGCAAAACAGCAGCTGCTTTCGCTCTAAGAAGAGCTCTGTTGATTTCACACCTGATAAGGCAGAAGGGAAGTACATGCACTACACCTTGGTTAAATACAAACACAGGAACTGTCCCTAAACAACCTTCACATGTATACCTTTTTAAAATCACACTTGATCAATTGTTACATTTCATTTTTTTCTGCATGAGCAACATGATTAACTGAATGAAACATCTAATTCAAGATCAGTTCATAATTTGAGCAATCAATTAGGTTAAACAGATGATTTTGGACATGAATAGTTAATGACAGCTGCTGAGTTTTTTAAACGTAATTCAAAAATGACTTGAACTTAACAGCCAAACCCGAGGATGGGGTTAACATCTATGATCTTTTCTGGCATCAAACATCATAGTTAAGTCTGAGGGGTCTGAAAGGGAAATGTATTGTATATCACACCTACATTAATCGGTAATCATTCTAAACATCATGAATGACTTTGGTTTGAAGTGCCTTTTGAAATAGTGGGAGGGGAAAGAACAGTTCAGTACTTTTTCAAACACATTTCCAATGAATAATCTTTGGTGCAAATTGACTGCACAACGCCTGCACCTTGGAGATAAGATCACAAACACTGTCTCTGGTTTCTCATATCTTGTTTATCTTCGATAGAGATCTGATTCAGATGAGAAACATCCAGTTAGTAAGTTGTGGACACCACACACACCTCCTATTCTCTTTGCTTCAATAACTGTCAACAACTGTCATGTTTCTCTCAGATATGAATGTTTATAAGGTTATAACCTTATAAACATTCATATCTGAGAGAAACATGACAGTTGTTGACAGTTGTTGACAGTTAACTCCTTGTGTCCTTGATATACATACAGTGGCTTCACACCACTTGACTTTTTCAGCCTGAATTTAATATGTATTCAATTGAGATTTTGTTTTAGAAATTTTTACAAATTAATAAAAAATGAAAAGCTGAAATGTCTTGAGTCATAAAGTTTTAACCCCTTTGTTATGGCAAGGTTCAGGAGTAAAAATTTGCTTAATAAGTTGCATGGACTCTGTGTGCAATAATAGTGTTTAACATGATTTTAATGACTACCTCATCTCTGTACCCCACACATACAATTATCTGTAAGGTCCCTCAGTTGAGCAGTGAATTTCAAATACATATTCAACCACAAAGACCAGGGAGGTTTTCCAATTCCTTGCAAAGAAATGCACCTATTGGTAGATGGGTAAACATTTTAAAAAGCAGACGCTGAATACCCCTTTGAGCATGGTGAAGTTATTAATGACACTTTGGATGGTGTATCAATACACCCAGTCACTACAAAGATACAGGCGTCCTTCCTAACTCAGTTGCCAGAGGGTAAAGAAATCACTCAGGGATTTCACCATGAGGCCAATGGTGACTTTAAAACAGTTACAGAGTTTAATGGCTGTGATAGGAGAAAACTGAGGATGGATCAACAACATTGTAGTTACTCCACAATACTAACCTAAATGAAAATAAGGAAGCCTGTACAGATTAAAAATGACTTCAAAACATGCATCCTGTTTGCAATAAGTAAAACTGCAAAAGTAAAACTGCAAAAAATGTGCTAAAGAAATGAACTTTATGTCCTGAAGCATTATGTTTTGGGAAAATCAAACACAACACATCACTGAGTATCACTCTTCATTTTTCAAGCATGGTGGTAGCTGCATCACGTTATGGGTATGCTTGTCATCGGCAAGTTAGTTTTTTTAGGATAAAAATAAATGGAATAGAGCTAAGCACAGGCAAAATCCTAGAAGAAAATCTAGTTCAGTCTGCTTTCCAACAGACACTGGGAGACAAATTCACCTTTCAGCAGGACAATAACCTAAAACACAAGGCCAAATATACACTGGAGTTGCTTACCAATATAACATTGACTCTTCCTGAGTGGCCTAGTTACAGTTTGACTTAAATCGGCTTGAAAATCTATGGCAAGACTTGAAAATGGCTGTCTAGCAATGATCAACAACTAACTTGACAGAGCTTGAAGAATAAAAAAAAAAAAAAAAAGGGCAAATATTGTACAATCCAGGTGTGCAAAGATCTTAGTGACTTACCCAGAAAGACTAACAGCTGTAATCGCTGCCAAATGTGATTCTAACATGTATTGACTCAAGAGTGTGAATACTTATGTTGTAACGATCCCGGCAGTCTGAGTCGGGTCCTGTCTGTGGACTAGTTGTTATGTTCGTGATCTCCAGTTTCCCGAGGGTTCTGGAACGCTCCGGGGAGCTCTCTTGATTTCCGCACCTGCATCCCATCAGCAATCTGCACACCTGGTCCTGATCATCACCCTTCTTAGGCTCTGGCCTAACATCCATTCCCTGCCGGATCGTTAGCCATGAACAGTAGGTTTACCAGAGTATCAGTCTTAGAGCCTAGCGTTAGTTTTGTTGTTTTTGCACCTTGTTGGTTTGTTGCTTACTTACCCCCGTTTTGTTCCATCTGCAGTCACCCGTCGGAACCTTCATCCAACCTCTGCCTGGTGGTCGGGCGGCTGCCGACCCAGGATGGGATCAACCACTGCACCCCCCAACAACTAATCAACGCCGCCCGCTCTGTTCCCTGGATTATTCAGCATCACTCTTGAACTTGTAAATAAACACTCACCTTCGTTTCAACTTACCTTGTCCTGGTCTGCTTCTGGGTTCTGGCTTAGCAACTCGTGACAGAACGATCCGGCCAGTAATGAACCCAGCGGACCTGGACTCTGTTCGCCATGCCATTACCCAGCAGGAGAAGATGTTGGGCCATCATAGCACGGTACTACAGGAGATCGCGTTGTCAGTTCGGAACCTTTCTACCGGTCTGACGGAGGTCCAGAACCAACGCAAGTGTCCGGTGGAAGATCCACTACCGGTTTCACCCATCTCGCCTGCCGCTTCTGAAGCTGTGTCCTTCCGTGAGCCCAAGGTTCCGACGCCGGATAAATATGAGGGGGAGCTGGGAAGATGCCGTTCCTTCCTTATGCAGTGTGGATTAGTGTTCGATCTACAGCCCTACTCTTATGCCACAGACAAGGCTAGGATAGCCTTTGTGATTGAGTTGCTGCGTGGTCGAGCGCTGGAGTGGGCTTCAGCCGTTTGGGAACGACAGGATCCCTGCATGGCTTCATACCAGGGGTTCACGGCCGAGATGAGGAAGCTCTTCGACCATTCCGTCCGAGGGAGGGACGCAGCTAGGCGCCTGTTTTCGCTTCGCCAAGGAACTCGCAGCGTGGCCGACTTCGTGATCGAGTTCAAGACGTTGGCTGTGGAGAGTGGGTGGAATGAGGAGGCTCTGCAAGCGGCCTTTTACCAGGGTCTGTCGGAGCAGCTCAAGGATGAGTTGATCTCCTATCCGGAGCCTAGTGACCTGGACAGCTTGGTAGCCTTGTCTATTCGGGGTGGATAATCGAGTCCGAGAGCGAAGGAGGGAGAAGCAATGGGTTCCGTCCAACCGATCAGCTTCTCAGGTTCCAGTTGGGTCGTCAAACTGCGCGGCTCGCTAAAGTTGGGAGGACTTTTAGCGAGCCAGTTTCGACCTCTCAATACCTCTGTCAGACCCCGCTTTCCCGGCTACCCTTATGAACAGGAATCAGAGCTTAGCGATTAACGCTTTTATCGATTCAGGTGCCGATGGAAGCTTTCTAGATGCCGAGTTGGTGGAACAGCTGGGGCTTTCCAAGGAGCAATTGCCGGAAGCCATTGAAGCTACCACTCTGGACGGCAGTAGTCTGGCACGTATCACGATGAGGACTGAACCGGTTAAGATGCGGTTGTCGGGGAATCATTCTGAGATGATTTCATTCTTCATTCTGCCGTCTTCCCAGGTTCCTCTGGTCCTTGGATACCCCTGGCTGAAGGAACACAATCCCACGTTCGATTGGGTGACGGGCAAGGTAACGAGTTGGAGCCTTGATTGTCATGCTAACTGTCTCAAGACTGCCTGCCCCCATTCGGTTCCCAGTCAGGTGATTGAGGCTAAACCCCCAGATTTGTCCCTGGTTCCCGAGACATATCACGATTTGGGGAAGTTTTCAGTAAGCAGAAGGCTCTGTCACTCCCTCCCCCACCGACCATATGATTGTGCCATCAACCTGTTCCCTGGAGCTGTCTACCCCAAGGGAAGGTTATACAGTATCTCCCGACCTGAACGTGAGGCTTTGGAGACCTACATCAAGGAGTCCCTAGCTGCTGGTCTCGTTCGTCCCTCGTCATCACCCCTGGGGGCAGGATTCTTCTTTGTGGGTAAGAAGGATGGCTCTCTTCGACCGTGTATTGATTATCGGGGGTTGAATGACATCACGGTCAAGAACAAGTATCCCCTGCCCTTGATGAGTTCTGCCTTCGACTCTTACAGGGTGCTACGGTGTTCACCAAGCTAGACCTACGCAATGCGTATCACATGGTCCGGATCAGAGAGGGGGACGAGTGGTTGACGGGTTTCAATACACCGATGGGTCACTTCGAGTATCAGGTGATGCCGTTTGGACTGACCAATGCTCCAGCGGTATTCCAGAGTATGGTGAACGACGTCCTGAGAGATATGATCGGTCTCTTTGTGTTTGTTTACCTGGATGACATTCTGATCTTCTCGAAGGAACCTTCCGACCACGTCCAGCATGTCCGGCAGGTTCTGCAGCGATTGTTGGAGAATCGCCTGTTCGTGAAGGCCGAGAAGTGCGAGTTTCACGCCCACACGACATCCTTTCTCGGGTACATCATCTCCAGGGGAGAGATTAGGATGGACCAGGAGAAGGTTAGAGCGGTTCTGGAATGGGCCCAGCCCGGTACGAGATTGCAGCTCCAGAGATTTTTGGGGTTTGCGAATTTCTACCGCAGATTCATCCGGGATTACAGCCGTGTGGCCGCTCCGTTAACTGCCTTGACTTCCAGTATCAGGACCTTCAAGTGGAATCCGGAGGCGGATCGAGCGTTTCTGGATTTGAAGAGGCGATTCACCAACGCACCGATTCTCTCTCAACCGGACACGGCCCGTCAGTTCGTCGTTGAAGTGGACGCGTCTGATGTGGGAGTTGGCGCCATCCTGTCGCAGCGATGCTCCACGGACAGTAAACTCCATCCCTGCGCCTACTACTCGTCGCCTTTCGCCTGCGGAGAGGAATTACGATGTGGGTAACCGGGAGCTTCTCGCGGTGAAACTTGCCTTGGAGGAGTGGCGCCACTGGTTGGAGGGGGCGGAGCAACCGTTTATTGTCTGGACTGACCACAAGAATCTTGCTTACGTGCAATCGGCTAAACGTCTCAACTCCCCGTCAGGCCAGGTGGGCGTTGTTTTTCGGACGATTCAAGTTTTCCCTGACGTTCCGACCTGGATCTAAGAACGGCAAGGCGGACGCCTTGTCCCGGATGTTCTCCAAGACGGAGGAGAGTGGGTCCAAGACCGAGACAATTCTCCCCCGGAACTGCGTCGTGGGAGCAGTTATGTGGAAGATTGAGGAGGAGGTGCTGGCGGCCCTTCGGACTCAGCCCGGTCCCGGTAACGGTCCACCCGGTCGGTTGTTTGTGCCTGAGTCGGTTCGTCCTGCTGTCCTCAAATGGTCCCACGCCAGCAAGATGGCTTGTCACCCTGGCGTGGCTCGGACAATGGCGTTTCTTCGCAGACGCTTTTTGGTGGCCTGCCATGGCCGAGGATACTCGGGGTTATGTTGCTGCCTGTCCAGTGTGTGCGCAGAATAAGAGTACCAATCGGCCCAGCTCTGGACTACTTCACCCCCTTCCTATTCCCCGCGACCATGGTCGCATCTGGCCCTGGACTTTGTCACTGGGTTGCCCGGCTTCTGAGGGGAACACGGTCGTTCTGACTATCGTGGACAGATTCAGCAAGTTCGCCCACTTTGTGCCTATTGCCAAGCTTCCCTCTGCCTCGGAGACGTCCGAGATCCTGGTTAGGGAGGTTTTCAGGGTCCACGGGTTGCCCAGTGATATCGTTTCCGACCGTGGCCCTCAGTTTACCTCTGCTGTCTGGAAGTCCTTCTGTTTGGCCATTGGAGCTACAGTCAGTCTCACATCTGGTTTTCACCCCCAATCTAATGGTCAGGCGGAGAGAGCCAACCAGAAGATGGAATCCACGCTACGCTGCCTGGTCTCTTCCAACCCCACCTCCTGGGTCTCTCAGTTGCCTTGGGTTGAGTATGCCCACAATACTCTCCCTACATCTGCCACTGGGATGTCTCCCTTCCAGTGCCTGTATGGCTACCAACCTCCCTTGTTCCCTTCTCAGGAGAAGGAGCTCTCAGTGCCTTCTGTTCAGGTCCATATTCGTCGTTGCCACCGGACCTGGCATCGGGCCAGAAAGGCACTCCTTAGAGTTTCGGACCGGTATCAGCTCCAGGCGAATCGTCGCCGGATCCCCGCTCCCACCTACACCATCGGGAGATAGGGTCTGGTTGGCCACACGGGATCTTCCTTTACGGACTGAGTCTAGGAAGTTGTTACCGAAGTTCATTGGTCCGTTTGTGGTGGAGAAGGTGATCAATCCGGTGGCAGTTCGACTCAAACTCCCGAGGACGCTCAGAGTCCATCCCACCTTTCATGTCTCCTGCCTCAAGCCTGTTTTCCTCAGTCCTCTGTTGCCTCCTCCGCCTCCTCCTCCTCCTCCTCGGATGATCGGAGGTGGTCCTGCCTACACGGTGCGTCGCATCATGGATTCCAGACGGCGGGGGCCGGGGTTTCCAGTATCTCGTGGACTGGGAGGGGTATGGTCCTGAAGAGAGGAGTTGGATTCCGCGGCGACAGGTCCTAGATGCTGACCTCATCAGTGACTTCTACCGCCTCCATCCTGGCGCTCCCGGGGAGTCCGCCCGGTGGCGTTGCCGGAGGGGGGGTACTGTAACGATCCCGGCAGTCTGAGTCGGGTCCTGTCTGTGGACTAGTTGTTATGTTCGTGATCTCCAGTTTCCCGAGGGTTCTGGAACGCTCCGGGGAGCTCTCTTGATTTCCGCACCTGCATCCCATCAGCAATCTGCACACCTGGTCCTGATCATCACCCTTCTTAGGCTCTGGCCTAACATCCATTCCCTGCCGGATCGTTAGCCATGAACAGTAGGTTTACCAGAGTATCAGTCTTAGAGCCTAGCGTTAGTTTTGTTGTTTTTGCACCTTGTTGGTTTGTTGCTTACTTACCCCCGTTTTGTTCCATCTGCAGTCACCCGTCCGGAAACCTTCATCCAACCTCTGCCTGGTGGTCGGCGGCTGCCGACCCAGGATGGGATCAACCACTGCACCCCCAACAACTAATCAACGCCGCCCGCTCTGTTCCCTGGATTATTCAGCATCACTCTTGAACTTGTAAATAAACACTCACCTTCGTTTCAACTTACCTTGTCCTGGTCTGCTTCTGGGTTCTGGCTTAGCAACTCGTGACATATGTAAATTAGATATGTCTGTATTTAAGTTTCAATACATACGCAAAAAATTCTAAAAACATGTTTTCACTTTGTAATTATGGGGTATTGTGTGTAGATGGGTGAGAAAAAATAAATATTTAATCCATTTTGAATTCAGGCTGTAACACAACAAAATGTAGAATAAGTCATGGGGTATGAATACTTTCTGAAGGCACTGTACATACATAAATATGAAAAAAAACTTCCAAGGGTATGTTCCATACGTTTAATGGCAAAATAACTGAGGACTAAATAAAATATTTACAGCACGTAATGTGTAAACACAATTTCTGTACAAAGAAATATACATGCAAAAGTAAAAATAAGTCATTTAACATTCAAAATGACATAGTATGTATAAAATATGATGAGGTTACATCCAGGTTCCCATGTTCGTCGTCCATGTCTGTACAGCTTTACACATGAATAAATAAGAGGACACAAAATGGGACTGTACAGGTTAACAAACACATTCATTGTATCACTGTGACTACTGCCTTGACATAGACATGAAACTTTGATAACCTTGTCAAGCTTAAAAGGAACTACAGCTGTTTCGTCCGCCTCTCCAGACCAATTGACTGGCACTTTAAAATCTGTTTGAACTCATACAATGATTAATTCACTGAAAACTGCTAGGTCATGGTCACTCAGATAAAGGGTAGGGTAATAGTGCCGCAACGTCCATGCACAATTATTGTAACGTTGGTACAATGTTGTGGACAGTTTTTTTTTGGTTCAAACCAAAGGCTAGGCAGAGAATGCTATCCCAAGTTTATCTTAAGTTAAACCAAGATGTTGATCATTGCAACACAAATGTCTAGCAAAATACATAACTTAAAAAGTCAAACAAACTTACACAACAATCACCACTTTGTGCACAGCTTGAGAAGAGAAGTGTTTGAAATGTTAATTAGGTATGCAGTAACAACCAACCACTAAACAACGTTCTTACAACGCTAATAAATAAAGCCACTGTGAACCAATGTAAACATCTATCTCTAGGTTCAGCATGGTTTTCATAACTTAACATGGTACATTATATAACACATTTAAAGAGGGTAAAGTACAGTTAACTTTGGTATAGTTACAGAAAATAAAACAAAAACAATGACAAACTGAAAGAATAAGTGCCAATAGAGATACACATCTTTTTTCTTATTTTACATTATTTGCGAAACCTGCATTTTAGGTTTCCAAGATATTAATACTGAACTTAATACGGAAAAGAGTAACACAATACATACATCTACTGCAGTACCAGGTACGTACATGCCTTTTTAGATTACGGATACAACACAAGTCTTCATAAATAGTTGCATACATGTTAAAGCTGCAACATTGCACATGAGCAATTAATGCAAAATACTAGTGCATTTATATAAGTATTTCTGGTAGTGAGGGTTTAAGTCATTTGATTGGCATGAGGAGGAGTTAGTCTCCCTCACACCTCTCTTCCATTGGCAGGACTTTCTATTCAGCTAACAAAACAGAGAATGAAGGCAGGAACACATTATTTACAGAGTAAGGCGGATGTATCAGAAATCTAAAGAGCTTTTCCAATAGTGTTATAGCTTTTAGTTGTTTGTTTGCTTGCTTGTTTATTTGTTTCTCTGCTGAGGTCTGACTAAAAATAGCATAATTGTACTAACTGTTAAAGGTCCATACAATAAGCAAGGCCAGTACAAAGCATTTGCTGATTTATTGTATGTTAATCAACTACAACTACAATGAGTTAGGTCTCTAACTGGTTCTAGAAGTAGTGTTCTAAAGCAACAACCCTGTGGTGGGTCGGTGGTGCTTTGTTCATATGTCCCATTCATTTTTGTTTTCATTCTTTTTAATAACCTTTGAAAAGGTATATGAATAAAGACATTTCTTTGTTTCTTCACTATACATTTTCTTTACAAAAAGTAATCTCTCATTACAAAAAACTTGTTCTTATATTCAACCAAAAGCAACCCGATATTACAGTATCGGTTTGTAATACTATCCAAACACAAGGCTTGTTCTCACTGGCTCTCGAGAAAGCTTTGTTTTCCCTGTTAGTCAAGTTTGAAATACTTTCAAATAGTTCATCTTCTTGTGCAGGCATATAGCCATCATCCATACAAAGGTGAGGGTGGAAGGGAAGTATCTAAATCTCTTGGGGGGAAAATGTCAGTCAAAAATATTAAAAGCAGTCAGCAGTCAGCAGTCAGCAGCAGCAGGATGCTGGGTAACATAGTTCTAAGAAAGTGGCGTAGTTGGCTGAGAGAGGATGAGATCATCAATGTGACTCGGTGGTTTCTGGGTACTGTAGTCCTCTAACCTGCTCATATCTGGTTGAGGAGTCTGCTGTGAAGGAAGGTCTTGATGCTGCCCATGGGCCTGACGTCGTTCTGGTGTTTCCGCCGCTCGATGAAGGAGATGAGTCTGGAAGTGTCGATGCATCCTGGGTGTTGGTTTTGGTGGTGGTGGGAGTCCCATGGCTGCAGCCAGGGCTCCTGAAGGCATGCGGTGGCCGAAGGTCTCCGGTCCGGCTCGCCCTGTAGGAGGAGACACACAAAATCCCTGGCCGCCTGGCTCACACCCTGGAAGTAGTCATGGGGGAAGCTGAAGTCCAGACGACAGATGTTCAGGCATGTCTCCTCAGCGCTCTCGTCCAGGAAGGGAGATGCCCCGCTCAGCACCACATATGTCACAACTCCCAGGCTCCAGAGGTCAGAGGTCAGGGAGACAGGCTGGCCCAGGACCAGCTCCGGGGCTGAGAATTCTGGGCTGCCCAGTAGAGGGTGGATGTAGTGGCCGCTGTTCAGCTGGACGGCATCCCCGAAGTCTGTCAGCTTGACCACAGGCTGGGCAGAGGTCTGCTCCACTAACACGTTCTCAGGCTAAAGGGATACACACCGATACCCACGCAGATACACACGCAGATACACGCAAAGAAAGATATGATTAAGAATTGACCCATGATGGGAGTATTAGCTTTGCTTAAGAACAATCAGTTAGACATCATACTGTTTCATACAGTACAAAATCAAATTGAACTCCTACTCCTACATGTTACAGTCTCTGTGACTCACCTTCAAGTCCAAGTGAGCTATCCTCCAGCTATGCAGGTAGTGTAAAGCTTCTAGAATGTCCCTAAGGTACAAGGCCACCTTCTCTTCAGTGAGGTTACCCCAGCTGACTATGTAGTCCAGGAGACGACCTTGATCGGCCCTGCAGACACAAAGCACCAGAGAGAGACAACCTTAGCCCACCGATTTAGTAGATGTACACGAGGGCTATTCTATTTCAATTCAGGAATTCTAATTCAAATTTTACTCAATAATCATAATGAATACAGTGTATGCATCCCAAATGGTACCTATTCCCTCTGAAGTGTACTACTTTTGATTAGTTAAAAGTAGTGCACTATATAGGGAATAGGGTGCCATTTGGGGCCCATCTACAGTTTTTCTAACGTACATCTCCAGCACTAGCACGTAGCTGGTGGCTGTCTCGAAGGTGTCCAGCAGGCCGACCAGGTGGGGGTGTTCCAGACACTGTAGTATCCTCAGTTCCTGGAGCACCTGCTCACGCCGCATCAACCGCTTGTTGACATGTTTGGCTGCTACGGCACGCTTGCTCCCACGCTGGTCACAGCGCTTAGCCACTGAGAACCTTCCCCTGCCCAGTTCCGTGATCTCTGTGTAGAAGGACTCAAAGTTGTTCTTCCAGATCACTTCACTCCCATCGTCGGAGGCCTCTGGGAAAATAGAAACATTTCATGTTAAAATGCAAAAGTACTGAATAATTCATATTCTGTGTGTAAGTAGTGTGAATATAGAGTATATACTGTACCCCCACAGGAGTCTACAACTCAACTCAACTTAATTTAACTCAACAGTGACTAACCTGAGACTCTGAGGCTGGCGGAGGATGACACGCTGCCCACTACGTTGGTGGCAACACAGGTGTACACCCCGTCATCCTCCACAGACACACCCATGATCCGGAGAGTTGCCTCGCCCGTGTCACTGCAGAGAGAGAAGGGAAGTCACAAGGTAAGTTTCAATAATAGCAACATTGACTTGAATACAACTACAACAGAACGTTGTCTTCCAACAGCTCAGTCATTCTAACGCATTGCAATGATCACTGTAAGTCCCTCTGGAGAAGAGTATCAGCTGAATGACCAAAATGTAATGTAAAATGTCATCACTGCAGATGTGTACCTGTAGGTGATGCTGTAGTGTCCGTTGTTGCTCAAAGTGCTGTGGTCAGGTCCTCTCCAGGTGACCGAGGCTTTGGGTCTTCCACAGACCTTACTCCTCAGAGTGACACTCTCCCCCAGGTCACAGGTCACATCACTCAGGGGCAGCAGGAACTCTGGGGATACTACAAAGGTGACAGACAGACAAGAGGACACGTGAGTTTGACTATGTCACATGCAAACTAGCCTTGCGATATACTAGCGTCCTGTCCAGGGGTTGTACCATACGTAAAAATGTATGCGCACATTGCTGTAAGTCTCTTTAGATAAAAGCGTCTGCTAAATGGCATATTATTATTATTATATTATTACTTTATTTTTTCAAGCTGCCTCACGCTACAGAAACAGGAGCGCCTGCACTATGCACTGTTCTGGCTGGGAGGAGGATACTTAAATGCAAACTACACAATCCCAATCTGAGCTACCAATAGACAATAGAAAGTACGCAGTACAATACAAGACAATACAAACGTGCCTTATTGAACCACTGCTTTGTTTAAATGTATACATACCATCGTAGATGTAGTTGGGATTTAGAAGCTGAAAGAAAAATATGAACACAAATAAGTTTATTCTCCAAATTAGCTTGACAACACAGACATTAAATAATTACAACATGAATCCATTAAATGGGGCTTTAAGTCTTACAGCCATACAGGTGATTATCAAATAAACTCTACCTTTACAGAAACTTTATTAGTCAGACAGTCTTGAGACTTGCGGTAGCCGTTTTCCATCTTATTTTCCTTCCTGGTCTCTTTGTCTCTCTTCTCAGACTTTCTCCTGATGCGGAGAGCTGTGTGCCACGAGGATGACTTCCTGCTCCAGACAAGAGAAACAGACAGAAAGAGGAAAGGAAGAGAAAAGATTAGCTTATGATTTCTACATCTGTGTCTACTGTTTCACTTTTATGATGGCAGAGCTCATGATGTGAAAATGTATCTTTGGGTAGATATAGCTTTTCATTCATTCAGGTTGGTACATGGAGTAGCAGCAGTGTCTGTATCTTACTTGATGGTTCCTTCGGGGAGGTCGGGGATGATGGTGGAGGTGTGACCCAGAACGTAGCCGGGGATCCAGCCCTCGGCGGCAGGGCCCTGCTCGGTGGCGGCCCGGAACACCAGGAACATGTTCTGCTGATTGGAGGCCAGCATCTGGACCACCTCGCCCTGGGAAACACTGATCTCATCCTCCTTCAGGGCCACGTAGTCCTGGGTCACCAGCATGGTGCTGATGCTGCTGCTGCTACTGCTTTCACTCTGGAGGAGGGGGGAGGAGGGGGAGGAAGGGGGGGGCAGTGGAGGAGGGGGGGCAAGGGGAGCCAGGGGGCAAGATGGGGGAGGAGGGGGAGGCAGGGGAGGAAATGGAGTCAGTAAGGGTTTATAGGTAGGGTTACACAAAGAGAGAGGCATAGAGAGAGAGAGAGAGAGAGAGAGAGAGAGACGGACAGACAGACAGACAAATGCACGCACACACACACACACACACACACAAAGCATTCTGTGAAAATGACTCTAAAAGACAAAACAAATTAAAATGTTATTGATTTGATTGCACATGAGCAGCATTTGTTGTTAATCTGTTTATATGCTAGAGCTCATGCGCAAAGAAGGAGTAATTCGCTACACCCGCAATAACATCTGCTAAATACAGTGGGGAAAAAATGTATTTAGTCAGCCACCAATTGCGCAAGTTCTCCCACTTAAAAAGATGAGAGAGGCCTGTAATTTTCATCATAGGTACACGTCAACTATGACAGACAAAATGAGAAGAAAAAAATCCAGAAAATCACATTGTAGGATTTTTAATGAATTTATTTGCAAATTATGGTGGAAAATAAGTATTTGGTCAATAACAAAAGTTTCTCAATACTTTGTTATATACCCTTTGTTGGCAATGACACAGGTCAAACGTTTTCTGTAAATCTTCACAAGGTTTTCACACACTGTTGCTGGTATTTTGGCCCATTCCTCCATGCAGATCTCCTCTAGAGCAGTGATGTTTTGGGGCTGTCGCTGGGCAACACAGACTTTCAACTCCCTCCAAAGATTTTCTATGGGGTTGAGATCTGGAGACTGGCTAGGCCACTCCAGGACCTTGAAATGCTTCTTACGAAGCCACTCCTTCGTTGCCCGGGCGGTGTGTTTGGGATCATTGTCATGCTGAAAGACCCAGCCACGTTTCATCTTCAATGCCCTTGCTGATGGAAGGAGGTTTTCACTCAAAATCTCACGATACATGGCCCCATTCATTCTTTCCTTTACACGGATCAGTCGTCCTGGTCCCTTTGCAGAAAAACAGCCCCAAAGCATGATGTTTCCACCCCTATGCTTCACAGTAGGTATGGTGTTCTTTGGATGCAACTCAGCATTCTTTGTCCTCCAAACACGACCGAGTTGAGTTTTTACCAAAAAGTTCTATTTTGGTTTCATTTGACCATATGACATTCTCCCAATCCTCTTCTGGATCATCCAAATGCACTCTAGCAAACTTCAGACGGGCCTGGACATGTACTGGCTTAAGCAGGGGGACACGTCTGGCACTGCAGGATTTGAATCCCTGGCGGCGTAGTGTCTTACTGATGGTAGGCTTTGTTACTTTGGTCCCAGCTCTCTGCAGGTCATTCACTAGGTCCCCCCGTGTGGTTCTGGGATTTTTGCTCACCGTTCTTGTGATCATTTTGACCCCACGTGGTGAGATCTTGCGTGGAGCCCCAGATCGAGGGAGATTATCAGTGGTCTTGTATGTCTTCCATTTCCTAATAATTGGAGTGTGACTGTTTGAGGTTGTGGACAGGTGTCTTTCATACTGATAACAAGTTCCAACAGGTGCCATTAATACAGGTAACGAGTGGAGGACAGAGGAGCCTCTTAAAGAAGAAGTTACAGGTCTGTGAGAGCCAGAAATCTTGCTTGTTTGTAGGTGACCAAATACTTATTTTCCACCATAATTTGCAAATAAATCCATAAAAAATCCTACAATGTGATTTTCTGGAGAAAAAAATTCTCAATTTGTCTGTCATAGTTGACGTGTACCTATGATGAAAATTACAGGCCTCTCTCATCTTTTTAAGTGGGAGAACTTGCACAATTGGTGGCTGACTAAATACTTTTTCCCCCCACTGTATGTGTATGTGACCAATAAAATTTGATTTGATTTCCAAGCATTCATTACAAAAGGTTCAGAAAGAAGAGTGAGGAAAGTCATACTGTAGCTACTAAAATCTGGTTACTACATGTAACATAAATAGACCTTCTGATTTGTAGCCAACAAATAGAAGCGAAGACAAGGTATCCAGAAGTCAGAGAGACAGAGTAGAGTTAACATGGAATGGGTGTCTCTCAAAGACAGTGAGCGTAGAGAAGAAACAGTCCATTTCAGGAGAGACTGAGCCTGAATAAAGCTTGAAGTGAGGCCAAATGCATTTGGTGTGAGTCAAATGTATTCAGGGGCAAGGCAAGTAGAGAAGGAGAACACGGATGTGTCATCAGGCCCACAGCACCAAGACAGAGAGGAAGCAGCATGATCAGAGCAGGTGAAGTCGAAGTCAAAGATCAATCTTCCATTATATCAGCATTCATTTGCATTTAACCCAGTAAATGCCTTGATGGTTTTTCAGATCAGACCAAAATAGCCTGAAGCAAAGGGACAGCAAAAACTAGAGCCAAGACAGAGGTGGGTGTGTGAAGTTAGGCAAGCAGAGGCAGAGAGTCATACTGGAAACACCAAGGGAGAGGAGAGGACTCCAACATACAGTACAGCAAGAAGAGTTACTGTAGCAGTTAGCTGCTGTACCAGCCAAAAACACTGTTAGTAGAGTCTGAAAGAGAACAGGAAGGATGAAAACTCACACCAAAGGCAAGTTAGTGGACTTAGATAGTTTAGTACGCACTTGTGGTTCAGATGACCCAGGACAAGCCAGTAAGGTGTTAGTAGGGAATAAGCCGGACAGAAGCCTGGGACTCGAGTAGGGCTCTTACCCCGTTGCTCTGGGTGGACTGTATGGACTGCTCACTGGTGGAGGAGCATGTGCTCATGCGGTCTATGTCCTTGCTGTGGGTGGAGTGGCGGTGGCTGTGGCTCTCCCTGTGGCCCAGGGTCGAGTCTCCACTATCACTGGGGTAGGAGAAGGAGCCAGGCCGGCTAGCTGGGGAGGCTGGGACCGCAGTGGCCCAGTAAAAGGAGCCTTTCTGGGCTGGGCTGCCCGGGATGAATCCCTCCTTTATGGGGGAGGTCAGTGGAGAGACTGTCCCTACCCGAGGCTTGGCCAGATTCAGAGGGGCCACAGCGAGCCGTGGGATGGGTGTCTGAGGAGGGTCCTCCCCAGGATAGCTCTCCTTGAAGCTGCCCTCAGCAAAGCCTAAGGACTTGCCATTGCTGTTGCTGCTGGTTCTGCTGCGGGGCCGGGGACCCTCCAGCACTCGCATCTTGGGGACATCTTGGGGCCCCAGGTCTCCCTCTGCAGGGTCAGGAGGGCAGGGAGGCTTGGAGGAGGGAGAGGAGGAAAGGGTCTGTCGGGACCACGTACCTGCTGTCCTTTCCGGGCCGTCAGGGCCCGGGGGGTGGTGGTGGTGGACAGGCTGTGGGATGCGGGAGGAGGGCTGGGGGATGCGCGATGGCCGGCGACTCTGGGGGCCACACAGAGAGTTACTCCCAGGGCCTACTGTGGAACTGCTGCAGCCGCCTCCTGTCAGGCCACTGCTGCTGCTGGGGGCTCCCAGGCCTGGTCCACTGGCCCCCACGTGGTTCCTCTGGTACTCGATAGGGGATGTCAGTGCTGGGGGACACAAAGAGAGAGAGAGAGAGAGAGAGAGAGAGAGAGAGAGAGAGAGAGAGAGAGAGAGAGAGAGAGAGAGAGAGAGAGAGAGAGAGAGAGAGAGAGAGAGAGAGAGAGAGAGAGAGAGAGAGAGAGAGAGAGAGAGAGAGAGAGAGAGAGAGAGAGAGAGAGAGAGAGAGAGAGAGAGAGAGAGAGAGAGAGAGAGAGAGAGAGAGAGAGAGAGAGAGAAAGAAAGTGAGTCGGAGAGAAAGCGTCAACTCAGTGAGTACACACTGTCTAGCTATGAAACAAATATAAAAACATTCTTTGCATTTTGCATTCCAGTACATCATGCTATAGTTCATATTATGGTGTGTTGTAAAACACTTATTTTCTCAGAAAGTTGACCAATTCTATGGAGTGGATGACTACACAGGTAGACAGATGAAACAACGGGGTAATCATATGATATGATTATGCTGCCACCTGGGAGAAGCTAGCATAATATCACTACACAGTTAGACAGATGAACTGTGATGTGTCTTCTTTTACCGTTGAGAAAGTTGCGTTGGCTCTCCAGGATCTGGGTGATCTGGTGGACCCACATCTGGCTGACTCCAGGGTTGGCTGAGTGCATCACGTAGGTCTCCACACCGCCACTGGACGACCGGGAGGTCAGAGTGAACTTACAGGGGTCGTCTGTGCTCTCCTCCAGGCCCAGCCAGCTCACCTGGACACACACATACACAATATACAGGAGAGAGGAGGGGATGTGAGTGTTTTCAGAATCAGACAACTATTCAAACCACTTTGGCCCTTAGGGCAATTACTATCCTAGCAATGTCCAGCCCAAAAAGATGCACACACTGCAATATGATCTAAGTGTGATTGATTAGGGAAGATGATCGCGATCGAAGCTCCATACCTTGACGCTGTTCTTGAA
Source organism: Coregonus clupeaformis (assembly GCF_020615455.1). Taxonomy (NCBI): domain Eukaryota; kingdom Metazoa; phylum Chordata; class Actinopteri; order Salmoniformes; family Salmonidae; genus Coregonus; species Coregonus clupeaformis. The sequence goes on from NC_059219.1 coordinate 1,696,829, forward strand.
GAGGTATCCCGGCTGGGAGTAGCCTTTCTTCTTGTCCAGGGGCTCGCTGAAGATGACGATCTGTTCGAAGAGGAAGACCCTCCTCTCCTTCATCCTGGTGAGTAGCCCCCCGTCCTGATCTGATACCATGAAGGTGTCCTGGAGCAGCAGTCTGCCTTGGGCCACAATCTTACCCTGCATGGGAGAATAACAATGTATTGCCTGTCTGGTTAAATAAAGGTTTAAGGACCAATGCAGCCATTTTATATCAATATCAAATTATTTCTGGGTAACAAGTAAGGACCTTACTGTAATAGATTTCCATTAAAATGGGCAAAAGTAGCTTTTAGCAAAACACTATTTCTCAAACAAGAATATTGCTAGGACTGTCTGGGAGTGACCTAAGTGGGGAGGGGTAAACTGAAAACCAGCTGTTATTGGCAGAGAGGTTTGGAACTCTCCTTGTTAATGGTCTATTAACCAATTTACGCATGGTGATGTCACCACGGAAAGCCAAAACTCCCACACATGCAAACCAGCTGATTAGAAGATCCTGTGTAGATTGTATTTTGAATCAGCAACTATCAGGAAATAACACTGTTCAAATTTTGTCACACTTTTACAGTGTCAGTTTGATATAAAACACAGGGGAAACAGAATTTTGACAGTACTGGGCCTTTAAATAAAATACATACAAATAAAAGGATGGAGGACAGAGGACAGCCTCAGCTCAGACTCATTCTTAGCCACTCAGTTGAAATATACATCTTAGAAGCATGCTATTATCATATTATACAATGAGTGAAAAAGGGGAGAGAGAGCAAACCGAAGCCCTTCTCCCATTTATCATTTGATCCATGTGGCTTAACGGCTGAAATCAAATTCAAGTTCAGCTTTTTTGGAAAGTTTGTGACCTTCTATACTGAGCCAGATAGGACTGAAAGACTACATTCTCTATTCCCTGAAGAAGACACGAGGCACGAGAGTCTTACGTCAAAGCCTTGGAGACGCCCAACGTTCATCATGTCGTTGCATCTTTTGGGCACAACACACATGACCTCCACCGCTTTCTGGGGGGAACAGAGAAGAAAGAAAACACAATTTTAGAGGGAAAGAAAACATAATAGCAGCTTTATAACTTTGAGATAAAAACAAAATCATAGCAATATTAATGCTAGTCCATGCTATTAGAGGTGGAAGGTCATCAAATCAAACCCAGATTGTAGTTCTTACTTCCAGCTCAGTAGTATCTACTGCAGCCTTTTTGGAGAACTTAAGTAAATCCTTCAGTAGGAGCTGGTACTTCATGATGCGCTGCACAGGCTTAATGAGAAGATCAGTGATCTGGAGTCTGTGGCCCAGATGCTGCTTGAGCTCCTAAAATACACAGGGAGCACATTAGGTTTATTTGTACACAGTAAAAAAACAGACTGCGTAAAAATATAACACAAGGTATGAGAACAGGAAACAATGAGGCACTTATGATGCGGTATGTGCTCCGTTCGAGAGACTGGAGTAAACACACTTGTGGGGTATGTGTGGGGTGGAGTAAGTGTGTGTATTCTTACCTCAAAGTAAGTGTCTATGTACTCAGACACGATGTGCTCTGATTTGGGCTTGTTCTGACAGTACACGATATACATGTGTAACCGTCGCTCCTAGCAGGAAAACAAGGAAACAAAACAAGGGAAATGGTGAGGAAATTGTATTATGGTCCTTGCTATCCGGAATCCTTGGGACGTCCCTACCCCATTAAATGTAAAATGGTTAAGGTAAGGGTTAGGGATAGGGTTATGTTTAGGGGTTAAGGTTAGGGTTTAGGGTAGGGACGTCCCAAAGATCTCGGATAGCACTAACCTTGTTATGATGCACAGCACAGTGACATCCAATACTGATAGTATATTTTGCCCAATGAAAATCATCAAATCTCTCTTACTTGTTTGACGAACAGGGGAGCCAGCCTATCAGGATCCTCCAGGCACTTCTCTAGCTCTCCCAGGAAGAAGCTGTGGCCAATCAGAGAAGAGTATTGTGAGAAAAGTGAAAGAAATCAATGCTGTGGGATATTTTACATTAGCTATACTAATATAAAAGTCAAACTAATAATAACGCTAGTCCTGTAGGTAGGTACTATTCTCGTCTTACTCTCGGTGCCAGTCGTAGATCTGGTGGATATTCCCAAACACTATCTTGTCTTTTCCCCTCATGTCGTCTGGCACGCCGTCCTCCTTCATTTTGCTGATGTAGCCCTGAAGGGGAGATAAGACATTCAGGTGACCACAGGACAGCCAATACTATTCCATAGCCCTGTCCACAAACAACCTCTACCCCTTAGGGCACTTGTGGTGATCTGCTAGGATTTGATAGTTATACGCACTAAGTTCAGAGGGCAAGGTGGAGCTGTTACCATATTGCTTATACCTATTCAGTTCATTTAGATCCATATGGAGAGCCTAGGGGTCGTAAGGATTAGGGATTGTTTTGTGGACGGGACCTACAGTAGCACTTTGACCAAGTCTAGAACGTGAACAAAGTGTGATGGAGAGGAATGAGTCATTGATTATGGGCCTAAAGTAAGAAAGATTGTGTTCTCACCTCCACCACTGAACCCAGGTCTCTCACATAGTCCCTCTCTGTCTCCACCAGCTCCAGTAACACATAGCTGTAGGGGAGAGAGGTGAAGTAAACAGTGGATGGATTAGCTAGACCACCACAGGACAGTTTTATCTGATGGCTCAGGGCATATTCTAGGCTATGAGACCATAGAAATAGAATGACTAGAAAGGGCCCATCACCGGTCCAGCCATTACGGCCTCATTAGCTTGAATGAGGGCAACCCTTCTAGTCATTCTATTTCTATATATGAGACGTTGCGGAGTGAAACTGAACTCACTGGCGTCTCTTGAGGAAACCCGACTTGCGCTCGTCCATCTCATCGATGGGGGACGAGGAGGACAGGAGGGAGTTGTCGGAGGGATTGAGGGAGGGGCTGCTGCTGTCCCCTTGTTCCACAGAGAGAGAGCTGGGACGGTCCTCCAGGGACTGAGAGAGAGAGAGAAAGAAAGAGAGAGAGAGAGAGCACTTAGTGTATATTCATTGTGCACATGCAGTGAGTAAGCTGAGCTTCTCCATACAATCACTGTGCTAGCAGAGAGAGCAGTGGTGTTGCTGCTATGATGGTGTGACAAAGTATGGGAGCATTAAAGTGTTGTGCCAGGTCTTATGTAGAGAAGCAGTCAGTTGGTGTAGTGACTTAAATGGTTCACAGATGACTGGTGGGCCATGGCCATGGCACCATGACACGTCACATCCACCCTGGCACCAGACTGAGCTGAGCTGGCAGTGTGTGTGTGTGCGTGCGTAACTGACAGCACTGTGGTAGACAGATGGATGGCTGGGTCTTACCATCTTACTCTTGACCAGCTCCTCGATGGCACTGACCAGCTCAGCCGCACTGGGTGTCTCTGAACTACTGGGTCGGCCCGATAGACGAGAGGCCGCCTGGGAGGGAGAGAGAGAGACAGATAGACACAGAGAGACAGACAGACAGAGAGAGAGAGAGAGAGAGAGAGAGAGAGAGAGAGAGAGAGAGAGAGAGAGAGAGAGAGAGAGAGAGAGAGAGAGAGAGAGAGAGAGAGAGAGAGAGAGAGAGAGAGAGAGAGAGAGAGAGAGAGAGAGAGACAGAGACAGAGACAGAGACAGAGACAGAGACAGAGAAAGGAGAGAGAGTGAGAGAGAGAGCAAGAGAGAGAGGGGTGGATGTGGTTTAATGTTTACACTCTACATTTGATTAATATGTTCTGGAAAGTATTTGTCACTGTATTCAATAGTTTTCTACATATTACACATATTACAGTACATGATGACATCACCGCATCATACATTCATTTCTTAGAGAAGCTCACCATTGACGTGTTTTGACCCCGCCCGACATTCCAAATGTCCCCATAAGGAATGGGTGTGGTCTCCCTAATCAGGGCCAAATAGGGGCCTAGTGGGGGCCAGGCTAGCATGGAGGATACAGGGGACGAGGCAGGGGTTGGGGTTGGTTGGAGCGAGGTTCTGAGCACTTGCACCACAGTGGAGCACATGACTGAACAATGTACATGTGCTGTTAAATACTCCATTACAACAGGGGTAACCCGGGCAACAGGCCAGTCACAAGCACAGCTAGTCCGGCAAAACGATAGCAACAGGCTAAACTAAACAAGGCCAGGTCTTTAAAGGGGTAGTCAGTCAGTTCTAGTCAAACTTCACTAACTACAGCAAATGGAGTATTCGTCACATCTGCAACAATAGTCATAGAAAAACATAGGGCAGCGAGGGTGAGGAGATAGCATGACTGAGGATGGACGGCTGGGAACTAAATTGGGGGAGTGTGACTAGAGCGTAGGCAGTTACATGGAAAGGTACGGGAACTGAGACAAAACAGAGGCAGAACAAAAATCAACATAATGCTGGTAAAGTTAAAGTTAAGAAAAGAAGAGAAAACAATTATATTAGTGTCAAAGAAACGCCTATCGCTCTAGTTACCATAACTGGTATGTGATGATGAGTGAATGAAGCTAAACTGCATCGGTATAAAATATCTACCTTTTCAGACAAACTGGTCTAAAAGAAATACATTCATTGATTTACCAATGTCTCTTTTTATTTTCCAAAAGATTTTACAGGAAAGACGATTGTCCCCTCTTTGATATACTCTAACTAAACCTCATGGAGGCCTGTTAAGTGTGTGAGTCTCACCTTGTCGTCCTGAGAGTCAGCTTGCAGCAGGCTGTGTTGTTGGATGGCCATGGGGGGAGGCAGGGGTACAGCATCAGCCCCCTCCTCTCCCTCCTCCTCCCCACAGCTCTGCATCCCAGAGGAGGAGGACTTGGACAGAGTCCCACTGCTCAGCCCCTCGTTCCTCATCCTCTGTAGAGGGACAACGACAACAGAGTTTACAACAAAATAGAACACAATCGGCTCAAAATAAAGGAGAGAAGGAAATTAGGGAGAGATTTAGTGTTGAATAGATCAAGAAAAATAGACTGAAAGGCAGTGATATATGAGAGATAGAAGGAGAGATAAAGATAGAGAGACAGAGAGGAAGAGGTAAACTAAACGTGAAGGTGACCAATCGAACAGACCTCCTCGATGGTCTCGTCCTGTGGCGTGGCGGCGTTGTCGTCCGAGTCTTTCTGGGAGCCGGCAGAGTCTGCGTTCTTTCCGCGTCCGTCACGGTTCTTCTTGTGCTTGTGGGCCAGCTTCTTGACGTGTCCGTCGGCCTTGCCGCTGCTCAGGCGCCTCACGGGGCTGGTCAGCCACTTCCTCAGCGTGTTGCCCGGTCGCTTGGGCCCCGGGGAGCTGTGGAAGCCCAGGGTGTGGCTGGCGCCGGGCTGGATGGCATCGTTACTGGACACAGACAGGGTGTCTGCAGGGGGAGAGACATGGAGAGAGAGAGAAAGAGAAGGAGAAAGAAAAAGAGAGAGAGAGAGAGAGAGAGAGAGAGAGAGAAGGAAGGAGAGAGAGAGAGGTCAGTCACAGTGCACAGTGCACAGTATCTTGGGAATGGGTCTGAATTCAGCTATGAGGACACCAATGAGATTAGATGCACTTTTGCAAGGTACATCATTACCTAGGAGGCATAATTCCTTATTTATCTATACTCAGACATTCCATTTTAGTACATGATGGTTAGAATGTAGCATCACATCCTAACATTGCGTGTCCACCCTCAGCATTGAAGCGTCTATCGATAGATATTCCTCCTTTGAAAATGAACTGGATGAACCTCATTTTAAAAACCATGGCATACACAACATTATATAAAAGTTGCATAAGCTATTCTCTCTGTGTGTGTGTGTGTGTGTGTGTGTGTGTGTGTGTGTGCATCTACTTTAGGCTGCATTCCCACCACCTCCCTCTTCTGTGGTTCTATCTCCCCTGAGAGGTGTGGGAGAGGACTTAGCTGAGGCTGTGGGTTTAAATGTGAGGCTGTGTGGGGTGCTTCTGCTGATGTAAACTGAGGGATGGATAGATTGCTCAGGTCCCAGCTTCATAGAAATGTTGTATCCTTCAAAAACAGGTTGTGCCAAAGGTTTGTCTATTGGGGCTCGCCTCATTTGTTGACGGGTGACGGAGATGACCGAACTGACATTTTGATGAATAGACGGATACGTAGTGCATTCTCCATGTGTTTTTTCTGTCTCTGTGTGGCCGGGGCCTTAGCCCACTGGTGGCAGTAGAGTAAAGTTTCTAGTGAGGTGACCTCTGTGTTCTCAGCGGTTGGCTCTGTCTCTCAGTGAACTGAACTCTGTGTAACCAGATCCTCCTACTGATCTCATCTAACCATAACAGCTTCTGACAGGGTATGATGACCATCCTGGAAGGGTCAGGGTTCACCAACAGTGCACCACTCGCTCAGTAAAAATAACATGTACCTATGCTGCCATGAGAAAAGATGACAGGCCTCTTAAAGAATCTTAGAACTTATAACATTGAGAAACGAATCAATTCAAAACAACAACATACGAGCAGAGAAATCTCTAACACTCCTATACAAATCCGAGTGGGATAGAAGGTGATGGCTCTGAATTGACCCCATGGGTATCATGTACTGATCAGGCCTTTGGCATGGACTGATCACACACGCATATCTTGCTGATACAAAGACTGAACAGGGTGCTGCTGCACTAGTGCATCATAAGGCAGAGTGGGTCTCAGCAAGGAGAGAGGAGTGTGTGACTTCTTTTTCATTTGTAGAGTGAGATTCAGGCTAAAAGGAGGATACACCCATGGCCATGTCGAAAGGGTTTCTCTTAGCAGCCAAGAGCAATCTCAGGAGATGTTCTCAAGCCAGGCCATGGCTGATTTCATGAAGTCTCTACAGCTGTTTTCCTAAAGCTACAGCACAGTAAATTACTTCCATACTGTTTCAAAATGTTGCGCAAACAAGTCAGCCTGGATGGCGCGCCAAATGACAGACAGTGTATGAATAGAGTTTCCCTTCAGTTCCAGATTTATTTGATACTATGTTGGACTATGTTGTTTTAAGATGTGTTTGAATAGACAGTTTTAATTCATCATTCCAGATGGCACTATGTTTGCTACAATCTTTTTGATGTGCATGCAAGGGTGCCATTTTCACAAAATGATTCAAGGTGTCATTTGACTGCTTTATGATGTCACAATATGTCTGCTGAAATGGTCTGTGGCTGCATTTCATTGGCTCAGGCTCTTATACTCAGACAGGGTTGGATTGTGACATCATGACAGTCTAATGATGTCAAATGGCACTCAAATTATGTCACAATGGGACTGCTGAGGTTGATCTGAGGCTGCACTGGCCCAAGCCTTCATTCGTTCCTCAGACACGGTTGGATCAGACTGACACATCTCTAGACCTACAAAGAGCCCAGGAGCAAATAAGCCCAGGAGCCTTTTGGGGCTACTTCATCCTCGCGTTCAGCCTTACTTCTTTCAAGATGGTGTGCACTGACATTGGCGTGCAGCACTGCAAACTCCCAACCTGGTCCAGAGTTGGCATGGATATCACACCAGACGAGCTGAGAAAGGTGGTGGAGAGAACGGAGGAGGAGTACAATACCTCCATCCTGGACTCCATAACCATGCCTGACGTGGGTTGCACCATCCTGGCCCTCGGGGTGGCCTTTCTGGTCGTCTGTATGGTTCACATGTGGCTCAGCAAGAAGAAGTGGACAAGGCAAGGCCAAGGGAAAGGAGGACTGCTCCAGTGCCAGGCTAAAGGGGACAGCAACAAGGCTTTGCTGATGATGGAGCTTCAGGAGAAGGTTCTGCTGAGGATGGAGGGCATGGAGCAGCGCCTCGACGCCATGGAGGACTTCCTCAGGTCAGTCTCAACTCTTAGCCTCTTGAGTAAATAAATGAAAGGGTGCTTGGAACCAAAAATAGATCATGGCAACTATGGATAAGGGCCAGAACTCACTTCCATAGAAGTTGCAATTGAAGGTTAAAATGTTCTTCATCTCAAAGCAACACGTGTTAATAGACTACACTGACATACGTTTCGGCTTGTGCCTTCCTTAGCTGCATGGGGAAGAAGAGGACCATGGAGAAGACAATGTACGGCAAGCAGGAGGCTGCTGGTGACAAGAGCAAAAGGGATGCCCTGCGCTTCTCTGACTGCTCCGACAACTCCAACTAATGTCTCAATACCTCAAGACCTGTTTATGGACACTGTGCATTTGATAATAAATACATTAAATTGATTTGAAATTAAAAGGTGTGAAATTGAAAAAGAAGTAACTCTCCCTCTCCTCTTTTCACTCTGTGAAGAATAGCATTGTGTTATTGTATGTAGTTACAGTATATTCTGATACACACTTCACATGTTGGTCCTTCGTGACAGCAAACATGTGTGTCACAGGGTGGGGTGGATGGTGGGGTTGAGGGGGATCACAGTCCTTAGTTAAGATGGCTTCAGGAGACCTATATATTGTAGTGTAATATGCTGCTGATATAAAGCATGTGTTCGCTCTACTCTCAGTCTAACCCAGCTGTGGGAGTCCGAGCCAGAGAGCCTGAGAAGATAAGGTGTTCACACAGCCCTGTACTTTTCTAAAATTGTTTTCTGAGTCTGCAGGGGAGAACCAAGGGCTTTCAAGAGACTTATAAATAACTTGTAGCAGCATACCATGAAAACTTGAGTCCATTTATCAAATGTGTTACAATATTATTGACATAAAGGAAGGTGCCATTACGGGCTGTTTCAGTCATGCTTCAGGGTCTTTTCTACCAAGTGGAGCACTAGAAGGCTAGCAGGACCATGTGTTACAGTAATGGATGTGTACAGAAGACTATGCCAGGCCCACTAGGTACACACACACCTCCAGGCCAGCCCAGCCTTACCCAGCCCCATCCTCCATTCTGAGAGGAGGATGGAAACGGGCATCAAATCTCCACCTGAACAAACCTTCTACTAGACCCCAGAGACAGGGCTCAGTGTGTCCCTCCTCACAGGCCCACCTTCCCTCTACTTACCTGAGAGAAGTACACTCATGCCAGGGTGCCCAGTAAAACTTTCCTTCCCTCTAATACTGTACAGAGCTGTCAGTATCAGTGTGATTACATTTTAGGAGACACACAAACAACTTACTCAGTGTCCATATTGTCTCATCTAGCTGGCTAAAAGTATACAGTTATAGTATATCTCTCACATTTACACTTACATCAACTGCTCTTCCATTAGAAAGCCCTATCTGCCAGTTGGTTAGTGGCAGGGGGGCAAACTCAGTCTGGTGCCTCTTATACACATGAGTGCGTATCCACTCCACATATTGAGCAAACAAGACACAGACATGCAAGGGGCCTGACCCCTGGTGTAACAGCGCTATTTGAGAGTAGGTCTGAAGAGCTCTCACAGGCTGCGGGGCAGCCCATCAATCACCTCAGCAAGTGGGCTACAGGGTCTCATATACTGTATGAAGGAGGAAGAACTAGCCTGGCTGACAGGGACACCGAAAGTATTTTCAGTGAAGAACACAACATAACTTCTCTTTTAATATTGTATCTGTATTCATGTATTTTTGTGTGGTAGAGCTAGGTAAGACAAAGATGTCCAAGACCAATTTCCCCTCGGGGACAATAATGTTTATCTTATCTGATCTTACAGTCCTGTCACAGCTACAAAGCAGCATCACCAGCTAACTTTGAAGTGCTGCCCTGAGAGGTGCCTCCTAGGGCGAGATATAATATTGGGCTGAGAGGTCTGGGTGTCCTCGTAGACAGTGATTTAACAGAAGGAGGGTCACCAGCCTTGACACATTCCTGTCCATTGTTTCTTCAGCGGGGTGTAAAATAACCCCAGACATCACAGACATGCCCCCTGTGAGACGCTGTCTCTGTGTCCCAAATGGCACCCTTTTCCCTATTTAGTTCACTTATTTTGACCAGGTAGTGCACTATGTAGGGGAGAGAGTGCCATTTGGGATGCATCCCCTGTCTCTGGGTAGTGGGTAGGAGTGTAAGCAATGCAGTGACCTCACTCCGTTCTCCCGCCAGGGGGTCTTTCAGCAACTGAGCTCACAACCGCCATCTGTCCCAAACATTCATGGAAACAGAGACACAATAACAGGTTCAAACCAGGGTCTGCTGTGACTATGTGAGGCCACTGAGCTAAAGCCTAGGGATTAGGAGACACAATAGGTTCTGGCATGACACATACAGTACGTTGAAACACATGTAAATATGGTACCCTGTCTGTCTAGTACATTTCAAGTCACTATCAGCAGTATAGTATCAGACAGAATGGGGTGAGGAGTAGGGCTGTCAAGTAATTTTGGATGACGGTTATTGGCCAGCCAAATGACCACGGTCACCTTAATAACCGTTAGAATAGCAAAAAATTAATAATAATATATATATATTATAATTTATTGTTGAAGACACATTTTTTTCTCCTCTCCTCCGCTCCTGGCTGCATGTGCTGCCATATAAATAGAACAGGCGTCCCCAATCAAGTCAATGATGGCATAATGGCTGGACTAGCGGCCATTGCAAGTGTACTTATAGGAGCAAAGCAGGAAGTAAAAGCAGGAAGTAAAAGCAGAAAGTGTCCCATCAATATGTGCTGTGATTTGTTGATTCAACTCAACTGACATTACAAAAAAGACATTCCTTTGCATGAGCCACATCATGAATGAATATTCTACATTACCGTGGAAATTATTGCATCACAATACCAGGCAGCCATTGCGAGTGTACCCATGAGTTTGCCAGTCAAATTGCCAGGGTTAGAGGTTCCAAGCATGTTTTATTCATTCTATTTCAATGTTAGCTACAACACCTTGCTTGACCATCAGCAAGGAGCAGCAAAGTTTCATCATGTTGTTAATTGTCCATGTTACTGTGGAAACGGACTCAACCACAAGAATGCCCGGCCGTCCCGTCTCTCTCCCGCGTTCGTTCAACAAAACCAAAAAACTCATAATTTATTTGAAACGGTTAAGACGGTTATTTTATTCTCACGACGGTCTTCATCCATAACGTCAATTACACAGTTATACGGTAATTGTGCCAGCCCTAGTGAGGAGACGTGTGGCACAGTCCAAGCCAATCAGAGAGTGGTGGCTCACTGTCCTCTGTCACAATTGGATTAAGATGTCTGGCCCACTTCCTGGGAAACCTACCAAGGCTCATCAGACACAGGACAGGAGGGCACACAGGCCAAGCCAGCTGTATGATGGACTGTGATATGCAGTGGGTGATACTGTGTGTGTGTCTGTTCTCCACATGTCTACAATAGCAAGAATATCACTAGAGGGGTGGATCATCACAAAGCAAGGATCAATCAGCCAGCTAACATGAATACACATTCAGATGTAACTGTTGATTATCAGGTGTATTAAGAAAGCTATGGGTTATTGATCATGTCATGTTATTCATACCATTTCTATTTCAAGTCAATCTTTTTCTATGAGCTATAGGAACTATGGAGTTGTTTAAGATGATTCAGGAAAGTAAGCTGGCTAACTCTTGGATCCTGGTGAATGGGTGAGGAGGAGGATAGGGTTTGGACAGCAATGGGGTGGGCGTGATGCACCACGAACAAACAGAGTTACTACAGCTGTATAGACTGTTTGTTCTGTCAACAGGTAGTAACATGGCTGATTCAGTCAATCAGTCAGCCAGCCAGCCTGCATGCCTTCCTGCCTGTCTCTCGGTCTGTCTGTTCCACATGTGACTCAGATGTGCTTAATCTAGTCCAAAGCTTGCCAGCTTTAATACGGTATTTCAATCATTTTAATGCACCCATATAATCCACTTCATAACAGCCATTCAATCAATATAATAGGCTACTGTACTTATCCCCCAGACTCTCACATACAATAAAGACGTTATTCTTGATATGTCCTCTAAAGTAGGCTGTGAAAAATCAACAGAAAACAACATTGTAATGCCCTAAAGGTATGCTGCAAAATAATGTAAACAATAATTCAATGTTTTACTTGATTATACCAATGATCACAACAATAACAATCCATTACATAGTTGGAGTGTCACGCTCTGGCTCCGGGACTGTGTAGTTTGAGCCAGGGTGTATTCATTTGGTTGTGTTGGGTATAGGGTGTGTTCATTTGGTTGTGTTTGGTTTTGGTTGTAGTGTCTTGTCTCGTCATGTGACTCCCAATCGGAGGTAACGAGTGTCAGCTGTCGGCTCGTTATCTCTGATTGGGAGCCATATTTAAACTGTCAGTGTTCACCTTAGGGTTGTGGGTTTTTGTTCCATGTTTCAGTCTGTGTACTGAGGACTTCACTATCCGTCATTGTTTATTGTTTTCTCGTTCGTGCACTTTAACTTTAATAAAGTCATGTTCGCTACAAACGCTGCGCTTTGGTCCACTCCTTCCGTAGACGGCCGTGACATGGAGCCTGTTCTATACTGTTAAAATGACTGGAACACTTAAAGGACTGGTTCTATATAGGTCCTATATAGTAACGTTACATACCCAAATCCAGCAGCCAGAATTTGCAGTTTTCCGAGGGTCCCGCTTGTGAGCTCATATGGTACAGAGGACTAACAGCAAAAATAGACCGTATTCCATTTGCCATGGCAACCTGCCCTGGTACTACTCAAGTTCTCACACCGTTTAAAATCCAATTCTTCAAAAGCATTGTATAAAACAGATAAAGAATCATGTCGTTTAAGAAAAAGCTTTAGGAAGCGGCTGTATCCTCTAGCTCAGATGAGATCAGTCTGCTGTGTTAGTGGGATGTGATCTGCTCTCTCTTCTCTACTCTCCCAGAGAGTGGGCTGTTGTGCTGTGAAGGCAAGCCTCCTCTGTCCCAATGGACATTTAGAATCAGATGGCACACTTTACCGTAAAACCCCTAGTAGAAGCTCCAGCCCTCAAACAGCATGAGCTCAGCTTTCACAAGCATTATGTACTGTAGAAATGTAGCGTCTTTAGTTGCAGCTTTACTTTTCAGCACAGTTGCAATGTCCTTATTTAAGCTAAGCTCAATACACTTACATTAGTTTTATTGCTGACAAAAACAATGCCCAAAGAGAACTTTCAGCAGTGTGACTGACTGTAGCTGCTAAAGTGCCTCTCACACATTTGTACAGCCAGATCCCAATCTACCCTGCTGTGCAGACAGGGCTGTAGGAGTAAAACAGGCAACACACACAAAGCTCTCCCTGTTCAACTGTGTGTTTACCCATTAGGATCTCTGGGGACTAACCACAGAGCCTGTTTCCTGTAAGAACCAAACACACACACATACAGTATCTCACAAAAGTGAATACACCCCTCACATTTTGTAAATATTTGAGTATATCTTTTCATGTGACAACACTGAAGAAATGACACTTTGCTACAATGTAAAGTAGTGAGTGTACAGCTTGTATAACAGTATAAATTTGCTCAACACACAGCCATTAATGTCTAAACCACTGGCAACAAAAGTGAGTACACCCCTAAGTGAAAATGTCCAAATTGGGCCCAAAGTGTCAATATTTTGTGTGGCCACCATCATTTTCCAGCACTGCCATAACCCTCTTGGGCATGGAGTTCACCAGAGCTTCACAGGTTGCCACTGGAGTCCTCTTCCACTCTTGCATGACGACATCACGGAGCTGGTGGATGTTAGAGACCTTGCACTCCTCCACCTTCCGTTTGAGGATGCCCCACAGATGCTCAATAGGGTTTAGGTCTGGAGACATGCTTGGCCAGTCCATCACCTTTACCCTCAGCTTCTTTAGCAAGGCAGTGGTCATCTTGGAGGTGTGTTTGGGGTCGTTATCATGTTGGAATACTGCCCTGCGGCCCAGTCTCCGAAGGGAGGGGATCATGCTCTGCTTCAGTATGTCACAGTACATGTTGGCATTCATGGTTCCCTCAATATACTGTAGCTCCCCAGTATATTGAGGGAACCATGAATGCCAACACTTGTCTTTGTACTCCTCACCTGGTTGCTGCCACACACGCTTGACACCATCTGAACCAAATACGTTTATCTTGGTCTCATCAGACCACAGGACATGGTTCCAGTAATCCATGTCCTTAGTCTGCATGTCTTCAGCAAACTGTTTGCAGGCTTTCTTGTGCATCATCTTTAGAAGAGGCTTCCTTCTGGGACGACAGCCATGCAGACCAATTTGATGCAGTGTGCGGTGTATGGTCTGAGCACTGACAGGCTGACCCCCCACCCCTTCAACCTCTGCAGCAATGCTGGCAGCACTCATACGTCTATTTCCCTAAGACAACCTCTGGATATGACGCTGAGCACGTGCACTCAACTTCTTTGGTCGATCATGGCGAGGCCTGTTCTGAGTGGAACCTGTCCTGTTAAACCGCTGTATGGTCTTGGCCACCGTGCTGCAGCTCAGTTTCAGGGTCTTGGCAATCTTCTTATAGCCCAGGCCATCTTTATGTAGAGCAACAATTCTTTTTTTCAGATCCTCAGAGAGTTCTTTGCCATGAGGTGCCATGTTGAACTTCCAGTGACCAGTATGAGGGAGTGTGAGAGCAATGACACCAAATTTAACACACCTGCTCCCCATTCACACCTGAGACCTTGTAACACTAACGAGTCACATGACACCGGGAGGGAAAATGGCTAATTGGGCCCAATTTGGGTACTCACTTGTTGCCAGCGGTTTAGACATTAATGGCTGTGTGTTGAGTTATTTTGAGGGGACAGCAAATTTACACTGTTATACAAGCTGTATACTCACTACTTTACATTGTAGCAAAGTGTCATTTCTTCAGTGTTGTCACATGAAAAGATATACTCAAATATTTACAAAAATGTGAGGGGTGTACTCAATTTTGTAAGATACTGTACATGTGTGCAACGTGCACAACAGACACGCGTGGAACACACACACACGTGCGCCACACCATAAAAGTTAAGGCCACCCTGGTACCTTCGAGAAGGTAACCGTTTTAATCTGAATCAGCAACTGAAGGGAGGTGTTGCTATTGTCTTTTTAGCACATTATAGAAATACACTAAACTATTTCTCCTACTGTACACTCCGGTCCACACTGACCTAGCTGGAGATACAGTCATAGTGACATTTCCTAGTCCAGGGATCATCAACTATATTCAGCTGCAGGCCAATTTTTTCTTGAGCAGATGGCCGGAACATAATAAAACAAATATATATTTAGACTGCAAATTGACTGCAAGAAGCCTAAACATATATCATATTTGACTAAAATACTAAACATAATTTAAAACCTTGATTACATTTGGGAACATTGTCCTGCGTAGGGTGCCGTCTTTCGAATGGGACGTTAAAACAGGTGTCCTGACTCTCTGAGTACCTCAGTTGGTAGAAAAGTGCTATATAAATCCAATAAATTATAATAAATTATAATTATTTGTTTAAGATCACATACACCAAAAGTATGTGGACACATCTCATTCCAAAATCATGGGCATTAATATGTTGTGTATGTCTCTCTATTATGCGTGGGAATACTTGGGAACAGATTTCCAAAATTAAAATCACTTTCCTGGTGTTTTTACAGTCTTTTATGTCCAACTATACAGTGGGGAGAACAAGTATTTGATACACTGCCGATTTTGCAGGTTTTCCTACTTACAAAGCATGTAGAGGTCTGTCATTTTTATCATAGGTACACTTCAACTGTGAGAGACGGAATCTAAAACAAAAATCCAGAAAATCACATTGTATGATTTTTAAGTAATTCATTTGCATTTTATTGCATGACATAAGTATTTGATACATCAGAAAAGCAGAACTTAATATTTGGTACAGAAACCTTTGTTTGCAATTACAGAGATCATTCGTTTCCTGTAGGTCTTGACCAGGTTTGCACACACTGCAGCAGGGATTTTGGCCCACTCCTCCATACAGACCTTCTCCAGATCCTTCAGGTTTCGGGGCTGTCGCTGGGCAATACGGACTTTCAGCTTCCTCCAAAGATTTTCTATTGGGTTCAGATCTGGAGACTGGCTAGGCCACTCCAGGACCTTGAGATGCTTCTTATGGAGCCACTCCTTAGTTGCCCTGGCTGTGTGTTTCGGGTCATTGTCATGCTGGAAGACCCAGCCACGACCCATCTTCAATGCTCTTACTGAGGGAAGGAGGTTGTTGGCCAAGATCTCGTGATACATGGCCCCATCCATCCTCCCCTCAATACGGTGCAGTCGTCCTGTCCCTTTTGCAGAAAAGCATCCCCAAAGAATGATGTTTCCACCTCCATACTTCACGGTTGGGATGGTGTTCTTGGGGTTGTACTCATCCTTCTTCTTCCTCCAAACACGGCGAGTGGAGTTTAGACCAAAAAGCTATATTTTTGTCTCATCAGACCACATGACCTTCTCCCATTCCTCCTCTGGATCATCCAGATGGTCATTGGCAAACTTCAGACGGGCCTGGACATGCGCTGGCTTGAGCAGGGGGACCTTGCGTGCGCTGCAGGATTTTAATCCATGACGGCGTAGTGTGTTACTAATGGTTTTCTTTGAGACTGTGGTCCCAGCTCTCTTCAGGTCATTGACCAGGTCCTGTCGTGTAGTTCTGGGCTGATCCCTCACCTTCCTCATGATCATTGATGCCCCACGAGGTGAGATCTTGCATGGAGCCCCAGACCGAGGGTGATTGACCGTCATCTTGAACTTCTTCCATTTTCTAATAATTGCGCCAACAGTTGTTGCCTTCTCACCAAGCTGCTTGCCTATTGTCCTGTAGCCCATCCCAGCCTTGTGCAGGTCTACAATTTTATCCCTGATGTCCTTACACAGCTCTTTGGTCTTGGCCATTGTGGAGAGGTTCGAGTCTGTTTGATTGAGTGTGTGGACAGGTGTCTTTTATACAGGTAACGAGCTCAAACAGGTGCAGTTAATACAGGTAATGAGTGGAGAACAGGAGGGTTTCTTAAAGAAAAACTAACAGGTCTGTGAGAGCTGGAATTCTTACTGGTTGGTAGGTGATCAAATACTTATGTCATGCAATAAAATGCAAATTAATATAATATTTATGTTTTTTTTATCAGAAAACTTGAGGGGCCAAATAAAACCACCAGGCCCCCAGTTGGGGAACCCTGTCCTAAGCCATGATCCTAAAGTTGGAAAATACAAAAATAGCCAAAAAGCAGTAGCTTAGTCTAATTCATTTTACAAACTTAATTGCAAGAACATCACAAGAGTCACATCAGCAGCATTTTCTAAGAACTTGTGGGGTTTACACAAGCTATGACAGCTCCTAATTCACCACAGGCAACCAGCCAGCAAGGGCTTTGTTCTAAGTCCAAGGGAAGGGGAGTGCAATGAGGAAAAACAACGAATGAATAGACATCCTGTGTGTTAGTGAGACACATCCATCCATCCCCTTCTACAACTCCCAGACGTTTACCAGGGCAAACCTACTCACAGCCTGCACTCATTCTGGCCCAGCCATGCATCTGGGTGACAGCACCAGTGGGGAGTAGGAAGGGGAGAATTCCCCAATCTTCCCCCCAAACCCTTAACCCGTCCACTGCCCTGAGAAAAAGGCCTAGGCCTACATGCTCTGCTGCATGGACAAAGCACCTCAAAGGGAAGCACCAAGGACATGTTCATCCTCCTAGTTCTAAAGGAGCCCTGCTGAGGGGAGTCTTTAGCAGTTTGTAGTTTGCATAACAATTCACTGGCCACTAAAGGGCATAGAAAAACTATGGCGCTGTGCGGGAATAGGAACACATGAAACTTTAAGATAGTAGAATAATAAAGAACTGGATGGGAAATCCTTTAGTTTGATATTAGTTAGAGAAAACCATCCAAGTGTGTAACATGCATCAAACACTCACTGGTTTAAGCCAATAGAAATACAGGATTCCTCACTCCCCTATAAAATGATGAAGAGCCTAATGTTTGGAACCTATCACCATGGAAACCACCAGTATACAGTACACAAACATCACCTCTATCTTATTACAGATCAAGTCAGGAGGAGGGCGGGCCGTCTGACAGGAACAAAACTTTATTGAGTGACTCTCAGTCAAGACAGATATGAGAACAGAAGCTCCCAGTGCCACCCAGGTTTCTTTGATCTCATCCCCTGGGGTCTGGAATGGGGTCAGGTCATGGAGCTCAGAAACGACTTCTCCTTTGAAGAAAGAAGAAGAAAAACCCTTGTCCAGTCAAAAGGACAGGATCATATTGAAGGCCACACGGTAGCAAAACAGAAAACGAAAATGAGTGTGTTTTATATTGGACAAGTTCAGGTAGTCTCTACCTGTTTCAGTCAGTTTTCTTCTGTTTGGTGCCTGACGAATACGAACCATGAGAGACAGTCCATGTATACATGTATGAATTCCCACAGTTAGTCATGTCTACATGAATTCCCACAGAATAATGTAGGTGGTAATCAATACCTCTCTACAGACTGTAAACCAGGGAGCATCTGGAATCCTTCCCTGGCTGCAAGTACACACTCGCCCCCTTGAAACCCCCTGGGACCAAGGTGCAGACGGTGCCTGTGTGTGTGTGTGTCCGTGTGTGTTCCAGACCTAACGGTAGAGTGACGCCAGACATCTTTTAAACTTTTGCTGAACATATAATTTGATCTCCACCACTTGCTTAGAACCATATGACGTGTGCATGTAATCTTTTCCTGTAATGCATTCCATGTGTCTCACAACAGCAAGGCTGACAGTGTGTCTATGTATGTGTTTCTGTGTATCTGTGTGTGTGTTCCAGCCTTCCAGGTGTCTCAGTCCCAACATCAAGGCCTACCTTTGTGGTGGTGGTTGAACAGTCCTTCCATCTCCATACTGGAGCGGGAGTGAGCGATGCAGAGCATGGCACAGGGCACTATGCCCTCCTGGGCAGGGGAGCGGTCTGTGGTCCTCACCAGGCACCAGTCCGGCTTGTCATGGAGCCTCTCCAGGACCTCCACCGTCTGACCCCTCCGTACAGTCAGCTCAGAGCTGCTGCCATTACCAGCAACAAAGTCATGGATGACCACGGTCAGCTCACAGCCACCAGAGAGCTGGAGAGAGGGAGGGACGGAGAGGCAGAGAGAAACAGAGGGAGGGAGAGAGAGAGGGATCAAGGGAGAGAGAGTATGTCAGTTTTACATAAACATACAATAGCCCCATTACATTACATAAAGGAATAGTTTGAGGTTATGAAGAAACAGCTTGAATTTATTGATGTTTAGGAGCAGTACCATAATGAGCGTGTGAATTATAACTACATGTCATTAAATGGCGAGGTTCTTAGGTACTAATCAGCAATAGCGAGTCTATTATTAGCATGTCAACAACGGAGTTCATATATGGGTTTGGAAGTCCCCAAGTCCCCCTGAGAACTGCTGATTTACCACTTGTCAGTCATTCCGTTTCCGCAGACCCAGTCTCAGTCACAAGGCCAGAGTAAGAGCTTATTCTGATGGCCATTAGAGCAGTCGCTCAGCACAGTGCCGGCTCCAAACCAACCACATACTGTAGCTCCACTGTACTGTGTCATTCTGGTGAGTCACTCATCTCACATTCAGATGCCTCAATATGACTCAAGAAACGCTCTGACTTTCTAAAGCAGTAGATGCAGGGGAAAAAATGTCCATTAAACTGCCATATATGCCATTAAAATATACATTGACGATGATGGGCACATCAGTGACGTTTCAAACAGGGAAATCAGTTGCAGGAGGATGACGATCACCCTCGGCAGTGCCACACTGACAACATATTCTTCAAAAGTCTATCAAATCAAACCAATTACAGACTCCAACCAACATCCAACCCACACGGCTAGTTAGTAAGTGCTAGAGATCCATACATACCCATTGGTAGTGAGGCAAAGCCAGCGAATTCAAGAGCTGAGCCACCGGACCTGAGTTTTTATTATCTTCCATGATTCTGTCCTCTGTCCTCTTCTCCTTCATACTCTGATGCTCCTGACGCTGAATCTAATCCATCCACCCAACACAAGGTTAACTTAACACTGAACCACACTGACCTGAGGTAACACGCACGTCCACCTACTCTCATATCCCTCCGCCCGACGGCCCTACGATGGTATCTAGGTACTATATCCCAGAGCCAAAGCACTCCTTTCCTTGTCTACTGTACCAGCTGTGCCTTCTCTAAGGAGAGGCTGGAGATATGACACTGACACAGAGAGTGGTACAGTTAGTGGGAGGCTGACACACTCGTTGACGCGTCGCCGACACACAACTCCGCTCTGTCATTGCATCTCACAGCTCTCACAACACGAGGCGAAGAGGCAGAGAGCGAGAGAAAGAAAGACAAAGAGAGAGAGGCAGAGAAAGAGAGGGAGAGCGAGAAAGAAAGAAAAGAGAGAGAGAGAAAGAGAGAGAGAGAGAGAGTTGACTGTGAGTGATTGTGCCCTGCATTAAAGGAGCCACGGCCCATTAGTGTACATGAGAGGACACAAGGACTCTCCCTCCTCACCTCTCCGTGACCTTGACTGACCCTCTCTGTGTTGTTTTGTGTACCCTGACAGAACCAGAGCTACACTGTGTCAGGAAGGACACTTACAGAAAGGGACATACTACTGCATACTACTACTGCATGCGCTCCAAATGACACCATATTCATTTTGCAGGGCATTCTTTTTTACCAGGACTGCACTATAAAGGGAATAGGGTAGCATTTGGTACTCAACCAATGTGGCTAAGTCAATTTGAACCTAATTTCTTCAATTAGGAGCATAGCTGTATAGAGCAGAATAACTGCATGTCCAGCTTTGGCAGGGAAGCATGGTCCCTACAGAGGTGGCGTGTTTGTGTGAGAGAATATAGCTCTGACTGTGAGTAGGAGTGATATCCTTCTGTGCTGTTATTGCCTGATAAAATCACACTATCTGTTCCTTCCTGAAGAAGAGCCATGTTTTTCATGTTCATCTCTGAGATGGAAAGGAAAAGTCTAACGAAAGGTTGGTTTTCAAACAGTCAATTTTCAGACAACAGGTTCACAGGAAGCCAGTCCAAATTAAAATCATGTCTTGAAATACTAATTTCCCATTTACTTGTCTGGTGGCTGCCTCTCCTAAAAAGCAGTGTGAGCTGGATTTAGAGGATACAGTTGGAAATGCTGTTGAAAAGACTGCTCTAGTCTAACGTGTCAAATGATACTGTGAAGACATCCGCTGTTCCACAACAGAGACCAACAGCCATCGTTGGTGAAGCCCCAAACTGCAGGGATTTTAGCAGCAGACCATTGTCTTACATCAGAGTTGGCAACGTGTCGTGTTTGAATGACGTAGCTGTAGGAAGGCAATGGGCAGCATATGATGACTCACCTTGTCGCTGTCCAGTGTGTTCTGAGAGGTACGGGAGGCGATAGAGATGGTGTCTGGCTGACTGCTGGCATCACCCTGGCTGTCCAGGTCCTCTCCATGACTACAGAGGGACAAGAAGAAGACATGTCGATCAAGATAGGGCGGAGCAGCTCTCACAATCATATAATGTTGGGGCACTTTAACGTTAGGTTGTGCTGCGGTATTGACAGAACAATAACTGTAATGTATAAACCCAATGTGCCAATGCAGTCGGCCTTGTATGGTCTGTAAGAAAGGCTGTGAGAAGTGATGGGGTTGATCCAAGGTGGAGTACTGTACTGTACCTTCTGCCCTTGTGTTTGACTGTGGTGGCCTTGGGGATGTGGATGGGCTCCTTCAGGGCTCCTCTCAGGTGGATGGTACGCTCCTGG
Organism: Coregonus clupeaformis; assembly: GCF_020615455.1. Taxonomy (NCBI): domain Eukaryota; kingdom Metazoa; phylum Chordata; class Actinopteri; order Salmoniformes; family Salmonidae; genus Coregonus; species Coregonus clupeaformis. The sequence continues at coordinate 1,718,466 of NC_059219.1, forward strand.
ATTACCTCCCGGATGTGTTTGATCCATTCCTGCTTGTTCTCTATGCTGGACGCCTGAGGGGACAGATGGATGGACGGTCAAGACAGACTGGCGGGCAGAAGGATCTCAGTCCACACATTCCCAATATTTCTACACTATCTAGGATACAACACTGACTCTACGCTCTGAGCTGTTCAGTCAATACAGCCAACCCTGATGCCTTAATTGATGCGTTCACTGAGTCACAGCAATTATCCCAATGCTTACTATTTTTACCAGAGTACATCAACAGAACACACAAAGGACATTTCATCATGTTCCTGTCATTCAGTAAGACCATTTAAATCGATTACAGTATGTTTCGCAATTGAGGAATTCTCATGCTGGCATCTTAACTTCAGTCATTTCCGAGGAGACATTTAAAGGGCCCTTCAGTGCTGTGTGAATGTTGTGAATGCGTGGACACATATTAGCATATGACTCACACTGTACTCATGTATTCATAGGAACTTTGCAACAATAATCAAGAGTATGCTGCTGTTACATAACGGACAGATTAAGATGGTCAGTCTGCCATTATATAATGTGTATAATATATACAGTGCCTTCGGAAAGTATTCAGACCCCTTGACCTTTTCCACATTTTGTTACTTTACAGCCTTATTCTAAAATTGATTTAATAGTTTTTCCCCCTGATCAATCTTCACACAATACCCTATAATGACAAAGCAAAAACAAGTTTTTAGAAATGTTTGCTAATTTATAAAAAATAAAAAACTGAAATATCACATTTACATAAGTATTCAGACCCTTTACTCAGTACTTTGTTGAAGCACATTTACATTTACATTTACGTCATTTAGCAGACGCTAAATGGGGGGGTAGAAGGATTACTTTATCCTATCCCAGGTATTCCTTAAAGAGGTGGGGTTTCAAATGTCTCCGGAAGGTGGTGAGTGACTCCGCTGTCCTGGCGTCGTGAGGGAGCTTGTTCCACCATTGGGGTGAACAGTTTTGACTGGGCTGAGCGGGAACTATGCTTCCGCAGAGGAAGGGGAGCCAGCAGGCCAGAGGTGGATGAATGCAATGCCCTCGTTTGGGTGTAGGGACTGATCAGAGCCTGAAGGTACGGAGGTACCGTTCCCCTCACTGCTCCATAGGCAAGCACCATGGTCTTGTAACGGATGCGAGCTTCAACTGGAAGCCAGTGGAGTGTGCGGAGGAGGGGAGTGAAGTGAGAGAACTTGGGAAGGTTGAACACCAGACGGGCTGCGGCATTCTGGATGAGTTGTAGGGGTTTAATGGCACAGGCAGGGAGCCCAGCCAACAGCGAGTTGCAGTAATCCAGACGGGAGATGACAAGTGCCTGGATTAGGACCTGTGCCGCTTCCTGTGTAAGGCAGGGTCGTACTCTCCGAATGTTGTAGAGCATGACCTTTGGCAGCGATTACAGAATCAAGTCTTCTTGGGTATGATGCTACATGCTTGGCACACCTGTATTTGGAGAGTTTCTCCCATTCTTCTCTGCAGATCCTCTCAAGCTCTGTCAGGTTGGATGGGGAGCGTTGTTGCACAGCTATTTTCAGGTCTCTCCAGAGATGTTCGATCGGGATCAAGTCCGGGCTCTGGCTGTGCCACTCAAGGACATTCAGAGACTTGTCCCGAAGCCATTCCTGTGTTGTCTTGCCTGTGTGCTTAGGGTCGTTGTCCTGTTGGAAGGTGAACCTTCGCCCCAGTCTGAGGTCCTGAGCGCTCTGGAGCAGGTTTTCATCAAGAATCTCTCTGTACTTTGCTCCGTTCATCTTTGCCTCGATCCTGCCTAGTCTCCCAGGCCCTGCCGCTGAAAAACATATCCACAGCACGATGCTGCCACCCCCATGCTTCACCGTAAGGATGGTGCCAGGTTTCCTCCAGACGTGGCGCTTGGCATTCAGGCCAAAGAGTTCAATTTTGGTTTCACCATACCAGAGAATCTTGTTTCTCATGGTCTGAAACACTTTAGGGGCCTTTTGGCTAACCCCATGCGGGCTGCCATGTGCCTTTTACTGAGGAGTGGCTTCCATCTGGCCACTCTACCAAAAAAGCCCTGATTGGTGGAGTGCTGCAGAGATGGTTGTCCTTCTGGAAGGTTCTCCCATCTCCACAGAGGAACTCTAGAGCTCTGTCAGAGTGACCTTCAGGTTCTTGGTCACCTCCATGACCAAGGCCCTTCTCCCCCGATTGCTCAGTTTGGCCGGGCGGCCAGCTCTAGGAAGAGTCTTGGTGGTTCCAAACATCTTCCATTTGAATGATGGAGGTCACTGTGTTCTTGGGGACCTTCAATGCTGTAGAAATGTTTGGTACCCTTCCCCAGATCTGTGCCTCGAAACAATCCTCTCGGAGCTCTACGGACAATTCCTTCAACCTCATGGCTTGGTTTCTCCTCTGACATGCACCGTCAACTGTGGGACCTTATATAGACAGGTGTGTGCCTTTCCAAATCATGTCCAATCAATTGAATTTACCACAGGTGGACTCCAAACAAGTTGTAGAAACATCTCAAGGATGATCAATGGAAACAGGATGCACCTGAGCTCAATTTCGAGTCTCATAGCGCAAAGGGTCTGAATACTTATGTAAATAAGGTATTTATGTTTTTTATTTTTAATAAATTAGCAAAAATTTATAAAAACCTGTTTTCGCTTTGTCATTATGGGGTATTGTGTGGAGATTGGTTAAATTATTTTATCCATTTTAGAATAAGGCTGTAATGTAACAAAATGTGGAAAAAGTCAAGGGGTCTGAATACTTTCCGAAGGCACTGTCCATAGCATGTATGTGTTTGTGTGTGCCGTGACTCACAACGCATCAACACGCAGATATGTCTCTAAGTGCATGAACTGTTATGCAAATCTTTAAACTTGAACACGTAGGCTTGGTAACGCCCAATCAAAGAAATACGTTTTGGACGGAATTGTAGGAGTACATTTAGTGGTCATCAAATCTTAGTGGGTTGAACTTAAATATTTCAAACACACAGTAACGCCCACTTAAGGAAATACGTTTTGGGCAAAAGTGGGAGTACTGTAAATACATACAGTGGGGAAAAAAAGTATTTAGTCAGCCACCAATTGTGCAAGTTCTCCCACTTAAAAAGATGAGAGAGGCCTGTAATTTTCATCATAGGTACACTTCAACTATGACAGACAAAATGAGAAAAAAATATCCAGAAAATCACATTGTAGGATTTTTTATGAATTTATTTGCAAGTTATGGTGGAAAATAAGTATTTGGTCAATAACAAAAGTTTCTCAATACTTTGTTATATACCCTTTGTTGGCAATGACACAGGTCAAACGTTTTCTGTAAGTCTTCACAAGGTTTTCACACACTGTTGCTGGTATTTTGGCCCATTCCTCTATGCAGATCTCCTCTAGAGCAGTGATGTTTTGGGGCTGTCGCTGGGCAACACAGACTTTCAACTCCCTCCAAAGATTTTCTATGGGGTTGAGATCTGGAGACTGGCTAGGCCACTCCAGGACCTTGAAATGCTTCTTACGAAGCCACTCCTTCGTTGCCCGGGGCGGTGTGTTTGGGATCATTGTCATGCTGAAAGACCCAGCCACGTTTCATCTTCAATGCCCTTGCTGATGGAAGGAGGTTTTCACTCAAAATCTCACGATACATGGCCCCATTAATTCTTTCCTTTACACGGATCAGTCGTCCTGGTCCCTTTGCAGAAAAAACAGCCCCAAAGCATGATGTTTCCAACCCCATGCTTCACAGTAGGTATGGTGTTCTTTGGATGCAACTCAGCATTCTTTGTCCTCCAAACACGACGAGTTGAGTTTTTACCAAAAAGTTCTATTTTGGTTTCATCTGACCATATGACATTCTCCCAATCCTCTTCTGGATCATCCAAATGCACTCTAGCAAACTTCAGACGGGCCTGGACATGTACTGGCTTAAGCAGGGGGGACACGTCTGGCACTGCAGGATTTGAGTCCCTGGCGGCGTAGTGTGTTACTGATGGTAGGCTTTGTTACTTTGGTCCCAGCTCTCTGCAGGTCATTCACTAGGTCCCCCGTGTGGTTCTGGGATTTTTGCTCACCGTTCTTGTGATCATTTTGACCCCACGGGGTGAGATCTTGCGTGGAGCCCCAGATCGAGGGAGATTATCAGTGGTCTTGTATGTCTTCCATTTCCTAATAATTGCTCCCACAGTTGATTTCTTCAAACCAAGCTGCTTACCTATTGCAGATTCAGTCTTCCCAGCCTGGTGCAGGTCTACAATTTTGTTTCTGGTGTCCTTTGACAGCTCTTTGGTCTTGGCCATAGTGGAGTTTGGAGTGTGACTGTTTGAGGTTGTGGACAGGTGTCTTTTATACTGATAACAAGTTCAAACAGGTGCCATTAATACAGGTAACGAGTGGAGGACAGAGGAGCCTCTTAAAGAAGAAGTTACAGGTCTGTGAGAGCCAGAAATCTTGCTTGTTTGTAGGTGACCAAATACTTATTTTCCACCATAATTTGCAAAAAAATTCATTAAAAATCCTACAATGTGATTTTCTGGAAAAAGAATTCTCCATTTGTCTGTCATAGTTGACGTGTACCTATGATGAAAATTACAGGCCTCTCTCATCTTTTTAAGTGGGAGAACTTGCACAATTGGTGGCTGACTAAATACTTTTTTCCCCCACTGTAATTATTAATAATAATAAATAGTAATAATATGCTATTTAGCAGACACTTTTGTCCAAAGCGACTTACAGTCATGTGCGCATACATTTTTACGTATGGGTGGTCCCGGGGATCGAACCCACTACCCTGGCGTTACAAGCGCCATGCTCTACCAATTGAGCTACAGAGGACCACGTTACTGAGTAACAACACTTGATTGTTTGCTGGGTTACTGTTAAGTCATAATATACCAGTTACCTTCAGCACGATCTTGTTGTCTGAGCTGGGGGTCCTCCCAACCCAGAGAGCAAACTTACACGGATCCCCCTCCACGTGCTCTGTGACACCCAGCTCTGAAGTCTTAGGAGCAGAGACAACACGAAAACAGAGTTAGAGAAAGAACAGGAGAGGAAGAGAGTTGATAAAAAAGTATTGACTAGAGATCCGCGTGGGCAACTTTTTTGCGTAAATCATTAATTGATGTGAATGGGAGACTTTAAGTTAAGCGTGCAGATCTCAAGCCTGAGTTCCAGCGATTGTGATGAGAGAGTGGACAGGTTGTGCTTACAAAGAGTTCCAGCCATTGTGATGAGAGAGTGGACAGGTTGTGCTTACAAAGAGCTTGCTCTTGTAGAGGTACTTGTTGCGTCCGTTAGAGTCCTTGACCTCCTTGCTGAAGACCAGGGACATCTCAAATAGGAAGAGGTGGCGCTCGCGTCCCTTTCGGATCAGAGTCTTGGGATCCCACACCTGGAAGGACTCCTGCAGGATCAGCTCTCCTTGGGAGTCAATATTCCCATCGAACCCTGGAGGGGGGAAGAGGAGGAGGAAGAGAGGGGACTGTCAAAGTTACGTGATTCAAATAATAATTTCTAAACCTATATTCCTTGAAAGCTTCCTATGAGTTAGCCCTGCTCCACTAGGCGCTAAAAGGAATGACCAGTAAGTCAAGGCCTTGTCCTCCTACCACAGATAAAAGGGGAAACCTTTAGTTAGGTCAAAGTATATTTGCTCCTACCGTCCATCATGCTGAGGTGCATGGCGTCGTTGGCTCTCTTGGGGACACTGAGCATCACCTCCAGACCATCCTTGATCTCCCCCTTCCCCTCCTCACAGCACGTCAGCAGCTCCTGAAGAGGAAACGCACACACACACACACAAACACACACACACACACACACACACACACACACACACACAGAGAGAGAGAGAAACAAACACAAAACTTCAGTTGCATTTCACAAACCTCAAAGTCTGGATTGTGTTCCACGCAGGATGCAGTTTAGCTTCCAACGCTGTAGCTTTGTTTGACGACTAGCGATGTGTTCTACAATAGAGAAGATCAATATACAAGCTAGACTACAGAGGGTGAGAGAACAGAGGGTGCACCAGAACGTCTTGTGTTGTATGCTACATACTTATTACAGAGAGTCGTCTAGTGACTGTTTCTATTTGGCCAGCGTACAGTACCTTGAGAAGCAGCTGATACTTGGTTATTCTCTGGACAGGCTTGATGAGGTATGAGGATATGGAGTTGGCCAGCCGGTGCCTCTGTTGAATTTCCTGAAAACCAAAAGACACAGACGTCTTAAAGGGCACAGAGATGCCGAGGCAGCAGTCGCCAGTGTAATCCTGCTCCTAGACCTAGACAGACAGCACTGATGGAGAATGGAGATACCTCTCTCCTCAGAGCTGGAGGTCACTGACAGCAACCTAAGGTCAATCTTCTGTGAGTAGGCTTCATCTACCCCTTTTCCTCCCTCCCTCCTGTACTACCACCACAACTCCTGTTTAGATCAGCGTCACTGCCAAACACCCAGGAATCACCCGGATAAGCCAGATTTGGAGGCTACCGTCATAACTGATACAGTGGGGAGAACAAGTATTTGATACACTGCCGATTTTGCAGGTTTTCCTACTTACAAAGCATGTAGAGGTCTGTCATTTTTATCATAGGTACACTTCAACTGTGAGAGATGGAATCTAAAACAAATCTAAAACATTGTATGATTTTTAAGTAATTAATTTGCATTTTATTGCATGACATAAGTATTTGATCACCTACCAACCAGTAAGAATTCCGGCTCTCACAGACCTGTTAGTTTTTCTTTAAGAAGCCCTCCTGTTCTCCACTCATTACCTGTATTAACTGCACCTGTTTGAACTCGTTACCTGTATAAAAGACACCTGTCCACACACTCAATCAAACAGACTCCAACCTCCCCACAATGGCCAAGACCAGAGAGCTGTGTAAGGACATCAGGGATAAAATTGTAGACCTGCACAAGGCTGGGATGGGCTACAGGACAATAGGCAAGCAGCTTGGTGAGAAGGCAACAACTGTTGGCGCAATTATTAGAAAATGGAAGAAGTTCAAGATGACGGTCAATCACCCTCGGTCTGGGGCTCCATGCAAGATCTCACCTCGTGGAGCATCAATGATCATGAGGAAGGTGAGGGATCAGCCCAGAACTACATGGCAGGACCTGGTCAATGACCTGAAGAGAGCTGGGACCACAGTCTCGAAGAAAACCATTAGTAACACACTACGCCGCCATGGATTAAAATCCTGCAGCGCACGCAAGGTCCCCCTGCTCAAGCCAGCGCATGTCCAGGCCCGTCTGAAGTTTGCCAATGACCATCTGGATGATCCAGAGGAGGAATGGGACAAGGTCATGTGGTCTGATGAGACAAAAATATAGCTTTTTGGTCTAAACTCCACTCGCCGTGTTTGGAGGAAGAAGAAGGATGAGTACAACCCCAAGAACACCATCCCAACCGTGAAGCATGGAGGTGGAAACATCATTCTTTGGGGATGCTTTTCTGCAAAGGGGACAGGACGACTGCACTGTATTGAGGGGAGGATGGATGGGGCCATGTATCGCGAGATCTTGGCCAACAACCTCCTTCCCTCAGTAAGAGCATTGAAGATGGGTCGTGGCTGGGTCTTCCAGCATGACAATGACCCAAAACACACAGCCAGGGCAACTAAGGAGTGGCTCCGTAAGAAGCATCTCAAGGTCCTAGAGTGGCCTAGCCAGTCTCCAGCCCCGAAACCTGAAGGATCTGGAGAAGGTCTGTATGGAGGAGTGGGCCAAAATCCCTGCTGCAGTGTGTGCAAACCTGGTCAAGACCTACAGGAAACGTATGATCTCTGTAATTGCAAACAAAGGTTTCTGTACCAAATATTAAGTTCTGCTTTTCTGATGTATCAAATACTTATGTCATGCAATAAAATGCAAATTAATTACTAAAAAATCATACAATGTGATTTTCTGGATTTTTGTTTTAGATTCCGTCTCTCACAGTTGAAGTGTACCTATGATAAAAATTAAAGACCTCTATATGCTTTGTAAGTAGGAAAACCTGCAAAATTGGCAGTGTATGAAATACTTGTTCTCCCCACTGTATATCAGCATAATATTGCTTCCTTGCATTTATTCAAAACTATTTGCATAAACAGTACTTGAAAGGATCTGATTCAAAAGACCACATAATAAGACCTCGCAGAATTTGATTAGTGGTTCAACATTCGTTGTATTAAGTATTTATAGCATGCCTAAGTTGGTACTTATCTTCACGTACATCAAAATAGGGCCCTGCATGCTCCAGAATGAGCTGGGTAGAGTCTGGTTTGTTCTTGCAGTAGTTCACATACATCTGGAACTTATCTGCCTGCAAAATGGACACACAAATGTCAAGAGACACAATATTCCCGCAACATCTCAGCCATGTCAACCTTGTTGTAACAATATGTCAGTGTTGTAAGCTGGATTGTCCAGACAGTGAGACACTCACCCAGGTGACAAAGCAATGACCCACATCCTCAGGTAGCTGTTCATATTTCTCCAACTCCTTCAGGAAGATGCTGTACAGAAAGGGAGAGAGTTTCAGAGGAAATCTCAAATCAGGGTCGTATTCACTAGGAACCGAACAGATCTAAACGGGGCGAAACGAGGAGGGACTACCTGACCTTGTCCAATAAGAAACGCTTGTTTTCATTTTTATTTATGGTGTGTACTAATGAATAGGACCCAGGTTGAGTTACTATAGACCAGTGATATTCATAAAGGGCCTTAGGTTGATTGAACCACTCCAGTGCATCTAGAAGGCAATGGGAGTCCCTTGTGGGTAACTCCAGTACAGAACACTAACTTGTGGTGGAACTCGTAGAGGTCCAGAATGTTGCCAAATATGATGTGCTCTTTGTTGACGATGCCTGGAGGGATCTCCTCCACACCGCTGGTCATCTCCCACAGGTAGGTCTGGAAACCACACAGAGAACAACACAACGTCTTTACCTGGTTGTAATCCTGACATCTGACATTTCTACAACCAGAAAACCACCAGATGACAAACTAAAACTAAACCAGATCAATCAACCATACCTTTTGCATTGCCCTGTCTGTCAGTAAAAAGAGTGTGAATGTGTTACAGGTTGAATGGAGTGGCGGTTTCTCAGTACTTACATCTGTACACTCCCGCAGGTCTCTGACGTAGGCCTTCTCTGTCTGAATGAGCTCTGCCATTATGAACCTGGGAAAAAAAACATTCAACGTGTGGGAACTGCAGCAGAGACTGGCTTTTGTTTGGGTCTGTTTTGTGTGGGTCAGGGACATAGACAAATGTCACGTGACACAGCAGTGGTTCCCAAACTGTGATATTTTCGGGGGAAAGGAAAAGGTTGGGAACCACTGATATAGTCTATGTCCCAAATGGTTCTGGTCAAAAGAAGTGCACTATATAGAAAACGGGGTGCCATTTGGGGCGCAGCATACAGTAAAACCCCTAAAAAATAAATATGTTTTATTGCCACATACACCAGATAGGTGCCGTAAAATGTGTTGTTTTACACAGTCAGTCATAGTAGTACGGTGCCCCCGCCTTGCTCAAGGGAACATCAACTTTTCACCTTGTCGGTTCGGGTATTCAAACCAGCAACCTTTCGGTTACTGGCCCAATGCTCTAACCGCTAGGCTACCTGCCGCCCTTAAAGGTGATAAAGGGGAAAAGGGACTAGAATGAAAATGCTCTAGCTGCTATGCAGTTTGAGGTGATAGTACGACCTTATTTTCATGGTGATAGTATGACCTTATTTTCATGGTGATAGTATGACCTTATTTTCATGGTGATAGTACGACCTTATTTTCATGGTGATAGTATGACCTTATTTTCATGGTGATAGTACGACCTTATTTTCATGGTGATAGTATGACCTTATTTTCATGGTGATAGTACGACCTTATTTTCATGGTGATAGTATGACCTTATTTTCATGGTGATAGTACAACCTTATTTTCATGGTGATAGTATGACCTTATTTTCATGGTGATAGTACGACCTTATTTTCATGGTGATAGTATGACCTTATTTTCATGGTGATAGTATGACCTTATTTTCATGGTGATAGTATGACCTTATTTTCATGGTGATAGTATGACCCTATTTTCATTTCAATTTTGCATGGCCTAAATGTGTAACTCTTACACAATTGGTAGAGCATGGCGCTTGTAACGCCAGGGTAGTGGGTTCGATCCCCGGGACCACACATGATTGTAAGTGGCTTTGGATAAAAGCGTCTGCTAAATGGCATATTATTATTATTATTATCACATAGTCCCAAAAGGAAAGGGCTACTAAACTAAACACATAGTCCCAAAAGGAAAGGGCTACTAAACTAAAAGTAGCTCAGACTTTTTCGACGGCCTCATTATTTCAATAACCTTCCAGTGGCTCTGACTTTAAAGTTAGATACAGTATGTCATTATTTTTGTAAATACATTTTTTATGTTCATTGTCAGATATCATGAAAATATCTTCAATGAAATAAATGGTAAGTGTTAGACAATACTACTGTTAATTACTGCAGTATGAAGACGTTAAGCATTTAGGTCATCCTGTGCAAACCTTCCTGTCTGGTATTCCCAACTGCCAGCGCTTTCAATACCTTAATAACAATGATGCTTCTCGACCAAACTGTGTAACCACTGTGTATGTGAATGCTTACTCTTTCCTCCTGGCAGACTTCCTCTTCTCCTCATTGAGTTCGTGGGCAGCATCCCTCAGCTTGACCTCTGACCCTGGGGCGCTGGCGGGGATGATGTCCAGCTGCAGCCCTTTACTCTGTAGGACAGACAGGGGACATTACGAGGTGCCACCGAGGGGACACGGGCACAGACACACACAGATACAGACTCATGCACAGACACAGAGACACACACTCTTACACATGAGCGTGAGCACGCAAATGCACACACACTCACCACCTTTCATCTGTTTCACACACACACACACACACACACACACACACACACACACACACACACACACACACACACACACACACACACACACACACACACACACACACACACACACACACAACCTCCCCCCTCCCACACATACACCATCTTCCATCTCAACCCTCCACTCCAGCATTCCTCCATCCTCTGCTCCAGTACTCACGGCCTTGTTGGAGTCAGAGGATACGATGCCCAGTGCTTTCTCCAGACAGGACCGGTACTTGTCCATGCGGAGGGAGAAGTCTCTGTAGCGCTTGTCCACAGAGGTGACCCATTTCTTTATCTCCAGCGCATGGGCGTGCCCTTTGTCACAAAAGCCATCCGCCAGCTGGATCAACAGTTTCACCCTCTCTTTGGTTTGCTGTCAATACAAAGAAAGAGAGAGAGAATGAAAGAGAGAATGGATGAAGGCCGTGGGGTGTGTGTGTGTGTGCCTGTGTGTGTGTGTGTGCCTGTGTGTGTGTGTGTGTGTGTGTGTGTGTGTGTGTGTGCCTGTGTGTGTGTGTGCCTGTGTGTGTGTGTGTGTGTGTGTGTGTGTGTGTGTGTGCCTTGTGTGTGTGTGTGTGTGTGTGTGTGCCTGTGTGTGTGTGTGTGTGTGTGTGTGTGTGTGTGTGTGTGTGCGTGTCACCCACGGGAGCCAATCCCACTGTGCCAGGGGTTCATGATTACAATAGAGTTTTCTGCCACACAATAACCCAGGAGCCCAGAACATCAGGGACAATGGGCCGCCCTGTGACTGGGCCTCATAGATACAGCATCATAATACCTAGCACAGGGCCACAAACAGGGCAGAGTCCCAAATGGCACCCTACTCCCTAATATAGTGCATTACTTTTAACCAGGGCCCATAGGGCTCTGGTCAAATGTAGTATATAAGGAAGAGGGTGCCATTTGGGACACGCCCACGCAGATGGACAGTACCCTGCACAACCTAAACAGATCCTAGACAGCCCTACTCTGTGTATGTATGGGACAGGTTGACTGACATTAGTCCATTTACAGCTCAACACACTGGCTAAGGTTCTTACATGCATCACAATCTAAACAACCCATACAGTCTGATTCAGAACTACAAAGGTCAGTGTCTGTTATAGAAAATGGATGGATTACATCCAGTAGACGCAATTTGATTGTGTGAGGTGGTGTTTGATAGTGTTGGACACTGCTGGAGGGGACCTTCACCTTGGCTGTGATCTGGAAGTCTTCATGCTCCTTCAGCAGCTCCTGTGTGTGGTGGATACTGGAACCGGTGGAGGTGTGTGTCGACAGGTAGAATTCTCCCGTGTCGTGGATCCACTCCAGAGCCTGTGGACCAATCACAACGAGAAGAGGTCCAGATCACTTATTTGTCATCACACTAATGTTGTATTCCTAATCCCTTGCCTTCTCCCTTTGAGGAAGTGTGCACTTGTTCACGGACATAAAGCAAGAATCCTTCATTTAAACAATATCAAAGTGGACTCCCTGTATTGCTAAACAGCTAAGGGATGGGGCTAGAGAAATATAACCACTCTCAAATTCATAGACAGAGCTATGTATGCAAGGACTGACCATCCATGATATCAAATGCATCATTTTAACCATGTTTTGAGGCTATACAGTGTTTGTTTAGAAGTCAGTTGTTTACAAACACTGCAGTAAAACAAGCTTATATTGTAGGTTCCTTACACCATTCTATTAATTTTACATCCATGAGGGGGAAGGAAGATGAGTGCACTCTTCACTGCTGCCTCTCCAGACCAGTGTAATGCTAACACCAGCCCACATGGGGGAGCAAACAATCTCCAATTGAGATATACTTTAGTCTGCTCTGCTGCACACATTTGGTCCATCAATCAGCACTGACTAAATGAGAGGAGAAGGTTTGGAGAGACTGAGGAGAGGAAAGACACTGCACTACAATAAGCCAGTGTTGAAATGTAGGGCATATAATTATAGCTGTGGTAACACTACAGTGTTGACATGTAGGGCATGTAGTTATAGCTGTGGTAACACTACAGTGTTGAAATGTAGGGCATATAATTATAGCTGTGGTAACACTACAGTGTTGAAATGTAGGGCATGTAGTTATAGCTGTGGTAACACTACAGTGTTGAAATGTAGGGCATATAATTATAGCTGTGGTAACACTACAGTGTTAAAATGTAGGGCATGTAATTATAGCTGTGGTAACACTACAGTGTTGACATGTAGGGCATATAATTATAGCTGTGGTAACACTACAGTGTTAAAATGTAGGGCATATAATTATAGCTGTGGTAACACTACAGTGTTAAAATGTAGGGCATATAATTATAGCTGTGGTAACACTACAGTGTTAAAATGTAGGGCATATAATTATAGCTGTGGTAACACTACAGTGTTAAAATGTAGGGCATATAATTATAGCTGTGGTAACACTACAGTGTTAAAATGTAGGGCATATAATTATAGCTGTGGTAACACTACAGTGTTAAAATGTAGGGCATATAATTATAGCTGTGGTAACACTACAGTGTTAAAATGTAGGGCATATAATTATAGCTGTGGTAACACTACAGTGTTAAAATGTAGGGCATATAATTATAGCTGTGGTAACACTACAGTGTTAAAAATGTAGGGCATATAATTATAGCTGTGGTAACACTACAGTGTTAAAATGTAGGGCATATAATTATAGCTGTGGTAACACTACAGTGTTAAAATGTAGGGCATATAATTATAGCTGTGGTAACACTACAGTGTTAAAATGTAGGGCATATAATTATAGCTGTGGTAACACTACAGTGTTAAAATGTAGGGCATATAATTATAGCTGTGGTAACACTACAGTGTTAAAATGTAGGGCATATAATTATAGCTGTGGTAACACTACAGTGTTAAAATGTAGGGCATATAATTATAGCTGTGGTAACACTACAGTGTTAAAATGTAGGGCATATAATTATAGCTGTGGTAACACTACAGTGTTAAAATGTAGGGCATATAATTATAGCTGTGGTAACACTACAGTGTTAAAATGTAGGGCATATAATTATAGCTGTGGTAACACTACAGTGTTAAAATGTAGGGCATATAATTATAGCTGTGGTAACACTACAGTGTTAAAATGTAGGGCATATAATTATAGCTGTGGTAACACTACAGTGTTAAAATGTAGGGCATATAATTATAGCTGTGGTAACACTACAGTGTTAAAATGTAGGGCATATAATTATAGCTGTGGTAACACTACAGTGTTAAAATGTAGGGCATATAATTATAGCTGTGGTAACACTACAGTGTTGAAATGTAGGGCATATAATTATAGCTGTGGTAACACTACTGTGTTAAAATGTAGGGCATATAATTATAGCTGTGGTAACACTACTGTGTTAAAATGTAGGGCATATAATTATAGCTGTGGTAACACTACTGTGTTAAAATGTAGGGCATATAATTATAGCTGTTGTAACACTACTGTTGTGTTGGGCCTCTGTTACCAGTCTACCTCATTTCCAATTCCTCTCCAAAAACATCACTTTGTATAACACTGAATGGGAACGGAACCAGATTTAGAGGCTTTAGTTTGGTCAGCCCCTGGTCAAAACATTAGTCCAACCAGTGCTTAGCTGAGCAGTTTGCACAGGGTTCAAAATGGTGGTATGGTATAGTATGACCTTCCATTATGTTATATGTTACGTGTCACACCCTGGTCTGTTTACGTGTACTTTTATAGCTTGTGTTGACTGTCTATCTGACCGTGTTGTTGTAGTCATGAATGTTACTGTTCGAATTCTGGTATAGTTCTCCTTGAGGAGCAGTACTGACCTGCTTAGCGCTGCGTTCAAACACCACATACTGCTGACACTGGTCCAGTCTCCTCTTTCTCATTGTCCAGAAGTGCAGCACCCGGTTCTCTCTCTGGAGCAGCTCATTCAAGATGTCTGACAAAACACAAGAGACACATTATCATTTAAGCCATGGCTATGTCACAAAAGGCAAGCTAGTCCTATAGTCTACTACTAAAGCACTTAAGTAGTGCACTATATAGGGACTAGGGTGCTATTTGGGACACATCCCATCTGTTTAAAAGAAGAGGGCAACTGAAAGGAATACCACAAGAAATAACGATCAAATGTGTATTTGATTGGGAGGGGAAAAAGGAGTACGCTTACTTTTGACCTGTGTTTCAGGTGCCTTAACGTGAGATAGCATCCCTGGCATGTTGACACTGTTTCTGTGCAGGTACTTCAGGAAGACGTCAGCGTTTCGCCTTGCTAGTGTACAAGCCTTGAGGAAGGCCTCTTTCTGCTCCAGGTGTTTGCTGATCATGGGTATGACATGGTCTGACTCACTGTTAGGGCCCAGTTTATCAGCTCCCCCACACCAGTCCTCCTCACGCTTATACTCCTGCTCCAGGCTCTCCAGCACACTGCACACCTACAGAATAGCACACAGCACAGGTCAAAACTACACTACCCACAATGCACCACCGAGCCAAAGCTAAGTACATGAACACGAATACATGGCAAACTGCAGTGTAATACCATATAATACCACCCTATCTAGAGTGGTTATTAGACCCTAATCTGGGCCATGTTACTGGGCTAGGGGCCAGTGGGCCTCCTCTGACAGGTTGCCATGGAAACAGTTAGAGTTGTCCCACCCACCTGCTCGGAGGTCTTGTAGAAGGCTACAGAGGCGTTGACCAGTTTGAGCCGGTCCTCCATCTTGAGCATGAGCTGCTGCCAGTGGTCGGCCACTTTCTCCGCACAGTCCCGGATCATGTCCATGTCGTAGTGGTTGGCTTGGAGCAGGGCCTCAGCCTTCTGCTGCACCTGCAATGCACTCTGGTGGGTTTTCTGTGGAGAGGGAGAGAGAGGGGGGGGGGAGGGAGGTGATTAATAAAAGTGTTCTACTTTATAAATATTGTTCACATTAACATCTTAACATTTTCACAAGAAAACTGAGGAATGTGATTGGAGGCTATAGCTACAGGAAAGGAGTCTGAGCGTTATACACCATGTGAGTCTTCTACCTGGCTTCTGCTACCATGACTGTTAACACACCACAGCATTAAACAATATCATTACAATCCCATAATCAAATCGATTGAGTAATTGAGAATAATAATCTCCAACAGGGTTTTTTCCTCTCCTTCCAAAGTGAGTAGAAGGACTCCAGAAGCCTGCCTGCATAACCTCAGCCCTGCAGAATGTAGTCCTTTATACAGTACGACTGCATTTCAAATGAGCCCTGCTCAGAAGAGTTCAAAGGAAAAATGGTCTGGGTTGAAAACAGGGGCCTGTTTCTGGTGAAAGAGAGAGAGGCGGATGATTTATGAGGAATAGAGGATGAAAAGAGGAGTGGGGGAGGTTAGGGTTTTTAGTGAGGTGTGTAGGAGGAGGGTAGAAGGAGGGAAGAGGAGGAGGAGCATGAGAGAGAAGGAGGAGAGGAGAGGAGTAGGAGGGAGATGGAGATGAGGAAAATAATATTAATAATAATAATTAGCTGGGTGCTTACATTTGTCCTATTTCACACAAGTGTGTATTAATACGCATGTGTGAATTGGAAATGTGTTTTTTTGCATTTCCCACTCTCCCTGAGAAATCCTCGGAGAGTGGGGTCAAGGCCAGGGTCACGGAGAGGAGGAAAAGGAGATGGAGAGGAGGAGTGGAGAGGGATGGAGAAGAAGAGGCATAAATGAGAGAGATGGAACAGAGAGATACCTCTATGGCATGTTGGAATTGCTCGTGTTCCTTCTGTAGCTGTTCTGCCTCCTGTAGAGAGCTGGCTGTGATCATACCTGCATTCAGCATGGACTCTCCATTACGGATCCAACCCAGCACCTGAAACACACACACACACACACACACACACACACACACACACACACACACACACACACACACACACACACACACACACACACACACACACACACACACACACACACACACACGAAGGGAGAATCAGTAATGGGTCAGACTAAGATAAACAGTCACACACACACACAGGCACATAGACACATGTTGATAATGGACATGGTAATAAAGACTCATCATCCCAGATAAGCACAGTATATAGGCCTAACCCACCATGTTTTCACCACCCTGACACACACACAAAGGAATACATTAAGGGTCAGGGCAAGGCCAAGTCAGCTGTGACACATCACCCCCGACACTTTCGCCTCCCCACCTCTCCCCCTCTCTGTACACACAGGAACGGCCTGACAGTGGCCCCAGGGAGAATTCCACACCGTCTCCTCCTCCGGGCACTGCACACCTGGTGTGTATCTGACTCATGCTCTGTACTATCACTGCTGCCAAACTCATAGCTCAGCATAGCGGCTGTGTGGGAGAAGAGGCTACATGCTGCTCAGTGAGTAACAGAGAGAACAACTATTCCTGCATTCTAGCAGGCCTGCTCTCTCAGCTTATAGCCACAAAAACACACATAGGCCTCTCTTCCCTTCCAGGACATGGGTAATCTCTCGCTCTACAACGATGACGAATGAGGAAAATGAAATAAATGAATAAACAGAATAAGATTAACAGATGATGCTCCTGCTGGCCTAGTTTGTCTTTTTCCTCATTTTCGGGCCGGTGGTCATCTCTAAAGGGCTGCTCTACTTTCCCAGCACACATTGCAGTGTAGAATAATAGAATAGAGGAAAGATGTTGTGTGCTATTAATGCGTATAAGAGACGCTAACTGATTTATTTATTGACCTTTGAGAGTTTCTATTTGTATTTTATTTGAAGAAGATCGGGGTTCCAATCCCCTTAAGTATTTTATTGTTTTTTTGACAGGACAGATGTAAGTACAGAGTGGGAGATAGATATGGAGAGGGGAACAGAAAGTGGTTAAGAGCAGAGACAGTCTGGAGTCGGGATCTTAGACCGCTACACCAGACTCTGAAATTAAAGTGACTCAGGGAAGATATTCTATAATATACTGTATATGGTCAATGTCATAAGACATGGCCATATGTACTGGTTTCATATGTCCCGTTGTACAATCTAATAGAATCAACCCCATATAATTAAATACATCTGCTTGAAAAAGCATTTCACTCTTAATATTACATGCACAGAAAGCAATCTATTCATAATCATGTGCTCTCCTCATAATACTACACAATCACTTCTTTCACAACAGCAGCATCTCATGGTTGTCATCCCACATGCACTACTGTACTTGGAGAGAGAAAAATTAAGAGAATGAAAGAGAAAGAGACAGAAAGACTGTGTGTGAGTAAGGGAGTGAGTGAGAGAGAGTGCAAATGAAAGAGAGAGAAAAAGCGAGAAAGTGAGTGAGAGAGCGAGAGAGAGAGAGACCACAAGTGAGAGCAAAAGTCAAAAGTAAAGAGAGAGAGAACAAAAGTAGAAGAGAGCGAGAGAGAGAGAGAGAGAGAGAGAGAGAGAGAGAGTGAGAGAGAGAGAGAGAGAGAGAATGGTGCATGTTTACCTGTTTGACCTCGGCCTGAAGGTGGCGTAGTTGGACACACTGTTCCAGGTGCCTCCTGTGCTGCTCGGCCACCACGTCCAGCTCCTGCTGCTTCTCATGGAGGAACTCCAGCAGGTCCTGAACACGTGTAGCCATGTCCACATCCCTGTCACACAGCAACTCCACACCTAGACACAGAGAGGTGGGAGAGCGAGAGAGAGGTGGGGGGGTATAGCGATAGAACAAGTGAGTGAAAGAGAGAGAGAGACAGAGAGAAGGAGAGCGAGAAGGAAGGAGAGAGAGAGAGAGCTCATCAGCTACTGTAGCAAATCCTGAAAACAACACAAAGAACAAGAGCCATTATGCAACCCAAACCTAACAAAAAGATGAAAAGAGAGAAGAAAGGTCTCTCTCTCTCTCTCCTCATACAAGACAATCAGTCTCGACTACCTGTAAAAGATTGACAGTTAGGTAAGCATACAGACATACATCAGTAACTCCATATGGCCAGTCAGTCAGACAAACAGGAACCAATCTGCCATTAACATTATATTACTTACATTTCACTCCTGTGTTCCAGACCTGCATTGGGCTGCTGGAGTACAGAGCCTGTCTGTCATAGAAACTCTGTGTGTCTGTCTCTTTGGTGTCCAGGAGAGAACTGCTCTGGGATGCATTCCGATTATGCAAAATCTCCTCTGTGTATGTCGTCATTGACGTGTGTGTATGTGGCAATGCAGCCTGTCGTCCTGCAGCACTGCCTAGTGGTTTTACTCAGCGACATGAGTCCATAGGATTACCGTGAAATCTGCTCGTCTGGCCTCGGCCTGCTGCCGCTACTGTGCTTAGCTCTCCAGCGCCCGATAGCTGGGTTTACCCCCCCCTCCTTCCTCCCCTCTCCCTATCTCCTCCCCTCCTCAACAACACTGAGCTGACCTGGCCTGGCTTACAGCTCATCTGCCCTGGCAGCAGCAGCAGGGCTTTGGGCCATCTGATGTGTCAGTGTGTGTGTGCGTGTGTGTCTGTGTGTGTGTGTGTGAGTGTACGACAGAAAAGGTGCATGTGTGTGTGTGTGTATCCGTCCGTGTGTGTTTCTCCATTACTCACCACTGGCCTGGACCTCTGTAACGTACTGCAGCAGCTCCTGTCCCTGGTGGATGACGTCGAAGGTCAGGTTGTTCATGGTGAGGGCCTTGTCAGCGTGGTGCTGGAGTCTCTGCTCTGCCAACGTCAGGTCCTCTGTATCAAACTCACCCATCTGCTGGGACAGCTCCTCATTCCACGACTCCAGGTCTGAGATGATCTGGAAGTGTGTGGGGGAACGAAAAGGGGCAACACTTCATTTGGATAGTTCCCTATAGATGATCTATAGATACCCAAACTATCAACTGCAACAACAAACTATCTACTGCAATGGAAGGGTACAAATAGACAGAAACACACAGATCACAGGGATCACTGTAAGTTAGTTTTAAATAAAGGTCACTGCTAAATGACATTACACGTACAGGACAAACACATGTACAAACACACACGAACAGATGATCATTCCAACCCTCTAGGTGGAATATGACCTGAGAGGGGTGGAAACTACTTCGGCGTCAGAATGAAATGATTTGTAATGATATCAAAACACCAGCCAAGCTGATCTTAGAGACAGTAGCTAAGTGTTTAGTGTTACCTAGAATGATACAATTCTCCTTTGGTTATAGAGGGACTACCCAGACTAGCTGGCTCTACCCAGACTAGCTGTACTCTAAATGGAGCGTCTGCCTGTGATGTTAGCACTTGTTTAAGGACTCACCCACGCACACTTGCTGAAGGCTGAAGGAGGGTGAATCATGACGCCCATAACATATCCACCTTGGCACAGTGATGGGTACTCTGTCAGTCTTTTGTCTGTGATGCCAGTGTGGGCTGGGCCTGACTGGGCTTACCTTACCTAACCTACAGCACTGCTTCACTGTTGCCCTCCATATTCATTGGAATGAAGTCAGAAATCAAGTAATCAATGTAATGAACCAGGACCAAGAGGGTGGATGCCGGGTGGTGATCATTTTTGTTGCCAAACCTATTCGAAATATCATGGCTGCTCACAATGACTGGCTTTCCATTTCAATTTGTCTTTATATAATACAAATCCACTGTCTGTTTTTCAGAATCGCTTTCCTGATGCTTCAGAGAGAGACAGGCTGGCACTAGTCTCCATTCCACACATGACTCACCATCCCATTCAGCTGCTGCTCAGCCATACACTGAAGAGCTAAATGTAAAGAATGTGTCCGATGGAAATTCAAGGCGTCCAGAGTGATGGTCGTCGAGGGGAAACTATGGAAAAGTAATACGAGTCATGAACTAAAGCGGTGGCTGGCTCTCCAGCAGACCTAGTAAAAAAGAAATGACAGGGCTGAAAACGAGAGGCTTACACAGCTGCCTGTTTCCATTCACATGAGCAGTGAAATCAAATCTCAAGGCATCCGACAATGAAAAGGAAATCAGAAAAGGAATGGGAGAAAGAGAGGGTTCCGAGTTGGGAATGGGAGAATTTTAAATTCCAAACCGCAGTACTGCAAACCAAATAATTATTGATTCTCTTCACTGTGCCATTTAATTTCCTCTGGATGGCCCTCTGCACCCTCTGCTGTGCTCCTCAGGCTCCGGCTGTACTGTACTGTATTGTCCTGTCCTGTACTGTACTGTCCTCTGGGGGAGAACATGTGAGTGAGGATGTGGAGGGTTCCATTTGGTAAGGGCTATAGGGCTAGCTAGCTGTAACTCACTGAGCGTATGGCTGCTTCATGGAAGGCCCAGGCTACATGGGGCTTAGTAGTGTACACGTTTATGTACAAGTCAGAGCCTAAAACATGGTAGTAATTAACAACAAACTCCGTTCAGCTATGATCCATATCCTAATCCATAGCTGATCACTGTTTAAGATCTTAACCTGGAGATAATGTAACAGCAAACCAAGCCTTGATCATCTAAGCTAAGCAATTTGATAACTGGATCAACATAGTCTGATAATAGTTTTTCACATAAACAAAACATAGACCTATGGAGATATAGGATGTGGATTGGTTGCTTCTCATGATTATCATCATGCAATAGTAGTTCCTTGGCAGTAGTTTTTTCTGTCTATCTTTGAGAAGGTGATTGAAACATAACGATTATGATTGAAACATAATGCGACAGAGCTCTATAGTAAGCGACCTGTACGGTCATACGTGTCGATCAACCAAATGTCTTTGTAACTTCATAATCCAAGAAGCTGTAATACTGAGATCTACACCACCTCAGTCAATAACAGAACAGTTCTTCTTTTGTTGTTACAATATGAGTGAGTCATGGCTGCTACCACAGACAACACCATTATTTATACAGCACTTCTGAGGTTGAGAACCGCCCATTCTTTGCACAAGGCAAACAGCCAACAACAACTGTCAAAACAGAAAGGTCTGATGAATCCTCAGTAATACAATGCTTTAAGATATGAGAAAGAAGAGTCTAACAAAACAGCAAAGCAGACAAGGTAACGTCAGCAGTGTAATGTACAGGTAATAGTTGCTCTGTGGACACAAAGTATTCAGCAAGCATGCACTAACAACCATCTAAACACATGTACATACGATATCAAAAGACATCTGGAGGGCACGACAAAGCCTATTCCCCCTCAGGAGACTGAAAAGATTTGGCATGGGTCCTCAGATCCTCAAAAAGTTCTACAGCTGCACCATCGAGAGCATCCTGACTGGTTGCATCACCGCCTGGTATGGCAACTGCTCGGCCTCCGATCGCAAGGCACTACATATGGTTGTACGTACGGCCCAGTACATCACTGGGGCCAAGCTTCCTGCCATCCAGGACCTCTATACCAGGCGGTGTCAGAGGAAGGCCCTAAAAATTGTCAAAGACTCCAGCCACCCTAGTCATAGACTGTTCTCTCTGCTACCACATGGCAAGCAGTACCGGAGCGCCAAGTCTAGGTCCAAAAGGCTTCTTAACAGCTTCTACCCCCAAGCCATAAGACTCCTGAACAGCTAATCATAGCTACCCGGACTATTATTATTTTTTACGATATATCGTATCGTTTTGACAATATCGCAATATTATTTTTGTGCTAGTTGGCTGTACCTGCACCAAATGTCCAGCATTTTTCCTGCATAGCTTGTTCTCCATCTTCTTTTTAAATAGGGTTCCAATTTGTTTTCAGCACTTTTATTTCCATGACTGATCAAAACTCATTTTGTCATGGCTCTCTCTCGTCCCTCTGCAGCAGACATATGGTGAGCAATATGTTCGGAACATTGAATAGCAATAAAATCACAGTATCGAATCGCAATACATATAGAATTGTGAGAATCGCAATACATATCGTATCGTGATAATACGTAAAAATGTATGCACACATGACTGTAAGTCGCTTTGGATAAAAGCGTCTGCTAAATTATTATTATATTGTATAATGAGGTCCCTGGCAATTCCCAGCCCTATCAAAAACCCTTCTCAAAACACTACGATCCAGTCTAGAGTGATACAACTCCAAAAATCCAATAACTCACAAATCTCTCTTGAAAATGTCTTGCTGACTGTTCTGTAGGAGTCATATTCACTTAACTCATAAGCACATTACATAAGGCTGAATGACAGCTAGGTAAAGCTCCCAGGCATAAATACCACAAGCCTTTAGTCCTTCTAACATCTTTTCTTCACCTGCCACTCTCCTCTTCTCTCCCGTTCCCTCCTTCCCAGGCGCCAGGAGGCACTTACCGGGCTGGGCTGCTATCACAAAGCTGACTAGAAACCCCTCTCTGAGTCTAAGCAGACACATCATCTTTTCCTCCTCCTGGCTCACATAGAGGAGACTGGCTCCGTGAGGACAGGAATCCTGCTCTGAGACTGACTGGGACACTGCGTGCCGTACCTCTGCCTCACCTCGAACCTGAACCTGCGTGTTGCTGCCTAACCCCTCAGTGGGAACCAAGAAGGAACAGCGTGCGTCCCAGGGGTGTGAAGAGGAGGAGTGGAGGGAAAACTAACTCTCCCTCCCTCCTGTGTCATATTGACTGACTGACATGCATGCCGCTCACTCCCTCCCACATCTCCCAGCTAATGTGCAGAGCTAATGTGAAGGCTGTACTGTACTGCACCTCTGAGGAGAAAATACTGTATCAGTCTGGCTATGGTCTCTTACCACACAGACTAGTGTGACTGCTGCACTACTATAGTGGCATTCCACCTCAGTGTGAGATGGGCTGCATGTGCAGACAGGCAAGGGGCAGTGTGTGCCAAGCACGGGTCGATATTTCATTCACTGACTGTAGGTTTCCACTTGGGAGAGACATGTGAGACGTCTTCATGAGAAAATGAATAGGAATATGAACACAATGTAATGTGATTTGTTGTAATGTCAAACTGCACTGTAGTCTACTTAATGTGCCGAAAACGAAACGTCCTCCTCCTCTATTCAATGACCCTGTTATCGCAACACCAACACTTCAGGTATGTGAGTGCCTCGTATCCCCTCACACACACACACACACACACACACACACACACACACACACACACACACACACACACACACACACACACACACACACACACACACACACACACCCTTAAATGAGTCATCACCTCAGTACAATAACTTCCCAGAAAGGGGGATGATAACATCAGGAATATCAGTACTCCAGGCTTTATAATGTCAAAGGCTGCTGTAGCTAATGCTTAATTTATGGGATGTGAATCAATATCGTTAATCAACTACTGGTCCAGTCCTTTGATGGTGTAACAGGAAAGAGAGAGATTAGAATAACAGCAGCAGCAGAAAGACTCCTTTGAGTCTCTCAGCAGGGACTCAAGACCTTACACTACCAGATAAAACTGCTACAGAAACACTGACTGTGAAACATTCAATCTCTGGAAAAGACACAGGCCAGATACGGGCAATAGAGGACATGATAGATTGGTTGATTGATAGATTGATTGATCTGAACTTTATTGACATGGGGGCCACTTACGTCGATGGCGTCCCTCTCGAAGATGCGTAGCTGCAGGAAGAGTTCCAGTTTGATCTTCCTCTCCTGAAACAGCTCTTCCATCTGAGCCTGGGCCTCATCCAGCTGCTGTAGGACACTCTGGATGTGGGCCATGGAGCTGTTGTGGGGCGTCTTGTTACTGGAGATAGCAGAGTCCCTGTGTGGAGGCCGGGGTCAGAGGTTAGATAGATCAACAAACACATTAAATACACTCGTTTCAATATCATGAATTACATGTAACACTGTTTGGTGGTGGAACAGCTAGCAGAGTTTAATTATGTGTTAGACGGCATGCTTTTAGAAGCTTAAAATGCACCTCTGTTGCCAGTTAGTAGCGTGCAGTGCTGCTATCAAGGTCTCTTAATGGTAGGGTAAAGGGAGACAGTAATACTGCTCTACAATGCTGCACAGTTCTAAATAAACACAAAACAACCTTTATTACTTGGTAAATTAGCATATTTATGGGCGGGTAGGGGCTAGAAGGGATTGATTTATGATAGAGGATGCGTGCGCTGTGAGCTACCTGAGCTGCTGGATGAGGTCCTCTCCCTCCTTGATGACGTTGACAGTGGCTTGCAGGGTGGTCTGCTGCTGCTGCCCAAAGCGTTTGATCAGGTCCTGCACCGCCTCCACAGACTCAGCATACACATCATCCAGCAGCTCCTTCTGCAGCTCCTCCAACCACGTCCACAGCTGTGTGGGCACACAGTGACAGACAGCCCAGGCGGCCAATCAGAAACAGCGAGGTAAAGAAGGACAAATTAAAAGCAGAGGAGAGAGGGAGAGAAAGAGGAGTGAAGGAGGGAGCTGCATTGAGTCATTGTGGCAGGATTAACCATCTGGTTATATTAGCATGGTGGCTCAAACCAAAGCACCCGTACCAGCAGGTAGGACCCTCCCTGCCCAATCTACCACCCGCCGCGTTTTTTGTTTGTGTCCCAAATGGCACCCTATCCCCTATATAGTGCACTACTTTTGACCAGCTCCCATAGTGCCCTTTTCTAAATAAGTGTCCTATGTAGGGAATAGGATGACATTTGGGACCCAAAATGTGTTTTGTTCCAGTTCATACAGCTCTATTTTTCCATGATAACACACAAAGACAGGCAAACACAACACAGGCTAAGAACAGAGGAGGAAAGTTGGAACCGGGCCTGGCCTAATCCAACCACCTCTATACAACAGATGGGTGTTATCACACCATATGGTAGCATAAAATAAATGATGAATTAATATGAATATCAGGCCATGTACTGTAAGACAATATAAATGTCAGCACACGGAGTAAAGTACAGCACGCTGGCACAGAACCTTTACAGAAAGGTTCATGCTGTTCAATAATGCCTAAGCTAATGACACTGACTTAAACAACACAGATTGCAAGTTAACTTTCTCATATACAGTTGAAGTCGAAAGTTTACATACACCTTAGCCAAATACATTTAAACTCAGTTTTTCACAATTCCTGACATTTAATCCTAGTGAAAAATCCCTGTCTTAGGTCAGTTAGGATCACCACTTTATTTTAAGAATGTGAAATGTCAGAATAATAGTAGAGAGAATGATTTATTTCAGCTTGTATTTCTTTCATCACATTCCTAGTGGGTCAGAAGTTTACATACACTCAATTAGTATTTGGTAGCATTGCCTTTAAATTGTTTAACTTGGGTCAAACGTTTCGGGTAGCCTTCCACAAGCTTCCCACAATAAGTTGGGTGAATTTTGGCCCATTCCTCCTGACAGAGCTGGTGTAACTAAATCAGATTTGTAGGTCTCCTTGCTCACACACGCTTTTTCAGTTCTGCCCACACATTTTCTATAGGATTGAGGTTAGGGCTTTGTGATGGCCACTCCAATACCTTGACTTTGTTGTCCTTAAGCCATTTTGCCACAACTTTGGAAGTATGCTTGGGGTCATTGTCCATTTGGAAGACCCATTTGCGACCAAGCTTTAACTTCCTGACTGATGTCTTGAGATGTTGCTTCAATATATCCACATCATTTTCCTTCCTCATGATGCCATCTATTTTGTGAAGTGCACCAGTCCCTCCTGCAGCAAAGCACCCCCACAGCATGATGCTGCCACCCCCGTGCTTCACGGTTGGGATGGTGTTCTTCGGCTTGCAAGCCTACCCCTTTATCCTCCAAACATAACGATGGTCATTATGGCCAAACAGTTCTATTTTTGTTTCTTCAGACCAGAGGACATTTCTCCAAAAAGTATTATCTTTGTCCCCATGTGCAGTTGCAAACCGTAGTCTGGCTTTTTTATGGCGGTTTTGGAGCAGTGGCTTCTTCCTTGCTGAGTGGCCTTTCAGGTTATGTCGATATAGGACTCATTTTACTGTGGATATTGATACTTTTGTACCTGATTCCTCCAGCATCTTCACAGGGTCCTTTGCTGTTGTTCTGGGATTTATTTGCACTTTTCGCACCAAAGTACGCTCATCTCTAGGACACAGAACGCTTCTCCTTCCTGAGTGGTATGACGGCTGCGTGGTCCCATGGTGTTTATACTTGCGTACTATTGTTTCTACAGATGAACGTGGTACCTTCAGGCATTTGGAAATTGCTCCCAAGGATGAACCAATTTTCTTTCTGAGGTCTTGGCTGATTTCTTTTGATTTTCCCATGATGTCAAGCAGAGGCACTGAGTTTGAAGGTAGGCCTTGAAATACATCCACAGGTACACCTCCAATTGACTCAAATGATGTCAATTAGCCTATCAGAAGCTTCTAAAGCATGACATCATTTTCTGGAATTTTCCAAGCTGTTTAAAGGCACAGTCAACTTAGTGTATGTAAACTTCTGACCCACTGGAATTGTGATACAGTGAATTATAAGTGAAATAATCTGTCTGTAAACAATTGTTGGAAAAATTACTTGTGTCATGCACAAAGTAGATGTCCTAACCGACTTGCCAAAACTATAGTTTGTTAACAAGACATTTGTGGAGTGGTTGAAAAACTAGTTTTAATGACACCAACCTAAGTGTATGTAAATTTCCGACTTCAACTGTATCAAACACTTGAGATCCTTGTTTTGAAAAATACAATAAGCTTAACGTTGTTTTTAGGACACTATAGTGAAGCACCACCTCTAAAGGTAAACCTGTCACCTCTCGCTCAGCCAGAACATTGAACAATGGGAAGAAACACTAATTCACAAGGTCTGCCTTCTTACAAGGGAAACCTTTCAAACACAGCACACAAGTAATCTTCACCACAAATAAAGACATGACAAATTACAGCTTTGAATATGAGGCATTTCAGAAACAGAACAGCTTCCTGAGTTTTGGCAATAGCTAGTGGCTCCAGTCTAGTAGAAGAGAGTAGTGAGTGGAGGGGGAGGGAGGCACTGTGTTTAGGCTGTTGGAGATATGTGTTACGCTCAGGAAAATACCCCTGTGTGTCAGTATCAGAGTCACTTTGGGCAGCCCATCCGCTGTCACAGGACACATACACATAATTAAGTGATAGTGCATGAGAAGCTGGTGTTTGGAGGATATATTGGCACGGGTGTTCGTCTCGGGCCGGCAAACCATGCCAATATATCCTCCAAACACCGGCTTCTCGGGCATTATCACTTTTATACAACGGGTTACCAACATATTCAAATAATGATTTACATATTTTAATTTAAAACGTTATTTTGATTAATTTATTCATTCTAATTCATCCTTCCACAAGATATAGTCCCGACACAAATATAGGGTTGCTACCCATGCCGGCTGGTCGTTCGTTCTATCGGTTCGGTTGCCAGAGACACGACCCAGTCGCTAAGTCTTTTTGTTCTGTATCTATGGACGCGACCCAGTCGTTCGCTCTAAATGTTCCATTGCCATACTGGCTGGCAACGTTCTTATCCCTTGCTTGCTAGCTAGCCAACTACGGCTAACTTACAGTCACGTCAAACAGTGCAGCCAGAATAACAACAAAGTAGCTGCATTTGCATTTGCTGTTTTCTAGTGACATTTATTTGGATACATCCATAACAATGAGCTAATGATGCGCGATTTCACCTGGCATAGAAAATGTGCTCTCTCATCAGGACACTGTTGTTCAGAGGAGCTAGCCAACAACACAGCTAACACAATCACTTCAAACTGAAGCTGGAAAGACTGCAATCTAGCTGCACTTTGTTTGACCTGTTTTCTATTTATATTTCTTTGTATATATCCATAAAAATGATGCTGATTCATGATTTCGACTGGCTGAGAAAAGCTGCCTGCCTGCCTGTCTTATCCTGACTCCCGACACATTCATTACTACGTGACAGCTGGAGATCGAATTTGAATATTGAAACAACGTTGCAAATGTTGGAGACAGACAGCAAGGTTTATACAAATCTCCACTGTTGAAAACTAAACGTTAATCCAAAAGCAATTTGGAACAGAGTAAATAGGCATTTAAACGTCATAGATTTAGTTGTGGAATAGACACTGGCTGGAATGCGGTTTTAACCAATCAGCATTCAGGATTAGACCCACCCGTTGTATAAATACAATATAACGCATGCACACACACTCACACTCCTACTCTTCAGTGTGTGGGCTGTGTGTTGTGTGGCAGTACTGATGTAATACATTCTTCATGCCACTAAACTCCTGTATCAAACCTCTTATTACCCTGGCTGGCTGTCATCTCTATCACAACACTAACTGGGCTGGGGCGAGGGGGAGGTTGAACACCTTTAAAGGCAGAACTTAAACTTTCCTCAGGGTGAGCAGTGGAGAACCCAGATGTCATTACCACCTCCAGAGGGGTATCAATATTACAACAGCTAGCTGGCAGATCTCAATACATATAACTTTCTTTAATAGTTAAATGGGTTAAAAGTCGTTTCACACTCAGATTCATGCAATTTAGTAGACTCTGAGCCATAGCCCTGACTAGAGACACACTGTAGATCGAATACAACAATAACTTTCATTAGTACAGTTTTGTAAGGGGACCTGCAGTAATTATAATGACCCAGGCTCGTACCTCTTTGACGTGAGTGTGGAAGGCCACAGACATGTCCAGGAGGACCTTGCGTTGCTCCACGCGACGTACAAAGTCCTGGATGCGGTCCTCTAGCTGGTGGGCTGCCTGGTAAATCTCCTCTGGATCACACTCTCCTGTCTGGGCCAACTGCTCTGCTGCCTCCAGCAGCTTGTCAGCGTTAGTATAGGTGTTCTGGACAGGGGGACATTAGAAGAGACATTATGCGGACTGCCACATTACAGGTAATTATATGAACATATGGGCTATGTCACAACTTCCTTCGAAGCGGCCTCCTCTCCTTGTTCGGGCAGGCTTCGGCGGTCGTCGTCACCGGCCTTCTAGCCACTGCCGCTCCTCATCTCATCATTCCATTTGTTTTGTCTTGTTTATTACACACACCTGGTTCATATCCCCTCATCAGTACCTGTATAAGTGTTCCCTCCGCCCCCTTGTCTTTGTGTGTGATTGTTTATTGTGAGGATAGTGAAGCTCGGTTGAGCTCCGTGTATTTTGTATCGCCGGGTTATTTTTCCTGTGTGCCTTGTTGGTTCCAGTGCGCCTGTTTTGTGCACTGGGCTGTTTTTACGCATTACTGCGTAACTTTGTATTCCGGAATAAATCCTGTTATTCTGTGATTTACCCTCCTGCGCCTGACTCCTTCAAATCACCCATCACAGGCTAATAATATATAAATGAATAAGTTCAAATTTTTTTACATTTACATTTTTAGTCATTTAGCAGACGCTCTTATCCAGAGCGACTTACAGTTAGTGAGAGCATACATTTTTTTTTTTCATACTGGCCCCCCGTGGGAATCAAACCCACAACCCTGGCGTTGCAAGTGCCATGCTCTACCAACTGAGCTACACGGGACTACAAAAAAATACTATTTTTTTCTCTCTCTCTCTGTGTGTGTGTGTGTGTGTGTGTGTGTGTGTGTGTGTGTGTGTGTGTGTGTGTGTGTGTGTGTGTGTGTGTGTGTGTGTGTGTGTGTGTGTGTGTGTGTGTGTGTATCCCAGCTCACCTGGGCCACCTCCTCAAAGTCCTCGTGTCTCTTCTGCAGGGCCCGAGCTCTGTGTAGGGACTTCCCCACTCCTGTATGCTTACTGAGGAAGGCTTCACCATGGTTTTCTATCCAGTCCAGCACCTGCACACACACACACACACACACACACACACAGGGGCGAGAGAGGGAGAGACTGAAATACACTGGTACAGAGAGGGTTTGCCAGAGCCCTGTCTAATAAAGGCACTAGAGTGATGTAGCACATGCTGGATCACATCATCTGTGTACAGTGATATACCTTAGGAGAGTCGCTACTTGGAATCAGATACGTTGAGCGTTTGATTGAGCCTGCCTAGCTACAATGGAACCAATTAAATAGGCTAGTCCCAAACCTAGCACCCCATGCAGGCTCAATTAAATGCGTGAAGCATTTGCAAGAAAACAGATACTATTTGAACCCAGGTGTGGTGACAACTAGCCTATGAACAGGGATGTTACTTGTATGTATAGGCTGATCTGATGTGCTGTGCCACAAGGGGGAGCTTCGGGACCTTTAGATTGACGGACTGTGTCTGGGAAAGCTCTATTGAGGCCCTGTTCTGTCCAAGGCTACTGCCATAACATAATGCCTTCCCAGTAAGACCCACCCTCTACCCTCTGCTCTGCATCACTGTGCCAAGTTTGGGGCTGCGTCTCAAATGGCCCCCTATTCCTAGTCCATAAGGCTCTGGTCAAAAGTAGTGCACTATATAGGGAATAGGGTGTCATTTGGGACGCAGGCTGGCACTTTTAATAAGGAAACATGGATGAAGAAATTCATAATCCACTACAGACCAACGTGTCAGCATTTCTATAGACTGTGATAATACATCTTAGTTAATAATTGCCTTATTATTTATTGAACAGATGGGTGGCCAGTTGCCTCATCTCAGTATTATTGCTGAATAGAAGAATAAACGTGATTTTGATTGTGGGTTTTCAAGGTCTCTCCTCTTAGAGCGCATCATTCTATGGGACATATGGAACACGCAACACATTATGTGGCAGTAAATTGGATTACCATGGCAACTAGTACATATCAGGAGAGAGAAAGAAACAGAGAGAGAGAGCGGGAGAGAGAGAGAGCGGGAGAGAGAGAGAGCAGGAGAGAGCGAGAGAGAGAGAGAGAGAGAGAGAGAAAGAGAGAATAGCGAGCATGTCCACAGGGCACAGAGAAGTAGAAACCAGCTCAGTCCTAATCACAAGGGCCTGTCAGCCACTCACGCAGATACGTTTTCACAAAGAGACCCCAGGAGTCACTGAAAACACTTTGAAGAAAGTGGAGAGGGCTAAATGTACTCCGCAAAATTACAACACGGTTCTCTTTGGTTTTGAACATGCATGAAAATCAGGTTTTAGATGGATAAAGCACTGTACAATAAGTATAGCAGTCTCTGACAATGATGGTACAGTGTGTGTGTATTATGTGTTGTGTGTTTGTTTGTGTGTGTGTGTGCCTGCGTCTGCCTAAGCGTGTGTGTGCCTGTGTGTATGTACCTGCTGGACGTCCTGTTGGAAGACACAGAGCTGCAGGCGCTGGTGCAGCCGGACCTTGCGGTGTTGCCAGATGTTCTCCAGTTGTCTTTGGTGGTGTAGCACCTCGTGGATGATGTCCAGCACGTGGTGCACCGCCTTGGAGTAGTTGGCCGAGGCCATCAGCGAATCAGCACTGCCCGGGGTCAGGGGCCGCTGCAGCTTGTCCAATAGGGACTTCCCGTCTTGGCTCACCTGGAGAGGAAAGGAGAAGATAGGAGAAGAGAAATCCCAGGTGAGGTGGGGAAAAGGTTGACAATGAACTTTGAAAACACATCTGAATCGGAATGATGCAGGATTACTTTAGTGCATGTTGCAGATGCTATTTATTTTCCTTTAAAACAAGACAGCACAAAAAGTGCTAATCACCCACTAATCACTTCAGTGCATGAGCATTGGGCACTAGAATGTGTAGTGACTGCAGCCCCCATAGTACCTCAGAGTAGGCAGTGGTGATGTGTTCATAGAGTCCTGTGTGATGGTGGATGGTGTCCTCCAAGTCCTGTAGCTCAGAGGGCAGGTCTCCCTCTCCACACGCCTTACACCACGGCTCCACATTACTCATGTACTGGAGGACACACACATGATCAGACATTATAATGGTCATCACAAGGGTGTGTGTACATGGTGGTGTGTGTTACAGAAAGAAGGGAGATCAAAACCAATAGCAGGTTAAAGGTATATTATGCTAATTCTAAACGGCACATTAGTTCCACTACTTGAACACTTTTCTATTTTAGAAGGATGGAATAGCGTCATGACTACCTAAATGTACCACAGCATTTGTATGTGCAATCATCCAACCACAGTAACTAGTGCACACAAAAACACTCTTGATCTAAAATACAAAAACGTGTACAGGGCAAAAACAGGCAATGAAAAATACTTATACTTGTCCTCATGTCTGTCTATGTCTTTCTAACCCTCCCTCTCTGTCTGCCTGTCTGTCTGTCTGTTTAGTATATCAGTCAATTAGACATTCATGGCAGGGGACGAAAGCAACATATTGCCTTTCAGGCAGCCCTAGCTAGCATTATTATTAGCGCTGCATCGTCCCAGCAGCGTACTACAATACCATTAAGAGATAGGAACTATTCTCATCTGTTCCTGTGGGAGCTGGCCAGGGAGAGGAGGAGAGGAAAGTAGGACAGAAAGTAGAGGCACTTCAGGAGAATAACGACACAAAACAAGTGATTATTCTAGAAATGGAGGACGAGGAGGGCGGGGAGATAAAAGGCAGAGGCATCATCTCATTTCATTTTTTCAGTCTTCTCTCTCTCTCTCTCTCTCTCTCTCTTTGTGTTTCTTCTCAACCATCCCCCGCTCGTTCCCAGACTGACAGAGAGGTCTCCGTTTACCACAGCTTCACTATAACCATGGTAAACAAACACACACAGCACTGAAACGTAGCTTCACATGCCAACCGCAAACAACCTAACAGCAGATACGACACCTCCACTTGAATCAGTTTGTTGGAAAACATATGACAACAACTAAGTCCATATATAAAATGGGCTTACAATCCAGCCTCTATCAAAGCAGGGTAAGATTCAGTCCATGGAGTAGCTTCAAATCCTTGGGGATAGTAGGGTACACAAACCTGTAGTCTATAATAATACCGCCCACCCTGCTACTCTGGACATCTAGTTTCAACCTGACCTCATGCACTACAATAGAGGTGAAGAGAGAAGAAGGCAGAGAGGTTACGGAGAGAGGGAGGAGGAGAAAGGAAGACAGAAGGGAAGAAAAAGCTTAAGTGATGAAAGACAGAGAGAGGAAGGGGAGAAAACCGAGGCAGAGAGAGGAAAAGAGAAGAAAATCACAAGAGTGGCCCACTGTGTGCGCGAGTGTCTTTGTGTGTGTGTATGTGTGTGCATCCTCCTCACCTGGTCTACCTTCAGGTGGAAGGCAGCAGACATCTCCAGCAGGGTAGAGCGTTCGTCCAGGGCAGCAGCGAAGGCCTTCCACTCCTGCTCTAACTGACCTGAGATCTGCTGGATCTGCTGCGACGCGTAGTGGCCAGACTCCAACAGCCGGTTCCCCACAGACATGATGCGGTTGATATTTACATAGACATTCTGGAAGGAGAGTGGAGGAGACATATTAGATATCATGTAAGAGGGGAGAAGACATGACAAGGTTAATAGTTACATAGATATTCTGTAAGGAGAGGGAGGAGACATGATAGACATTCTGTAAGGAGAGGGGAGAAGGCTTTAAGTAAAGTGTAACCAATATTTACATAGACAGAGGGAGAGAGGGAGGGAGACAGACAGACAGAGAGGGAGGGAGACAGAGAGGGAGGGAGACAGAGAGGGAGGGAGACAGACAGGGTGACAGACTGAGACAGAGAGAGAGGGAGACAGAGAGGGAGGGAGACAGACAGACAGGGAGGGAGGGAGACAGAGACGGGCAGGAAGGGAAGGAGGGAGACAGAGAGGGACAAGCAGACAGACAGACAGAGACAGAGAGAGAGGGAAACAGAAAGACAGACCGGCAGACAGAGAGGGAGACAGACAGACAGAGAGGGAGGGTTAGAAAGACATAGATCAGCACAGGGTGGGCCATGGCTACAGCCCCGGCCACAGGAGGGCCTACGTCAATAGTAAGGGCCTGGGAGGTTAACACAGGAGACACACACACACAACCCAGTCCAAATCATACACAAACACCCAGAGAGACTATTACTCACTGAGAAGAGAAAATAACCACTTCAGTCCAAACAAAAACACCAGCTATCCTTGGCCTCTACTCTCTTATGTTACAGTGAACAGAGGGGAGGTACACTGTCAACTGGAAACAGCAAATAAGACGGCTACTAGCACTGTGCTAAGTGCCTGTATTGTGAAACAAAAACCAAGCTGCATCCTGTTGAGAAAATACTTAGAATGGTCAAGCCAAAAATGTGTCCAGAATTGAGAATATCAGTGAAGTAAAAAACAACTTGAGATTCATGGTAAATTACATGTTACAACATTTCAAAATGGTCACCCAACTGC
Organism: Coregonus clupeaformis; assembly: GCF_020615455.1. Lineage (NCBI taxonomy): Eukaryota > Metazoa > Chordata > Actinopteri > Salmoniformes > Salmonidae > Coregonus > Coregonus clupeaformis. The sequence goes on from NC_059219.1 coordinate 1,753,418, forward strand.
TGAACCAACAAACGCAGCCAATCAAAAGCTTAAGGAAGTGACGGTGAGTGTGCAGCTGGCAGCTGATGTTAGTTATCCTGTGAAGCGTAGCGAGACGAGCAGAGTGGAGGGGCTACACACATGGGAGCGGAGGAAGTCCCTCTAGTCTGACCACATGTCCACATGCTTCCACTCAGCCAGCCCCAGCCAGCCCCGATGGACGCCCACAGCACTGTGTGTGGCTGGGTGGGGAGAGAGAAGGGGAGGGGAGGTGAGGATAAGGGAGGGCATAGCAGGAGATCCGACCCAGACAGAAAGGAGGTTCAGTCACGGGTCATGAGTTTCTCCCTCTCCTTTATCACCCATATCACAGTGGTAATCACAGGGCTTAAGGCTACACTGCTCACTGCCTGCCTGCTGCTCAAAACGGAACACTTTGGATGGGTTTGAATGTAATAGTACAACTTCCAATTCAAGGAAAAGTGAATAGGGGGATCTAGTCTATGGTACAGTCACACACAGGCTGTGTTGTACAAAAACAGTGGTCATTACTTTTAGTAGGCTTCCTCTTTCATGTGGTCAGAGCTACAATGTTATCCCAATAGTTTAATGAGGTGTTTATGGGAGACGAGCTCTCACTGCCTGCTGTAGAGACACACACACCCACACACACACACACACAGTTGATGAGCTCTCGCTGCCTGCTGTAGAGATCTACGGCATGCTGGGTAATTACACAACCCACAAGCCTTTGTCGGTTAGGGATCGATACCCTCCCTGACGCTGTCAGCGTCATTCTACTACTCACACACTAAAAACATAACAAAACAAAACCATGTCCCTTTCATTTTGGTACTCAAAGCTGTTGTGGCAAGATAGACATAGATCAGCAAACTAAAATTAATTATTCAATTTTACATGCAGGACTGTTAACATTCAATTACCCCTGGCTGAAACAATTACAGGTCTTTGTAGCCTGGTTTTAATCTAAATGAGAGGCTTTAATGAATTACACAAAACAGCAGTGTGCTCTGAAACAGAGGTTGGTGAATCCTCATTATACTAATCCATAGCAGGGGAGCATCAATGGACCAATGTTCAACATCTCTGTCTGCAAACACTGTTTAAACTGATGAGAGCTGAAAACACTGCACGCGGACAAACAGACAGACATACGGACGGACACACACAGGGCTGGGCTAGATAAAGACATCTGCCCTCCTGAAAAACGACAAACGCCTCTGACTCCGGTTGACATCTGTGGAGCATTAAAATGTGAGGCTAAATAACAGTCTCTCTCCACTACATGGCTTCATTCCTGGATATAAAAGGACAGACAGCATGGTATCTTAGCCGGAGGACAGGTCTAATCTAAAACTCCTGGAGGATGTGGGTTTAAGGGAAAGAAAACACTGGGTCAGGCCTCTGCATAGTATCCATTGACTGATCACATGACATACAACACCAAGGCTTATCCACACAACAGTATACCACAAAACATTCCTATGTCTCTCAAGCATCACACATACTGAGCACTTAGAGCAGGGAGGGTCCACTCCACAGAGGAAAATACTGGCACTTCTACTACTGTCACAAAGCCCATTTTTGCATGGCAAAGATATGAAGTGTGGCTGCTTTCCATCTCCACATCCCAGACTTGGGGAATTCAAAACAAATGCAATCAAGAGTTATTTGTCTACGCCAAAGGGACTGGTCCGACATCGGGTGTATAGTGAACATGATAGTGATAGTGTTTCCATTGTGTTTTCGGTGTAAACAAACAGGCAACGTTACAGATAGGAGATAGGATCAGGATGGAACAGGAAGAACTAATCAATGAGACTGACACTGTAATGGAGGACTTGGCATACACCCATAATCCAAGGGTGCATCCCAAATGGCACCCTATTCCCTATATAGTGCACTACTTTTGACCAGGGCCCATATGGCTCTAGTCAAAAGTAGTGCACTATGTAGGGAATAGGGTGCCATTTGGGACATAGCCCTAGGCTCAGAGACTCTGAGAGGGTGAGGGTGGAGGGGGGAGAATGTCTTAAACAGGAAGCACCTGGGGTTACTGGCTGGATTCTCCAAAATGAGGAACACGACAGAAAGGCTATTTTTATTTCATATTTACCTTGTTTAATATTCACACAGAGAAGAGACACTAGGAGACTAGGCGAAAATGACATCATATGTCCATTCTAGCATAACCATTTCCATTATGTGTTTCAAACAGGCTTCCGTTGTGTCGCTATCGGATGGCCAACTGCTTTTCTATTGAACTGGTATTGAATTTCTGTCAATAGTCAAGGGCATGTTCTTCCCAAAGTGGAACCATAGAGTGTAATGTTACAACACCCCCATAGGTGGCAGACTACCATCACATCTCCATACTTTTCATTAGCATATTACAAATTACAAAATCATAGATAATCATCATTTTTATTTTTCTCTAGCATCATCCCCAGCCTAAACTGCATCGCTGAACTCTAGTCTAGCTGGGGAATCGGGGCTATTGGGATATTTACTCAAGGTGGCAAAAAGCAGATTTATCACAACAGTGAACACATTAACACATTGTGATTACAACTGCTGCTGTCCATTATGCTTTCATTGTGATAATCTGCCCTTTCAAACGCACGCACACAAATACCACCTTACCATTTTACCCTTACAGTTTCATCATCAGCAAATAGCTCTACCTCCCAAATATGATCCTGACAGTCACACAGTCTTTCTAGTCAACAGGAAGCTTGGCATCCTGGGGAAGAGGGGGCGTCAGTCCCTCTTTTCCAGAGTCCCCCTGCCTATTGTTGACACTGCACACTGATGGCTAAGTCATGCACAATAATGCCTGTGTGCCTGTGACCAGGGCTGGGTCTAGGTCTGGATGATCCCCCTGCCTCACTGGGGCCTGTTTGTCTGTCAGCTTCTCAAAACAAGCTAGGCTGGCTCAGCACAAAATAACTTGATAAACCTCTACAAGCAAGATCATACTAAATGATAAGAGGATAACATTTAATTGTATAGAGCAGTGGTTCCCAAACTGTGTGGCGAGGGGTCAGCAGAAAAATCTAATAATAATAATAAAATAAAATACATGAATTTTAAGGAACTCAGTCCGGATTTAAACTTACTCTTGAAAGTTGTAATAGTAGAATGCAAAAGGTGACATTTCGAAATTGGGTTGTGCATCATCAGTTCATCTTGTCATGTTAGTCATTGCATACCTTAGAGAGCTATTTATGACGTGTCAGAAATGTCCAGATCAATTAGCCCATGTTAGCTAACGTTTTTTTATTTAGTTTTTTTAGCCCATAGATATTGTTGTACTTTATTTGTTACTCAAATATCACATGAATACACATTAGACATGGCAAAATGTATAGAATTGCAAGAAAATGGGCTTTAAAACCGCAACATTTTCTTTGCACCCCATGACAAAATGTATAGAATTGCAGCAAATAAGCTTTAAACTTGCAAAATTCTTTCCATCAACAAGAGGGGTGTGAACAGTTTGTGCTCATAGAAATAGACGTGGGGGGGGGGGGTGTTCCCCAATGCTGGACGGGGGGCCTGAGTGAAAACATTTGGGAATCCCTGGTATAGAGGAATATGTCCAAGGAAACAATGTCATACAGAAAGAGCACTGCCACTTAGTGTAAGTGTACTTTACAGTATTAGACCATCATACAATCTAGAACAGGGTTCCCCAACTGGCGGCCAGCGGGCCAAATTGTTGTATTTGGCCCTACAAGTTTCATTGTTATTTTTTGGGGGGTTGAATTTTCATTGTTAGACATGTAAAAAAATTAAAAACGGTAAAAACACCAGGAAATCAGCTCCAAGTTATTTTTATTTGGGAAATCTGTTCCTAAGTATACCCACACATAATAGAGAGACGTGATCATATACAAATTTTTTTGTCAAATATTATATCTGTTTTGGCTTCTTGCGGTCAATTTGTAGTCTAAAAATTATTTGTAATTATGTTCCGGCCCTCCAACCATCCGCTCAAGAAAAAAATCGGCCCGCGGCTGAATCTAGTTGATGATCCCTGATCTAGAGAATCCCCAAAATACAGTACAACAAAAAGAAAGGGCTTCAATTCATGCCCTCATTTTTCCCTGGTTGGTCCCATGAGCAGCAGAGAGTAGATGGGGGCCGGAGCTAGGGCCCTGTACTGACTACTGACAACCAGGGCAAGGCACAGGGGAGGGCTGGAGAGGGCAAGGAGGAATGGAGGGAGGGAGAGAGGGCAGGGAGACCAAGTGATTTATCATCTTCCCCTAAAGAACACAGCTAGGGCCTTTAAACCCTGCAGGCAGCCAGGGAGGGCCAGGGCGGTCAGCACACACATACACGCACACAGACAAACACACAGACACAGACAGACAGACACAGGCAGGCGACGGACGGCTTGAGTCAATCAGTAATGTAGAAGAGTGTATTCTTACCATACAGTTCATGGCAAAGTGGTTGTGCTGGGTCTGCAGCTCCCCGGCATGCTGGTGGTTCCCTCCTATCTCTGTGTAGCTGGTCAGGAACAGGCCCTTGTTGTGCATGATCCAGTCAAACATCTGTGGATGGCGCAACACACACACACACCCATGGGCACACAAACACGCACGCAGGCAGGCACAAGCACACAGAAGAAGATCTCTATTAGCAGGTACTATATCTTACAGCTCTGGGGAAGAGAGAGAGAGAGAGACAGAGAGCGACAGAGAGGGGGGCTGGGCTAAAGGCTGATGACATGGATGTTTGGACTCTCTGGGAGGCAGATGGAATGACTCCACTCCACTGTATTGAACTGTGTGTCACCCTGACCCTAGTGTCATGTTGTCATACTGCCTACACTCGTGATGTTGTCAATGAGAACGCCAGACAGCTGGTCGAGATTCGTGTCACCCTGGAGTGACCTCTAGCTGATAAGAAACCTCAGCGTGACAGCTACCATTTCAACTTGACCTCTGAGACATGCTTTAATAACCGGGGACAATAATGACATGCTTGGGGAGGAAGAGGAGGAAGAGGAAGAAGAGGATGAGGTGGTGGTATAGGAAGAGGAGGAGGAAGAGGAGATGGTGGTGGGGAGATGTAATTAAAGCTTTGCTCTGACTAACTGACAAACATGTCTGTTTCCACAGCAGGCAGGCATCACATCACCATCTGGCTGATAGCTGCATGACATCCATATAACTGTAGCTGGATCTATGCACACTGACAGGCTATGGGCCATTACAGTATACTGCAAACAAGCACCATTACTCCTGCAGCTACTTATCCCATTCTGTTCGCCAGATTTTTTATTTGCTATGAAGTAATATTCTTAGTGCAAATACAGACTGCTTTCTTTCTAGTTACGAATGCTAGGATGAAAGATATGGACTAAAATGTGAGTCATTTGATTAGAAACAAGCCTTGTTCTATTAACACAACAGTGAAAGTAGTGTATAGTTAGTTCATAACCCACCTTCTCTGCATCCTGCTCAAACAGCCGCAGCTGGAAGCACTGGTCCAGTTTCAGCTTGCGCATGTGCCATAGCTGCTGCAGGTGCTGGCGTGTGCCATGCAGCTTGTCCAGCAGGGCACTCACTTTGGGCACCAGGTTGTGGGCATCTGGGTGGCCTGTGAGCCCATCGTTAGCATCCGTTCCCCCGCCGCCGCGGTTAGTGTAGCCTCCAGGGGTGACACTACCCTGCTGTAGTCTTTGGAGCAGCCTGCGTCCCTGTGTGTCCAACTCCTCCACCGAGGCCTTGGTGGCCCTCTTCTTGAGCGAGGCGTGTTCCTCCATGAGGCGCCGTGCCCCCTCCAGGTCGCGCGGAAGGTCACGCTGCGCCAGGGTCTCCTGCAGCTCCTCCAGCCGCGCCAAAGCCCGGGCGGCATCGCCGGCGAAGTCCTCGAAGGCCACGCGCACCTCAATCCACTCGTCGTGGTCGTACTCCAGGCTGCCCTCGAAGTCTGACGTCAGCTGGGAGGGGTCCACCACCTTGGTCAGGCCCTCGAGAGACACCATGACCGTCTGGAGGAAGAGGGTTCAGACACTAATATAAACCGCAGTCTATGAGGAAGGTATGGAAGGAGATCCGAGAAGTAGAATGTCATCTTATGACACTTAGACGTCATTCTTATTCTATGGGAGAGGCACAATCAAATTACACCCTAATGCATGAGACGCCCGAGATGCAGATATCATTATTATAATGACTATCATGTTACTAAACCAATAGAATAGATTCTGTTATCACTGTGAGTCAAAATTCTATAACCAACATAATTAAACATGGATTATGAGGAGTGGTCAACAACAGATCTATTACGTCCAATGTTTACTTGAAAAGGTAGGCAAAAACATTCCAGTAATTTTAGCTGCAGCCATGTTACCAGTCATAACACATGGATAAAATCCCTATGCGATAACATCAACACATGCAGTATCCACAGCTCTTTAAAGCCCATTCATGTGTATGTTGGGTATTCTTTAGCAGTGAATGGGCTCTGACTAACGCCAATCTGGATGTCCCTAATCAAACTGCCCTCTTTACTGAGACTCTGCTCTCTCTGCGGCCCATATATCCTTGTTCCACACTAAATAGGTCAGAACTAAATTTAACAGCTCCAGCTTCCTACCCACACGGGACTCTCTCTGTCACAGCTTTAATATCACTTTCCAATTCCACACACCACTTCCAAGGGCTCATAACCACATCATGGAACACTTATACACAACTTTCATTACATTTGAAGGCAAACAATTCATTTGAAGAAAAACTAATAAAAACATTCAAATTGCAAACTAATTTCCTCATGCCTTACATCTCCAGAGACTACAAACATATTCTCAGTATAGCCTAAAGATGATTAAGACATTCAATCTCCTCAGACACTTTTGGGAAAAGATCCACATCTGATGATCGATTCAAAGCGGTCCTCTGTAGCTCAGCTGATAGAGCACGGCGCTTGTAACGCCAAGGTAGTGGGTTCGATCCCCGGGACCACCCATACACAAAATTTTATGCACGCATGACTGTAAGTCGCGTTGGATAAAAGCATCTGCTAAATGGCATATTATTATTAAAGCGGTTGAGTCATAATGCTATAGTACAATTCTCAGAACCCATAAGCCAATCTCGCGCTAGGTAGCTAGTTCGCTCGCTCAACTTATTTATTCTGTCTGAATGTCATCACAAGAGACTATGCAGGGTGAACCTACCTCAAATTCAAACTTGGAGCTCCCGAAATTGGTCCTCTGTTTCTGCCAGAAGTTGTCTGGTTTGATGATGAGGGCGACTTGGATGCAGGAAGGGAAGGACTCCTGCAGGATCTTCAGCAGAGGCTTGATGCTGTCCCACTTAGAGCCTCGCATGTCAACGATGACTGTGAAGCCATGTCTGCTCACCTCCTCACTGAGACAAACCAAGACAACAACCACAAGCAGCCATGAAAATCACAAATAACCACTCAAATATTTGGTGTACTTCCATGACAAATGTTAGAATAAGAAAAGAAAAAAAACGATTGTTAATATTCAAATGAAAATGAAATGGGTGGTGAAAATCTCTCACCAGGTGCCTCAGAAAAACGAAAACAAAAAATTCAACTGTTGAGATATTCAATGACTCTGCTTACCAAAAGTGTCCCGCTGCAAAAGTACCATAAAAGGATATCCCCAGTGTTTAAGGCTTAACGTGAGTGTCTCACAGCACAGAAGGAGGCCCTGTGCTCTGAACTAAATCACTATGACTTCACTCTCTGAAAAGACCAGCCCAACCGTCTCCCAGAGAGAAAAAATAAAATAACAGTGGAAGAGAACGAGTGAACCGGAGAGAGAGAGCGAAATAGAAAGTAAGTGAGAGATAAAGTGAGAGCGAGAGTTTGTTTGTGTGTATAAAAGAGAGAGGGTGTAAAACTGCCCTCCCCCTGAGTGGTAACGTTCCACTAGCAACGCCATTAGCCAAATGCCCACGCCACCCACGTCCTAGTCCAGACCGACGCCCCTTCCCTCCGGACGCCGCCCGCACCAGATCCCCTAGACTGTTTTCCTAACCACTAGTCAGCCTCTAGGCTAGTATCCAATAACACTGAGACAGACAGAGGAGAGGAGAAGCTTGACTGCGGCTAAACAGCACAGAGAGAGAGAGAGCGAGAGAGAGAGAGAGAGAGAGAGAGAGAGAGAGAGAGAGAGAGAGAGAGAGAAAGCGAGAGAGAGCTAGAGAGAGAGAGAGAGAGAGAGAGCGAGAGGAGAGAGAGAGAGAGAGAGAGAGAGAGAGAGAGAGAGAAGGAAGCGAGAGAGAGAGAGAGAGAGCGAGAGAGAGAAAGCGAGAGAGAGAGAGAGAGAGAGAGAGAGAGAGAGAGAGAGAGAGGGAGAGCGCGAGAGAGAGAGAGAGAGCGAGAGAGAGAGAGAGAGAGAGAGAGAGAGAGAGAGAGAGAGAGAGAGAGAGAGAGAGAGAGAGAGAGAGAGAGAGAGAGAGAGAGCGAGAGAGAGAGAGAGAGAGAGAGAGAGATCTGGCCTGAGAATATCTATCTGCAGTTAGTTATTAGTAAGTCACCCACTCTGCTGTGCTCTCCTCTCCTCTGCTCTGCCTGGCAGGCTGGCGTCATCAGCCCCTACAGAGAGAGGCCCAGGGGGAGTCTAACCTACATACAGCCCTGCACTGCACTACACTACAAACACGCACGCGCACACACACACACAGACACACGCACACGCATACAGACACACACGGACACACACACACTGTATACTGAGTAAACTATATCAACCGTCAGTGGTAACGGTACTGCACCAGGCTGAGGGCTGGAGTATAATATTCTCTCTAATGCTGCATAGGGAGGTGACTGCTCAAAATGAGTCCATTTCAAATAAAGCAGAGAGGGAAATCACGGTTGGGGAGGAGTCGAATTTGAAAACACACAGCGATACACAGGTGGTAGTCTGGGGAGGGTTGCCTCGTTTACGCTGGACTCCAATAGAATGTGACACGGAGGAGAGTCAACAAGCTGGTTTTCATTATCCAAGTTTCAGAGTTAATACTGTGTGTGTGTGTGTGTGTGTGTGTGTGTGTGTGTGTAGTGCAGGGAAAGGAGGCTCCAAGGCCAGGCTGGGTTCAACAGTGTGTTCAGTTATCATTTACATATAAGAGACAGTACCTGGGGATACCAGCGAGGTAGGCTATGAGTCTGCGGAGGTCCTCTGTTCGTATTCTGTCATGGTTACTCCTGGCTGGGAAGGTAAGGACGGGACCCCCACGTCTATCTCGGCCACCTGGGGAACACAGGAATCAGGACCATCAGAAACACACAACAATGGACAACCACTAAAAAGGGTTTGACAAATCCTGCTTTTAGTTAGAGGCAAGACTAAGTCATGAGTCTTGACATGACTAAGTCATGTCAACAGTAAGTCACAGCAGGTCAGGGTCATGACACGGTTCACACAGAGAGCTCCACTCACAGCTTAGCTGTAGCTACATCTCCCTGTAGAGGAAACCTTGCCTTCCTGATGTTTCCCTGTGTTGTGTTGTAGGCTAGGCTGTTGTTCCCACCATAATGTGCTGCCTATTCCCAGTGCTCTGTAGTAAATGTAGAGCTTCAGTGAGGCAGTTTGTGTGTGTGTGTGTGTGTGTGTGTGTGTGTGTGTGTGTGTGTGTGTGTGTGTGTGTGTGTGTGTGTGTGTGTGTGTGTGTTCATGTGCATGCGTTCTGGAGTTGTCACATGACATTCTTGTATACTACAGACCATGTAGAATGGTAAACACCATGGATCAGGGACCCTGTGTTTCTCACCTGATACGAAGGCAACCTTTTCTTTAAGGATGGGCAGAACGTCTATGGCCTTCATCTCCTCATTTCGATGAAACCCTGAAACGAACAGAGAAATGCAGTCAGTCAGAACAGCAGATCAGACCATCGAGGTTCAGTTTTGGATTGAAGTTGACTTGATAACATGATGACAGTCAATCAGGCATGTTCTCTTCGTTACTAACACACCACCTGCTTTGGGTTAGGTCTGAAAAGGTTCAGAGCCACAGAGTGTACCAGTCTGTTAAAAATCAGTCTCTGAAGTTGACCCAGTTCCAGCAGCAGAACCCTGAAGTGAGATTAAATCAGCCATCTCTTTCTCATTACAACCATATGACAAGTTGAACTCTTGAGAAGGCCTAATAGGAATTCAGAATGGCGACAACTACTAATAATAACAAAAATAGACCATAGACGTTACGAGTACTATCATGAACAAAGTGGTTCAAACCTTATCGTACAACCAAGCAGTCAAAGAGACAAAGCAGTGACTGTAGATAGATAGCATCATAGCTATAGCTCTGTACTCTGGTCTTAACTCATATCCTCGCCTACTCACCAGATGGCTTACAGTCAATATAGAGAGCAACCCACACACACACACACCCACCACCACACACCCACACGTGTACGTACGACCACACACACACACCCACCTTTACATTGTGTCATAGCATCATAGCGCAGCCTGTAAATAAGACAGAGTAGATCCTGTAGTCATACAGTAGATCCTGTAGCCATACAGTAGATCCTGTAGTCATACAGTAGATCCTGTAGTCATACAGTAGATCCTGTAGTCATACAGTAGATCCTGTAGCCATACAGTAGATCCTACAGTAGATCCTGTAGCCATACAGTAGATCCTGTAGTCATACAGTAGATCCTGTAGTCATACAGTAGATTCTGTAGTCATACAGTAGATCCTGTAGCCATACAGTAGATCCTACAGTAGATCCTGTAGCCATACAGTATATCCTACAGTAGATCCTGTAGCCATACAGTAGATCCTGTAGCCATTCAGTGTAGTAGTAGTAAGTTGATGACTAGAGCTGCAGCTTGCAGTGTTAGACCTGGTAGAGCAGCAGCTTACTGTGTTAGACCTGGTAGAGCAGCAGCTTACTGTGTTAGACCTGGTAGAGCAGCAGCTTACTGTGTTAGACCTGGTAGAGCAGCAGCTTACTGTGTTAGACCTGGTAGAGCAGCAGCTTACTGTGTTAGACCTGGTAGAGCAGCAGCTTACTGTGTTAGACCTGGTAGAGCAGCAGCTTGAAGTGTTAGACCTGGTAGAGCAGCAGCTTGCAGTGTTAGACCTGGTAGAGCAGCAGCTTACTGTGTTAGACCTGGTAGAGCAGCAGCTTACTGTGTTAGACCTGGTAGAGCAGCAGCTTGAAGTGTTAGACCTGGTAGAGCAGCAGCTTACTGTGTTAGACCTGGTAGAGCAGCAGCTTGAAGTGTTAGACCTGGTAGAGCTGCAGCTCGCAGTGTTAGACCTGGTAGAGCAGCAGCTTACTGTGTTAGACCTGGTAGAGCAGCAGCTTACTGTGTTAGACCTGGTAGAGCTGCAGCTTGCAGTGTTAGACCTGGTAGAGCAGCAGCTTACTGTGTTAGACCTGGTAGAGCTGCAGCTTACTGTGTTAGACCTGGTAGAGCAGCAGCTTACTGTGTTAGACCCGGTAGAGCAGCAGCTTGCAGTGTTAGACCTGGTAGAGCTGCAGCTTACTGTGTTAGACCCGGTAGAGCAGCAGCTTACTGTGTTAGACCCGGTAGAGCAGCAGCTTACTGTGTTAGACCTGGTAGAGCAGCAGCTTACTGTGTTAGACCTGGTAGAGCTGCAGCTTACTGTGTTAGACCCGGTAGAGCAGCAGCTTACTGTGTTAGACCCGGTAGAGCAGCAGCTTACTGTGTTAGACCTGGTAGAGCAGCAGCTTACTTAACTACTAAACTGGAGAGAGGAGACAGAGACAGAGAGAGAGAGAGCGAGAGAGAGAGAGAGAGAGCGAGACGGAAAGAGAGAGAGAGAGAGAGAGAGAGAGGGAGAGAGAGAGAGAGGGGGGGGTCTATTTCAAATAAAGCAGAGAGGGAAATCACGGTTGGGGAGGAGTCGAATTTGAAAACACACAGCGATACACTGGTGGTAGTCTGGGGAGGGTTGCCTCGTTTACGCTGGACTCCAATAGAATGTGACACGGAGGAGTCAACAAGCTGTTTTTCATTATCCAAGTTTCAGAGTTAATGCTGTGTGTGTGTGTGTGTGTGTGTGTGTGTGTGTGTGTGTGTGTGTGTGTGTGTGTGTGTGTGTGTGTGTGTGTGTGTGTGAGCATATAGTGCAGGGAAAGGAAGCTCCGAGGCCAATGCTCTCATTCTGAATATTTTATGGACATGCTAATAGGCAGTAGCTAGGCTTTATCTCCTGCGAAGCTACAACTTAATATAGTTCCCACTCTGTGCCTACCCATGGGGAGAGATGATGTGTGTCCCAAATGGCACCCTATTCTACATGGGGTCTGGTCAAAAGTAGTACACTAAATAGAGGATAGGGTGCCATTTCGGACACATTCATGGTCATATTACCATATCAAACCACTCATCGTGGTCTCAAACTGCAGTCCCCTGTCCCCAACCCACTTTGTCACGGCTCAGCTTTTTTGTTGTTGCAATTATCCAAACTTGATTATTAATTTGACTGTTACACAAAATACGACTTTCACAAGGCATTGCATGATATGATTAATAGCATCCTATCAAAAAATATGTCTGACTCAATATGTGTGATTGCCGATTAAAAAGTATTATTTCATTCTGAGATAAGAGGTTAAAACAGTTGCCAGAGAGGGACAGAAAGGAGCATGAAATAAAGGTTGTCAATCACTCTGCCTTGAGAATGCATTAATAATGAGGGCAATCCATTCTACTCACTCAGAGTGCTGTCGTGTGCCCTTTGAAAACAAACGGCATAGAAACGGCTTTATACAATATAGGCCTACTGCTGTGCCTCGCTGGAGAGAAAATGGACCTGTTTAAACGTGAATGGTTAATGCCAGGTGAAGCATTATAAGATCTGTTATTGAGGTAACATGTAGTACTGAGTACTGCAGTTTATACTCAGATGCGTTAGTTTATGGGCGTTGCCCTGTGTTTGAGGCGCGTTTGCCTTTGTGGGCTAATGAGTCGATTTAATCTGTTGCTATTGGCCAAATTTGTTATGTTTTAATTAAGTGACGTATTTTCCCCTAACCAGTGCCACCATTTTCCTCATCTGTCTGTTTTATATTTTGTCAATATAACACTGGATCCAGTCCTCTCTGTCACCTGCACTGTATGCCTAGGCTACACTCTTAGAAAAAAAGGTGCTATCTAGAACCAAAAAGGGTTCTGAAGAACCAATAACACCTGATCTACTGACTCTATTGCAACTGTTGCTGCGCCACACCAACTAAACAGACTGCCGGGTCCTCCATCCTAACACAGGCCTACTGTATGTACCAGAAAGTATCCATAGTCATCAGAATTTTCTTAGATAATATCATAAATAGACTACTAGGAAAGTAGGCCTGCAGCTTTCACCATCAATAAAATAAAGTGTTACCGATGATTCTACCAGTCTGTTGCTGCTGCTGAAAATATGATTTAATTCGGAGAGAGGTTAAAAACAGTTGTCACAGACGAACTGCGTAGATTAGACCAAGGTAACAGGATAAAGATGACTCCACCAGTAGCCTATCAGTCCGTCTTAATATCTGATGCACATCAAATCGAGGGGGGAGTTCTGAGTGAGTCGTGCTCTGGGAGAGGAGAGGCCAACCGATACAACATGGCTACTCTGATATTGATTCTATCCCACATCTGACCCAGTCAGCACTGACTGGACATCATAACACATTATGTCATTAAGGGAGATTGCAGAGCAGTGCTGGGCCCTAAATATGATAATATATTGCTTCAGGCAACCAGCTGGGACAGGGACTATTGGAGAGGGACAGGGGAGGTAAAATGCTTCTAAAATAGTTGTGTGGTATTAGTGTGTCTGTGTGTTCCCTCATCCAAAGAGCAGAGACCATAGGTGGGTGAAGTTCAGGGCTTTGTGTCTGTGCATGCACATGAATGCCTGCATGCATCCCTGGATGTCTGTGTGTATCTGTGTGCATGTATGTACGCCCCTCACCCCCATGTCTCATTCCAGTCAAGTTCAGAATACGAGCAGCGTATGAAACTAAGGAAGAGAGGTGTGAGCATGACAACAATACCACCATGTCTGTTCAGCTGCCTCCCTCCCTCAATCCTTATCGTTATCCCTTTCATGATCTGACACACGCATGGCAGCCCAGTGTAAATATTCCTGCAGCAGCATGTGAGAGTGTAGACGTGTGTGGTACAGTAACACAGGGCATGGGCCCCACTGGAAACACAACTCCTCTGTTCTCTCTCTCTCTCTCTCTCTCTCTCTCTCTCTCTCTCTCTCTCTCTCTCTCTCTCTCTCTCTCTCTCTCTCTCTCTCTCTCTCTCTCTCTCTCTCTCTCTCTCTCTCTCTCTCTCTCTCTCTCTCTCTCTCTCTCTCTCTCTCTCTCTCTCTCTCTCTCTCTCTCTCTCTCTCTCTCTCTCTCTCTCTCTCTCTCTCTCTCTCTCTCTCTCTCTCTCTCTCTCTCTCTCTCTCTCTCTCTCTCTCGTGTTTTTATGTAACAGCCTCTTTTTATGTAACAGCCTGATAATGGTCCACATCCAACACTGATCTCCACTGCACTTCTAGAGGCTTGGAGAAGGGTCAACACAACATTACCACACACACACACTGCTAGAAGTACAGATCAGGGTCAGCAGGGAGAGATAGAGTTCCACTATGTTTTCAGTCTCAGACAATGCTCCGCCCAGAAGACAGGCCAGACACACCCTGTTTAGCAGTTGTTGTATGTTTCTCATGCTGGTTCCTATGTTATCCAGGTGGCCAGAAGTAACCGTGAATATGAACAGAGGACCTCCTCAGACTCATAGCCTACCTCGCTGGCACCCCTCACACAGTGCTCTGCACGCAGTGTGGCGCAATAAGTAACACTTGAACCAGAACATGTAGAATCATCAATTTAGCCCAAGCAATTCAAGCATATAAGCTCATATAGGATTTTCACCTGCTAGGCCTACACGTTCAGCCTGCTTTACATGAGTACAAACACCAATATCCCAGCACCTTTACTGTAATATCCCTCCATACAGTAATTGGTGAACAATCATTATAACCCAGGCACCACCACGCAGCCTTCATTTACAAGTCTGCCAAGCATGACATGAAGGTTGTCAATCACTCTGCCTTGAGAATGCATTAATAATGAGGGCAATCCATTCTACTCACTCAGAGTGCTGTCGTGTGCCCTTTGAAAACAAACTGCATAGAAACGGCTTTCCCAAATGGCACCCTATTCCCTACACAGTGCACATTTTGGACCAGAGCTCTATGGGCAAAAAAAATAAGTGCACTGTATAGGGAATAGGGTGCCATTTGGGATGTAGGCCTTGTGTAAAGAAAGCCATGGCTGGGGCTGTCATGGGAGCCATTCTTCACAGCTGTGTCGTGCGCTCAGCTCAGCTTGACTCTGGAGCGCTTCATTTACCTGGTTAAATAAAGGGGAAATAAATAAATAAAATAAAAATAAAGTAAAAATCCAGAGGAAGTGTGGGTGTTTCTCTTCACCCTGCAGCTCCAGTCACAGAGGCCTCAGCCACTCTAATCCCGTTTGGATGGGGAGGGAACCTTTTCCTGTGTGCTGTGTGCTTTGGCCTGGCCAGAAGTAACCGTGAATATGAACAGAGGACCTCCTCAGACTCATAGCCTACCTCGCTGGCACCCCTCACACAGTGCTCTGCACGCAGTGTGGCGCAATAAGTAACACTTGAACATGTAGAATCATCAATTTAGCCCAAGCAATTCAAGCATATAAGCTCATATAGGATTTTCACCTGCTAGGCCTACACGTTCAGCCTGCTTTACATGAGTACAAACACCAATATCCCAGCACCTTTACTGTAATATCCCTCCATACAGTAATTGGTGAACAATCATTATAACCCAGGCACCACCACGCAGCCTTCATTTACAAGTCTGCCAAGCATGACATGAAGGTTGTCAATCACTCTGCCTTGAGAATGCATTAATAATGAGGGCAATCCATTCTACTCACTCAGAGTGCTGTCGTGTGCCCTTTGAAAACAAACGGCATAGAAACGGCTTTATACAATATAGGCCTACTGCTGTGCCTCGCTGGAGAGAAGATAAGGAAACACTACTTGTGTTACAATCAGATCAGAAATATTCTGTTCAAACAATGGCAAGAACAACTTAATCATATGACTTATTCATGGAGCCTGATCTACTGCAGGAGATGACAGCTACTGCATCATATTGACATCAACCATTCATTGGTAGGAAATGAATGGCTCAATAGAACCATGATGGTGATGATAGGCTGGCGGTGCAGCATTTGAATCTGTCGATGTGTTGCCCTATAATAGATGATGTTTCACAATGCACACACAATGTTCACTTGATCTATGGTGTGAAATTTGGCTGATGTAGCTAATAACAGTGTTGTACTCAAGTCACTAAACGTCATGTGAGGCATGTAAATCGTGACTTGAGTCATGGTTTGAAGGATATACATTCCTTCCTTGGTCTCAGCTAGGGTTCATTCCCCCCACCCCCACATTGTAGCAGTGGAAGAATTGCTCAAGCCGAAAAATATGCTACCGGATTTTGGTTCCATTATCATGTAAAAAAAAACATTGCTCCCTCCCTCCCTCCCTCCCTCCCTCCCGTAGATGGAATTACAGTGTAAATGATGAGGGAGCAGAAGTTGTGCCACTGCCGACAGATTTACTGAATGAATAAAACAAAAATCCTTAGGGCCACACAGTCTGATGAAAACAGCATTGTGCAGAATACAGACTCCCCTAATACCTCGGCATCCTGTCTACAAGTTCCTGTATCTGTTTTATTACATGGATACGTATCACTTTGGGAGCTCTTGGAGAAATTGAAAAAGTATAACTCTCACACCAATAGTATGACCGGGTGTATGGACAAATGGAAAAACTGTATATTGAACAGAAAATAAACTCTTTGAGAAAACATGCATAAATAGAAGATGAATTTAAAGAGAGGTTTTGGACCCACAGCACAGTGTATGCTCCTACACTAAGGTTGTCCATGTAGGCGTCCCAAACGGCACCCCTGTGCTGTACCTGGTCTGATCTACTGAAGCAAACATAGAGCCAGGACATCAGCTCTCTCTAGTCTAAAGTCTGGGGCCTCGCAGTAACCTCTCTCTCACCAGGCACCAGGCACGGTGTAAGGAAAGTATGTCAATCCCCTCTTCAGTCAGTTTAACAGCACTTTACTTACAAGGACCACAGACAGACAGCAAGACCAGCTGCTTCACATGGTCTGTGCCCCAAATGGCACCCTATTTCCTTTATAGTGCACTACTTTTGACCAGGGTCCATGCAGTCCACTATATAGGGAATAGGGTGCCATTTGGGCTGGAGACTTTTAGCCTCTCAGAGGGCTGACTTCCGCACCAGTGTGTTAGTACACAAGTCCTCACTCTCCCCAGTCAGTCATGTTCATCATAGTGCTCTGCCCCAAATAGGACGTTTTGTGGACGATCTTTGTGGATGACCTATGCTGCTACAAGGAGCAAAAGTGTTTAAGTAAGTAAGTAGCTTGAAAAAGCCAATCACAGGACAAGTAAGTTAATTTTGGGCTAGAGGAGGAGGGTAAAACCAATCAACAAGGACATTCTGGACAAAAAGATGGAGCAGCTAAGGCAGGTCTACTACTTCCCCAGCCCCGACGTTATACGGTAGCTAAACCCCCAAACAGTGAACAAACAAATGGAATGAAATGGTGCATCCACCACTTCCCCTATTCATCCTAAATGGATTTCCTGCCCTGGTGCAAATGTTTGGGGCTTATTTCTGATTTGGTGAATCAGACCCAGCGTTCCTGGCCACAGCCTCAAGACCAGGATGTAGAGCTTGTCTGTTTCCCTAATGGCACCCTATTCCCTACACAGTGCACATTTTGGACCAGAGCTCTATGGGCAAAAAAAACGAGTGCACTGTATAGGGAATAGGGTGCCATTTGGGATGTAGGCCTTGTGTAAAGAAAGCCATGGCTGGGGCTGTCATGGGAGCCATTCTTCACAGCTGTGTCGTGCGCTCAGCTCAGCTTGACTCTGGAGCGCTTCATTTACCTGGTTAAATAAAGGGGAAATAAATAAATAAAATAAAACATGTAAAAAGTAAAAATCCAGAGGAAGTGTGGGTGTTTCTCTTCACCCTGCAGCTCCAGTCACAGAGGCCTCAGCCACTCTAATCCCGTTTGGATGGGGAGGGAACCTTTGCCTGTGTGCTGTGTGCTTTGGCCTGGCTCTGCTCTGCGCAGCACTGACACCCTTTTTCTGGGGATTTAAGTATAGCATTTCCTCTGAGGTAACGATGTGCCACTTTCTTTTGCCAGTTTTTGAGACCCTAAATAAGCAGAAGGCAGAACAGAAACAGGACACAGCCCTGAGTGACCAGGTCTCTCAACGCTACAGAATGTGTCAATGCTCTGTTTTCTGATCAGGTTCTGTCGTTAGTACATAGCAGACCTTTTTTTCCCCTCCCCAATTTTGATCTTGTCTCATTGCTGCAACTCCCCAACGGGCACGGGAGAGGCGAAAGGTGGAGTCATGCGTCCTCCGAAACAAGACCCGCCTAACCACGCTCCTTAACACCCACCAGCTTAACCCGGAAGCCAGCCGCACCAATGTGTCGGAGGAAACACTGTTCAACTGCCGACCGGGATCAGCCTGCAGGCACCCGGCCCGCCACAAGGGGTCACTAGGGCACGATTAGCCAAGTAAAGCCCCCCCGGCCAAACCCTCCCCTAACCCCGACAACACTGGGCCAATTGTGCGCCGTCCTATGGGACTCCCGGCCACTGCCGGTTAAGGCACAGCCCGGGAATGAACCCGGGTCTGTAGTAACGCCTCTAGCACTGCGATGCAGTGCCTTAGACCGCTGCGCCACCCGGGAGGCCGTCTTCTTTTTAAAAATATACAGTGGGGAGAACAAGTATTTGATACACTGCCGATTTTGCAGGTTTTCTTACTTACAAAGCATGTAGAGGTCTGTAATTTTTATCATAGGTACACTTCAGCTGTGAGAGACGGAATCTAAAACAAAAATCCAGAAAATCACATTGTATGATTTTTAAGTAATTAATTTGCATTTTATTGCATGACATAAGTATTTGATCGCCTACCAACCAGTAAGAATTCCGGCTCTCACAGACCTGTTAGTTTTTCTTTAAGAAGCCCTCCTGTTCTCCACTCATTACCTGTATTAACTGCACCTGTTTGAACTCGTTACCTGTATAAAAGACACCTGTCCACACACTCAATCAAACAGACTCCAACCTCTCCACAATGGCCAAGACCAGAGCGCTGTGTAAGGACATCAGGGTTAAAATTGTAGACCTGCACAAGGCTGGGATGGGCTACAGGACAATAGGCAAGCAGCTTGGTGAGAAGGCAACAACTGTTGGCGCAATTATTAGAAAAATGGAAGAAGTTCAAGATGACGGTCAATCACCCTCGGTCTGGGGCTCCATGCAAGATCTCACCTCGTGGGGCATCAATGATCATGAGGAAGGTGAGGGATCAGCCCAGAACTACTACGGCAGGACCTGGTCAATGACCTGAAGAGAGCTGGGACCACAGTCTCAAAGAAAACCATTAGTAACACACTACGCTGTCATGGATTAAAATCCTGCAGCGCACGCAAGGTCCCCCTGCTCAAGCCAGCGCATGTCCAGGCCCGTCTGAAGTTTGCCAATGACCATCTGGATGATCCAGAGGAGGAATGGGAGAAGGTCATGTGGTCTGATGAGACAAAAATAGAGCTTTTTGGTCTGAACTCCACTCGCCGTGTTTGGAGGAAGAAGAAGGATGAGTACAACCCCAAGAACACCATCCCAACCGTGAAGCATGGAGGTGGAAA
This sequence comes from Coregonus clupeaformis, assembly GCF_020615455.1. Classification (NCBI taxonomy): domain Eukaryota; kingdom Metazoa; phylum Chordata; class Actinopteri; order Salmoniformes; family Salmonidae; genus Coregonus; species Coregonus clupeaformis. The sequence goes on from NC_059219.1 coordinate 1,773,235, forward strand.
AATCATTCTTTGGGGATGCTTTTCTGCAAAGGGGACAGGATGACTGCACCGTATTGAGGGGAGGATGGAAGGGGCCATGTATCGTGAGATCTTGGCCAACAACCTCCTTCCCTCAGTAAGAGCATTGAAGATGGGTCGTGGCTGGGTCTTCCAGCATGACAATGACCCGAAACACACAGCCAGGGCAACTAAGGAGTGGCTCCGTAAGAAGCATCTCAAGGTCCTGTAGTGGCCTAGCCAGTCTCCAGACCTGAACCCAATAGAAAATCTTTGGAGGGAGCTGAAAGTCCGTATTGCCCAGCGACAGCCCCGAAACCTGAAGGATCTGGAGAAGGTCTGTATGGAGGAGTGGGCCAAAATCCCTGCTGCAGTGTGTGCAAACCTGGTCAAGACCTACAGGAAACGTATGATCTCTGTAATTGCAAACAAAGGTTTCTGTACCAAATATTAAGTTCTGCTTTTCTGATGTATCAAATACTTATGTCATGCAATAAAATGCAAATTAATTACTTAAAAATCATACAATGTGATTTTCTGGATTTTGGCTCTCACAGTTGAAGTGTACCTATGATAAAAATTACAGACCTCTACATGCTTTGTAAGTAGGAAAACCTGCAAAATGGGCAGTGTATCAAATACTTGTTCTCCCCACTGTATATATTGTATTTTAGGTGCGCTTCCTTGAGCTTACCAGACACGCGGGGTGGGCACTGGGCAGGGTTTGGATTTATGGTGAAATCTGAGGTATATAAACTGATACATTCTTAAATCCAGGTGTCTATGCTGTGCTTTCTGAATATTGTTGGACCAGTCATAGAGTATTATGTATTGCTGTTGGTATGTTGTTTCCATCTCTCCAGTGTGACAACCTACACTATAATAACAACAGTCTCATGTTCCATTAATACCAGGGGGAGCGATGAGACCACAAACAACTAAAGTGCTGTACGACCTTCACAGTCATTTGGAAGAGACCCAGCCTTTTTCAGTTCAAGTTTCACAATCTCTTTTATTGTGCTGTAGCAGCTTCTTGAAAAAATTTTTACTAAATGAAAAACACTAGGCTAGGCTGCTTCAATACTGGGTGGTACTACGTAGATATTCACAGTGGTATCCTCACCATTTTTTATTAAAACACCACTCTGCCATATAAAACATCATTGTAATCAGTATGTTAATGTGGTTTTCCGTGCATCACCCCAAAAAGCCTATAAACTAGTGACATTACCCTTTTCTCCCTTCCTGCTTTTAAAAGGTAGCGCTGTGGCCATCTGCCGACTGATCCCTCTCTTACACACCAGCAACTTCCAATACTGTCCTCACCTCCTTTATTTACTGCACCCTCTCCCTCTCCCTCTATTGACCGTGGCATTGTTAACTCTACCATTGGCCTCTCCATGGGCAACCCTCTCTGTGTTGTGTGTTCACCCTTTGATCCATCCCTCTAAATCTTTTTTATGAGCCTAGTACACAAATCGCAACCCAAAGACAATGTGTAATGGTGAACACTAAGCTATAGTCTACAGGCTAACACTTGGCCTGTACAGAACGGAGAATGTTACATGTGTCCGTTCTCCGTTCTATACAGGGCAAGGCCAATACTAGACTATACCTTACATCTGTTCTCCCATCTTCTCTAGTCTCCCACCTCCACCTGACAACAAGCCGTCTCAGAGGAGTGTTATGATGAGATAGAGACAGGCCAAGGTGATATGGGACAGACAGGAGGCCAGGCCGCTGTCCCAAATTGCACCCTATTCCCTATATAACACACTACTTTTGAGCAGGGCCCATAGGGAATAGGGTGCCATTTGGGATGCAGCCCAGGGCTCTAATGATAAGCCCCTGGAAGAAGAAGTGACAGGTTAGATGATGGAGATTCACAGTAGACCCTGATCTCATTCCGTAGCTCTCTCTCAGCCATCTTCCTGACGAATGGCCTTCATTTCCTTCTGTCCCCTCAGAGGGAGGAGCCAGGAGCTCCACATACTCTTCTGCATTTACCTCACCACTGGTCACAGCTGCATCCCAAATGGCACCTCCTATTCCTATACCGTACACTATATAGGGCTCTGGTCAAAAGTAGTGCACTATGTAGGGAATAGGGTGCCATTTGGGATGCAATCATAGCCTCCAGGCTGGACAATAAACCACAATGGGATTTTTCTGAGAAAACAAGCAATTCCCCCCGTTTTTACTCACACCGGTCTGTGTCTTCTGGGATCACAAAGAGAGTCAGTGCATGCGCTTGCTTAGACAGTCCACATTGAAGCCTTGATGGTCATTGTTCAATTCATGGTCATTGTTCAATTCACTGTTTTCAGATAGATAGCCTGCGCCCCAAATGGCACCCTATTCCCTATATAGTGAACTACTTTTGACCAGAGCCCTATGGTCCCGGCATGGTAGTAGTTCAATATATAGGGAATAGGGTGCCATTTGGTACACAGACATAGCCTATAGCTAATACATAAGGAAACTACAGCATAGGAGCTCTGGTGGATTAGGTGGCTGGAGCCACAGAGTGTCAAGGACACTCTACACTCCTCCCCTCTTCTCTGAAAGCTGATAGCACCTGCTGCTGCAGAGGGAAACTGAACAGCAAACCACACAACTAGAGACTAATGTACCTTAACAAAACAGTAATGTACAGAAATAGACAATCACAAACCATTCACACAAATTTAATTGTATTTACCAATACAGGAGAATCAACTAGCTTTCCTAATCATGCACCAAGGCAGATACAGAGAGCAACAACAGAGTGAATATTAGTATCTGAGATGACCACTGTAATGTTACCTGACAGTTGGATGAGCGTAGTCCCTGCCTGCGCGTACTGCCAGCTGTGGTTATCCAACACCGCCATCATGACAATACCACGTTAACTCCTGATTTGACCTTTCTCCGTCTAACAAAGGAAGCTAGTGAAATTCTAGGTCATAGAGAAATCATAGGTCGGCAGCCGATCATTCCTGTTGGTCTGGTTAGGCAGGCCACCGTACGACACGAAGACATTGGACAACCTGCCTCTCGGCCTCCCGGGCACCAAGCTTTACTAATAAGGCAATGCCAGGTCTTTTGACCAACTTCAGCTTTTCTCTCTTGTCCCCCGTCGCCCCCCAAATAAGATTTACTGACGACGAGTGTTGCTTTGCATTAAGCAGTTCTCGCCGGCCGCCTGCCTCACTCTCGACTCCATGGAAAAAAGTTAAGCCGGACCAAACAGTTGTCGTACATGGATTTGCGGTGGAATAGGCTCTGTTGATGATTGCTTTTAATCCCCTCTCTAATTCCTGGACCCCTGACCACTACCCAGCAAAATGCAGCCATTTACATCCCACTTACAACTAGGGCTGGAAGGTATACCATATTTTACTATATACCGGTATTGATGCAGGAACCGGTTTGGATTTTTACTTTACCTTCTACAATGGTATATCAATGTTTGTTTTGTTAAATGTGATATAGAATTCCAGTGCATGTAATGTCCTTTTTTATGGTTTACTTAGTTTGCTACATGAGTCATCTCTCGCTCCCGCTCCTCCTGCTGCATGCTGCTTCCCACATGCCCCGTCACTCAAGGAGAGAGCACTTTCTTGCCGTTCATTCTGCAGAATGCATGGTCAGATGCAGAAAGATGTTGGTGACAACGATGCTGCTTTCTACAAGCGTTCTATAATTACACTATTAGTTTGTGTATCATACTGTCTGCTAGTTTGTCTTTTCTTAGCAAGTTCTAGCTAAAATAAATTGTGTTAGCCGCTAATGCTAATCGTTAGTTAGCTGGCTACCTAGCTTTCTAAATGTACTAAGTCAGAGCAAACGTAGGTAGCTAATACAGCCTGGTATTAGTGCTGTTGTAGGCCTAGATAAGCATGTTGTTTGTGCAATGTTATCTTCCAAATCAGAGAGGAATAGGCAAAGAATGAATATGTTAGCTAGCTAGCTAGCTACATGAGGTAAGAAAACATGTAATGTAACATCTAATTAGGGTCCCCAGAAAACACTGACCAACACTTTGTTTCCTACCCTGTCAATAATTCCTCCCTGGCTTATTCATACGTTGTCATGTCAAAAAATGTATTCAAGGTGCTGCCCACTATATTCCAACTATAGAATTAGATTAATCATTCTATTTCCATGATTCCAACAGTTCACCAATTAACTAGGCCAATATGTTTTCCCATATTATGCAGCTCTGTGGGGCACAGTATGGAAATTATAACAAAAGTGCTGGAACGCAGAACTTTATGAAAATGCAGAGAATTATTTTGGTTTGAAGTTGGATTGAACAGTACAAAACATTCAGAATGGAGAAAGCTCCATTGAAATCACTTATAATTTGTGTTTCCACCCTAGGGTCAATAACTACTCATAAAGCATAATTATAACTTTTATTATAAAAAAACATAAAATACCGTCAAATACTAACATACCGGCAAAAATATTGTCATATGATATTTTGACCATATAACCCAGCACTACTTACAACCAATGTTCCCTCAAATTATTTGGGGCACTGAGCAAATTTTAGGTATTGTGAGCGGAAACTTTTTGCAGTGAACACTGAGGATGTACCCTTACAGTTTTAGACAGTAGCCAATAGGCTATTGTGGCTATTTGAGCATAATGTAGGGCCTACCAACAAAACCAAGGGAGCAAATCCCATAACATTGTCACATGGAAATAGCTTTTGATTTCTATTATATAGCCTACAGTAGCCTATATGTGGTGTTCAATGCAGGCCTACATTGCATGAGACTTTAAAAAAACGTTTTTACATTATGAAGGGCTTGACATTAATTAATGATTTTTCACTTGATCAGGAACACCATGGGCCAAATAGTTGACTGTAAATGACATTGCATTGTATTGTGTTGTATGATACAATATACAAAGTAATTATTATTACCCATACAGAGAATTAGACAATGTAGGCTACCCCTCTGCCTATTGGCTTATTTGCATAGTCAAGCCTGTCTCAAAATACAACACTGCCCCTTTTTACCTGACTGGCTTTTCAAAGAAATGACCAGAACCAAGAACTCATTGATATCCCTATTATAGCCCAGTATCTTTAGTCATTCAGAGAGAGGCTGTCCAGGAGGCAGATTGTCATGTAGCTAGGTTTAAAGCTTTTCAAAGGAACGTCGAGGGGGAATTACCATTTGTTTCTCTTACTAGGGGAGAAAGCAGAAGTAACTTGGAGGTGGTTTATTTAGCCTTGGATCACAAAGGCAAATTATCTGTAAAAGATCTTTACTTACAGCCAATAACACACAAAGACAGACCACCTGAATGACGTAACGTGGCGCTAACACAGAAAGCATATAACATAGGTGAATCAATCATATTCAATCAAATGTTGTAATGTTACCTGACAGTTACAAAGTTACAACAGCCCTTTTTACATCAGCAGTTGTCACAAAGTGCTTATACAGAAGACCAGCCTAAAACCCCAAAGAGCAAGCAATGCAGATGAAAGCTCAGGGTATTAGGTTTGACATACCATTCTCTTCAGAAGTTTGACTTTGGTCCATTAGCGCCAGTCTCCCCTGCAGTCTCCCCTGCTGTCTCCCCTGCTGTCTCCCCTGCAGTCTCCCCTGCTGTCTCCCCTGCTGTCTCCCCCTGTCCCTCAGAAAGCCCATGTAGAGGAAACGAAAGAGAACTGTGAGTCCTGCCATGACCAGATCAGAGATCTCTCTACCAACTGGAGATGACTAAAACCAGTCAAGTAAAGTTGGCTCCCAGTCTAGTAGCTGCTGCCTAGAAACTCCAGCCGTCTCAGTGAGTCTAGTTTGTAAACTCCAGTCCCCTCAGTGGCAACTTTCGAACAACAAGGCTCTTCTCTGAGGCCTGTCCAGGGTGGTCGGTCGGTCAGTCTGTGGTCAGGCACGTATCTCACTGAGCCATCAGGAATAAATAACTGGGGAGGCTTATCAGTCCTCTGGAAGAGGGGGTCAGGGGGAGTCAGCTGTCTGTCAGAGAGAGAGAGAGCGAGAGAGGGGGAGGGGGGAGAAAGAGGGAGAGAGAGAGAAAGAGAAACAGGGGGTAGGGAGCAAATACTGGCAGCAGTGATGGGGTGTGTGAGGTGGCACGACAAAGATGGGTTGCGGGAAGACGGGTGGGGTGGTGAGGTCAATGCCCTCAGCTGCAAAGACATGGCAGCAGCAGCTGTGCCCTCCTGTTCTTAACCCCCCCCCCTTAACCCACGACCCATTTCACCAACCCCACCCCCACATGCCAACACACCTCTACGGTATCCACAGACGCTCATGCCATCCTGAGTTAGTCAGGTGACCAGGGTGTAAACAGCCTCTGTTGTTTAATTATATCCCCTATTACACCACAGGGAGATTTAGCCTGGCAGCCCTTTTCCACTGAGGCGAATCAAACCAGTTTCAACCCAGATCATGCCCAGCTCCTGTCACTGCCGAACACAGAGCCAGGAGAGAGAGAGAGAGGAAGAGAAAGGAGAGCGAGGGAGAGAAAGAGAGACACAAACGAGGATAGAGACAGAGGGTGTATAAGGCCTTCACACAGCCACAGTTCTACAGACTGGGCAGCACAGCACAGCAGCTGAGGCCAAATGATGGAGGTCACACAATGGAACAAGTGCAGAACTCAGTGCGCTCTGAGAAGCCTATTCATTAGGACAGTCTATGAAATGTAGCTCCGATTGTGAGGTGGTAACAAAACCAATTCAATAAACCAATCGGAATTAAATAACACTCGACAACCAAGCACAGGGAAGAGAAAGGAGATTTTTTGTGGATGCTTTCCAGACAAATGCAATGACTCTGGCTCCAGTGGTCAATAGTGAATGTGCCTTTTTTAACGGTCAGCCGTTGGTGCTTTTCTGATCTATTACACTAACAAATACACACCAACAGACTATTTCAACAGCTTATTTCTAAGAGTCAATGTGCACCATGTAGTAGATACAAAAGGAGAGAAAGCATGCTTTTAAAAATGGTTATCCAGTAAGCAATATTACCTGTATACCCCGGTAATATCACATCCTAACCTTAGCGCATCGTATAGTTAGCCTTGTTAGTGTGTGTCTGAGTGGGCAGCATGGGTTGTAGAAGCTTGTGTTGTGGCTCTGGTGGCCTATCTAATGTCTAATGATGTGTGAGCCGGTCTGTGTTGTTGTGACCATCCCTGTCAGCTCAGCTGCTCTGAGGGAATGAGCAGTTGTCAGGCCAGAGACAGACGGGAGGAGAGATGGTAGATGTCACAACTGTACACACACACACACACACACACACACACACACACACACACACACACACACACACGACACACACACACACATACACACACACACTATGGACCCAGCCTAAATTCTTCACCACATTCTACAAGTAAGGCCATTCACAGCTGGCCTACTGCAGCATTTCTGTTGTGGTCTCCAGCAGGAAGACCTGGGAGAGTTGATAGTTGGTACAGCATTGCACAGTGCCAGTTAGCTGATGAGCTATATTCATCTGCGGTCCCTTATGCAGGGCAGTGTATGCATCTGATCTGCTCCCTGTTATTTTTATGCTTGCTAGGCTACATGTTTTTGGTGTGAGCCATCCTGTTGTCTTTTGAGGCACCAGCCATTGAGAGGAACCAATAAAGTGTTGTGTGGTGTTCCCTGAGGTGAGTTTAAGGAGGAGGAGGGGCAGGAGGAAGAGGGGAGGAGGGAGAGGGAGGAGAGGAGGAGAGAGAGTGAAGAGAGGAGGAGGGAGAGGGAGGAAAAGGAGGAGAAGGAGAAATAAGAGGAGTAATTTCCTGCTGGACACAGATGTCCTTACACTGTGACCCCTCCCCTCCAATGAGAGACTCATTACATCATCCCCCTAACCCCACACTACATTATTCTACCTCTCCTTCGTATGCATCCCAAATTACACCCTATTCCCTAAATAGTGGCTACTTTTGACCAGGGCCCAGGGTTCAATGATGTCTGTATTGAACCACAAAAAACCCTTGGGATTCCCAGAACCCAACCCACATCAGCCATTGTGTAATAAAACATTGGCTGTGAGGGCAGATAGATGAATGCATACACAGTTGTTGTGGACTGACTGGTCTTAGTGAGCGACTGCCTGTCTGTCTGCTGCTCCTCTGTTACATGAGTAGCATGTTAATAACACACACAGGGTTTTTTCTGGATCAAAAAAAGGGCTTAGGTATTGGGTATGGCAGGGGGCGTGGCAGGGGTGTGTGGCAGGGGGCGTGGAAACGGGTACAGCCAAATTTCTCTACAGCCCCCAGCTTGGCAGTGCCATTTTAGAATTTTAAAGAAAATGTCCTGCAATTTTAACATTTTCTCCATGGAGCTGAGAGAAAATTGTTGCAGTTTTAATTACCATGGCTAATGCTGTGTTCTTATGCTCAAACATCAAAACTGCTAAATTCATTCTATTGCTTTTTTTCAGCCAAACGTTTTATTTCATTTTTTACACTTTTTTGGACATGTGGCCCGATTTAACATTTAGGCGGCCCGCCCAAGGATTACAATGGCAGAAAAATCCCTTCACGCACGCCACACACACACACACACACACACACACACACACACACACACACACACAGTCAGCCAATCAGAGCAGTGATAGCCCTTGTTGCCATCTCAGGACTGAAGGCATTCATCTGACCTGGGTTAAACTGCTGGCTCCAGTATTGTTATCCAATCAGGTAGGCCACGATCTCTAGCACCCTCCAATCATTGGTGATGATAGGAGGGAGTGGTAGGTGGGCGCTTTAGGAGGTAACATTACTCAGCCAAGAAGACAGCACAGTTGAGCTCATTTAAAAATGGAGGTTGCTAGTTAGACCAGAGCTCTGGTCAAAGTGGTGCACTATATAGGGAATAGGGTGCCATGTGGGACGCGGTGCTAGTCTCTGATGGGAGTATTGGCAGCAGCTTTGTTACATTGATACTAAAAGCCTGGCTCACATCCTCTCACGTTACCTTTTAATTTCACTATGTTTTTGCAGATGCAGACTGCCGTTTTTATAAAGGACTGGAAGGTTTCTCTGTTAGTCAGATAGTGTTTTAGCCAAGTATCTCTACTGCTGTCTATGTTGTAATCCTCCTCAGTCACGACATTGAGATTTCTCCTGGTCTGTGTCCACATCAAAGATACGTCCCAAATGGCACCCTATTCCTTATATAGTGCAATACTTTTGACAAGGGTCCTATGGGCTGTGTAGGGAATAGGGTGCCATCGGGATGCAGTCAAGCTCTATTCTAATTCAGGATCAAAGTGTGGGGATCTATTTTCTTACAACTAGATGTGATGCCTAGCTTAGAAAGAATACATTAATGATTAAACATAATAGGTTTGTGCTGTACTGATATAGATGTTTAACATAACAAGCTGTGATTAATGTGAGGAACCGTTAGGGGGTAGGCTGAGACAGACTTGTGACTCACATACACACACACTGCCTCTTTGTTAAACCGCTCAAGGACAAAGTACTGCAACATGAAGAAGAAAACTGTGTCTGGGGTTGCTGACTCGAGACAAGTTGTGAAGATAACAACTAATGCCTGGCAACAGTGAAGCGCCAAGGGTCTGGGACCAGCCTGTGCGCCATCGATAGGCTGGGTAAGTTTAAACCACGCCCAGCCTCTATCCTGACAGGCCCAGCCGGGAGCGGGAACTATCTCTGTCAGAGTATTTAAAGAAGAACTTATAACAAAAGCTCAGTTCTCTGACTGCCCTGCGTGGTTTTTCAGTGGGCCCGTATATACGAACATCATATTTACCATTCAAGTGTTTGCATTAATTAAAATACTAGTCTATTTTAGAAGACGTGTATTGACCTCTTTTTGTTCCTATACCAGATTTGAATTGACACAATTTAACAAAAGACCGGGCCCAGCACAATCCATGTCAGATAAAGTGCATGGGGCTAAACAGGATCAACTTCCGTGCTAGTTCCTGCCCGAGCAATGGAAACTGCTCAACATGGGCCACGTCCCAAATGGCACCCTTTTCCCTATATAGTGCATTAGTTTTGACCAGAGCCCTATGGGCCTGGTCAAAGGTATTGCACTATATAAGGAATAGTGTGCCATTTGGGATGTATCCTTGATGTGGACACAGACCAGGAGCAATCCCAATGCAGTAGAGATGCTTGGCTAAACACTATCTGACTCAGAGAAACCTTCTAATCCTCACAATAAAAACGCCAGTCTGCATCTGCAAAATACTGACACCATTTAAACATAGTGAAATGAAAAGGTAACGTGAGAGGATGTGTGCCAAGCTTTTAGTATCACTGTAACAAAGCTGCTGCCAATACTCCCATCAGAGACTAGCACTGGGTCTCAAATGGCACCCTATTCCCAGAGCTCTAATCAACAGTAGTGCACTATGTAGGGAATAGGATGCCATTTGGGATGCAAGCGATGTCAATTCTAATGCAGGATCAAAGACCGGGCCCAGCACCCCACTGCTCATCACTATGAAACACCCACAGACACATCTTACATATTCATGTCTCCATTGAATTATATGACACGGGCCCAGTCACCCCTCACCCACCTTATTACCAGACCAGCTGGGTTCAAATAGTATTAGTAATAGTGTAGTAATAGTGTCTGCCTGGGGTGCCAGATGGGCGCGGTTTGCCCTTTTGGGACTATTTAATTGGTTCCATTGAGTCAGAAAAGCTTAATTAAGTGCAGCTTAAGTATTTGAAAGAAAACAAATCATATTTGGACCCAAGTCGGCTTACTACCTGAGGGGAATGACTGAGCAAGCTCTGCAGGTGTTACTACAGAGGGACAGTTGATATATGACAGACCATCGAGACATACAGCAGGTAATAGACCCCTAAAGGTAATCCTGTCCCAGACAATGTTTACAGCAGGGTTATGTCTCTCCCTTGGGCAAACTCATGTCAGGCTCGGTAGAACACTAGGCTAAAGAGCAGGCCTGAGTCGACCTAACAAGGCCTGTCAAGCCATTCACAGACCACCACACATACAAGAAAAAGACCCCAGATGCGTCCCAAATAGGAGCGTTTTTCCTTTATAGTGCACTACTCTTGACCAGAGCCCTATGGGGAATAAGTGCCATTTGGGATGCATCCTGTCTCTCTTATCAGCTGCAAACCAAGCAGATGACCTGGGATAGCAGCTAGCTAGCATACCAGAGGAACAGCCTGAACTAGGTTATTAGAATGTCCTGTGTTCTAGAAGTCAACAAGACAGCTTTACAATGTCAGTGGAATGATCAATTCTCAAAACCAACAGATAACAGTTTTGTCAGTCTCTTTCTGTCAATATAATCCTATGACTTGACAATCCATGTCAGAAAAAGTGCACGGGGCTAAACAGGGTTAACTTCCATGCTAGTTCCTGCCCAAGTAATGTAAATAAAGTGCTCAACATGAGGTGTGTCCCAACTGGTAACCTTTTCCCTATATAGTGCACTACTTTTGACCAGGGCCCCTATAGTGCATTAGGTTAGCCCTTTGGGCCCTGGTCAAAAGTAGTGCACTATATAGGTAATAGGGCGCCATTTGGGATGCAACCATGAAGAAGAGGAAAGACAGCTAGCTAGCAGGAGAGTGTGTGTTCAAACCAAACACCTGCAGGGCTGTGAGTCTGTTAAAACCCTGCTGGTTCCTGTTTACAAGCTTTGGAGTCATAGCCAGCTCCCACAGGAACAACCATGGAGGGCTTTCAATAGTCTACTAGTCTACACACACACACAATACCCACATACACACACACACAGCGAGACAGACAAATAGGCTACACACACATTAACGTGCACACACATATGCACACAGATATACATACAGACATGTACACATACAGACGCACACACACCAGGGTTTCCGTTAGCCGGTAATAGCCATTATTGTTTTTTTAAAGCCGAATAAATAAAACTGCCGCCGGCCAATTGGAAAAAAATCCCATTGCAGAATAATGCTTTTTTGCCTATTCATTGGTGGAAATACCATTCGATGTAAATACATTTGACTGGTCATGCTTATCGGTCTATAGGTTCATTTGCATAATTTTGAAATAGCCACGGGATGGTTTTTCAATACCGTTGAAACTATTTAACTGATGTTTTTTTTTTTTATAAATGTGAATATTTGTAGCTACATTTAAGTAAATACATGCAGTCAACCTGTGCAGTGCGTTAGGAGATAAAGAAGATTGCGTTCTTCATTTCACCTGTCACATAATTTTTCATTATGAAGCTTACCGGTACTAGTTCCCAGTCACGTGGTGTTTGTTTACAAGCACACAACAACGAGCAACTGGAGCCTTGTGAGTCACTCACTGTTGGCCAGCCAGGTGATCTAGGTGATCTAGTTACAGTATGGAATTAACAACTAAATGTTTGCCAGCTAGACATTGTCTAAATATTAAGTTAACTGTCCAAAAATTTGCAAAATGCTCTGCAGTTGTGCATTTGGTTTGCTAATTTAGTAGCTAGTTAGCCATCTAGCTAAGTGGTTAGCTTCTTCCAAAATCATGTTTCACTTTGTAACAGCAGAGAATCCCCTCCTGAATCAAGAGCCTTGCTGTATAATATTTGATTAGTGCTTGCAGCAAACTGTGAGTAACATTTTTGAGTTACTTGTATAACTTTATGAGCTGGGATGTCTGTCCTGCAAATACTTTAGGTCAGAGACTGTATAAAATGTTTGCAATTTGCTCGTTAGCATCTAGTTAGCATTCTCTATGGGATTGTACATGTACTTTTTAGCATTGCTATCCTTCGGATTACAATAGCGCCCCTTGTGTTCAGTGCCGCTATTACCAAATATCCCGGTTTGGCACAAGGTCAGTATGAAGGTATGACAATCTGGATACCGCCCAAGCCTACGGGCGTGTATTTTCATTACTCGTTATGTTTTTCATACACACAGCATGCAGATACAGAGCCTATGAGCAGAAATCTGTCAGACAGCTTGAGAGCTGCTGCTACAGCTTCTCAAACTGCTCATTAGTTGCTGCTGGAGTGAAACAAGTTTTTATAAGCCCAATCATTACGTAACAATTCTAAATGAAATTGCGTGTTAAAAACAGTTTTGATGGCCACGGGAAGAAAAAGCTACTATTTTTATTTCTCAACTGGTAATGGAAGCGCACTTCCCATTCGCCATTCAAGTGCATATAGACAACGGTAAGCAGACTTCAGCGCATCACACCATTTTGCAATGAGCTGGAGGCAGTCGCCTGTGCATTTTGAAAACATATACTTAAATGTTTGAAACCTGAACGTTTTACTTCATATTATGAGGCATGTCTTACATTGCTTCAAAGTAAGATCCGACCAAAGAAGTATGGAGACAATTATTTTATAAAGACTTATGCCATTGAAACCAGTAGCCTATTTCTCTCATGTTCGATTGGTTTTCAAATCAGCTTTCTTTCATTGTCCAGCAGTAAAATTCAAATGCTGCCGGTCAAATGTCCTGCGCCACATTTTGCTAATGGAAACCCTGACACACACACACACATACAGAAACAAACACAAACACGCAGCTTCTAGCATAAAACAATGACGCCTGTTACTGCCAAATCTTGTTATTTACCAGTACATTCAGAAACTGTCTTGTTATAGAGGCATTTTCTTTCACAGATGCAATCAGTGCTGTTGTTTATCCTTGTCCAATCAGCACAGTGAGATAGTGCTGGATATGGGATCTTGTGTTACTGTGTGTGTGTGTGTGTGTGTGTGTGTGTGTGTGTGTGTGTACTGTATGTCCCTGCATGTGTTGCGCATCCAGTGGTGCATAGACCAGCTTTAGTGTTTATGAGCTCATGATATCCCCAGGCAGTGCAAAGACAGCCCCTACCCTCTCCAGCTCTAACACTGAATAGGTTTTCACTAGACTTCTTCCTGACAAAAAACCTGCCACTCCTCTGAATACACAGACTGGACACCAGAGTACATCTCATGTGTTTTCCTCTGGATGGAGGGTCACAATCTATGTCCCAACACTGTTGTTGTAGAGCTGGAAAGTCAAATACTCCTTTTGTAGACAGTAGCTTTCCAACAACAGCCTTTATCTGGTGGAATATCAGATGGTCACAGCATAACATCAAATATGGAAAACAGCCAGCTAGAGCCACACTATTAGCAATCTGTATGCACCAGTGAGCCTCCTCTTGACTGAGAGTGTGGACATATTTAAAGCACCACAAAATTAGCAAAAGATTGCACAGCTATTTAGATCATTGCCAATTAGATTTTCTTTCTCGGTTCTGATGCAGATCCTATCCCAAGGATTAATCTGCCAGCTGTTTATTTTGGTCGAGCTGAGAGCTCTCCACTATCTTTTACATTGCAAAACAGGCCATGCAGGAGTTAAGAGGCTGTAGTTCCTAATTTTGGATGTTCTGCTACTCTTATTTGGCTAATTGTAGGTCTTTTGGAGTTAGGTTTCCATTCAAACACAGCACATAACCACATCTGAATGTGTATTCTGACTCCACCCTATCTTTGAATGGAAATAAGACTACAGTACCATAGGGTGGAAAAAGCCTAGACAGCCAAGTGCTAGACAGCCAAGCATGTAAACATTGAATTAAGATGCTAAATGCAGTGTAAGGGCAGATCGTGCCTCCTTTCCCCAGCGTTTACTAACAAATTCAAACTGTCCTCCTTAATATGGCTGCCTGTCACCAACATCCAGGTAACCAGGGCAAAGAGATCTCAAGGATACACATCATGTGAATAATGTGTTTATGTGAGACAGAAAGAATCACTGTGCACATTACCATTTTATAACTGTGTTAAGACCGGGTCAAAAGTAGCGCACTATATAGTGAATAGGGTGCCATTTCAGATGCAACCCAGTGCCTGGTTCCTGCGGTCCGTGGTCCCTCCCTCCCAGTCCAGCAGGTGTCAGTACACACTGCCCAGCCAGTCACAGTGAGGGCACAGACACACCAGGCAGTGAAGGAACCAGCCCCAAATCCTCCATCAGGTCTCCACTGCCCCCAGGGGGGAGGAAATAAAATAGGTCACAGCTTAGATGAGAGGTCACCTTCCATTGATTCTTCATGTTATTAAAACGTGTGAACTAATATTACAACATACTCAGTGGTATACTGGTGTTTTCTCTTCCTGACTTACTTGGCTTAAACCTCCACCATGGCTCTCCACATGGCTTGATTAAAGGGGGGTTTATTCATCAGACCTACACCTAACCTTCCACACACTGTCATTTCTTTATAACAGAGGATTAGACGATCAACAGCAGAAAGGCACATTCACATCCTCACTACTAGGGCCTTAATGCTACTTGAGGGAACTGACAGGGAAAGGACACACCTGCCAGTCTGTCTGTTTAGAGAGACTAGCGAAGAGCTGACCCAACCCAAGGCTTACCGTAGAGGAGCAAGGTATTCATAGGGCAAAAAAACTATTTCAATGGGGAGTCTACATTTAGCATGCTTTTTAGTCAAGGAAACTTGACTTTTCTAGCTGAAAACACACCTGAGTAGCATATTTTTATTTTTTTTCATTATATTTCTTAACCTTTATTTAACTAGGCAAGTCAGTTAAGAACAAATTCTTATTTACAATGACGGCCTACCAAAAGGCAAAAGGCCTCCTGTGGGGACGGGGCCTGGGATTAAAAATACAAATATAGGACAAAACACACATCACGACAAGAGAGACACCACAAAACTACATAAAGAGAGACCTAAAACAACAACATAGCATGGCAGCAACACATGACAACACAGCATGGTAGCAACACCACATGAAACAACATGGTAGCAATACAACATGGCAGCAGCACAACTTGGTAGCAGCACAAAACATGGTACAAACATTATTGGGCACAGACAACAGCACAAAGGCAAGAAGGTAGAGACAACAATACATCACGCGAAGCAGCCACAACTGTCAGTAAGAGTGTCCATGACTGAGTCTTTGAATTAAGAGATGGAGATAAAACTGTCCAGTTTGAGTGTTTTTTGCAGCTCGTTCCAGTCGCTAGCTGCAGTGAACTGAAAAGAGGAGCGACCCAGGGATGTGTGTGCATTGGGGACCTTTAACAGAATGTGACTGGCAGAACGGGTGTTGTATGTGGAGGATGAGGGCTGCAGTAGGTATCTCAGATAGGGGGGAGTGAGGCCTAAGAGGGTTTTATAAATAAGCATCAACCAGTGGGTCTTGCGACGGGTACACACAGATGTCCAGTTTACAGAGGAGTATAGAGTGCAGTGATGTGTCCTGTAAGGAGCATTGGTGGCAAATCTGATGGCCGAATGGTAAAGAACATCTAGCCGCTCGAGAGCACCCTTACCTGCCGATCTATAAATTACGTCTCCATGATCTAGCAAGGGTAGGATGGTCATCTGAATCAGGGTTAGTTTGGCAGCTGGGGTGAAAGAGGAGCGATTACGATAGAGGAAACCAAGTCTAGATTTAACCTTAGCCTGCAGCTTTGATATGTGCTGAGAGAAGGACAGTGTACCGTCTAGCCATACTCCCAAGTACTTGTATGAGGTGACTACCTCAAGCTCTAAACCCTCAGAGGTAGTAATCACACTGGTGGGGAGAGGGGCATTCTTCTTACCAAACCACATTACCTTTGTTTTGGAGGTGTTCAGAACAAGGTTAAGGGCAGAGAAAGCTTGTTGGACACTAAGAAAGCTTTGTTGTAGATTGTTTAACACAAAATCTGGGGAGGGGCCAGCTGAGTATAAGACTGTATCATCTGCATATAAATGGATGAGAGAGCTTCCTACTGCCTGAGCTATGTTGTTGATGTAAATTGAGAAAAGCGTGGGGCCTAGGATCGAGCCTTGGGGTACTCCCTTGGTGACAGGCAGTGGCTGAGACAGCAAATGTACTGACTTTATACACTGCACTCTTTGAGAGAGGTAGTTGGCAAACCAGGCCAAAGACACCTCAGAGACAGCAATACTCCTTAGCCGGCCCACAAGAATGGAATGATCTACCGTATCAAAAGCTTTGGCCAAGTCAATAAAAATAGCTGCACAACATTGCTTAGAATCAAGGGCAATGGTGACATCATTTAGGACCTTGAAGGTTGCAGTGCCAGTCAGTTGATTATTGACAAGTTTTCCCAACACTTTTGATAAACAGGGCAAAATAGAAATTGGCCTATAACAGTTATGATCAGCTTGCATCCCAAGCATTCCAATGTTTTACCTACAAACCTTTTTTTCTATAGTCATCACTGTGTTAGAGACACATACATACAACAGCCTCTTGAAATATTAAAAGTTTTAATGCCAGTGCACTTTTGGTCAACAGAAATGTCCATCCTACTTAATTCCTTTCCACTCAGGCCTGGCTACATGGCAGAGATCTGAAACAATCGATACAAAAATACAAATCTAATTGACAACATAATGGCGCAGGCTATGTGTATCTCCTGTTTGGAAGAGTCATTACAATTATCTTACAGATCTGTCAGTTAGAAATTAAACCATGACAGTAGATATTCTCACTATCTGTCGAGTCAGACGCCCACTCCTTCGCCCTCAGATTCAGGCAGAAGGACGTTTACGGTCTGGGTATGTTATCTGGGCCAAAGTCAAAACTCCCTCCAAGCCCCTTTATACAGACTAGTTCTGCATCATGGGTTGTGGTGTCCAGACCAGATGACAGCCTTGTGTCGTAGCTAGCAGCCAGGATGCCTTTGGATTACATTAGCCAAGATAATGGTAATGGTGATGGCATGGTAGTGGAGCAGGTCCAAGTCGACACAGTCAGAGATTATGACCTCCTCTTTCTGTTCAGTTACGTTGTCCTGCCCTTTGGACAGGCTCAGTCTACAGCTATCGCTTCCCCAGAGGGACAAACAAGTCACACCACACCAAATCCTCACAGCACGGTGAGATAAATAAAGCATAACAACTCTCTAACCCCCCAAAAAAAAAATATAAATCAATATATATATAATCCTAAGTAACACATCTACGACGATAAACAACACCTTTGCCCTCATCATGTCTGCAGCAATTCATTGAAAATGTTTAGAAAATAGTCCAAAATACTTTCTTAGTCATTCATCACATGACCACCCACTTTGTTCTCAGCTAGGTGACCTAATTTGCCACTAGAGGATGAAATGAAAGGACCAATTATCTACAGGACTCTCTGAAAGGAGAGGAGAGCAGTGGAGGACAAACAGTATCAAGTGTCAGGATGAAAGACTCCCAACATCCAAGGAGAACATGAAGACTGACCAGACCAAGCCATGTTCCAAACTAAATTACATAGGTCATGTTCAGTAGGACATACTGTAGCAAAACGTTTTGAAATGGAAAACTAAAATAAGTGTTTCTTATTGGATAAGTTCAGGTAGTCGTTCCCCTGCTTCCCTCTGTTTAGAAAATGTTTCTCCCTACTGGAAAGTGACACAACCATATTAGCCTCATGATAACTGAGCTAATCCCATTCTGATGAGCATGTTCATAATCAGCTGGTTGTAAACATGACTGGTACAAGGGCAGCAACCACAACTAAACAGATGAATCATAGACAAATACATTAAAATATCAGCAATAAATAGCTATTTGAGAATGTCCTGATTCAGCACCGACTGACTCCATAAATAGGCCATTGTTTAGTGAAGAAAGAAAAGAGCCTCACTAGCCATGCAACCATCAGGGATGAGAATATCATTCCACAAGGTAGCTACTTACAGTCCTGCAGAGAGAATCTGCATGGCCATGTCTCTTCCCTTCTCACACCATTCAGCTCATAAACAAGCCAGGTAGCAGCAGAGAGGAACGGCTCTGACTGGAATTGCTTTGGCTCCATGGACCAGGGCATCAATGAGGAAGGATGGTGCTTGCTATCTGCTGTGTTCTGCCCAGTGCTCTGTATGAGCATGTCAACAGGCCCCTGTGCTAAGAGCTTTGGAATAGAACCAGCCAAGCCCCATCCAGCTCCCCTTACATTACAGTCAGTGCATCACTACCATCTCCACCCTACTCCATCTCTGGACCATGAGACATTCTGCCGTCCTATTGGTTGGTGAGGGGGAGGAGGGCCCTTCCAGAGGCTGATGATGTGAGTGTGATGGACTAGAACCTCTCTCTCACATGCATCAGTGCTCTCTAGCAACAGAACCGGCAGTGCTCTCTCTGAGGTTGTGTCCCGTCCCTAGTCCGTCCTCTGAGGTGTGTGTGCGTGTGCATGCATGCGTGTGTGTGTGTGTGTGAGAGGGGGGGTGCGTCTCCCCCCTGAGGGCACTGCCTGCCGTCAGGCTGTGTTTCGTCATTCTCTAGGCAGGCTGAGTGCTGCTGCCTGTGAACTGACTGACTCTGGGAGGGACATTGTGGCCATGGACACAGCAGCAGAGGTCTGGACAGGTGGCTTAAACACCCCAGAAATGACCGCCAGATGTCCCAAATGGCATGCTATTCCCTTTATAGTGCATTTTGAGAAAGGTGTATTATGTTGTAACAACTGCAAGCCAGTACATTAACTTCAGCTAGATCCAGCTTTCCTGGAACAATGTTCCTTTTGGCAACGCACCACAATAACTAATCTACAGTAATCCATTCATACTAACCACATTGCACTAAAGATTCAAATCCACAGGTAACAATATAATACAGAGGAAGTGGTAACCTAGTAACATGGATGTGTTTTGGGTAAACTAATAATACACAGGTTGAGGTTGCTGTGGCTGGAACGAGGTGTGATGATGAGTTGCCTTTCCTGACACCCAGGGTTAGCCTGGTGAAACCAGAGTGAAACAGTGGATAATGCAGTGTTCAGTCTGGTTGAATCAGGCTAACACAGAGAAAGTTAGAAAATGAGCAGAGGCTCAGCGGCAGGGTGGATCACTACCATGCTGCCTCTCTGTCTGATCTGGGACCAGTCAGTGTTTGTCTTCATCAATTCATCAACAGACCAGGACTACTGTCTCAATCAGTGATAATGGACGTCATTTGTCATTTGATTACTTATATATTATTGGCATATTAAAGGCTCAGTGCAGTCAAAAACTTGATTTTCGTGTGTTTTATATATATTTCCACACTATGAGGTTGGAATAATAGTGTGAAATGTAAAAAGATATAATAATGCAATTTTATTGTAAGAGCTGTTTGAAAAGACCGCCTGAAATTTCAGGCGGGATGGAGTTTTGGCATGTCTGGTGACATCACCAGGCGGTCAATTAGTTAATAGAATGCTGCGTCGAGGCTGCCTATTCCTTCATGACGTTAGGTGATGCCTAATGCTGTTTGTAATATGGATGTGAGCTTTCTAAATCTATTAGCTCCATGAGAAGGTAGTAAATGATTGTGCTTTCACTGTCAGTTTTGATTTGCAGTTTCGCTGCTCTAGCAGTAGCTAAATGCTGGAAAGAGACTCTGCTAGCTGGCGCTGACTGGGTCTTTCTCAATATTTGCCACATGGGCTTTTATTTACATTCTAATTCTGCAGATTAAACTCAGAACTATCCTTCGTCCTGTTCGAACCACACAGTGTGCTTCGTCCTCCCATTGGATCTCTCTGTCTGAATAATAATAACCATGGACAGGGCTGGGCCTGCGGTTAGGGTTGGCTCAAACAGTCTGACAGTTCCTGATTCCTGCCGGCCTCCCATGCTTTGGTCTGTTTCAACCAGAGAAGGAAGTGGTTTCTGGAGCTCATTTGATATTCTGTTATACTCTGCTCCACAGAGAGAGAGAGGCCAGGGTAGGGAGGAACTAAGGGAGGGGAGGGGAGGGGAGTTGGTGACACTTCAGCTTTCATTACTGCTCATGAATTACTTCCATATCCCTGGCGTATGAAGACGCACAGAGGCAATTAACATTTTACATTTTAGTCATTTAGCAGACGCTCTTATCCAGAGCGACTTACAGTTAGTGAGTGCATACATTTTTCATACTGATCCCCCGTGGGAATCGAACCCACAACCCTGGCGTTGCAAGCACCATGCTCTACCAACTGAGCTACAGGAGTGAGAAGGGAGAGATTCAAGCAAGCAACTGCTCACAGGCAGCGGCCTGGAAGCAGAAGAGGAGGCGAGGAGGGGGAGAGAGGAGGAGAATGGAGGCCTGTTTACTTAACAATTAGCATTAGAACTGGTTGTAATGGATTAAAGAGCACTGTTAGGTGGGCTGTGGTACTGGGTCCGTTGTATTGTGCTGAAGGCAGGAGAGACAAGGGACAGGGCGACAGGCAGAAGGGGGGGACAGGGGGGTAGGGTCGAGGCATCATACAGGTTGTCACAGCCCCCTACTGTTAGGGGCCAGGGGGTGTAGGGGCGTAGGGAATGGCAGAGTGGGGCCAGTTGGACCCCTGTGGTGTATGACATGGAGACAGCTGGGCTGGGTCATGTAGTCAGGGGAGTAAGGGAGAGTAAAGGCGAGAGCTGTGCGCAGCCTCTAACAGGATCATCATGAGGTGCTGGGCTTATAATGGTACAGCTTGGATCCTCACAGCAACGGTAGAGTATCATCAACAGCATCATCTTCAGCTAAGGATGACAGCAGATGAGATTAAAACAGATGATAAAATACAAAAAAAGAGGAGACAGAAAGATTATATATATATACAGTGAGGGACAAAAGTATTTGATCCCCTGCTGATTTTGTACGTTTGCCCACTGACAAAGACATGATCAGTCTATAATTTTAATGGTAGGTTTATTTGAACAGTGAGAGACAGAATAACAACAAAAAAAATCCTGAAAACGCATGTCAAAAATGTTATAAATTGATTTGCATTTTATTGAGGGAAATAAGTATTTGACCCCTCTGCAAAACATGACTTAGTACTTGGTGGCAAAACCCTTGTTGGTAATCACAGAGGTCAGACGTTTCTTGTAGTTGGTCACCAGGTTTGCACACATCTCAGGAGGGATTTTGTTCCCACTCCTCTTTGCAGATCTTCTCCAAGTCATTAAGGTTTCGAGGCTGACGTTTGGCAACTCGAACCTTCAGCTCCCTCCACAGATTTTCTATGGGATTAAGGTCTGGAGACTGGTTAGGCCACTCCAGGACCTTAATGTGCTCCTTCTTGAGCCACTCCTTTGTTGCCTTGGCCGTGTGTTTTGGGTCATTGTCATGCTGGAATACCCATCCACGACCCATTTCCAATGCCCTGGCTGAGGGAAGGAGGTTCTCACCCAAGATTTGACGGTACATGGCCCCGTCCATCGTCCCTTTGATGCGGTGAAGTTGTCGTGTTCCCTTAGCAGAAAAACACCCCCAAAGCATAATGTTTCCACCTCCATGTTTGACGGTGGGGATGGTGTTCTTGGGGTCATAGGCAGCATTCCTCCTCCTCCAAACACGGCGAGTTGAGTTGATGCCAAAGAGCTCCATTTTGGTCTCATCTGACCACAACACTTTCACCCAGTTCTCCTCTGAATCATTCAGTTGTTCATTGGCAAACTTCAGACAGGCCTGTATATGTGCTTTCTTGAGCAGGATTTCAGTCCTTCACGGCATGGTGTGTTACCAATTGTTTTCTTGGTGACTATGGTCCCAGCTGCCTTGAGATCATTGACAAGATCCTCCCGTGTAGTTCTGGGCTGATTCCTCACCGTTCTCATGATCATTGCAACTCCACGAGGTGAGATCTTGCATGGAGCCCCAGGCCGAGGGAGATTGACAGTTATTTTGTGTTTCTTTCATTTGCGAATAATCGCACCAACTGTTGTCACCTTCTCACCAAGCTGCTTGGCGATGGTCTTGTAGCCCATTCCAGCCTTGTGTAGGTCTACAATCTTGTCCCTGACATCCTTGGAGAGCTATTTGGTCTTGGCCATGGTGGAGAGTTTGGAATCTGATTGATTGATTGCTTCTGTGGACAGGTGTCTTTTATACAGGTAACAAGCTGAGATTAGGATCACTCCCTTTAAGAGTGTGCTCCTAATCTCAGCTCGTTACCTGTATAAAAGACACCTGGGAGCCAGAAATCT
Organism: Coregonus clupeaformis; assembly: GCF_020615455.1. Lineage (NCBI taxonomy): Eukaryota > Metazoa > Chordata > Actinopteri > Salmoniformes > Salmonidae > Coregonus > Coregonus clupeaformis. The sequence goes on from NC_059219.1 coordinate 1,796,152, forward strand.
TTCTGATTGAGAGGGGGTCAAATACTTATTTCCCTCATTAAAATGCAAATCAATTTATAACATATTTGACATGTGTTTTTCTGGATTTATTTGTTGTTATTCTGTCTCTCACTGTTCAAATAAACCTACCATTAAAATTATAGACTGATCATTTCTTTGTCAGTGGGCAAACGTACAAAATCAGCAGGGGATCAAATACTTTTTTCTCTCACTGTATATATATATATATATATATATATATATATATAGAGAGAGAGAGAGAGAGAGAGAGAGAGAGAGAGAGAGGAGAGAGAGAGAGAGAAGTCTCATCTTTGCACTAGTAATGGAAATGCTTTTCTGTTCAGAATAGTTGTACTCTATCATTGAAAATGCTGTTGTGAGCTCACATGCTATGCCCAGGCAGGACCTCAGCTGTGTTGTCATAGACATATGGGGCACATGACCACCAGGCCTGCAGGCGGAGGGTGGAACTAAGTCAATTACTGAGTAACACTACTTCCCTCTTCCCTCCCCCACCACCACATCACTCTACCACTGTCTGTAGCATGCAGCCCTCCCTGGAGAATTAACACTGCTGACAGCTAGAGCCTATCAGGGATATATGGAGAATTATATAGGACAATATACAATATAGTTTGATATATACAGTTGAAGTCGGAAGTTTACATACACCTTAGCCAAATACATTTCAACTCAGTTTTTCGCAATTACTGACATTTAATCCTAGTGAAAATTCCCTGTCTTAGGTCAGTTAGGATCACCACTTTATTTTAAGAATGTGAAATGTCAGAATAATAGTAGAGAGAATTATTTATTTCAGCTTTTATTTCTTACACCACATTCCCAGTGGGTCAGAAGTTTACATACACTCAATTAGTATTTGGTAGCATTGCCTTTAAATTGTTTAACTTGGGTCAAACGTTTCGGGTAGTCTTCCACAAGCTTCCCACAATAAGTTGGGTGAATTCTGGCCCATTCCTCCTGACAGAGCTGGTGTAACTGAGTCAGGTTTGTAGGCCTCCTTGCTTGCACACAATTTTTCAGTTCTGCCCACACATTTTCTATAGGCTTAAGGTCAGGGCTTTGGGATGGCCAATCCAATACCTTGACTTTGTTGTCCTTAAGCCATTTTGCCACAACTTTGGAAGTATGCTTGGGGTCATTGTCCATTTGGAAGACCCATTTGCGACCAAGCTTTAACTTCCTAACTGATGTCTTGAGATGTTGCTTCAATATATCCACATAATTTTCCTTCCTCATGATGCCATCTATTTTGTGAAGTGCACCAGTCCCTCCTGCAGCAAAGCACCCCCACAGCATGATGCTGCTACCTCCGTGCTTCACGTTTGGGATGGTGTTCTTCGGCTTGCAAGCAACCTCCTTTTTCCTCCAAACATAACGATGGTCATTATGGCCAAACAGTTATATTTTTGTTTCATCAGACCAGAGGACATTTCTCCAAAAAGCATGATCTTTGTCCCCATGTGCAGTTGCAAACCGTAGTCTGGCTTTTTTATGGCGGTTTTGGAGCAATGGCTTCTTCCTTGCTGAGCGGCCTTTCAGGTTATGTCGATATAGGACTCGTTTTACTGTGGATATAGATACTTTTGTACCTGTTTCCTCCAGCATCTTCACAAGGTCCTTTGCTGTTATTCTGGGATTGATTTGCACTTTTTGCACCAAAGTACGTTCATCCCTAGGAAAAGAACGCGTCTCTCTGTTTATACTTGCGTACTACTGTTTGTACAGATGAACGTGGTATCTTCAGGCATTTGGAAATTGCTCCCAAAGATGAACCAGACTTGTGGAGGTCTACAATTTTTCTTCTGAGGTCTTGGCTCATTTCCTTTGTTTTTCCCATGATGTCAAGCAAAGAGGCACTGAGTTTGAAGGTAGGCCTTGAAATACATCCACAGGTACACCTACAATTGACTCAAATGATGTCAATTAGCCTATCAGTAGCTTCTAAAGCCATGACATAATTTTCTGGAATTTTCCAAGCTGTTTAAAGGCACAGTCAACTTAGTGTTTGTAAACTTCTGACCCACTGGAATTGTGATACAGTGAATTATAAGTGAAATAATCTGTCTGTAAACAATTGTTGGACAAATTACTTGTGTCATGCACAAAGTAGATGTCCTAACCGACTTGCCAAAACTATAGTTTGTTAACAAGAAATTTGTGGAGTGGTTGAAAAATGAGTTTTAATGACTCCAACCTAAGTGTATGTAAACTTCCGACTTCAACTGTATAATTAGTACAATATTGCACTGGTCATGTTAATGTCTTCGCGACACTTGTAGCTCAAGAGACATTGCCAAGATACCTATTGGGATGGGATGATAATCTGCTAAGGGTCTTCTATTGTGCTATTTATCAATAGGAGTCATAATAACCTTTGGTGTATGAGGAAAAAAATGTATGCACTCACTAACTGTAAGTTGCTCTGGATAAGAGTGTCTGCTAAATTACTATAATGTGATTTGTTCTGCATTTAAAGACTCTTCTGGATTAGCATTATAATGTAATATAGCATTAAAATCAGTTATTTGTAGATGCTATTTTCCATATTACAAAAGCTTTTCATTTTCTAAATTACATATACTGTATATTGTGGGCAAGCTTAAGCAAAATATATATGCGGCTTTTGCATCATGTCTTGCTGAGTGTGATGATATTGACAAACTGTCGTCCAGGACGTTTAGCGGGATGCAAACAGAGAACCAAGCTGTACTGCTGCTGTATAAAATCTGACATTTATGTAAATAGGGTTCTCCATCTGCTGTACATCGCTCCCTGCCGTGTAACAGTGAACAGTGAACACACTCTGGACTCATTCTGTGTGTAAACAGGAGACTTAATGGTCCTCAAAGGGATTTCCTGGAATTGCTCTCAGAATAAAGATGGCAGCCAGAGACGTGTCTCTGTTCTTACTTTAGGGAATCCTAAAGTCCTGCTGCGCCATCTGAGATGTATTTGGCTTTATGTACGTTTAATGACAATAGACCATGGGCGAATGATTCACAGAGTAAATGTCAATTGTTGCTAATCACTTCTTACTGTACGATCGTATTCATCTCAGTAATACAGTTTGAGCGAGCGTGCCTCTCCTCTCCTCCTGCTTTCAACAGACATGAAAGGAGTTCTCTCATGTTTTAATGCATGGCCTATCCTAGCCCTCCCAGCCCAGTCCTCCCATCCCAGTCCTCCCATCTCAGCTCTCCCATCACAGCCCTCCCATCCCAGCCCTGTCACCATAGCAGGTCTGATCTCTACTGACAGCACAGGCAGAGGATTGGCAGCGGCCAAAGACAGGCCCTCCTCTGGAGAGCAGATCCTTTTGTGTGTGTGTGCCTCTCTCTCCCACAGGAACACAGAACAGAGCAGAACTGCTCCCGGCACACACACTCCTACTGATCCTGATCAACAGCAAGCCCCAATTAAGGGAGAGACAGTTCTGTGTTCTGCTGGGAGATTATAGTAAGGTGTAGCCTATACACTCCAATCACACACAATCTTACACTTTCTGTTCTGCTAAGATCTTCCAGAAAAGATGCATTGCTATCATTAAGAAAGACAGGCAAAGAATGGTCATAATGCTTGCCTGAATTAAGACATACTGATGTACTGTATTAGACTGATACAAGCATATCAATATGCAAAGATAATTTTAATTTGTTCAAAAGAACATGACACCTAGTGCACATGGTAGATTTTTTGCCACCAGCAGAAGGTAAGCAAAAATAATCATGACATAACATAGCCTACTTCTTCTACCTACGTAGCATTCAAAATATCCAAAAGGAATTTTCAGCAGATAGAAAAATGTTTGGTCAACTTTATTGAATAATTCACACATAAACTATTTTCCCCTTTAGCCAACACAGACCATCTTTAGTGAGAGCAGAGTCAGCAAATATCCTAATTGAAACTCATTATTAACCCTATATAATTGACCTGGCACCTGAAACACCTGCAAATTAATGTGCAGCCTCTAACACGATCATCATAGTAGTTACAAATGTGTTAAATATTTCACTTCACCTAACAGAATATGGAAAACAGAATATGCCACCGATCAGTAACCAGTCAGTCAGAGCCTAGGTGTGAAGTTTGGACTGTGTGTGTTTTTAAATCTTAAACATAAAGAACATGGAGACCGTGATGGCATGCAGTTATCATGCAGGTGACAGACCTGTCAACCACGTGTGTGTGTGTGTGTGTATGTGTGTGTGTGTGTGTGTGTGTGTGTGTGTGTGTGTGTGTGTGTGTGTGTGTGTGTGTGTGTGTGTGTGTGTGTGTGTGTGTGTGTATGTGTGTATGTGTGTGTGTGTGGGTGTGTGTCTGCGTGGCACCGTGCGTACTTGTCACCTTGTTGAGAAATAAGCAGGTCAGTGACCAGTTATTTTTTATTTATTTTTTTATTTCACCTTTATTTAACCAGGTAAACCAGTTGAGAACAAGTTCTCATTTACAACTGCGACCTGGCCAAGATAAAGCAAAGCAGTGCGATAAAAACAACAACACAGAGTTACATATGGGGTAAAACAAAACAAAGTAAAAAAAAAATACAACAGAAATACATATATATACAGTGTGTGCAAATTTAGCAAGTTATGGAGGTAAGGCAATAAAATAGGCTATAGTGCAAAATAATTACAATTAGTATTGACACTGGAATGATAGATGTGCAAGAGATGATGTGCAAATAGAGATACTGGGGTACAAATGAGCAAAATAAATAACAATATAGGGATGAGGTAGTTGGGCGGGCTAATTTCAGATGGGCTGTGTACAGGTGCAGTGATCGGTAAGGTGCTCTGACAACTGATGCTTAAAGTTAGTGAGGGAGATAAGTGTCTCCAGCTTCAGAGATTTTTGCAATTTGTTCCAGTCATTGGCAGCAGAGAACTGGAAGGAATTGCGGCCAAAGGAGGTGTTGGCTTTGGGGATGACCAGTGAGATATACCCGCTGGAGCGCAGACTACGGGGTGGGTGTTGCTATGGTGACCAATGAGCTAAGATAAGGCGGGGATTTGCCTAGCAGTGATTTATAGATGGCCTGGAGCCAGTGGGTTTGGCGACTAATATGTAGTGAGGACCAGCCAACAAGAGCGTACAGGTCACAGTGGTGGGTATTATATGGGGCTTTGGAGACAAAACGGATGGCACTGTGATAGACTACATCCAATTTGCTGAGTAGAGTGTTGGAGGCTATTTTGTAAATGACATCGCCGAAGTCAAGGATCGGTAGGATAGTCAGTTTTACGAGGGCATGTTTGGCAGCATGAGTGAAGGAGGCTTTGTTGCGAAATAGGAAACCGATTCTAGATTTAACTTTGGATTGGAGATTCTTAATGTGAGTCTGGAAGGAGAGTTTACAGTCTAACCAGACACCTAGATATTTGTAGTTGTCCACATACTCTAGGTCAGACCCGTCGAGTGTAGTGATTCTAGTCGGGTGGGCGGGTGCAAGCAGCGTTCGGTTGAAGAGCATGCATTTAGTTTTACTAGTGTTTAAGAGCAGTTGGAGGCTACTGAAGGAGTGTTGTATGGAATTGAAGCTCGTTTGGAGGTTTGTTAACACAGTGTCCAATGAAGGGCCAGATGTATACAAAATGGTGTCGTCTGCGTAGAGGTGGATCTGAGAGTCACCAGCAGCAAGAGCGACGTCATTGATATACACAGAGAAAAGAGTCGGCCCAAGAATTGAACCCTGTGGCACCCCCACAGAGACTGCCATAGGTCCAGACAACAGGCCCTCCGATTTGACACATTGAACTCTATCTGAGAAGTAGTTGGTGAACCAGGAGAGGCAGTCATTTGAGAAACCAAGGCTATTTAGTCTGCCAATAAGAATGCGGTGGTTGACAGAGTCGAAAGCCTTGGCCAGGTCAATGAAAACGGCTGCACAGTACTGTCTATTATCGATCGCGGTTATAATATCGTTTAGGACCTTGAGCGTGGCTGAAGTGCACCCATGACCAGCTCGGAAACCGGATTGCATAGCGGAGAAGGTACGGTGGGATTCGAAATGGTCGGTGATCTGTTTGTTGACTTGGCTTTCAAAAACTTTTGAAAGGCAGGGCAGGATGGATATGGGTCTGTAACAGTTTGGATCTAGAGTGTCACCCCCTTTGAAGAGGGGGATGACCGCGGCAGCTTTCCAATCTCTGGGGATCTCAGACGTTACGAAAGAGAGGTTGAACAGGCTAGTAATAGGGGTTGCGACAATTTCGGCGGCTAGTTTTAGAAAGAAAGGGTCCAGATTGTCTAGCCCAGATGATTTGTAGGGGCCCAGATTTTGCAGCTCTTTCAGAACATCAGCTGTCTGGATTTGTGTGAAGGAGAAGCGGGGGGGCATGGGCAAGTTGCAGCGGAGGGTGCAGAGCTGGTGGCCGGGGTAGTGGTAGCCAGGTGGAAAGCATGGCCAGCCGTAGCAAAATGCTTGTTGAAATTCTCGATTATTGTAGATTTATCGGTGGTGATAGTGTTTCCTAGCCTCAGTGCAGTGGGCAGCTGGGAGGAAGTGCTCTTATTTTCCATGGACTTTACAGTGTCCCAAAATTTTTGGAGTTAGTGCTACAGGATGCAAATTTCTGTTTGAAAAAGTTAGCCTTTGCTTTCCTAACTGCTTGTGTATATTGGTTCCTAACTTCCCTGAAAAGTTGCATATCGCGGGGGCTATTTGATGCTAATGCAGTACGCCACAGAATGTTTTTGTGCTGGTCAAGGGCAGTCAAGTCTGAGGAGAACCAGGGGCTATATCTGTTCTTAGTTCTGTATTTTTTGAATGGGGGCATGTCTATTTAAGATTGAGAGGAAATTACTTTTAAAGAACAACCAGGCATCCTCTACTGACGGAATGAGATCTATATCCATCCAGGATACCTGGGCCAGGTCAATTAGGAAGGCCTGCTCGCTGAAGTGTTTTTGGGAGCGTTTGACAGTGATGAGGGTGGTCGTTTGACCGCGGACCCGTTACGGACGCAGGCAACAAGGCAGTGATCGCTGAGATCCTGGTTGGAAGACAGCGGAGGTGTATTTAGAGGGTAAGTTAGTCAGGATGATATCTATGAGGGTACCCATGTTTACGGATTTAGGGTTGTACCTGGTAGGTTCGTTGATTGAGGGCATCTAGTTTAGATTGTAGGATGGCCGGGGTGTTAAGCATATCCCAATTTAGGTCACCAAGCAGTACGAACTCTGAGGATAGATGGGGGGCAATCAATTCACATATGGTGTCCAGGGCACAGCTGGGGGCTGAGGGGGGTCTGTAGCAAGCGGCAACAGTGAGAGACTTATTTCTGGAAAGGTGGATTTTTAGAAGTAGAAGCTCAAACTGTTTGGGCACAGACCTGGATAGTATGATAGAGCTCTGCAGGCTATCTCTACAGTAGATTGCAACTCCACCCCCTTTGGCAGTTCTATCTAGACGGAAAATGTTATAGTTGGGGATGGAAATTTCAGAATTTTTGGTAGCCTTCCTAAGCCAGGATTCAGACACTGCTAGAACATCAGGGTTGGCGGAGTGTGCTAACGCAGTGAATAACTCAAACTTAGGAAGGAGGCTTCTGATATTTATGTGCAGAAAACCAAGACTTTTACGGTTACAGAAGTCAACAAATGATAGCTCCTGGGGAGTAGGAGTGATACTGGGGGCTGCAGGGCCTGGGTTAGCCTCTACATCACCAGAGGAACAGAGGAGGACTAGAATAAGGATACGACTAAAGGCTTTAAGAACTGGTCTTCTAGTGCGTTGGGTACATAGAATAAAGGGGGCAGTTCTCCGGGCGTTGTAGAAAAGATTCAGGGCATTATGTACAGAAAAGGATATGGAAGGATATGAGTACAGTTCAGGTAACCCTAAGCGTTGGGTAACAATGAAAGAGATAGCGTCATTGGAGGCACCCGATTGAGCCGGTCTCGGCGTGTATAGGGGTGGAACAAAGGAACTATATGAGGCAGTTTGAGAGGGACTAGGGGGGTTCTACAGTGAAATTGTATAATAAGAACTAACCCAAACAGCAAAAGGCAAGGGCATAATTGACATGGGAGAGAGGCATAAAGCAGTCACAGGTGTTATTAGAGAGAGCTAAGACAACAACTGGAAATAGCGATAACGTTTGGGCTAAGACTAAACAGAATAAACAGGACAGGGTACCGTGTAAAGGAACAGTCCAGCAGGCATCAGCTGTGCAGCTGAGTGATCGTAAGGTCCAGTGAACAGCAATATGTGAGTCCGAGAGCAGTTCAAATTGGTGCTTCAGCACAGCTAGCAGGGAGCACAGTTGTAGTTTGCGTGTGCTAGCGGGCCGGGGCTGGCAGATGGATCTTCGTGGTCGTCGCAACTGGAAGCCTGATGAAACCACATCAGACTATTTTGTCGGCAAACCAGTCGTGTTGGATCGGCGGGGCTCAGTGTTAACACTAGGAGGTCCCGTCCGGTTGACAGAGAGGTAGATAGCCAGGAGATGGGCCTGAGGCTAGCTCAGGGCTAACTGGTGCTTGCTATAGGGCAATGGTAAATCAGCCACAACAGGTTGCAGCTAGCTAGCTGGTTGTGATGATCCGGCGCTAGGGTCCAGTGATTCCGGCAGAAAGTCCAATAAGCTCTTGGTCGATAGCACGCTGGGTCGATAGCACGCTGTGCAGACTGGCCGATGAATTGTCCAGGCTAGAGCTAGAGCTGGCTGGTGGATAGTGTAGGCCACGGACAGTGGGGAAGACGCTAACGGTGACTAATAACAGGTAGCCATTTAGTTGCGGCTACACTAGTATCAGCTTACGGTTCTTGATGAAAGTTATAAAGAAATAATAGAATCCTTTCCACGTTGGGTGAGGCGGGTTGCAGGAAAGTATATTTAGTTAAAGAATGAAAAGTAAAAATTAAGAGATATATACAAAATAGACAAAAAAAACAAGAAACGGGATATTTACACAGGACGATGAAATAAAGCGACCGCACTGCTACGCCATGAAGAACGTCACGGGTGAAAACTCTATACTACATTAACCTTTTAACCTTCAAGACTACATGTAGAACCTAATAGGAAATGACTATACACAAGAAAGCATCCATGATGAAAAAAAATACACTGCTAGGCTCTGATGGCACTGAGTCAGTGATGAGGACCTTCAGTTAAACCAGACCCTCTGTACTTAACTTTCACTCTCAATCAGCTGTGGTGCACTAAGAGAAGGTCACTGGCAACAGCAGCCATGTAATATAGTAGCTAGTAATATACTATATATAGTAGCTATGTAGGTACAGTATACCAATGTACCCAAGCAGAGAGATAATGCGAGGCGATTTAATCAAATTTAATCAAATGTAATCTCTCTCTCTCTCTCTCTCTCTCTCTCTCTCTCTCTCTCTCTCTCTCTCTCTCTCTCTCTCTCTCTCTCTCTCTCTCTCTCTCTCTCTCTCTCTCTCTCTCTCTCTCTCTCTCTCTCTCTCTCTGATATGATAGGATAGGATCTGTTTCTTCCCCAAACCTCACCACAAACAGGCATAAATAGATATCTGAGTGGGTATACCAAAGCAAGGTGTCATATTATACGCGTAGCACAATTATAGAATACATTCCACAGACAAAGAATTAAGTAAATAAATGACCTGCTTGTTGACTGGGTCCGTCCAGTTTGGGCTCACATTTTGAAAGAGGGAGAGAATCTAGAAAAATAAAGATAGAAAAGAATAGTCAGTGAATGAATGCATTGCCTGGCTCTGCCAATCTCTCAACCTTGAGCCTGTGATTATTTCCTGCAGATGAGAGGACAAGGAAGAGCTGCTTTGATCCCAGTATCTGGCTAGTCAAAGACATGAAACAGCATGAGACATGGGCTTGTCACAAATGGCACCCTATTCCCTATACAGCATGAGTGCGTTACACAGGGAATAGGGTGCCATTTGGGACACAGCCAGAATTGAACATGAAGCCACCAAATTACTTACAGCTGACAAACTTATACAGGAATGAATCATGATATAGAACCACTGAGTGGGAATCTGTATATCTTTCTACCGCCACCCGCCTGGAAAAAATGATATCTTTGAAGCAGAATGCTGGATAATTCACCTGGAGCCATTAAAGTTAAACACAGTCCGTCATCGTTTTCTCTGATTTTTACAGTAGCACATTACAGTGGGTTAAATGAGGCTTTCTCTTCATTCTGACTGACATTTCTACGTCTATGGCAGTGCTGTGGTGTTGTGGGCTGTTCGCAGTACAGCCCTGTTTTCTTTCTGGGTCATTTATCTATCAGTGGCATGGGACAGCTACAGCTAAGCTCTACTTTGCCTGCTTCTCAAAAGACAAACCAGCATATGCTGCTGCTAGGGATTAAATGGGCGGCGAACTGCAGTGGCTTGGGATTCGATGTTAACTGCATTGTGGATTCGATGTTAGGCTATATTAAGGTCACAATTAAAGCCAACACACCCTCTCTCGAAGACGTGACAGGTAATTCACATGATGATAATCCGACAGAAGCCCCCCCACCCACCCAAAAAACAACCTTGCCTTTCTTGAACTAATGCTTATTTATTATTAGCACTGACTTTGCTGATACCTACTTTGAGGAAAAATGTACTTACTATGACTGTGATAATGTGGTTGTCTCAACTAGCTATCTTAAGGTGAATGCACTAACTGTAAGTCACTCTGGATAAGAGCATCTGCTAATTGACTGAAATGTAAAAAATGTAATGTAAATATAGACTAGAGGGTCCTCTGCTGTGTAGTGAGACGAAGCCTTAGGTTTCCCACATTTTAGCTCTGGCATTGTATCACTGGCATCCCCCTCTTGCCTATTCACCTAGGGGCTTTATAACATGGAAATGGCTATGAGTTAGAGTCAATTAAATATGTCAAAGTATCTAGGGTATGGCATCTAAAAGCGGAGCAAAAAGATGTCTCTCATACAAACCAACTTGAATGGGATGAATGAGATAGACAATATTGTATTATGTGGATTTTAGTTTAGTTTGCTTGTTTTTATACAAATCTGAGCAGCGGCGAGTGATCTATTTAAACCAGGCGACCACTGGCAGAGTGCAGCACGAGGAGGAACTAAACATGTTAGTGTCTTCAAAGGGGCGAGGATGTTTTGCTCTGTGTGGAGTTCCTGTTTGACAGGCTGTGCACAGCTGTTCACTGGAGACAAGCACAGGGAGGGCACACAGCTGCAACCACACCACAGCAAACATCCCCTACCTCAGTCCCACTGTGGGCCATGCTGCTTTGATTCCCAAACTGAGCCCTGTGTGTGTGTGTGTGTGTGTGTGTGTGTGTGTGTGTGTGTGTGTGTGTGTGCCTTAACCTCATTATAAAGAGGAAAGCCGTTGTTCTCAAAACATAACAAAGGCGTTTAACAGTATATGATTTTTCATATGCCGTCCTGTATGAACGACGAGAAGGATCAAATGTGCGCGCGCGCGTGTGTGTCTAAGTTTATTATTACCATCAGAGAGAAGAAGGGTGTTAATACATAAGCTCAGAAACACATAAAACCCTGCTGCTCTGTTTGAAATAACAGCTAGTCTCTGAGAGGGAGACAGACAGGAAGGCAGGCCGGCAGACAGACACCTAGGAAGCCAGGGTTCTGAGATGAGATGCCCTGATTCCAGACGCCTCCTTAGTGCTGGGAAGGAGGGGGCTGCTGGGTGTGTGTGTCTGGTAGGGGGTGGGTGGCTGAGGTTGACTGATGGATAGGATGGATAGGAAATCCTCTCTTATCAGATGAGGGATTTCAAGGAGACACCCAGGCAGCTCAGCCCACAGCCACTCTTCTTCTTCATGGCCCACAATACCTTCTTCTTTCCTTCCTTCCAGGTCCCCAGGCAACGTGGGTGGCAGGCTGAGGCTGCTCTGATTGATACCTCTATTTTCCTGGCTGAATTAAGCCATCCCTTAGGCTAGTTATCGACTTCACTCTGCATTCTCAATTCCTACTTATTGACATTGACGGTTATCTGTATGCAAATCGGGACTATTTAAATGGGAAATTGACGTTTTTAAAGGGATAGTTCACCCAAATTACAAAATGACATGTTGGTTTCCTTACCCTGTAAGCGATGACTTTAAGCTCTGCAAGCTTTAGACTTAGTGTTTGATTTTATTTTATTAGGATCTCTTTTAATCCTCATTTGGACTAATCTTCCAAGAGTCCTTAAACATTAAAATACAATTTACAATACAATCACATTTAACAATACAATCACATTGTTACAAACAACAGACATAATTCACTGCCATATATTGACCAGATAAATAATCTAACAGTCTGAAAAGATAGATTGGTTCCTTCATCTACCATAGTCATGCACAACCTTCCAAGTTTTGTATTAATTTATATATTGAAAGGTTTCTGGTTTTGTCACGCTCGTCGGGAACAGAGGAGGACCAAGGCGCAGCGTTGAATGCGAACATATTTATTTATATAATGATCACACGATCCAAAACGATGACGTGACAGTCAATGGTCCAACACGAACAAGAAACCACAATGAATGAATGCCTAACGGCTACCTAAGTATGACTCCCAATCAGAGACAACGAGCTACAGCCGTCTCTGATTGGGAGCCACCCTGGCCAACATAGAATTACAACAACTAGCACCAACACACATGAAAACTCACACCCTGGCTCAACATACTAGAGTCCCCAGAGCCAGGGGCATGACAGTACCCCCTAAAGGTGCGGACTCGACCGCGCCAACCAAATACCACAGGGAGGGACCGGGTGGCACTCCGCCTTGGCGGGCGGATCCGGCTCGGGCATGATCCCCACTCGCTCTCTAACCCCCCAAAGTACCCCTGGTCGGTCTGGCCCTGCTGACCGGAGCTGGACTGCACACTGGTGGAGCCGGATTGCTCTAGCTCCGGGCGTGAAGCAGCTGACCCGTGCTGAACCAGGCACCAGTGGAACAGGCACGGGCTGTGCCGGACTGACGACGCACACCACTGGCTTGGTGTGGGGAGCAGGAACGACCCGAGCGGGCTGACGAAACGCACCCCTGACTTGGTGCGGGAGCAGGAGCGGGCCGAACCGGGCTGGCGGGCGCACCACTGACTTGGTGCGGGGAGCAGGAACGGGCGACCGGGCTGGCGAAGCGCTACCACCGAGGTGCGGGGAGCAGGAACGGGCCGAGCCGGGCTGACGAAGCGCACCACCGACTTGGTGCGGGGAGCAGGAAGCGGGCGAGCCGGGCTGACGGGCGCACCACCGACTTGTGCGGGGAGCAGGAACGGGGCCGAGCCGGGCTGGCGGGCGCACCACTGACTTGGTGCGGGGAGCGGAACGGGCCGAGCCGGGCTGACGAGCTACCACTGACTTGGTGCGGGGAGCAGGAACGGGCCGAGCCGGGCTGACGAAGCGCACCACTGACTTGGTGCGGGGAGCAGGAACGGGCCGAGCCGGGCTGACGAGCGCACCACTGACTTGGTGCGGGGAGCAGGAACAGGCCGGAACGTACTGGGGACACACACCACTGGTCCTACGCAGGGATCTGGAATGGGCCGGACCGGACTGGTAACACACCCCAGTACCTCTCGCCGTGCCTCTACACCTTCCATCCCCTCTTCGACCAGTGGCCCCCGTAACCTGGCGGCCTCCTCTGCCAACCCGCTGGGCCGCTCTGCCGCGGTCTCCTGCTGGCCCGTCGTCCACGGCGTTAGCCCCCCCCTAAGAAAATTCTGGGCGTCTCTCCTACCCGTGGACCAGGTCTCCATGTCCCTCGCCAGCCTTTCGCCCTTCTGCTTCCATGTCAAGCCCTTCTCCTCCTCTCCCGGCTTGACCCAGTCGAGGAGGTGAAGGAGATCTGCTAGAGATCTCCCTGGCGATGGCTCCTGGACACGCTGCTTGGTCCAGTCTTGGTGGTTTCTTCTGTCACGCTCGTCGGGAACAGAGGAGGACCAAGGCGCAGCGTTGAATGCGAACATATTTATTTATATAATGATCACACGATCCAAAACGATGACGTGACAGTCAATGGTCCAACACGAACAAGAAACCACAATGAATGAATGCCTAACGGCTACCTAAGTATGACTCCCAATCAGAGACAACGAGCTACAGCCGTCTCTGATTGGGAGCCACCCTGGCCAACATAGAATTACAACAACTAGCACCAACACACATGAAAACTCACACCCTGGCTCAACATACTTGAGTCCCCAGAGCCAGGGCGTGACAGGTTTGCTCAGATAAATTATTCAATTTCTTTATTACTTTGAATCTAAATGTTATTTTGCCTATTTCTCTTCTCTGCTGGGATAACACATACAGTGAGGGAAAAAAGTATTTGATCCCCTGCTGATTTTGTACGTTTGCCCACTGACAAAGAAATGATCAGTCTATAATTTTAATGGTAGGTTTATTTGAACAGTGAGAGACAGAATAACAACAACAAAATCCAGAAAAACGCATGTCAAAAATGTTATAAATTGATTTGCATTTTAATGAGGGAAATAAGTATTTGACCCCCTCTCAATCAGAAAGATTTCTGGCTCCCAGGTGTCTTTTATACAGGTAACAAGCTGAGATTAGGAGCACAGGAGTGCTCCTAATCTCAGCTTGTTACCTGTATAAAAGACAACTGTCCACAGACAGGACAACTTCACTGCATCAAAGGGACGATGGACGGGGCCATGTACCGTCAAATCTTGGGTGAGAACCTCCTTCCCTCAGCCAGGGCATTGAAAATGGGCCGTGGATGGGTATTCCAGCATGACAATGACCCAAAACACACGGCCAAGGCAAGAAAGGAGTGGCTCAAGAAGAAGCCCATTAAGGTCCTGGAGTGGCCTAGCCAGTCTCCAGACCTTAATCCCATAGAAAATCTGTGGGGGAGCTGAAGGTTTGAGTTGCCAAACGTCAGCCTCGAAACCTTAATGACTTGGAGAAGATCTGCAAAGAGGAGTGGGACAAAATCCCTCCTGAGATGTGTGCAAACCTGGTGGCCAACTACAAGAAACGTCTGACCTCTGTGATTGCCAACAAGGGTTTTGCCACCAAATACTAAGTCATGTTTTGCAGAGGGGTCAAATACTTATTTCCCTCATTAAAATGCAAATCAATTTATAACATTTTTTACATGCGTTTTCTGGATGATTTTTTTGTTGTTATTCTGTCTCTCACAGTTCAAATCAACCTACCATTAAAATTATAGACTGATCATTTCTTTGTCAGTGGGCAAACGTACAAAATCAGCAGGGGATCAAATACTTTTTTCCCTCACTGTAGATGGGGGACAACTATTCCTAGTAATGGCTGAATGTCTGTCTCTTACCAACTGAATACTGTTGTTAATGTGTTTGGCCGTTTTAAATGGTGTTCATTGTGAAATAAAATAAGCATATGTTTTTCAATTATCGTGTTGAATGATAACCACCCAAGAGCATTGTGCATGACTACAAGAGAAGAATCATATCTCCACCATAAAACAATCCTTGCTGCTTTGTTCTGTGCAATCTGCAGCCTCCTAATCTCACTTGGTGATGAATTTCCCCAGATCACAGGACAGTAGTTCACCTGACTCCCAATTCATGCTTGGGTTGTTTGCTTAATAATTTTTCACTGTAAATATTTTGCTGTCCTTCTGATCCTCCATGCAGTTTTAATGATTGTCTTTAGATTTCTTCCACACAACTCACATAGGCCTACAGTTCATGATATATACTACAGAACTGTGCATAGATTGCTGCTTTGAGTGAGATGTGGCCTGATCTAGTTCTGTGGGTCAGTGAAAAGCGTAGTATCTCTAACTAATCTATACTATAAATGCCATGACTCTCATAAAAGACATTCAGCAGGCTTCTTTATAAACAGCTCTACAATAAATAAACAAATCCATAACAGTCTAGCAGAGGAGGGGGAAACCAAACCACCGAAAGTGAGTCTGGGCAAAACAGAACAGCTCCAGTCAAAAGCTCTTCTTTTTCCAATTATTAGGAGGATGGCATGATGGTGGCTGGGCTGAGGCTGTTTCATGGTGCAATGCCACTCTGTGCTGATTGCTTCTACTCCACTAGAAGCAACTGCCAATTCCTTTGCGATAGAATGCAAGAGGATTCTTTCTGACTGTAGAATATGATGATGGCCTACTCCACCCTGACCCTAACCTTTACTACTCTATAATTTGCAGAGGTTGTTTTTCTGTCCTACCTTTCGTACGCTCTCCCTCTCTCTCTCCCTCTCTCTCTCCCCCTCTCCCTCACTCATGATGTGAATTGATTCTGGAGCATCTGAGCCCTACTACATTACACCATTATTATGACACAGCTAAGAAGACTTTAGTTGGTTAAAGTGTGTTCCTCAGCAGCAGCCAGCAGACATTTTATTACATAACACTTAGGTTTACACCTCGATAAGCATGATCACACTGGCTGATAACGCTGGATCACAGGCAGTACAACTATTTGGCTCACATTACAGGCCAGTCTAATTAGGCCTAGTAATAATCTCATGGCTTCTTTTTCATTCCTAAACGGACAAAGACATTTTGAATTTTCATGTCCAACAGTTGATGGTAAATAGATGATAACTGTGACCTTTCTATGGCATAATATCACCACTAGAAAGCAAGTAATGTTTAAATGGAATGGGGACATAAGAAATTAGTAAAGGGGCTTTTCCAAAGAACCAATCAAATGAAAGTACTTGGTAAACCTCATGCTGCTCTGAGCTGGATAGACTAACAATCATGTACACAGAAAATATCCTGACTTATACCGTTGCCAATGTAACGGCCGTCCTCTCACAAGAACAACCCCACTGTGTAATATGGTAAATGGGCAAAGCAAGGCAGCTATGGCAAATGGCGCCTGACTATGATATTTGATACAGGACAAAAATAGAAGATACTTTGACATAGTAAACACTGGATCTTTGTTGGAACCATAGGTCTCATTAAACCACTGGTGGTATGATGGATGACTAGTATCTTATGACCTTGTAAATCAGAACTCAGTGGTGCCTGATTCAGCTACAGCGTACTCATTTGTAAGCATGGCATGATGCTGTGTCATAAAAGTAGATACACATTTTTTGTCTTGTTCTTAAAAAGCAAGAAAAATAAGTATATTTCAATTACACAATTAATTCAGTCTGCTATCCTTAAAAAGCCACTGAAAATGACCTCCTGATTTGGGTCATTGAAAGCTAATGGGCAATGCCACAGTACGCTATGAATAGCCAGCGAGCAGCTCTGCATTACAACAGCTTACTGTACAGTGGGGGACAGGATGATCCCTGTAAGAGTCAACTAACATCAAACAAGCCAAAACAGCCTTATGCCTTCCCAAAGCACTGTATACTACACTCAGTGCCAATGTAATAACTACGTAAATGGTAAATACATAGTATTAATATACACTGAGTGTATAAAACATTCGGAACACCTCCCTAATATTGAGTTGCAACCCCCCCCCCCTTTTTCCCTCAGAGCAGCCTCAATTCGTCGGGGCATGGACTCTACAAGGTATTGAAAGCATTCCCACACGGATGCTGGCCCATGTTGACTACAATTCTTCCCACAGTTGTGTCAAATTGGCTGGACGTCCTTTGGGTGGTGGACCATTCTTGATACACATGGGAAACTGTTGAGTGTGAAAAACTCAGCAGCTTTGCAGTTCTTGACACTCAAACCGGTGCGCCTGGCACCTACTACCATAACCCGTTCAAAGGCGCTTCAATCTTTTGTCTTTCCCATTCACCCTCTGAATGGCACACATACCCAATCTATGTCTCAATTGTCTCAAGGCTTAAAAATCATTATTCAACCTGTCTCCTCCCCTTCATCTACACTGATTGAAGTGGATTTAACAAGTGACATCAATAGGGGATCATAGCTTTCACCTGGATTCACCTGGTCAGTCTATGTCAGTCTATAAGCAGGTGTTCCTAATGTTTTATACACTCAGTGTAAAGTGAATATAAGCTTACAGTGCAATAGTTTGAATTCCTTGGGACATAGACATAAAGCTTTGTGTGGGCTGAAATCATAGGCATGTTACTGAGCTGCTGTAATGAGTCTCATTGTCAAGTGGACTATAAGTTATGACAACCTCACTGATTAACTCAAAAGAGGATGACTCAGTATAAAATGTGGGATCTATACAATGTATGTGGGAATGACATAATAACGTCCATCTGTCTACCTCATCACAAAATAATGAAGAGGAATAATAGATGACTATGACTAGCACAACATCTCCATGACTATCACATCTCTATGACTACCACAACAACTCCATACAGAAATATGTCTCCATAAACTGAAAAGCATACTGTTTTGATAGTTGACTTCCCTAAATCATCGAGCTTTGACTTATGTTATGCATATCATCTTCCAACACAGACTGTCTAGTATATCATCGAGTTAGATACACTTAAAAGGGTGGATCCTAAAATTAGCCCAGTCTCTTCTTAAATGACATATAACAACTTCAGACAGGCTACCTAGTGTAGCCATAAGTGTCCAAAAAGGCACCCTATTCCTACCCTGGTCAAAAGTAGTGCACTATATAGGGAATAGGGTGCCATTTGGGACACAACCGAAGTCCTACTCAAGACTCCTCAGTGACTAACTAGGGCATCACAGTGGGTGCACCCAGAGCTCCCCAAACTAAATAAATGTGTTTCAGTGCAACAAGAAAGAGCAACTTTGTGCCAAGATTTCAATGCTCAACAAGCCAGCAGCAATTAGGAAGCCTGCTGGAGAGGTTACAGAAAGTGGGATGGCCTCTTCTGTCCTTTCACTGTGGCTTCAGGATGAATGATGTTGTAGGATACTGACAGGCCAAACAACATATCCATGGTTGCATCCCAAATGGCACCCTATTATTGTGAATATATTCCCTATTCTCTATATAGTACCTCAAAGGCATAGTGCTCTGGTCAAAAGTAGTGCACTATATGGAATAGGATGCCTTTTGGGACTCAGCCAACACATTGCTCCTATCGTATGCTTGGACACAGTTATGGGTCATGTTGTTGCGCTGTGTTTCACTGGCCTCTCTTACACAGTCATGACAAGCTGTCCCAGTTTTAGCACCTACACAATATGTGTGAAATGTGAAAGTCTAAATGCATCACCATGCAAAACACTTACTAACTTGAACACTGCACTGCACAAAATACTACCTATAATTACCCGATATAGCAAGCTAAGCTGAGTCCTTTCAGTTAACAATAATAGTAACAGGTGAAATGGGCTACTCAAACTTCAAAGCATCTAGACAGAGACCATTTACAGGCAAATGCTGTTCATGCACATCATTCAAGTTCATGTTGTTATTGTTAACTCCCAGGACATGGTCTATAGCAGCTATAGCAGAAAACACTGGCCACATACCAACCGTAGACTGCAACAATAGAATACAATCCATTATAGCATTCCAAGCTGTCTTAAAGAGACACTGAGAGAAAATATTTGTGGTAACTATGAGAGAAAGGAACATAGGCCGATTCATATATTTCTACCTTGTTAGAGATGACCATCAGCCTATAGTTCGAGGTCCCTTGACTCCATGAATGTTGGGACATTCCTTCGCCAAACACATTTCCTAACATTGTCTTTAGACAGCTCTTTCTCAACTTCCATTACCTCCAGACTCCAGTGACCTAAAAGCTCCAGTAAATACTATGTAACATGCATACACTAAAGAATAGAATAGAATGTATTATATAAATCACTAGGCTATATCACTCATCTTTCCAAAAGACTCAGACCCTTCTTCACTTCATCTTGACCCTGTCTGTCCCACTCAAACTTCTGTCTGTGTGTCATCAATGGAGATGGTGGGGAACATACTTCTTGACCAAGAGGCACCAGACCAGGTGCTACAGAACAGCTGAGTGCAAATGAACAGCTGCTCTGACTGTGGATCATCTGAGGTGGTCTCATCATGGTCCAAGGACATTCCCAATAATTACATTATTACCCCAATTAATGTGGGGGGAAATGATGGCAGTATGTTATGTGGAAGCACTTCTGTGATTTAATTGGTTTAGCCTACTAGGGTAAAAATAAAAACATTATGTTAGGTCATTAAATTGAGTAGAGAGAAAAATAATTAGAATTTATACCAGAGATAAACTCAATAGTATTAGATATGTTAAAATAACACAATAATCTGAACATCTTGTAAGGATTAATCTTATAGGGATTCGTGTATTGTCCTGATGGACTAATGTGTATCTAAATAAACTAAACCGCAATAGAAAAAAGTGATAGTCTATTCTTGGTTATTCCATAACATATTGTATGAGAGTAAACAGGAAGATGTGATGTTTCCGTAGGCTACGTATGCCTGGCTTAAAACTCAATTATGTTCCAGATAGGTTGTGCAGCCTCTTCACCTGGGCGGCATCATAGGCTACAGTTTGTTTACATGATAGCCTATCACAATCAATAGGAAGTGGTTCTGACTAACAAGCAGCTCACTGCAAAAGGTTCGTTGGCCACGACGCAGTGTACAGAATAATTGAAAGATGTAGTCTACACACATCTCGGGGATAGAGATACATTGATTACATTTCATTTCTAGATAATAAACCATCCACGACACGTTTTTTTTTTTTTACATTGAAGTGGGCGTAATTTACTATAATCTGAGGTTCGCTCTGTTATCATATTGGAATAAAAACAGAGAGGATGACAGGGAGCCTGTTTGGGAGAATAATAATCGTATCTCTCTAACGCATCCACCCACCAATGGCTCAATTTGTTGATCAGTTTACCATCTATAAGGTAACAATGTAGATGGCAATATCAATACAGTGGGCTACCGGAGGTGCTCGCCCCTCTTTCACTCACCCGACTTGAAAAACGCCGCTATGTCGGCCGCATCCTTAGCAGCCTCATCTATTCCCTCTCCAGAGTTCATGGCTGGAATACCGATATGGCAAAATAATGTCCAAAGAATTGACTTCCTCTAGATTTTCCGAGAAAATGGAAATGCAACACCATTGAAATGATATTCTACTGTAACACGCACGCAATCTGTTCTCTCTTCAATAGGCAAGAGACCTCCATCTTGGCGAGAATGAAAATTCTTATTACCGTTCGGCGGCGCTCCAGAGCCTGAGCACAGAGGCAGAGGGGGGAAGTCCGTTGATAAAGGGGAGGTCTTGTATGGGGTCTCTGGCACTGCTGGAGTATCCCTGATATTTTGAGGCATTGTGCGCCACAACTGGGATGAAAGGGCTGACTGCAATGTAGGTTGGGTACGGGAGCCAAAATATAAAGGCTACTTGGTCTAGCCTGGGTGGTAGTCTGTTTCTGCTCTCTTGCCAACTCCTTACGGAGTGTCAAACATGTTTTTCTGACAATGACAATAGAGTTGGCAAAAGCACCAACAGATCTGGGACTAGGCTACCCTTGGCCACCAGACATGATGGAATCCAGACATAGACCTATCCTAGGCTATGGTAGCCAACAGGAAAACATAGGTATGAGATAGGCTAGGAATAAAATGTTGTTATTTATCACAAAAGCATTTCCTTCACTGGGAATAATCACGACATTTTGACTATTTAGCCTATCTGATGATGACTGGACTGGTGTTATTATTTTCCATTGGAAATTGTATAGACCTAACTACAATACTGATTGATAGACGTCTGCTATAAAGCATCCAAACGGTTCATTTTGTGATCAAACACTGCCACCCACTGGTTAAAAAATGTATCCGGCACCTTTATACATTTGTCCTCTTCGTAGTGTTGGCAAACCGATTGGCCTATCTTGGGATACACACATTCTGTAGTTTACAAAGCCTCTAGTAAAATCAAGTAATGAAGAATAGTGTCCATTTGGAAATAAGTTGTATCAGCTCAGGGCCTACATTACAAAGTTTCATCGAGGCATCTTGAAAATGTATATAACTGTATCTTGTGATACACTCAACGGCTGCATCAACATATCAATTCATGGCCCCCTCTCCTCATATTCCACTCAATGTTGGCGTGCGGCTGGGAATAATCATTAATTACACAGGCGCATGTTTGATAGATATAGGCTTGTATAGGCCTGTATGCTCCATACTTGTGCATCCCACCTGTGTGACCCATTCCCTCTAGTGTAACGTTACAAATTAAATGGAATATACAAAGACAGAAAGACGACAGACAAACTGTAGACTAGCAGCCTACACAACACAACAACCACATAAGAAGGCCAAAAAGGCCTCCTACAACCGTATATTTATATAGTGATTAAAAATGAATAAATATCGGACATTTCTCAATGAGATAATGAGAAGTTGCTTTGTGGCCCCATGAGTGGATCGTGAAAAATCATGTGGATTTGTTGTATTTCTAAGATAACTATTTCTATGGACATCATGGTGCAGCCTGCGGGGATATCGTTGTAGCTGACCCATCTGAAAAAAACCGTCCGTGCTATTCGGAATCCTTGGGACGTCAATACCCCATTGAAGTTGACATTGAAAAGGGTTAAGGTAAGGATTAAGGTTGGGGTCAGGTAAAGGTTATGGTTAAGGTTAAGATCAGGGTATGGACGTCCCAAGGATCCAAAATAGCACTGACCTTGGAAAAAAAAAAAACAGGTCCTACGTAACCAAGGAAACAGCTAACACCATTTAATTGGTGGGAAAGTGTTATCTGACAACTGCAGCTTGAGCACCTCGAGCCAGCCCAGGACACCAAGGACCAAAATACAAGAATTCCAGGTGACATGGAAAACTCGCAACTGTTTCCAGAATTCTGATACTGTATTCACACTTCAAAGACATATTCGTGGTGGTGTGGAAACCACATGGCTCTCAGCTCGCGTTCTGCGAAGTCCAACTTGAGAAACAGGTCCCAACCCTCAGTCCCCGTGGAGTCAATAAAGGAAATGCAGGTTTGGTGATTGTATTATCAGCTATTTCGCTTGTGTAGATGTGATTGTAATGTATATTAGTTGTACTGGATATCTTTGTTTTTGTCTGGAGGAGGTGGCAAAGTAGCCTTTAGTTTGCATCGTGTTGTGGTCCTGTTACTTTATTCCTGCTCATAAAATGATAGCATTTTCTGGTAATGAAGAGCATGCATATATAGACTCAAGAGCTCACAATAATTGAAACATATTTAAGCATGGCTAATGGCTGTATCCAGGTCGTGCGTAAGAACAGCCCTTAGCCGTTGTATAATGGCCATATACCACACCTCCTCGGGCCTTATTGCTATTAGAAACTGGTTATCAACATAATTAGAACAGTACAAATATTTTGGGGGGGCATACCTGTGGTATATGGTCTGATATACCACTGCTTTCAGCCAATCAGCATTCAGGACTCAAACGTTATAATTTGCAATATAGCCTCCTAGGCTAGGTCTAATAAAAAACGGTCTGTAAGTTAATATAATGGCTTTAATTGTGATGGCTACTTCTGCCTGGTGTTGGCTTTTTAATTAAAACAAATATATCAGAGAATGACTAGACTTTCATCCCAAGAGAAGCAAGCCAGCAATCCTTAACCAGCCTTTCCTCACATTCCTCACCGCCTGTAGTGGGCAGCATATCCACAAAGTTGATCTAAGCTCTGGCTGTATGCCTACTGATTTCTGCGCCCCGCTTAAATGTAATTAACATAATACAAAATCCTCATCAAACTCCATCTGTTTAAACTAGACATATCTGCATGGGCTGCATCTCAATCCACCGCATCCACCAATGTTGGTCTTCTGCATCTGCAGTGGAAGGTGACTGAGCTACAGCAGTGTTTGTCAGACCAGGAGACATCCCGATCGGTCTTCTCCCGAAAACGTCTGTAGCATCCGAACGGTTTGGCCTACCCCTTTATGGAAAAATGAGACTCTCACGAACACAACGGTGTTCTCCGTTTTGCTCTACGACCATAGCCGTGGAAAGTAGGGTTGCTGAGGGTGCTGCAGCCCCCGCTGAAAAATCTGAACAAAAAATAGATGTACAGTACCAGTCAAAAGCTTGGACACATTCCAGGGTTTTTCTTTCCAGGGTTTTTCTTTATTTTAACTATTTTCTACAGTGCAGAATAATAGTGAAGACATCAAAACTAACACAAATGGAATCATGTAGTAACCAAAAAAGTTTTAAACAAATCAAAATATATTTTATATTTGAGATTCTTCAAAGTAGCAACCCTTTGCCTTGATGACAGCTTTGCACACTCTTGGCATTCTCTCAATCAGCTACATGAGGATTGGACAGGTGGCGATCCCGAACCCATACACAAAATGTAGCACGATGACTGAAGGCGGATGTGGCATTATATATTATTAGTCAACAGGAATGAATTTTAATTAACAGGTGAGCCTTGTTAAAAGTTTAATTTGTGGAATTTCTTTCCTTCTTAATGTGTTTGAGCCAATCAGTTGTGTTGTGACAAGGTAGGGGTGGTATACAGAAGATAGCCCTATTTGGTAAAAGACCAAGTCCATATTATGGCAACAACAGCTCAAATAAGCAAAGAGAAACGACAGTCCATCATTACTTTAAGACATGAAGGTCAGTCAGTCCGGAACATTTCAAGAACTTAGAACGTTTCTTCAAGTGCAGTCGCAAAAACCATCAAGCGCTATGATGAAACTGGCTCTCATGAGGACTGCCACAGGAAAGGAAGACCCAGAGTTACCTCTGCTGCAGAGGATAAGTTCATTAGAGTTAACTGCACCTCAAATTGCAACCCAAATAAATGCTTCACAGAGTTCAAGTAACAGACACATCTCAACATCAACTGTTCAGAGGAGACTGTGTGAATCAGGCCTTCATGGTCGAATTGCTGCAAAGAAACCACTACTAAAGGACACCAATAAGAATAAGCGATTTGCGTGGGCCAAGAAACACGAGCAATGCATATTAGACTGGTGGAAATCTGTCCTTTGGTCTGATGAGTCCAAATTTGAGATGTTTGGTTCCAACCACCGTGTCTTTGTGAGACGCAGAGTAGGTGAACGGATGATCTCTGCATGTGTGGTTTCCACCGTGAAGCATGGAGGAGGAGGTGTGATGGTGATTTGCTGGTGACACTGTCTGTGATGTATTTAGAATTCAAGGCACACTTAACTAGCATGGCTACCACAGCATTCTGCAGCGATACACCATCCCATCTGGTTTGCCCTTAGTGGGACGATAATTTGTTTTTCAACAGGACAATGACCCAAAACACACCTCCAGGCTGTGTAAGGGCTATTTGACCAAGAAGGAGAGTGATGGAGAACTGCATCAGATGACCTGGCCTCCACAATCACCCGACCTCAATCCAATTGAGATGGTTTGGAATGAGTTGGACCGCAGAGTGAAGGAAAAGCAGCCAAAAAGTGCTCAGCATATGTGGGAGCTCCTTCAAGACTGTTGGAAGAGCATTCCTCATGAAGCTGGTTGCGAGAATGCCAAGAGTATGCAACGCTGTCATCAAGGCAAAGGGTGGCTACTTTAAAGATTCTAAAGATTTGTTTAACACTTTTTTGGTTACTACATGATTCCATATGTGTTATTTCATAGTTTTGATGTCTTCACTAGAAATACCTTATTTACATAAGTATTCAGACCCTTTGCTATGAGACTTGAAATTGAGCTTGTGTGCATCCTGTTTCCATTGATCATCTTTGAGATGTTTCTACAACTTGATTGGAGTCCACCTGTGGTAAATTCAATTGATTGGACATGATTTGGAAAGGGACACACCTGTCTATATAAGGTCCCATAGTTGACAGTGCATGTCAGAGAAAAAACCAAGCCATGAGGTTGAAGGAATTGTCCGTAGAGCTCCGAGACAGCATTGTGTCTAGGCACAAATCTGGGGAAGGGTGCTAAAACATTTCTACAGCATTGAAGGTCCCCAAAAACACATTGGCCTCCATCATTCTAAAATGGAAGAAGTTTGGAACCACCAAGACTCTTCCTATGGCTGGCTGCCCGTCCAAACTGAGCAATCGGGGGAGAAGGGCCTTGGTCAGGGAGGTGACCAAGAACCCGATGGTCACTCTGACAAAGCTCCAGAGTTCCTCTGTGGAGATGGGAGAACCTTCCAGAAGGACAACCATCTCTGCAGCACTCCACGATCCAGCCTTTATGGTATTGTGGCCAGACGGAAGCCACTCCTCAGTAAAAGGCACATGACAGCCCGCTTGGAGTTTGCCAAAAGGCACCGAAAGGACTCTCAGACAATGAGAAACAAGATTCTCTGGTCTGATGAAACCAAGATTAAACTCTTTGGCCTGAATGCCAAGCATCACGTCTGGAGGAAACATTGTACCATCCCTAGGGTGAAGCATGGTGGTGGCAGCATCATGCGGTGGGGGTGTTTTTCAGCGGCAGGGACTGGTAGTCTAGTCAGGATCGAAGGAAAGCTGAACAGAGCAAAGTACAGAAAGATCCTTGATGAAAACCTGCACCAGAGCGTTCAGAACCTCAGACTGGGGCGAAGGTTCACCTTCCAACAGGACAACAACTCTAAGCACACAGCCAAGACAACGCAGGAGTGGCTTCAGGACAAGTCTCTGAATGTTCTTGAGTGGTCCAGCCAGAGCACGGACTTGAACCCGATCGAACATCTCTGGAGAGACCTGAAAATAGCTGTGCAGCGACGCTCCCCATCCAACCTGACAGAGCTTGAGAGGAGGTGTGCCAAGCTTGTAGCGTCATACCCAAGAAGAATCGAGGTTGTAATCGCTGCCAAAGGTGCTTCAACAAAGTACTGAGTAAAGGGTCTGAATACTTATGTAAATGTGATATTTCAGTTTTTTTTTGCTAAAATTTCTAAAAACCTGTTTTCGCGTTGTCATTATGGGGTATTTTGTGTAGATTGATGAGGAATTTGTATTGATTCCATATGTGTTATTTCATAGTTTTGATGTCTTCACTATTATTCTACAATGCAGAAAATAGTAAAAATAAAGAAAAACCCTTGAATGAGTAGGTGTTCTAAAACTTTTGACAGGTAGTATATATATTAAAAATAATTTTTTTCACAAAGTAGTGCACTGGGCCTTTAATAGTCCTGTATTAGCGGACCGATATAGCCGTCTGCAGCGTGGGGGAAAAAACCTCCCCCCCACAAGACTCGTCTGAAGGTAGCCCGGTACCAGTTAA
Organism: Coregonus clupeaformis; assembly: GCF_020615455.1. Lineage (NCBI taxonomy): Eukaryota > Metazoa > Chordata > Actinopteri > Salmoniformes > Salmonidae > Coregonus > Coregonus clupeaformis. Next base: position 1,823,236 of record NC_059219.1, read on the forward strand.
TCTTTTTTATGGAAGTATGTATTGAGCATACAAAACATTAAGAACACCTGCTCTTTCGATGACATAGACTGACCAGGTGAATCCAGGTGAAAGCAATGATCCCTTATTGATGTCACTTGGTAAATCCACTTCAATCAGTGTAGATGAAGGGGAGGAGACAGGTTAAAGAAGGATTTTTAAGCCTTGAGACAATTGAGATATGGATTGTGTGTCTGCCATTCAGATGGTGAATGGGCAAGACAAAATATTTAATTGCCTTTGAATTTTTTTTTATTTTTTTTTATTTCACCTTTATTTAACCAGGTAAACCAGTTGAGAACAAGTTCTCATTTACAACTGCGACCTGGCCAAGATAAAGCAAAGCAGTGTGATAAAAACAACAACACAGAGTTACATATGGGGTAAAACAAAACAAAGTCAAAAATACAACAGAAATACATATATATACAGTGTGTGCAAATGTAGCAAGTTATGGAGGTAAGGCAATAAATAGGCTATAGTGCAAAATAATTACAATTAGTATTAACACTGGGATGATAGATGTGCAAGAGATGATGTGCAAATAGAGATACTGGGGTACAAATGAGCAAAATAAATAACAATATAGGGATGAGGTAGTTGGGCGGGCTAATTTCAGATGGGCTGTGTACAGGTGCAGTGATCGGTAAGGTGCTCTGACAACTGATGCTTAAAGTTAGTGAGGGAGATAAGTGTCTCCAGCTTCAGAGATTTTTGCAATTTGTTCCAATCATTGGCAGCAGAGAACTGGAAGGAATTGCGGCCAAAGGAGGTGTTGGCTTTGGGGATGACCAGTGAGATATACCTGCTGGAGCGCAGTGATTTATAGATGGCCTGGAGCCAGTGGGTTTGGCGACGAATATGTAGTGAGGACCAGCCAACAAGAGCGTACAGGTCACAGTGGTGGGTATTATATGGGGCTTTGGAGACAAAACGGATGGCACTGTGATAGACTACATCCAATTTGCTGAGTAGAGTGTTGGAGGCTATTTTGTAAATGACATCGCCGAAGTCAAGGATCGGTAGGATAGTCAGTTTTACGAGGGCATGTTTGGCAGCATGAGTGAAGGAGGCTTTGTTGCGAAATAGGAAACCGATTCTAGATTTAACTTTGGATTGGAGATTCTTAATGTGAGTCTGGAAGGAGAGTTTACAGTCTAACCAGACACCTAGATATTTGTAGTTGTCCACATACTCTAGGTCAGACCCGTCGAGAGTAGTGATTCTAGTCGGGTGGGCGGGTGCAAGCAGCGTTCGGTTGAAGAGCATGCATTTAGTTTTACTAGTGTTTAAGAGCAGTTGGAGGCTACTGAAGGAGTGTTGTATGGCATTGAAGCTCGTTTGGAGGTTTGTTAACACAGTGTCCAATGAAGGGCCAGATGTATACAAAATGGTGTCGTCTGCGTAGAGGTGGATCTGAGAGTCACCAGCAGCAAGAGCGACGTCATTGATATACACAGAGAAAAGAGTCGGCCCAAGAATTGAACCCTGTGGCACCCCCATAGAGACTGCCATAGGTCCAGACAACAGGCCCTCCGATTTGACACATTGAACTCTATCTGAGAAGTAGTTGGTGAACCAGGCGAGGCAGTCATTTGAGAAACCAAGGCTATTTAGTCTGCCAATAAGAATGCGGTGGTTGACAGAGTCGAAAGCCTTGGCCAGGTCAATGAAAACGGCTGCACAGTACTGTCTATTATCGATCGCGGTTATAATATCGTTTAGGACCTTGAGCGTGGCTGAAGTGCACCCATGACCAGCTCGAAACCGGATTGCATAGCGGAGAAGGTACGGTGGGATTCGAAATGGTCGGTGATCTGTTTGTTGACTAGGCTTTCAAAAACTTTTTGAAAGGCAGGGCAGGATGGATATGGGTCTGTAACAGTTTGGATCTAGAGTGTCACCCCCTTTGAAGAGGGGGATGACAGCGGCAGCTTTCCAATCTCTGGGGATCTCAGACGTTACGAAAGAGAGGTTGAACAGGCTAGTAATAGGGGTTGCGACAATTTCGGCGGCTAGTTTTAGAAAGAAAGGGTTTAGATTGTCTAGCCCAGATGATTTGTAGGGGTCCAGATTTTGCAGCTCTTTCAGAACATCAGCTGTCTGGATTTGTGTGAAGGAGAAGCGGGGGGGGCATGGGCAAGTTGCAGCGGAGGGTGCAGAGCTGGTGGCCGGGGTAGTGGTAGCCAGGTTGAAAGCATGGCCAGCCGTAGCAAAATGCTTGTTGAAATTCTCGATTATTGTAGATTTATCGGTAGTGATAGTGTTTCCTAGCCTCAGTGCAGTGGGCAGCTGGGAGGAAGTGCTCTTATTTTCCATGGACTTGGGGTATGGTAGTAAGTATGAATGGGGTATGAATGGGGTATGGTAGTAAGTGCAAGGCGCACCAGTTTGTGTCAAGAACTGCAACGCTGCTGGGTTTTTCACGCTCAACAGTTTCCTGTGTGTATCAAGAATGGTCCACCACCCAAAGGACATCCAGTGAACTTGACACAACTGTGGGAAGCATTGAGTAAACATGGGCCAGCATCCCTGTGGAACGCTTTCGACAACTTGTAGAGTCCATGCCCCGACGAATTGAGGCTGTTCTGAGGGCAAAACGGAGAGTGTTTTTTCATGTATGAATCTGTTATTCAATGTGTTTCTATAGGCTAATGTTAGTAAGGCCAAATTCAGTGTTTCATAAAATATTTGTAAAATACTTTTGGGGGTTACCTAAAGGGGTCCTAAAATTCCAACAGTGATGCTTTGGTGATGTTATGGGGACAATATGATGATGTTCTGGGGACATTATGGGTACATTTTGGTAATGGTGTGATGATGTTATGGGGACATTATGGTGATGTTATAGGAAAATTAGGGGGATGTTAAGGTGATGTTATAGGAGCATTGTAGGGACATTATGGTGATGTTCTGGTAACATTTGGGGACGTTCTAGTGATGTTATGGGGACATTATGATGATGTTATGTGGAAATGATGGTGATGTTATGGGGCTATTATGGGGATGTTATGGGGACATTTTGTGGATGTTATGGTGATGTTATGGGGGCCTTCTCTTAGATCCCTCTCTGAGCTCTCACCAGATCATACATAATTCTGTGGGGACTCCAATTACCCAGTTTCTCCAAATGAGATGGCTCACTTTAGAAATCAGTCATGGCTTAGTGAAATATTCATTATCTAACTGCTTTTAAATGCAAAGCTGCACAATCATTTTCCAAGTATCAAACGCTCTCTCACCCCATATGAGTCTGTGATCATCAAGCATTTCGCTACACCCACTATAACATCTGCTAAACACGTGTATTTTGATTTGATTTGATCCTCTGCCAATATTGTGTAATCTGATGGAATTTAATAGGCTGGTGTGTTTGCTTCTTGGTGTATGTTGTTCTCTTTGGCCAGGCAGTAGCCAAATGCTGGTTGCCCTTTTGGATTTGGAGTTCAGGTGGATTGTTTTGTCACTCAACATTTCTCCACACTCGTTGGTCCCCTTATTTCTGAAGGATTGGCTATGTCATATTAATCATCAGCTGCTGGCACTTTCATCGCACCCCACTCTTCACCACTTTACATTAGTGTTATTCCTTTCTAGTTTCAGTACAACATGCATACAACATGCATACGGGTGAATGGCTTTAATTAAGAAGTCATTGTGTTCCTTGGTTGGATTGAACTAGGCCTAACCTAACAACGAATTTCACAACATAGGTCTAGGCCTAGATTTGTGTATTGCTCTTTAACACCATCCATTCTCTGTTGGTCAATCCCTTCCTCAACTAGTTGGACCACAGGGCTCTTTTATACCTGTCCAGGGGAGACATGTCTGTAACTGTAACTGTCTGTAACTGTAGCCTCTACTGCATAACAATGACCCATTCAGCCCCAAGCCCCATTGTTGACGTTGGTAAGGCGATAGCACTGCTTTTGATAATTACCTAGCCGACAGGTGGTCACCCAATACTACACTATCTAGTGAGCAAGCCTCTGTCTGAGGAGAAAACAATATTATAATTTCAGACAGTAACCTTTGGGCTGGAAAATAAGATGCTGGTCGCTGGCAGTGCTTGTTCTGCAGTGCATGCACTGGAATTATTGTCTGTGTTCTCATGAATAGTAATTAATGTCAATTAAGAGGGTGGATTCCTTGAATAGGTTGCTTTGTTGAGAGTGGCAATGCTACACTTTAAACCAGACTATCAAAACAAGGTAAGCTGACCTACACAGTTCTGTTACATGTTACTTAGGCTACACCCTGGTCCCTATCTGTGACCAAATCATGCATTTCATCATGAATGTTTTAAGAAACAAACAATTGTATTTATCTCACTACAATACCAGTCTTCTGGACTGTTTACCAGACCATTGTGTAGATAGAGGTTCAGCATGTAGACTATATTGCCCAACTATAAATTGTCAATCAGAGGTATGGATTTTATAGTACTGGGGATTCATGAAAATACAGAGGTTGGTAGTAACACGCTACAAGTAACACGTTACAGTACTTGAGTACTTTTTTTAGGAATGTGTACCACACTCTTACTTTTACTCTAGTAAATTCTGAAGGGGAAAACATATATTTTTTAAACGTTTTCAAATGTATCAAAGCAGTGTCAGATTTAAATTGGCTGCAAAGGGCTCTGTTTCTTGTTTGCCTTTCTTTAGATTTTATGAAAATAACTGGTTAGTTAATTGAAAAGCATGTCACAAGTATCATTCTTCAGTGTAAAACATTATACATTTGCATTTAGGTTATTTATTTTCGATCAACTTACACAATAAAATAAGCTACTGTAAGAACATAAACAAAACATTGATAGAATGAAAAATAGGCAGATGTGTATTGGAGAAGAAAGTCAGTAAATTAACTTGTATTCAGTGGAACTAAGGAGCGTTTCCACTAACTCTTGTTGTTTGATAAATTAGTTTGCTATTGTAGATCTGCATCAAGGCTGTGCTACTCATCAAAAATATAGGCTAGTATTAAAATACACTGTCCACAATGTTTTGGTCATTACAGTAATATCAATGCAGTTTGGATCATTTGGAATATGAGACAGCTCGCATCTTCAGATCAATGCCACATTATGTATTTGGGTAGGTAGCGCATAGAGCAGGGTTCCCCAACTTGCGTGCCGATTTTGGCCCGTAGGTGATTTAATTTGCCCCCCCCCCCCAAGTTTCCTGAGCAAAATGTTTTATTGTTTATTTTTTGGGACATAAAACACCAGCAAATCAGCTCCAATGGTAAACAATGTGGAAATATGTTCAAAAGTATTTCCACGCATAATAGAGAGATACAGTGAGGGAAAAAAGTATTTGATCCCCTGCTGATTTTGTACGTTTGCCCACTGACAAAGACATGATCAGTCTATAATTTTAATGGTAGGTTTATTTGAACAGTGAGAGACAGAATAACAACAACAAAATCCAGAAAAACGCATGTAAATTGAAATTGATTGGCATTTTAATGAGGGAAATAAGTATTTGACCCCTCTGCAAAACATGACTTAGTACTTGGTGGCAAAACCCTTGTTGGCAAACACAACGGTCAGACGTTTCTTGTAGTTGGCCACCAGGTTTGCACACATCTCAGGAGGGATTTTGTTCCACTCCTCTTTGCAGATCTTCTCCAAGTCATTAAGGTTTCGAGGCTGACGTTTGGCAACTCGAACCTTCAGCTCCCTCCACAGATTTTCTATGGGATTAAGGTCTGGAGACTGGCTAGGCCACTCCAGGACCTTAATGTGCTCCTTCTTGAGCCACTCCTTTGTTGCCTTGGCCGTGCGTTTTGGGTCATTGTCATGCTAAAATACCCATCCACGACCCATTTTCAATGCCCTGGCTGAGGGAAGGAGGTTCTCACCCAAGATTTGACGGTACATGGCCCCATCCATCGTCCCATTGATGCGGTGAAGTTGTCCTGTCCCCTTAGCAGAAAAACACCTCCTTAGCATAATGTTTCCACCTCCATGTTTGACGGTGGGGATGGTGTTTTTGGGGTCATAGGCAGCATTCCTCCTCCTCCAAACACGGCGAGTTGAGTTGATGCCAAAGAGCTCGATTTTGGTCTCATCTGACCACAACACATTCACCCCGTTCTCCTCTGAATCATTCAGATGTTCATTGGCAAACTTCAGACGGGCATGTATATGTGCTTTCTTGAGCAGGGGGACCTTGCGGGCGTTGCAGGATTTCAGTCCTTCACGGCGTAGTGTGTTACCAATTGTTTTCTTGGTGACTATGGTCCCAGCTGCCTTGAGATCATTGACAAGATCCTCCTGTGTAGTTCTGGGCTGAATCCTCACCGTTCTCATGATCATTGCAACTCCACAAGGTGAGATCTTACATGGAGCCCCAGGCCGAGGGAGGCTGACAGTTATTTTGTGTTTCTTCCATTTGCGAATAATCGCACCAACTGTTCTCACCAAGCTGCTTGGCGATGGTCTTGTAGCCCATTCCAGCCTTGTGTAGGTCTACAATCTTGTCCCTGACATCCTTGGAGAGCTCTTTGGTCTTGACCATGGTGGAGAGTTTGGAATCTGATTGATTGATTGCTTCTGTGGACAGGTGTCTTTTATACAGGTAACAAACTGAGATTAGGAGCACTCCCTTTAAGAGTGTGCTCCTAATCTCAGCACGTTACCTGTATAAAAGACACCTGGGAGCCAGAAATCTTTCTGATTGAGAGGGGATCAAATACTTATTTCCCTCATTAAAATGCAAATCAATTTATAACATTTTTGACATGCGTTTATCTGGATTTTGTTGTTGTTATTCTGTCTCTCAAAGTTCAAATAAACCTACCATTAAAATTATAGACTGATCATTTCTTTGTCAGTGGGCAAACGTACAAAATCAGCAGGGGATCAAATACTTTTTTCCCTCACTGTATGTGATCGTATACAAATGTAAGCAAGGTTTGAAATGATTATATTTTAGTCAAATATATATATATAATAGTATATGTTTGGGCTTCTTGCTGTCAGTTTACAGTCTACAAATTATTTGTAAGTATGTTCCGTCTCCCTGACCATCCGCTCAAGAAAAAATCGGCCCGCGGCTGAATCTAGTTGATGATCCCTGACATAGAGGCTTATATAGAGGCCTCACCGCATGGGTTCTCTGTGGGTTAGAGAGGTCAAGGTGGGACACAATACCTGACACAGTAATAGGGGATTATGAAGGTTCCTTTTCCACTGTTTTGTCACCTGCACAATGGCATCATGAAGGCTTGGTGTACAATATACAGTGGCCTTCTACTGTGATACCCATCACCTGTGGCTGTGTCATGTGCCGGAGCTTGGCAACTTGCCTGCCTCTTTAAGTTGTTTGAATAGTTTATAGGAGATTTTAACTTCACTGACAGTTGGATCAGTTTAAAGCAAGGTGGGGAGCAAACAAAGGCATGCCAGTTAATTTCCTGAGTGATCACAGCCACTCTTATCTTCTCTACAGCACTCACTGATCTCTATCTGTAGCTACATAGATTATAGATGGTCGTTTGGGAGCTGTCTTTGATATGAGGAGCTAGGTGTCATGTCTCGAGCGTTTAGAAAACAGCTCTGGAAACAGAGTGTCTCAAGAGTGATCAAGGTAAGAGATTGTCACAGTAGCATTTATATGATGATAGAAGGAGATGGAGTAGAGCTACTGGAGACATCAAGCACCCAGTTGGTCCTCGCCAAATAATGGTTAGGGACGGGTCATCTATTTGATCACAGATTGGGGCCAGTATGGTGTGCATGTTGTTGACTGTTTGATATATGTATAGGCTCCGGAGTATAACTGAACTGAGATCAGTCGTTGGTTAGAATTGGCTCTCTGTCTTGTTCTGTAGAATTTTGATCAATTCTGTCGAAACAAGCAATTTCAGTCAGTATTTTCTTGTTTCATTTTATGATACAGACATTGTTTGCAATGGCATTCATTGCAAATGTCGAATGGATAACAAGACACACAACGCCCAAAAGCACGTGTCACGACTTCCTCCGAAGCTGCCTCCTCTCCTTGTTCGGGCAGGCTTCGGCGTTCGTCGTCACCGGCCTTCTAGCCACTGCCGCTCCAAATCTCATCATTCCATTTGTTTTTTCTTGTTTATTACACACACCTGGTTCATATCCCCTCATCAGTACCTGTATAAGTGTTCCCTCTGCCCCCTTGTCTTTGTGTGTGATTGTTTATTGTAGAGGAGATTATAGCTCGGTGGAGCTCGATTCTATTGTGTATCTCTGAGTTATTCACCCGTGTGCCTTTATTTCCCCAGTACACCGTTTGTCCGCACTGGTGTGTATTACGCATTGATGCGTACCTCTGTTTATTGATTAAACCATTTATTCCATGATTTCCTCTCCTCCGTCTGACTCCGTCCATCATCACCCACTACAACATGTAACAGCTATCAGTCCTTTTCTCCTGAAGTATTTCTTGATTTGTTTTGTCAGGATATTTTCATTCCAGCCATTCAGTTCTTATCTGAGCTGAAAGCTTGCAGACAGTTGTGGCTGCCATTGTGTACGCTTGGTGCTTGGTGCTTGGTGTGCTGTAGTGTTTGTCTGTAGGCTGATGCCTGAGGTGGCTGTTTGCTCATCATGAAAGCCTTGGACTGGAATCACTGCCAGCCCAGGGAGCAGGTATGATGTGTGTGTGTGGGCAGTCGCCCAGCAACCCCTGTCTTGGCTAGCTTATATAAGCATGTATTTCCCTCCAGTGGTTCTGTTCAGGCAGTGTTAAATCAGTATTGTGCTGGCTGGCCTGTGTTGCACATGCTGACACACCGGGGGCTGCTTCTAATGGCACCCTTTTCCCTACATCGTGCACTACTTTTGACCAGAGACCAAGCAGGGCACCGTATAGGGAGTAGGGTGCCATTTAGGATGCAGTCTGGGGCTTGTATTTGTCCAATAGGTCAATAGCTGTGTTTGGTCTTTCGTGTCCAGGCTTGTTGACTGTTGGCTGCTGCCTCTGATCTGATGCATGACATCAAGGCCTGCTGTAAATCTTTAGCCTTCTTCTTCTGCTATCTTCTTCCGCAGCCTTCTTCTACTCCCACCTGATACCTGGATGGAACTCATGTGGAGCTATCTTTCCATTGGGCTTATCCATTGGGGTTATCAATTAAGCCATAGTAAATGTGACTCAGACTTAGCCAAGACGTCTTTAAAGTGCAATAGAGACAGACCAGTGAGCCGGTTTGGCATGAATAACTCAACAGTCGGAATGTGACAACACTTTATCAATGGCATCGAATGCATTCTTAGGGGCAAATGTATAGTGTTTGCCAAATAGTAGCATGCCAGTGTAGATGCAAAGAAATGCAGGAAAAGCTTAAGTGTGCTTAGTATTCCTGATCTGCTGGTAAATGGTCTGGCCAGTAACTATAAATTGTTGTTAAGTTGCAATGTGCTGCTCCAAAAGGGCCTAGATCAAAAAATAGACTGACCCGTGCAAGTAAAAGGTAGCTTGACCTAGCATGAAAAACTTCTCCAGACAAATTCCGGACTGTCAATGGGGAACATAAAACCAGAGTTTGAAAGCATCTGCATCCGGCCCACGATATACAACACAAAGTCGGCTTAATTTATTGGCTTGCCTTTTTCCTACCGTTACCAAGCAACTCATTGTAGTAGATTTTACTATCTCTATTCTGTCTGTCCTCTTTAACATGAGGCCCCCAGCCACTAGGCTATCCAGGGTAGTGTTATAGGCTAGGCAGAGTGGGATGGTAATGTTCTATCTGTGCTGTTTGTGCTACTGTCTGGATATTTGACTGTATATAACAAGTGGATAGCTAGTGGGTAGGAGTGGTAGAGAAGACACAGAGAAAGAGGCACAGCTCAAGAGTCTGGAGTATATGGACAATGTTTTATCGGAGGTCATGGTTCAAGAGATTTCCATGAAGCAATAGGCTATCACTTTCATTTTCACTTTTTCGTGTGGGATTTTGCTATGTTTTTTACTGTTTTTTAATGGATTTCTACTGTTAATAACAAAACTGCAGTATATATTGAAGATACTGTATTTTTTTCTGATATTTCTTCAATGGAGTTTACAAGCGTCCTGAATTCTGCTGTCTTGGCTGACATGTGACAGTGATTGTCATTCTGTGAACCTTTTGAACAATGGCTGACTCAAAGTCTAGAAGGAGCAAAAGGGAGCTTCAATCCTCTCTCATATCTAACAGTGAGATTGTTGCATTCAAAGTATGTGTGAATGACCCTGTTGGATCCAGTCATCATTACCATTTGAATTACATTAATTGTTTCTGGGATGGAATATTAATCAAAATTTGGTTCCACCTCTTGTCGAAGCAATTGAGTCTGTATTGGGGTTGACTTGATGATACCTCTCTCTGTCTCTCTGTTTGCAGCAAAAGCTGAAAGAGGAGCGTGAGGCTAAGAGAGCTCAGCTGGATGGCAGACATGACTACGTCCTCAGCATCGTGGCTTCCTGCCTGGGCCTGGAGAAGGCTGACGTGGAGGACGCCATTCTGGAGGGAACTCAGGTAGGGCATAACACTTCACCACTGCTCCACCTCCATCAATCCCCTGTAGTGTGGTCCCTTGTGACAGACTGTTGAGTAGCTGGCCACTGCTTGCGGATGCAACATTTGGTTCTTCGTTTCAAGATTACCTGTATGGTAATAACTTGTGCAAAAGCGATTGAATCAAGTAAAGGTAAATGAATTGTGGAAACGGTGATTGTGATGAACGTGTCTCCCATAGATTGAGCGCATGGAGCAGTTCTTTGTGGCTGAAGGACTTCCTCATATCATGTTCTACTATCAGGATGTGGAGCCAGCTGAAGCAGGTAAGATGATTGGCCATGCAGGGAAGTAATAGGGGAATATAATAATAGCAGAGTAATAACAAAGTTAATAGTAGAGTTAGAGCTCAAAGACAAAGAGGTTGAATCTCGCTAACAGAGAGGATAACTCCAGATAGAGTAATGTCTCTTACACTTCTTCCTGTCATAAAGATGATATAGTGGGGAACTGCTTCGTTTGTCTCCCTAGCAGCAGCATCAGCAGCAGCAGCTGCCTTGGCCCCCAACCGGAGGAAGAAGGCCAAGGTGTTTGTCACCGAGGGCAAAGATGTGGCTCTGACTGGTGTCTGTGTGTTCTTCACAAGAGCCAACCCCTCCAAGGCCATCACCTCTGAGAATGTGCACAGGGTAAGTCTCCACCTTACTATCCAACACAAGGCTCTCCAACCCTGTTCCTGGAGAGCTACCGTCCTGTAGGTTTTCACTCCAACCCTAATCTAGCACACCTGATTCCAATAATTAGCTGGTTGATAAGCTGAATCAGGTTAGTTACAACTGGGGTTGGATTGAAAACCTACAGGAGGGTAGCTCTCCAGGAACTGGGTTGGAGAGCCCTGATCCAACACATAGTCGGCATTATACGTTTTGTCAATATTTATATGTCTAAAGTCTTAAACAATGTTCGTATAACAATGCTCTTATCATTCATAACGCTATTTATCCTTGCATTCAGGCAAACTGCTTAAAGACTTTAAGGCTTAAAGCACACAATATTAATAACAGTATGACACGTCAGCCCAATCTTTGCTTCTAAAATGGTGTCATCCACTGGCCTACTGTGTGGTCATGTCTATCTAAAATTCTCTGGCCCTGGTAGGAGGTGAATTTCAACATGCTGGACACCACAGAGGTAGGCCTGCTTAAAAGTGTGGAGCAGCTGCTGTCAGAGATCTTCATACCCACCCTGAAGAAGATGAACCACGGCTGGGGAGAGCTGGCCAGTCCACAGGCCCAGTCAGTTAAACAGGACTTCATCAGCTCTCTAGACAGCTTTGTGTCTGTGCTGGCCGGGGCGCAGGAGAGCCTGCAGGAGAAGGTAGGTGAAATGTGCACGCTCAGCCGACCTGGCTTCAAATACTATTTCAATTATCTCAATTATTTTCACATGCATTTCAAAGTAATTATTCAGATATGTTTTATTTGAAAAGACCAGTAGTTGAATATTGGAATGTATTTGAAAATACTCAAATACACTGACTCAAATACACACCCATGTATTTAACCCAGGTATTTGAAAATAGTATTTCAAATAAGTATTTAAAAATACTTTGAAATAGTAGGCTTTTTATAGAAAACTATTTGAAAGTACTTTAAAATAATTCCAATAGATGTGGTTTATTCAGGCCACATTATTTGAAAATACTTAAATACACAGAAAATAAGTATTTAAATAATAATCAAATCCACACACACACGCACACACGCACACACACACACACACATGCTTATCAAAACAAACAAATGTCAATTTGCAATTACGAATATACGAATATACAGTTGACATCATTAATCGTTTCATTTAGGTCAACCTAAAAGAGTGTGACGTATTTGACCTGAAGACACTGAAAGGCCCGTCTGACTACATTGCTGTAGCTAACAGCACAGAGGCAACAGAGAAGATAGAGGCCTGTATGAAAGTGTGGCTCAAACAGATTGAACAGGTAAGATAGATTGAACCTCAATAGCATCATGGATACCTTTCCCCTCCATGGACCTGTGTTATTGTGGGTGGGGGTGTGTTCAATAAAGTCAATACAATAAAACTGTATTTATCCCCTCAGAGGCAATTAAGAAAGGCAACTCAGGATTTACATCAAGATCCACCACATCTAATACAGTTTACAGATATTGCATTCCCCAATCAGCAGTGATTGTGTTGTATCCAGGTGCTGGCTGAGAGTGACCAGCTGAGGAAGGAGGCAGATGACCTGGGGCCGCGGGCCGAGCTGGACCACTGGAAGAAACGCATGTCCCGCTTCAACTACCTCCTGGACCAGCTCAAGAGCCCCGACGTCAAGGCTGTCCTGGGCGTGCTCATGATGGCCAAGTCCAAACTCATCAAGGTGAGCAAGCTGTTACACCATGTCCTTCGTAACACAGGAGTAGATGTTAAAGGCCTGCTAATAAAATGTTAAAATCTCAATTTCGATTTTCGACTTGAGACTCGTTCGTGGGAGCCAGTCACATTTAGAAATATAAAACTTCTCTATGCTTACTGTACATGGCTCTCATATCTGAATTCAGCTGGTGTTTTCTGTATTAATGTAGCAGAATAGGTACAGTGTATGTTTGATGACTGTATCTGTCCCCCCAGTCCTGGCGAGAGCTGGACACCAGGATCACTGACTCAGCCAATGAGGCCAAGGACAATGTGAAGTACCTCTACACTCTGGAGAAGTTCTGTGACCCGCTATACAACAGTGACCCTGTGAGAGACTAATATTGAATACAGTTTTCAGTATGACAACTCATCTTCCTCTAAGACTTACTAACTACAGACTGACATAGTTTGCCAGTTTCCCGGACACAGATTATTCCTAATGCTGGACTAAGTAGCACTTTCAATTAAAAACCTTTTATTCCAGGACTAGACTTAATCTGCGAAACTGGTCCACTATGTATATCGATCTTAATGGATTTGAAAACTCATCATTGTATGATTGTATTGTATGCTAAATGAACGCAGGTGTCGATGGTAGAGGCCATTCCAGGCCTGATCAACGCCATCCGGATGATCCACAGTATCTCCCGCTACTACAACACCTCAGAGAAGATCACCTCCCTGTTTGTCAAGGTCATTATTGCCAAGATAATGTATGTAACCACCAAGAAGAATAGGTGACTGTAAATCTCACTCCAAATTAAAAGCTGCCGAATGTATTACATTTAATCATTAGAAGTGTATTAAAATCAATCTTGTCAATTCTTCTTTGATGTTCTTGGTGCATTTGGCCGCACCACCTGGTCTCATGTCATCTGAAGTGCTGTCTACAGTACTTCTCTCCAAACCCCTTTAACCAGTCATCCCATCGAGGTTACTTATTAGAGAGGCACCTGAAATGTATCCTTTTTTCTTCTGTATCTCCATGTCTTAGGTTACCAACCAGATGATTACAGCATGTAAGGCTTACATCACCAACAACGGTTCTGCATCCATATGGGACCAGCCTCAGGGTGTTGTAGCTGAGAAACTCAAAGCTGCTATCCACCTAAACCAGGTACTGCTTTCATATGCCAAGTTATTGTTCAACACACTTTAACCATATCATTTAAAATAGTGTGCTAAATCAAGGCACAAATAAATGTGCTTTTTGAAAGTACAGTTCCTTAAAAGCTTTAATCTATAAAATATTATAAACTGGGTGGTTCGAGCCCTGAATGCTGATTGGCTGAAAGCCGTGGTATATCACACCGTATACCACGAGTATGACAAAACATGTATTTTTACGGCTCTAATTACGTCGGTAACCAGTTTATAATAGCAATAAGGCACCTCAGGGGTTTGGTATATTGCCAACATACCACGGCTAAGGGCTATATCCAGGCACTCCACGTTGCGTCGTGCATAAGAACAGCCCTTAGCCGTAGTATATTGGCCATATACCACACCCCCTCGGGCCTTATTGCTTAAATATATTATCAATACACTAGAGATAATATATACCACAACATCCTTTACGTACACTACATGACCAAAAGTGTGTGGACACCTGCTCTTCAAAATTCTCATTCCAAAATCATGGGCATTAATATGGAGTTGGTCCCCCCTTTGCTGCTATAACAGCCTCCACTCTTCTGGGAAGGCTTTCCACTAGATGTTGGAACATTGATGCAGGGACTTGCTTCCATTCAGCCACAAGAGCGTTAGTGAGGTTGGGCACTGATGTAAGGCGATTAGGCCTGGCTCGCAGTCTGTGTTCCAATTCATCCCAAAGGTGTTCGATGGGGTTGAGGTCAGGGCTCTGTGCAAGCCAGTCAAGTTCTTCCACACCAATCTCGACAAACCATTTCTGTATGGACCTCGCTTTGTGCATGGGGGCATTGTCATGCTGAAACAGGAAAGGGCCTTCCCCAAACTGTTTCCACAAAGTTGGAAGCACAGAATAGTCTAGAATGTCATTGTATGCTGTAGCGTTAGAGAACGCATTTCCACTGCTCTAGAGTCCAATGGCGGCGAGCTTTACACCACTCCAGCAGACGCTTGGCATTGCGCATGTTGTGTGGTCCTCTGTAGCTCAGCTGGTAGAGCACGGCGCTTGTAACGCCAAGGTAGTGGGTTCGATCCCCGGGACCACCCATACACAAAAAATGTATGCACGCATGACTGTAAGTCGCTTTGGATAAAAGCGTCTGCTAAATGGCATATTATTATTTATTATTATCTTAGGCTTGTGTGCGGCTGCTCGGCCATGGAAACCCATTTCATGAAGCACCCAACGATCAGTTCTTGTGCTGACGTTGCTTCCAGAGGCAATTTGGAACTCGGTAGTGATTGTTGCAACCGAGGACAGACGATTTTGATGCACTACGCGCTTCAGCACTCGGCGGTCCCGTTCTGTGAGCTTGTGTGGCTTACCACTTCACGGCTGAGCCGTTGTTGCTCCTAGACGTTTCCACTTCACAATAGCAGCACTTACAGTTGACCGGTGGCAATTCTAGCAGTGCAGAAATGTTGCGAACTGACTTGTTGGAAAGGTGGCATACTATGATGGTGCCACGTTGAAAGTCACTGAGCTCTTCAGTAAGGCCATTCTACTGTCAGTGTTTGTCTATGGAGATTACATGGCTGTGTGCTCGATGTTATACACCTGTCAGCAACGGGTGTGGCTGAAATAGCCGAATCCACTAATTTGAAGGGGTGACCACATACTTTTGTATATATAGTGTACTTCTCACAATATTTTACATTATAACTTCCTTTCCATGCTCCTCCAATGACTTTTCATCTGGATCCCATCTATCTGATTATAGGAGTACCAGAAGTGCTTCCACAAGACCAAGGAGAAGCTGGAGCAGAGTCCCTCAGAGAGACAGTTTGATTTCAGTGAGATGTACATCTTTGGGAAGTTTGAGACGTTCCAACGACGCCTCTACAAGATCCTCAACATGTTCAGCACCATCACTACCTACTCAGCCCTACAGGACTCCAAGATAGAAGGCCTGGAAACTATGGCAACCACGTTTCAGGTACACGTTCGAGAGATTAGAGTACTGTTTAGATGTTACCGTTTTAGACATGACCTTTTTAGACATGACCTTTTTAGACATTAACCTTTTTAGACATTGCCTTTTTAGATGTTAACCTTTTGGTATTTATCCTTGCAAGTGTAGTAATGTTAGATCTGCTCTTTCTATTGCTACCGCTGGACAGACTGCAGAAATGCAGGGGAAATGGGAGGTAACTTTTGCCACATAATTTTTTTGGTCCTTGTTTTTGTCCATAAGTGCCTCATCATCATCATCATCAACTCTACCAAGCATATAATCATACTAAAATCCTAACTGTAATGATCGGGAGCCATTTCAGAAAGCAAACAGACATATTTGTTACTTTATATTGAATTTCACTGGTGTTTATCTTAACATTTACCTACACATTTGTTTTGTCCTCAGTTTATTTGATTGCGTTGAACTTAGCATTAGTTTTGGTTTTCGTGTGTCAGATAATTGAGCAGAAGCTGATCCATTACTAAGTCCTGATGGCCTTTTGTGAAAGTTGACAGTTTGTTCACCAGAGTCAGGATATACATATTTTATGGTAAGCTGCTCATCGGAGCAATTACTGCTATTTTATACGCTGCTGTTCATCCCTGCTATTGTAGATGGAGGATCTTTAAATAGGGATGGTGTCCAGCCAGAACCTGCATGTCATCATCATTCTACATTCTCTATTATGTAGCCTCCTACTCTGGTTAAAATGAAATTAAACCCAACAGTTTCACAACATTCAACTGAAACATTGTTGACAGTCTGTTGACTTTGGTTGGAATGAATACAGACACAAGAAATTATCAAAAGCCTCAAGAGTTTTGGAAAGACTAGAAAAATAACTTGTCGTCTTTTATTTTCAGAGCATTGTAATGACTATGAAGAAAAAGCACTACAGTTTCCTTGATCAGAGAAGAACAGACTTTGATCAGGACTATGATGAGTTTTGTAAAAACACCACTGACTTGCATGTAAGTTTACACTTTATAACGACCTTACCGGTAAATCATAACACAGCACATCTGAATAATCTCATAATTTACTTGCACAATTGTTTGTTGTGTTCATTTGCTTTCAGAATCAGCTGAAGACCTTCATGGATAACACATTCGATAAGATTCAAAACACAGAGAGGGCTTTGAATGTACTGAAGAAATTTGAAAGGTACCGTTATTTCAGTCCACCTCTATTTCAAACCAAACTTTAATTCATTTCATTAATTCTCAATTTGATATCAAAATATCCCCTTACATCACTAAGACTGGGCATTCCAGACCTGGGCATCGATGAGAAGTATCAGCGGATCCTACAGAACTATGGAAGGGACATAGAAATGGTGTCCCGTAACTACACCAAGCAGAAGATGGAGCCTCCCATTGGCCGGGACCTGCCCCCGGTAGCCGGTAAGATCCTGTGGGCCCGCCAGCTGTACCGGAGGATCCAGGAACCCATGGATCTGTTTCAGGAAGACCCTGGGGTGCTGGCTACGCCCGAGGCCAAACGCATCATCAAGAACTACAACAGGGTGGCCAGGGTGCTGCTGGAGTTTGAGATGCTTTACCACCATGGATGGATGAAGCAGGTGAGAGAGTCCCTCCTGCTTATCTTATTCATTGTGATGTTAAAGGCAAAACTGATTATTAATCAGCATTCATGCTCTGAGACGCTTGATATGGTCTCTGGTGTACTGGCTGGACCTATACTCCAGTAGCATATCAGCGTTAACTGTTACTGTTATTAATGCTTATCTGTACCTTATCTAGAGCCTGGTCCCAGATCTGTTTGTGCTGTCGTAGTTGGCAAGACTGATATGACTTTTGATTTACTTGTTGATTTCCGACAGACGTACTGTAGATGACTCACATCACTCATACTCTCTCTCTCTCGCTCTCTCCGTCTCTCGCTCTTGCTCTCTCTCTCTCGCTTGCTCTCTCCCTCTCTCTCGTCTCTCTCTCTCTCTATCACTCACTCTCTCACTCTCTTGCTGTCTCTCCATTTCTCTCTCTCTCTCTCTCTCTCTCTCTCTCTCTCTCTCTCTCTCTCTCTCTCTCTCTCTCTCTCACTCACTCTTTCTCACTCCCCAGATCGAGGAGGTCAGACTGGGCCTCCGGGCCTCTTTACTGGTCAAATGTCCCGATACGGGGGACCTGTTTGTCAACTTTGACCCCCAGATCCTGACACAGATCAGGGAGACAGACTGCATGTCCAGGATGAGGCTGGAGATTCCTCCCTTCGCAGTCATCTTACAACAGAAACAAGATGCCCTCAAGAGGAACTACAACAAGCTGCAGGTACACTAGGTATTCCATGATGCCTATTGATCAACTGAAGCATATTGAGCATCATACTGTATCCTTTATCTTTAAAAAGCTTTATATACACTCAACAACAGTAATAAAAGGGCTGTTATTTCAATTCACTTTGAACTGAGTAGAAAGTCCTATGGGCTGGGACTTAGTCAAGAACATTTTTAATGCGATGATTAGAAAACATTATAAGGGTGAAAGCATTATAACGACAGGCATTAAGTAAAGGGTTATTAGTAATTTCTCTATTTCTGACACCCATCCACAGCTGGTTCTGACAGAGAACGCCAGGGTCCGGGCTAAGATCCAGAGTGCCTTTGAGCAACTGGTAATGCCTCATGTTGCTAAGGTGGATGAAGCCATTCTACCAGGCCTGACCTCCCTCAACTGGACCTCACTGAACATCGATAAATACCTCAGCCGCATCAACAGTGCTCTCAGTATGTAACCGAATCCAATCAAACCTTGTCAGCACTGCACTGTGCTCTGTCATAGCACCATACTATAAAACGGCAGAACAATCTCACCACAATAACCAGCACAGTTAGCACACCTAACCTCTGCCTGCATTTGATCGCAGCTAATTGTGCCTGATCAACTCATGTAATATATCCCATTGGAAGAGGTTCTATCTGCTGTCCCAGTGGGCAAAGCTGGTTGTAATGATATCGTTTCAACCTGTTTTTCCCACTGCTGTTTCCTTGTGATCCCTGGTGACCCCGTGGTGCTGTGTATGACCTCTGACCTGTAACCTGTGTGTCCAGCGGACCTGGAGCTACTGATGGACAGAGTGAATGACCTGGTGGAGTTCAGGATAGACGCTGTGCTGCAGGAGATGAGTGGAGCCACACTGTGGGTTCTGCCCCTGGACGAACCATTGAGCTGTGACGAGTTCGTTCAGACCACCAGGGTAAACAAAGATTCCCTCTGTATTACTCATGTGTTATACACACAAATGCTTGTTAGGCATAATAATTGCATAATCAACAGTCTGTATTGGTAACACAGTAACTCATCGTCAGTGCTAACAACATTGACCAGACAAAACAGTATATTTAGTTCAGTACTAGTTCATTGTAAACACAGTCTTCATGCATGTAGGACCAGGGGTAGGTAACCCAGGTCCTGGAGTGCCGCAGGCACTTCATGTTTTTGATTTAACCGACCTGGAAGACCAGGTGTGATCACTGAACTGATCAACTAGCTCAGTTGGTCAGGTGTGGTGCCTAGTTAGAGTACCTGCAGAACTCCAGGAACAGAGTTTTTCTACCTCTGATATAGGCTCATGTACTTTCTTCTTGTATGTCATGGTAGGAGCTGTGTATAAAGGGAGCTCAAAGTCTCCACACCAAGAGTTCCCTGGTGGAGGAGGCAACCAACGAGCTCATCAACATGCTGCTGGAGTGTGAACTGCACAAGGAGGGGGAGGAGAAACTACTAGAAGAGAGCAGGACTGATATGGACCAAGTGGAGAGTGAAGGTACAGTAACCTACAGTTTTAACTGTGATAATTATGATGCAGCAAAACTCAAACGGAGAGTGATAACCGGGTCAGCAAAATGCAAGTGAAATTGTACAAAAGTAAAAAGGTTGTTCAGGTGCATAAAGAAATTAGAAATGAGAAAGTGTGCATGCCTGTGTCCATGCCTGTGTGCGTGGTGCGTGTACATGCAGGTGTACTCACGTGTGTTCATGCCTCTTCCCAGGTGAGGAGGAGGGTAAGTCAGAGGGTCGCCTCAACCTGCTGTCTCGTAACACCACGGCGGCCAGTACCACGGGCCCCCCGTCTCCCCTGGGGAAGAGGAAGAAGAAGAGAGACCTGCTGGAGGTGATGGAGGAGGAGGCTCAAGAGCTTCTGTCCCACTTCAACCACCGTAATGTGGACGCCCTGCTGAGGCTCACACGCAACACCCTGGAGACCCTCCGCAAACGCATCCACGCCTCCTCACTCATGCACTTCCTGGGTAAGTTCCATCAATCCAATATATTTATAAACCCCTTTTACATCAGCAGTTGTCACAAAGTGGCACCCTTTGAGCTCCACCCTTTAGATGTTGGAGTAAGGTGGGGCCGTCATGAAGGGTAGGGTTTCCCATTACATTTCTCCCTACTTCAATACCAGCCCATCTCCCCACAGCAGAGAGTGATTCTCCCAGCCGTCTGAAGGGCAGTGGTCAGCAGCCTATCTTCAGGACCAATGTGACCCTGTCCATCCCCAACATCGCCATGGTCCCAGCCCTGGACGAGGTCCAGCAGGCTCTGAACCGGGCTGTGGAGTGTGTGGTCAGTGTCAGCAAAGGAGTCGGCCAGTGGAGCAAGGAGAGGATCTCCAAGGTGGGCTTGCTGTGGCTTACAGCTCCAATGCAGCAGTTTTTATCTCAATATCAAATACTTTCTGGGTAACAATTAAGTACCTTACTGTGATTGTTTTCAATTAAAATGTTCAAAAAGAAACAAAAATAGCTTCTTAGCAAAGAGCAATTTCTCAAGCAATAATTTGCTAGGAATGTCTGGGAGTGTTCTGAGTGGGGAGGGGAAAACTGAAAACTAGCTGTTATTGCCAGGCTAAAACTCCATCCCACCAAAACAGGCTGAAATGGCAGGCAGTCTTTTCAAACAGCTCGTACACTAAAAGGGCATTATCATCATTTTCATATTATTCCAACCCCATAGTGTGGAAATATATACAGTGCTATGAAAAGTATTTGCCCCCTTTCTAATTTTCTCTACTTTTGCATATTTGTGATACTGAATGTTATCAGATCTTCAACCAAAACCTAATATTAGATAAAGGGAACATAAGTGGACAAATTACACAACAATTACATATTTATTTCATAAACAAAGTTATGCAACACCCAATTCCCCTGTGTGAAAAAGTAATTGCCCCCTTATACTCAATAACTGGTTGTGCAACCTTTAGCTGCAATGACTCCAACCAAATGCTTCCTGTAGTTCTGTTGATCAGTCTCTCACGTCGCTGTGGAGGAATTTTGGCCCACTCTTCCATGCAGAACTGCTTTAACTCAGTGACGTGTGGGTTTTCAAGCATGAACTGCTCGTTTCAAGTCCTGCCACAACATCTCAATTGGGATTAGGTCTGGACTTTGACTAGGCCATTCCAAAATGTCAAATTTGTTGCTTTTTAGCAATTTTCATGTAGACTTGATTGTGTGTTTTGGATCATTGTCTTGCTGCATGACCCAGCTGCGCTTCAGCTTCAGCTCATAGACAGATGGTCTGACATTCTCCTGTAGAATTCTCTGATACAGAGCAGAATTCATGGTTCCTTCTATTAAGGCAAGTCGTCCAGGTCTTGAGGCAGCAAAGCATCCCCAAACCATCACACCACCACCACCATGCTTGACCTTTGGTATGATGTTCTTACTGTGGAATGCAGAGTTTGATTTTCGCCAGGCATTACTGGAACCATGTTGTCCAAAAAGTTATACTTTTGAATCATCTGTCCATAGAACGTTCTTCCTGTCATGTTCGTTGAATGACGGGTCAGACCAAGGCGCAGCGTGATATACGTACATGTTTATTATAACTATTAAACACACGACAAAACGACAAAGGAAACGAAACGTGAAGTCCAAGGTAGAACACACAATATACCTTACACGGAACAAGATCCCACAACCCACTAGTGCCAATAGGCTGCCTAAGTATGATCCCCAATCAGAGACAACGAGCTACAGCTGTCTCTGATTGGGAACCACACCGGCCAACATAGATCTACACATAATAGACTGAAACATAGAAAACACACAACACAGAATATACACACCCTGACTCAACATTTAAGCGTCCCCTGAGTCAGGGCGTGACAGTACCCCCCCCCCCAAAGGTGCGGACTCCGACCGCACAACATAAACATAACAGGGTAGGGGCCGGGTGGGCATTCCGCCTCGGAGGTGGATCCGGCTCGGGGCGTGACGACCTCTCACTCTCCGCCTCCCTGTTGCGCCCCTGGTCTGGTCTGGACCTTGGCGCGCTGCTTCCCCTCTCCTTCCTCCCACGATACGCCAGGCCCTGTCTGGACCCTGGTGTGGAAGACCCCGAACCTGGAGAGGGGCTGACGTCATGGTCTGGACTGGAGCCGCTGACCGGAGCTGGACTTGGCACCGGTGGAGCGGACTGCTCTGGCTCCGGAGTGGAGTCGCTGACTGGAGCTGGATCAGGCACCGGTGGAGCGGACTGCTCTGGCTCCGGAGTGAAGCCGCTGACCGGAGCTGGACTGGGCACCGGTGGAGCGGACTGCTCTGGCTCCGGAGTGGAGTCGCTGACCGGAGCTGGATCAGGCACCGGTGGAGCGGACTGCTCTGGCTCCGGAGTGGAGCCGCTGACCGGCACTGGACTGTACCCCGGTGGAGCGGACTGCTCTGGCTCCGGAGTGGCGCAGCTGACCGGAGCTGGATCAGGCACCGGTGGAGCGGACTGCTCTGGCTCCGGAGTGGAGCAGCTGACCGGAGCTGGATCAGGCACCGGTGGAGCGGACTGCTCTGGCTCCGGAGTGGAACAGCTGACCGGAACTGGATCAGGCACCGGTGGAGCGGACTGCTCTGACTCCGGAGTGGAGCAGCTGACCGGTGCCGGACACCGGTGGAACGGGCACGGGCCATGCCGGACTGGACAAACGCACCACTGGTCTGGTGCAAGGAGCAGGCACGGGCCGGACCGGACTAGGAACACGCACCACTGGCTTGGTGCGAGGGGCAGGAACGGGCCGGGCCGGACTGGCGACGCGCACCACTGGCTTGGTGCGAGGAGCAGGAACAGGCCGGGCCGGGCTGGCGACGCGCACCACTGGCTTGGTGCGAGGAGCAGGAACAGGCCGGGCCGGGCTGGCGACGCGCACCACTGGCTTGGTGCGAGGAGCAGGAACGGGCCGGGCTGGCGACGCGCACCACTGGCTTGGTGCGAGGAGCAGGAACAGGCCAGGCCGGGCTGGCGACACGCACCACTGGCTTGGTGCGAGGAGCAGAAACAGGCCGGGCCGGGCTGGCGACGCGCACTACTGGCTTGGTGCGAGGAGCAGGAACAGGCCGGGACGGGCTGGCGACGCGCACCACTGGCTTGGTGCGAGGAGCAGGCACAGGCCGAGCCGGGCTGGCGACGCGCACCACTGGCTTGGTGCGAGGAGCAGGAACAGGCCGGGCCGGACTATGGAGGCGGACTGGAGGTCTAGAGCGGAGAGCTGGCACAACCCGTCCTGGCTGGCTGCCCACTTTCGCACTACACGTGCGGGGTGCTGGCACAGGACGCACTGGGCTGTGCACGCGCACTGGCGATACAGTTCGTAGAACTGGCGCAGGATATGCGGGACCGAGGAGGCGTACTGGAGACCAGGAGCGTTGAGCCGGCACACCCCGTCCTGGCTGGATGCCCATCTTCGCACGGCACGTGCGTGGTGCAAGCACAGGACGTACAGGACTGTGCCGGCGCACTGGCGACACAGTACGTAGCGCCGCATAACACGGAGCTTGCCCAGCCATACGCCTCTTCGCGTGAGTACGGGGAGTTGGCTCTGCTCTAACCCTAGGCTCCGCCAACCACCCCGTGTGCCCCAAACATTTTTTTATTGGGGCTGCTTCTCGGGCTTCCTCCTCGACCGGCCTCCTCCGTGTTGCCGTTGCTCCTCTCCGACCTGGGCATCTACCTTAGCCCATGGTCCTCTCCCCGCAAATATCTCTTCCCATGACCACAAATTGGCCACCTGTGACATGGACATCCGCTCCGCCTGGACACGCTGCTTGGTCCTCGTTTGGTGGGATCTTCTGTCACGTTCGTTGAATGACGGGTCAGACCAAGGCGCAGCGTGATATATGTACATGTTTATTATAACTATTAAACACACTACATAACGACAAAGGAAACGAAACGTGAAGTCCAAGGTAGAACACACAACATACCTTACACGGAACAAGATCCCACAACCCACTAGTGCCAATAGGCTGCCTAAGTATGATCCCCAATCAGAGACAACGAGCTACAGCTGTCTCTGATTGGGAACCACACTGGCCAACATAGATCTACACATAATAGATCGAAACATAGAAAACACACAACACAGAATATACACACCATGACTCAACATTTAAGCATCCCCTGAGTCAGGGCGTGACACTTCCAAGAGTCTTGATGATCATCCAGGTGCTTTTTGGCAAACTTGAGTCAACTTTTTGGACGAGATGGGTCCCATTATGCCTGGCGAGCAGTTCATGCTTGAAAACCCACACATCACTGAGTTAAAGCAGTTCTGCATGGAAGAGTGGGCCAAAATTCCTCCACAGTGACGTAAAAGACTGATCAACAACTACAGGAAGCATTTGGTTGGAGTCATTGCAGCTAAAGGTGGCACAACCAGTTATTGAGTGTAAGGGGGCAATTACTTTTTCACACAGGGGAATTGGGTGTTGCATAACTTTGTTTATGAAATAAGTATGTCATTGTTGTGTTATTTGTTCACTTATGTTCCCTTTATCTAATATTAGGTTTTGGTTGAAGATCTGATAACATTTAGTATGACAAATATGCAAAAGTAGAGAAAATTAGAAAGGGGGCAAATACTTTTTCATAGCACTGTATAAAACACATTAAAATCACATTTTTGACTGCACTGGGCCGTTAAGATGTCTGTGACATCTGCACAATCATGAGATTAAGGTTTTAGTAAGTCTTCAAACAAAGACCAAACATTAATTATTCTGTTTATGCCAACACAGAGGAAGATGAGTGAGAGACGCATGGCTGTTCTGAGACAGGACAAGAGTGACAGTGATTCAGAGGACGGAGAGACCACCTACAGGAGCCTGGCTGATGGCAGTACCTCAGACATCTCCGCCTCTGTGACCCAGGCCATACCCTTCCAGGCCAGGAACTACTACAAGAGTGTGTCTGAGAACAAGGAGATCATCAAGCTGGTTTCTGTGCTCAGCACCTCCATCAACTCTACCAAGAAGGTACATACAGGTGTACACACAAAACTAAAATACAAATTATATTTCTCCTGTTTTCCTAACTTTCTGACCTTAGTGTACCAAATTCTAACTATTTTGTGTTTGATACCGATACCTATCCCCTAAGATGTTGCTGTGGAAATGAGACCTAAATCAAATCAATGAAAACTTGATTTAAAGTGCATTTAAGACCTGGCTGTTGTGTTGTTGTTGACCAGGAGGTGATGAATGCTCTGGACCGCTTCAGTCGTTACCACCACATCTGGAGGAAGGAGAGAGAGGACACCATCCAGAAGTTCAGCCAGGGCAGCCCTCTGCTGTCTGAGTTTGAGTCTCAGATCCTCTACTACAAAGACCTGGAGCTGGAGATCAATGCTGAGCCTGTGTACATCACTGTAGGAGCTCTGGCCCTCTATACAGGTATAATACATTGCTGTAGGATCTCTGGCCCTCTATAAAGGTAGAGTACATCACTGTAGGATCTCTGGCCCTCTATACAGGTAGAATACATCACTGTAGGATCTCTGACCCTCTATACAGGTAGAGTACATCACTGTAGGATCTCTGGCCCTCTATACAGGTAGAATACATCGCTGTAGGATCTCTGACCCTCTATACAGGTAGAGTACATCACTGTAGGAGCTCTGGCCCTCTATACAGGTAGAATACATCACTGTAGGATCTCTGACCCTTTATACAGGTAGAATACATCACTGTACGATCTCTGGCCCTCTATACAGGTAGAATACATCACTGTAGGATCTCTGGCCCTTTATACAGGTAGAATACATCACTGTAGGATCTCTGGCCCTTTATACAGGTAGAATGCATCGCTGAAGGATCTCTGGCCCTCTATACAAGTAGAATACATCACTGTGGCAGCTCTGGCCCTTTATACAGGTAGAATGCATCGCTGTAGGATCTCTGGCCCTCTATACAGGTAGAATACATCACTGTAGGATCTCTGGCCCTCTATACAAGTAGAATACATCACTGTGGGAGCACTGGCCCTCTATACAGGTAGAGTGCATCACTGTGGGAGCACTGGCCCTTTATAAAGGTACATAGCCGTGGGAAGTAGGGGTGCTGAGGGTGCTGCAGCACCCCCTGATAAATCTGAATCTAACTCTCTACAACTTTCTCCCCGTTATTTGAAATTTCAGGCTATTTCAAAGCAATTCACTGCTAATCCACTGCATTAACCTTAAAAGACAACCCTGCCAAATATGACTGCACATGTTCCTAGTAGTATTTCGCAATACTGTTATTTCATTTTTCAACATTGCATGAATATCTGACTATTATCAGACTAATATCTGATTTGTTGTCTAACAGCTGACCTGAAGATGGCCCTGACTGCGGAGACAAAGAGCTGGATGGTGGACTACGGCCTGCACTGTAACAGGAAGTACCGGACAGATATGGAGAACATCTTCACATTAGTGGACGAAGCGGCAAAGAAACTGAACCGACCAATCAAAGACATGGACGACATCCGCATCGCCATGGCATCGCTGAAGGAGATCAGAGAGCAACAGATCTCCATTGACTTCCAAGTGGGACCCATAGAGGTAGGGAACACAAATGCACACTTCTTTCAGAGCGATACTGTATGAATAATTCACTGAGACTATCTGCAATGTCCGCTTTCATTGAGTAGGAGGCGAACCTTAATTCCCACCTAAGTAAAATGTCCACTTAGACGTGCATTGATATCAATGGGTGAAAATTCAACTTGGAAGTTAGGATATGCCCATAGTTTGATTAAGTCCTTGCTGTCTGTATTTGGTTGTGAGAAGCCATTGGAGACCTGTGTTGTACTATGTGTCTGTTCAGTGCTGTACATTCCCCTTCCCCTTTCCTAGGAGTCCTATGCCATGCTCCATAAGTACGGCCTGGTAATGGCGAAGGAGGAGGCAGAGAAGGTGGACACGCTACGCTACACCTGGGAGAAGCTGCTAGCCCGCAGCACCGAGGTCCAGAATGAGCTGGTGTCCCTGCAGCCCAACTTCAGAGGAGAGCTCATAGACAACGTACAGACGTTCGTGGAGGACTGTGGACACTTCTATCAGGACTATGACAAGGTTCAGACACGTCTCACAGCTCGTTCTAGCTGTTACTCGCAGCTACACCTAACTCCAAGGCTGTCTCGGTTTTAGACATTTCTATTTCTGTTACAGTTAACTTGGCACACTCTAAATAAGACTGCTAGCTAATTGTTGACACAGGCTTCGTTTCATTCCCAGGACGGTCCGATGGTTGTCGGACTGGCTCCCCAAGACGCTAGTGACAGACTCATCATGTTCCAGGTGAGTACAGTGTGCATCTTCAAGAGAGGAATCTACAGTTGAAGTCGGAAGTTTACGTACACCTTAGCTAAATACATTTAAACTCTGTTTTTCACAATTCCTGACATTTAATCCAAGTAAAAATTCCCTGTTTTAGGTCAGTTAGGATCACCACTTTATTTTAAGAATGTGAAATGTCAGAATAATAGTAGAGAGAATGATTTATTTCAGCTTGTATTTCTTTCATCACATTCCCAGTGGGTCAGAAGTTTACATACACTCAATTAGTATTTGGTAGCATTGCCTTTAAATTGTTTAACTTGGGTCAAACTTTTCGGGTAGCCTTCCACAAGCTTCCCACAATAAGTTGGCTGAATTTTGGCCCATTCCTCCTGACAGAGATGGTGTAACTGAGTCAGGTTTGTAGGCCTCCTTGCTCGCACACGCTTTTTCAGTTCTGCCCACAGATTTTCTATAGGCTTAAGGTCAGTGCTTTGTGATGGCCACTCCAATACATTGACTTTGTTGTCCTTAAGCCATTTTGCCACAACTTTGGAAGTATGCTTGGGGTCATTGTCCATTTGGAAGACCCATTTGCGACCAAGCTTTAACTTCCTGACTAATGTCTTGAGATGTTGCTTCAATATATCCACATAATCTTCCTTCCTCATGATGCCATCTATTTTGTGAAGTGCACCAGCCCTCCTGCAGCAAAGCACCCCCACAGCATGATGCTGCCACCACCGTGCTTCACGGTTGGGATGGTGTTCTTCGGCTTGCAAGCGTCCCCCTTTTTCCTCCAAACATAATGATGGTCATATGGCCAAACAGTTCTATTTTTGTTTCATCAGACCAGAGGACATTTCTCCAAAAAGTACGATCTTTATCCCCATGTGCAGTTGCAAACCGTAGTCTGGCTTTTTTATGGCGGTTTTGGAGCAGTGGCTTCTTCCTTGCTGAGCGGCCTTTCAGGTTATGTCGATATAGGACTCGTTTTACTGTAGATATAGATACTTTTGTACCTGTTTCCTCCAGCATCTTCACAAGGTCCTTTGCTGTTGTTCTGGGATTGATTTGCACTTTTTGCACCAAAGTACGTTCATCTCTAGGAGACAGAACGCGTCTCCTTCCTGAGCGGTATGACGGCTGCGTGGTGCCTTGGTGTTTATACTTGCGTACTATTGTTTGGACAGATGAACGTGGTACCTTCAGGCATTTGGAAATTGCTCCCAAGGACGAACCAGACTTGTGGAGGTCTACAATTTTTTTTCTGAGGTCTTGGCTGATTTCTTTTGATTTTCCCATTATGTCAAGCAAAGAGGCACTGAGTTTGAAGGTAGGCCTTGAAATACATCTACAGGTACACCTCCAATGGACTCAAATTATGTCAATTAGCCTATCAGAAGCTTCAAAAGCCATGACATCATTTTCTGGAATTTTCCAAGCTGTTTAAAGGCACAGTGAACTTAGTGTTCTGACCCACTGGAATTGTGATACAGTGAATTATAAGTGAAATAATCTGTCTGTAAACAATTGTTGGAAGAATTACTTGTTTCATGCACAAAGTAGATGTCCTAACCGACTTGCCAAAACTATAGTTTTTTAATAAGAAATTTGTTGAGTGGTTGAAAAACTAGTTTTAATGACTCCAACCTAAGTGTATGTAAACTTCTGACTTCAACTGTATATACTACTCTGCAGCACTTAGTTTAAGTTGATACATTCACAGAGGTTTTCATTCAGATGTTCTGTGCCTTATTTTTTGTGAGCATTAATATTATGTATGACATATTTCTACAGTATTTAACAAAGACAACAACATGCATGATTGTATTATTGTGTGTTGTATGGTTTTGGAAATGATATATGTGACCATTCATACACTTTACTGTCATGTGACCATTCATGCACTTTACTGTACTTCTCATTTCATTTGGTCAGAATCGCTTTGACAACCTGTTCCGTAAGTACATCACCTACACTGGTGGAGAGGAGCTGTTTGGCCTGCCTGTGACCCAACACCCTCAGCTGCTGGAGATCAGGAGGCAGCTCACCCTCCTCCAGAAGCTCTACGGACTCTACAACAGCGTCATCGACACCGTCAACGGGTACTATGACATCCTCTGGGCCGACATCCAAATAGAGAGGATCAATAACGAACTTCTAGACTTCCAGGCGCGGTAAGGAAATCAAACTACAACCTAGACCATGAGAGACATTTACACAGAAATGGATAAATAATCAAAAAAAAATGCCCTCCATTTCCAGTTGTCGCAAGCTGCCCCGTGCCCTGAAAGAGTGGCAGGCATTCCTTGACCTGAAGAAAAGTATAGACGAGTTCAACGAGTGCTGCCCCCTACTGGAACTGATGACCAATAAGGCCATGATGACGCGTCACTGGAAGAGAATCACCGAGGTGACAGGACACAGCTTCGAGGTGGAGACTGACACCTTCAAGCTGCGCAACATCATGGAAGCGCCGCTCCTCAAATGCAAAGAGGAAATTGAGGTGATTATGGATTATTGTTGTTGCTGTTGTTGGTGCTGAAACCCGGGAAGGAACCAGGTAATTGATTTTCTATAGCCTACTCAGCCTAACATACATTCTCTATAGCCATACAACTACTGGTACTCAACTCAAGGTACTGTAAATTGAGGCTTGAAAAAAAGGTTGTTTGACCTCAGTGGGACAACTTGGAATAACAAAGGTAAAATAAAGATAAATGTTGTTTGAACTCCCGCCGGGCAGGACATTTGCATCAGTGCGGTGAAGGAGAGGGACATTGAGCAGAAGCTGAAGCAGGTGATTGCTGAGTGGGACAACAAGACGTTCACCTTCGCCAACTTCAAGACGCGAGGGGAGCTGCTGCTGAGGGGCGACAGCACCGCCGAGATCATTACTAACATGGAGGACAGCCTCATGGTGCTGGGATCACTCATGAGCAACAGGTTAGACTAGAGACCTACTGGAGGCACAAATGACTTAGCCTGGAAATCAAGACTGATTTCTACTTCAGTTTTGTTAAAAATAGTGAAATGTAGCCTGATTCAGTCTTGATCTTGAAGCTACAAATGACCTGGGGGTTAGGAGTGATATCAGATTTCTTCTCAATTGTTTATCATATTTCAGCATCCAGTTGACTTGTCATCTAGAGTTCAACCGTTGTGTTTTTTGGGAATAAGACTGGGGTGCTATGTTTAAATCCCTGAAAGGTTTTAGCTGTATTGTACAGACTTTTAGTGTTGTTTGTGTACTGTAGTAGCCAATGCTTGACTCGGCTGATGACTTGGTGCTCCACAGGTACAACACGCCATTCAAGGCCCAGATCCAGAAATGGGTTCAGAACCTTTCCAACACCACTGACATCATAGAGAACTGGATGACTGTCCAGAACCTGTGGATCTACCTCGAGGCTGTGTTCGTGGGTGGGGACATAGCCAAACAGCTACCCAAGGTAAGAATCAATACATTGACTTTTCATCTGAAAACACATCTTTAACCTTATGCTATCAGTGATAGGGTTCCACAATTTCGTGCTCTTTCACAAAGTGCCCAGGGTTTTCAGAAATCACGTGTTTTTTTTTTTAAACTCAGGAACTTTTGAGGAAATTTTCAAAATTGTGCAAACTTAATCAGGACTGACAATCTAGTCTGAATCATCTGAATGACAGGAGGCGAAGCGTTTCTCCAACATCGACAAGTCCTGGGTGAAGATCATGACGCGGGCCCATGAGATGCCCAACGTGGTGCAGTCATGTGTGGGGGACGAGACCATGGGACAACTGCTGCCTCACCTGCTGGAACAACTGGAGATCTGTCAGAAGTCTCTCACTGGGTATGTCTGTCTGGAGGTCTGTCAGAAGTTTCTGGGTAAGTCTGTCTGGAGATCTGTCAGAAGTCTCTCACTGGGTAAGTCTGTCTGGAGGTCTGTCAGAAGTTTCTGGGTAAGTCTGTCTGGAGTTCTGCCAGAAGTCTCTGGGGAAGTCTGTCTGGAGGTCTGTCAGAAGTCTCTGGGTAAGTCTGTCTGGAGGTCTGTCAGAAGTCTCTGGGTAAGTCTGTCTGGAGGTCTATCAGAAGTCTCTGGGTAAGTCTGTCTGGAGGTCTGTCAGAAGTCTCTGGGTAAGTCTGTCTGAAGGTCTGTCAGAAGTCTCTCACTGGGTAGGCCTATACTTATAAATTGAGTTTTCAATGTTTGATATGTGTATTAGATAGTTGAATTTGAAAGTATTCATGTACCAGTATGACACCTTCCAAGTCTACCTACGTTGTACATCGGTAGCTTGATGATGTGTACTAAACTTGTATTGTTTTCAACCCTTGGTTGTGTGTGTGATTGTGTGACTGGCAGGTACTTGGAAAAGAAGCGTCTGCTGTTCCCTCGGTTCTTCTTTGTGTCTGACCCGGCCCTGCTGGAGATTCTGGGCCAAGCCTCGGACTCCCACACCATCCAGGCCCACTTGCTCAACGTCTTTGACAACATCAAATGTGTCCGCTTCCATGACAAGGTACAGTAACGCACAGACATACATATTCTTTTTTTCTACAATTATCACGGTCAGGCCTCCTAATGTAGTAGTATCTGCCCTTCTGCAATAGTAACTACCCTAGATTCAGCAACATCAATAGTATCTGCCCTTCTGTTTCCATAGATGTACGACAGGATCCTGGCCATCTCGTCCAGGGAGGGGGAGACGGTAGAGCTGGATCGGCCGGTGACGGCTGAGGGGAATGTGGAGGTCTGGCTCAACGCCCTGCTGAAGGAATCCCAGAGGTCTCTTCACCTGGTCATCAGACTGGCTGTCCTGGCCATCCAGGACTCAGGCTTCCAGCTCATTGAGTTCCTGGACTCTTTCCCTGCTCAGGTGGGGAGACATGGGATACATCCTAAATGGAACCCTATTACATACAGTAGTTCACTACTTTTAACCCAGGCCCTGTTCACTCTATAGGGAATAGGCTGCAATTTGTGACACAGTCCTGTTCTTGGGGTCATCATTCATTCTGTTTTATAATGGGATAGTAAAGATTACCTTAACCTTGACCTTGGAGCAATGGCCTCGCAGTTAGACTTTCCCACGCTTATGTTTCATTACTCAATATCTAATCAGGGATTCCTGCTTTTCTGACATTATCCTCCATTAATGTATAACTGAAACTGATCAATACCCTAGCCAAATTCCAAACATTCCTGAATTGATACATTGTCCTGATTACATCCCTGATTGATATGAAGACATCTAAGCCAGGAAAGATAACTTTACACTCTCTCGTTGATGTCCTATAATGATGTCCTCTCTTCCTCACTCCATCAACCAGGTTGGTCTGCTGGGAGTCCAGATGATCTGGACCAGAGACTCAGAGGAGGCCCTGACCAACGCCCGCTATGACCGTAAGATCATGCCCAAGACCAACCAGTTCTTCCTGGAGCTTCTCAACACCCTGATAGACATGACCACTAAAGACCTGGCCTCAGTGGAGCGGGCCAAGTATGAGACACTCATAACCATCCATGTACACCAGAGGGACATCTTTGATGACCTGGTGAGTGGACTGGAATCACAAACTGACTCGGTGGCTAAAATTGTACATCAACCCCAAAGGTCCCTTTCAGTGTATAAACTGAAGGTACTAATTGAAACTTTTGGCAAACTGTGCCACCAAAGTTTTTCTGATTAGGGTGAGGTAGTCCCCTGTAGCTCAGTTGGTAGAGCATGGCGCTTGTAACGCCAGGGTTGTGGGTTCGTTTCCCACGGGGGGGCAGTATGAAAATGTATGCACTCACTAACTGTAAGTCGCTCTGGATAAGAGCGTCTGCTAAATGACTAAAATGTAGGTAGAGTCTGAGAATATCAATTTGAGTTTCCCTTGTTATTCCCAAGTCATTTGGGGTTTTAGGAATTTCATAGGCTTTTGCAATCCTTTGTTTACAGAATGGTTTCTCTTTCCCCCTCCTCTCCCCTCAGTGTCGGCTGCATATCAAAAGCCCTACAGACTTTGAGTGGATGAAGCAGTGTCGTTTCTACTTCAACGAGGACTCTGACAAGATGATCATCAGCATCACTGACGTCAGCTTCATCTATCAGAATGAGTTCCTGG
The DNA here is from genome assembly GCF_020615455.1 of Coregonus clupeaformis. NCBI lineage: Eukaryota > Metazoa > Chordata > Actinopteri > Salmoniformes > Salmonidae > Coregonus > Coregonus clupeaformis. The sequence goes on from NC_059219.1 coordinate 1,856,941, forward strand.
GCTGCACTGACAGACTGGTTATCACCCCTCTGACTGACAGGTAGGGACTAACTAGTTATCACCCCTCTGACTGACAGGTAGGGACTAACTAGTCATCACCCCTCTGCACCGGTACCCCCCTGTATATATAGCCTCCCTACTGTTATTTTATTTTACTTCTGCTCTTTTTTTCCTCAACACTTTTTTTGTTGTTGTTTTATTTTTACTTTTTTTGTTAAAAATAAATGCACTGTTGGTTAAGGGCTGTAAGTAAGCATTTCACTGTAATGTCTGCACCTGTTGTATTCGGCGCATGTGACCAATACAATTTGATTTGATTTGATTTAATAACTAGTCATCACCTCTCTGACTGACAGGTAGGGACTAACTAGTCATCACCTCTCTGACTGACAGGTAGGGACTAACTAGTCATCACCTCTCTGACTGACAGGTAGGGACTAACTAGTCATCACCCCTCTGACTGACAGGTAGGGACTAACTAGTCATCACCTCTCTGACTGACAGGTAGGGACTAACTAGTCATCACCCCTCTGACTGACAGGTAGGGACTAACTAGTCATCACCTCTCTGACTGACAGGTAGGACTAACTAGTCATCACCCCTCTGACTGACAGGTAGGGACTAACTAGTCATCACCCCTCTGACTGACAGGTAGGGACTAACTAGTCATCACCTCTCTGACTGACAGGTAGGGACTAACTAGTATCACCTCTCTGACTGACAGGTAGGGACTAACTAGTCATCACCTCTCTGACTGACAGGTAGGGACTAACTAGTCATCACCCCTCTGACTGACAGGTAGGGACTAACTAGTCATCACCTCTCTGACTGACAGGTAGGGACTAACTAGTCATCATCCCTCTGACTGACAGGTAGGAACTAACTAGTCATCACCCCTCTGACTGACAGGTAGTGACTAACTAGACATCACCCCTCTGACTGACAGGTAGGGACTAACTAGTCATCACCTCTCTGACTGACATGTAGGGACTAACTAGTCATCACCTCTCTGACTGACAGGTAGGGACTAACTAGTCATCACCTCTCTGACTGACATGTAGGGACTAACTAGTCATCACCTCTCTGACTGACAGGTAGGGACTAACTAGTCATCACCTCTCTGACTGACAGGTAGGGACTAACTAGTCATCACCCCTCTGACTGACAGGTAGGGACTAACTAGTCATCACCTCTCTGACTGACAGCTATGGACTAACTAGTATCACCTCTCTGACTGACAGGTAGGGACTAACTAGTCATCACCCCTCTGACTGACAGGTAGGGACTAACTAGTCATCACCTCTCTGACTGACAGCTATGGACTAACTAGTCATCACCCCTATGACTGACAGGTAGGGACTAACTAGTCATCACCTCTCTGACTGACAGGTCGGCACTAACTAGTCATCACCCCTCTGACTGACAGGTAGGGACTAACTAGTCATCACCTCTCTGACTGACAGCTATGGACTAACTAGTCATCACCTCTCTGACTGACAGGTAGGGACTAACTAGTCATCACCCCTCTGACTGACAGGTAGGGACTAACTAGTCATCACCCCTCTGACTGACAGGTAGGGACTAACTAGTCATCACCTCTCTGACTGACAGGTAGGGACTAACTAGTCATCACCTCTCTGACTGACAGCTATGGACTAACTAGTCATCACCTCTCTGACTGACAGGTAGGGACTAACTAGTCATCACCTCTCTGACTGACAGGTAGGGACTAACTAGTCATCACCCCTCTGACTGACAGGTAGGGACTAACTAGTCATCACCTCTCTGACTGACAGCTATGGACTAACTAGTCATCACCCCTCTGACTGACAGGTAGGGACTAACTAGTCATCACCTCTCTGACTGACAGGTAGGGACTAACTAGTCATCACCCCTCTGACTGACAGGTAGGGACTAACTAGTCATCACCTCTCTGACTGACAGGTAGGGACTAGGAAGTGGCTCCACCACCACTCTAATAGCTTAACCAGTTATCATGCATTTTGGGCTAAAAGGGCAACATACTCTTGTGGCACTAAAAAGATGGAGGTTTTTGTGGCAAACTATTGCTAGGAGACACTAGAGTGCAGTGTTGGACACACATTTCAGTAACCAGTCTGCCAATACCACGGCCCAGCCTAACGTTGTAGTACCCACAAGTATATGATGTATCACATTGAATATCTTTGGGTGATTATTTTAGGTGTACCTAACCCCTTGGTGTGTGTTTGTCCCAGGTGCTACATCACACTGGCCCAGGCTCTGGGGATGAGTATGGGAGGAGCCCCGGCCGGCCCTGCAGGGACAGGGAAGACTGAGACCACTAAAGACATGGGCCGCTGCCTGGGGAAGTACGTGGTGGTCTTCAACTGCTCTGACCAGATGGACTTCAGAGGACTGGGGAGGATCTTTAAAGGTAGGAGCTTCTACTCATATTGCCTGGTCCTAAATACATTTCTGCTGTCTTGCCAACTCCTGTGTTATTTGCATGGCAATGACCATAGGAGTTGGATATCCAGTACAAACAAAACGTATGTGATTTGGGGGGATTATAGGCTATATATAAGATCTCACTCATATTACCGTGAAGAGAATGATGATATCAACCTGAACCTAATGAAGAGTGTAATGTTGTGTGTCTTTGTGTTGATTTGCAGGTCAGGCTCTTGGGGTTGTTTTGTATGAGGAGTTTAATGTTGTGAAGAGTGATGTGTAATGTTGTGTGTAATGTTGTGTTGATTGGCAGGCCTAGCCCAGTCGGGCTCGTGGGGCTGTTTTGATGAGTTCAACCGTATCGACCTATCAGTGCTCTCTGTGGCAGCCCAGCAGATCGCCATCGTGCTTACCTGCAAGAAGGAGCGCCGCAAGAACTTCATCTTCACTGACGGAGACAACGTGGAAATGAACCCCGAATTCGGCATCTTCCTGACTATGGTTATTATTATTAGCAGTCTATAAACTACTCACTGTAGAAACCCCTTCACAAACGCTTTGTCAAGTAGAGCTTAATTTAAACTATTTCTGAAAGGAATAGTGAATTCTTGTCTCAAAGAAGATTAACTGAATCTAGTCTGAATCAGACAAGGTTTATTATTTGAGGATGTTAGTCATAGACTTTGTTTTGCATTTTCATAACATTAGTCATCTACACTATGTTCATGCCAGGTCATCATTGTAAATAAGAATGTATTCTTAACAGACTCACCTGGTTAAAATAAATATTTGATTAATAAATGTTTTTGCCCCCATCAGAACCCGGGCTACGCAGGTCGTCAGGAGCTTCCAGAGAACCTGAAGATCAACTTCCGCTCGGTGGCCATGATGGTCCCAGACCGTCAGATAATCATCCGGGTCAAGCTGGCCAGCTGTGGCTTCATAGACAACATAGAGCTGGCCAGGAAGTTCTTCACCCTCTACAAACTGTGCGAGGAGCAGCTCTCCAAGCAGGTCAGCTATGAAATGAAATGGAACTGCTGTAGATATTTCAATGACAGCTGAACATGCAAAGCTATACTTCTTTGTGAAAACTTAAGTCAATTGAAATGTTATTTAAATTGCCATCACAGTCTCAAATCACTTTAGAGGGAATTAATATGCCACCTGTCAGGTAGATGGATTATCTTGGCAAAGGAGAAATGCTTACTAACAGGGATGTAAAGAAATGTGTGCACAAATTGAGAGAAATACGCTTTTTTGCATATGAAAAATGTCTGGGATCTTTTATTTCAGCTCATGAAACATGGAACCAACACTTTTCATGTTGCGTTTATATTTTTGTTCAGTATAAAAACAACAAAACTGTCCATGTATGTGTTGATTATGATCTTTGTGTAGTTCATAGTTCTATTTCCGTACATTCCATGTTGGGTTCACTCTCTGTTTATAAGGTGCATTACGACTTTGGACTCCGAAACATTTTGTCAGTTCTGCGTACACTGGGGGCGGTGAAACGAGCGAACCCCAACGACACAGAATCTACCATCGTCATGAGGGTTCTCAGAGATATGAACCTGTCCAAGCTGGTGAGTACAGTCACTCAGACATACAGGACATTCTCCTCGAAATCAACTGCCATTCTCCTCGAAATCAACTGCCATTTTAGAAAAGCAATGTTTTTAAAGCAGCATTAAGTGTTACAAATTGTTATTTTTTCAGATATTATTCTGTAATATATGAGTAATGATTTCATCTTCAGTGAGGTGCAATACAACACAAGTGGTAGCATGGTTAACTTCATTGACACTATATGTCAATGTCACTATATGTGTTGACAGATAGATGAAGATGAGCCGTTGTTCCTCAGCCTGATAGAGGACCTCTTCCCTGGGATCCTGCTGGATAAAGCAGGCTACCCAGAGCTGGAGACAGCTATCGACAAACAGGTGAGAGGACATTTTATATAACATAATCCCTTTACATTTAGTTTGAAAATTGTCCATGTCACTCTGAAGTCTATCTGCATGTAGTTTCTCACAACCCTCCTCCTCACACTGCTTCTCTTCTCCCCCGTCCTCACCACCCATCTCTTCTCCCCGTCCTCACCACCCATCTCTTCTCCCCGTCCTCACCACCCATCTCTTCTCCCCCGTCCTCACCACCCATCTCTTCTCCCCCCGTCCTCACCACCCATCTCTTCTCCCCCGTCCTCACCACCCATCTCTTCTCCCCCGTCCTCACCACCCATCTCTTCTCCCCCGTCCTCACCACCCATCTCTTCTCCCCCGTCCTCACCACCCATCTCTTCTCCTCCGTCCTCACCACCCATCATTTCTCCTTTCCCCTACAGTACATTTGACATTTTAGTCATTTAGCAGACGCTCTTATCCAGGGCAATTACATGAGCAATTAGGGTTAAGTGCCTTCCTCAAGGGCACATCGACAGATTTTTCACCTAGTCAGCTCAGGGATTCGAACCAGCAACCTTTTGGTTACTGGACCTTTTGGTTTCTGGGTCTTAAGCGCTAGGCTACATGCCGCCCCCACAGTATAATACAGAGTTTAAGGGATTCATCTCATCTTGGTATTAGCCTTAATACCATAGGGCTTTTTAAAGTAGCATAAAACGTTTTTTCGATCTAAATGTGAGAGGTAGGGATTTATTTGTATTAACATGAAGAGTCTCACTCTCTCCCACTGTGGGTGGAGGAGTCTGGTCTCATAACATGAAGAGTTTCTCTTATCCCTATGTGCTCCATACTGTAGGTGGTGGAGGCAGGTCTGATCAGCCACCCTCCGTGGAAGCTGAAGGTGATTCAGCTGTTTGAGACCCAGAGAGTCCGCCATGGCATGATGGCCCTGGGGCCCAGCGGAGCAGGAAAAACCACCTGCATTCACACCCTGATGAGAGCCATGACAGGTGAGAAAAGTCCCCATCAAAACACTTGACTTATTTCACCTTATTTACTACCTCATGGCAGTCATACTAAAGTAAAATGCACAGACGTTTACATGCACTAAAAAGCTGTGTTAAGTTTATTTGTATGTGTTTGCACCCACAGACTGCGGCCAGCCACACAGAGAGATGCGTATGAACCCCAAAGCGATCACCGCCCCTCAGATGTTTGGCCGTCTAGATGTAGCTACCAATGACTGGACCGACGGCATCTTCTCTACCCTGTGGAGGAAGACCCTGAGAGCCAAGAAAGGTGAGCCGGACACCTCCTCTTATTTCTTATTGTTATAGATCTTGTGTGTTTTTGTTCTACCTTGTTATTTTTAGTATTACATTGTTATTGATTACTGCATTGTTGGGGTTAGAGCTGGCAAGAAAGGCATTTCACTGTACTTGTGCATGTGACATTAAAACTTGAAACTTGAAAGAAATACCCTGGACTTATACATGCTTTACACATGCAAGGTTACACATGCATTACACATGCTAGAGCATGAACCCATATACAGTACATACCGTATAGTCTCTATGGAATTCATATAGAATAATGGGGCAGACCATTTTCACCCATCTCTATTTCAATGTGTTTTCAATCATTTCATATCTTTCTATTAATTTCCCTGGCGTTTTACAAAAAGTGATGTTCTACTACTTTCCTCTGACCTCCATAGTTGATTTTGATGAGTTTAATAAGCAGACTGGTTCTAATGTTTCTATCCTCTGCAGGGGAGCACATCTGGATAGTACTAGATGGACCAGTAGATGCTATCTGGATAGAGAACCTCAACTCTGTACTGGATGACAACAGGACTCTGACCCTGGCCAATGGAGACAGGATCCCCATGGCCCCCAACTGCAAGATTGTGTTTGAGCCCCACAACATCGACAACGCTTCGCCTGCCACCGTGTCCCGTAACGGAATGGTGTTCATGAGCTCTTCTGTGCTCAACTGGAGCCCCATTCTGGAGGTGGGCAAAGGAACCTTCTCTCACACTTTATCAGTGGATGAAAATGTGTGTGTGTGCATCTTTGTCTATGTGTGTGTATATTTGTGTGGGTGTATATTTGTGTGTGTGTGTGTGTGTGTGTGTGTATGTGTACATGGGTGTAACTTTGTCTACATGTATACATGTGTGTTTTGTCCCCATGCAGGGCTGGCTGAAGAAGCGTTCCCCTCAGGAGGGAGAGGTGCTGAGAGAGTTGTTCTCCTCTTCCTTCCCAGAGCTCTACCGGTTCAGTGTTCACTGTCTGGAGTACAAGATCGACATGCTGGAGGCCTTCGTCATCATGCAGAGCATCAACATGCTGCAGGGCCTCATCCCCGCCAAGGTAGGCACCTGAAACCTCCATACTCCAACCATATTAAAAACCCTGCAGAAGAGGGATAATATCCTTACATCACTGAGCTCTATGAGTACTGTTGGAGTGAATTGCCCCCATATTCCTCATAGAAACAAATTACAATGTTCTAATGCCTAACTGATTTAATTCATCATGTCATTGTGATTCCTTAAGCACTCTGATTTTCAATTACTGTTGGACTATAACTCTCTGGACTCTGCATCTATGTGGGGATGGATTTCAATTTCCCTTTAGGTGACTGATTAATTTGAGCGCCAAGTATGAAGTATAGTAGCTATAAAGATGTAGAAGGGTTTTGGTACAGTATGCTGTGTTGATAGTGACTGTTGTTGTGTTCCAGGAGCAGGGTGGGGAGGTGTCCAGGCAGCATGTGGAGCGTCTCTATGTGTTTGCTCTCATGTGGAGCATCGGAGCTTTACTGGAGCTGGAAGACAGGAGGAAGATGGAGAGCTGGCTCCGTGGCAACGACAACATCCATCTGGACCTCCCAGATATACCATCAGACAGCGAGGACACCATGTTCGACTACCACGTCACTATAGACGGTGAGGGGTAGATGTACAGTAGACAGACTCCACAAACTCACAACACACACTCAGTCCTCTTATAATGGACTGTTATGGAAGAGACACTTAACAAAAATATAAAGGCAACATGTAAAGTGTTGGTCCCATGTTTTCATGAGCTGAAATAAAACATGCACAAAAAGCTTATTTCTCTCAAATTTTGCGCAAAAATTTGTTTACATCTATGTTAGTGAGCATTTCTCCTTTGCCAAGATAATCCATCCACCTGACAGGTGTGGCATATCAAGAAGCTGATTAAAAAGCATGATCATTACACAGGTGCACCTTGTGCTGTGGACAATAAAAGGTCACTCTAAAATGTGCAGTTTTATCACACAACACAATGCCACAGATGTCTCAAGTTTAGAAGGAGCGTGCAATTGGCATGCTGACTGCAGGAATGTCCACTAGAGCTGTTGCCAGATAATTGAATGTTCATTTCTCTACCATAAGCCGCCTCCAACGTCTTTTTAGAGAATTTGGCAGTACGTCCAACCGGCCTCGCAACCACAGACCATGTGTAACCACACCAGCCCCTCCTCATCCGGCTTCTTCACCTGCGAGAGAGTCTGAGACCAGCCACTCGGACAGCTGATGAAACTGTGGGTTTGCACAACCGAAGAAGGAAGGTCCAAAAAATGGTCAAAGACTCCAGTCACCCAAGTCGTAGTAGACTGTTCTCTCTGCTACCGCACGGCAAGCGGTACCGGAGCGCTAAGTCTAGGTCCAAAAGGCTCCTTAACAGCTTCTACCCCCAAGCCATAAGACTGCTGAACAATTAATCAAATGGCCACCCGGACTATTTACATTGACCCCCCCCCCTTTGTTTTTAAACTGCTGCTACTCGCTGTTTATTATCTATGCATAGTCACTTTACCCCTACCTACATGTACCAATTACCTCGACTAACCTGTACCCACATTGACTCGGTACCGGTACCCCCTGTATATAGCCTCGTTATTGTTATTTTATTGTGTTACTTTTTATTTTATGCTTTAGTTTATTTAGTAAATATTGTCTTAACTCTATTTCTTGAACTGCATTGTTGGTTAAGGGCTTTTAAGTAAGCATTTCATGGTAAGGTCTACCTACACCTGTTGTATTCGGCATATGTGACAAATACAATTTGATTTGATAATTCCTGGAAGCTGAAAATGTCCCAGTTCTTCCATGGCCTGCATACTCACCAGACATGTCACCCATTGAGCATGTTTGGGATGCTCTAAATTGACGTGTACGACAGCGTGTTCCAGTTCCCGCCAATATCCAGCAACTTCGCACAGCCATTGAAGAGGAGTGGGACAACATTCCACAGACCACAATCAACAGCTTGATCAACTCTATGCGAATGAGATGTGTCACGCTGCATCTGGTCACACCAGATACTGACTGGTTTTCTGATCCACGCCCCTCCCTTTTTTTTAAAGGAATCTGTGAACAACATATGTATATCTGTGTTCCCAGTCATGTGAAATCCATGGATTAGGGCCTAATGAATTTATTTCAATTGACTGATTTCCTTATATGAACTGTAACTCAGTAAAATCTTTGAAATTGTTGCATGTTGCATTTATATTTTTGTTCAGTGTAGATCATACGATCATATTGATCTTTCATAGTGCTCTTGCTCAATTAAAAAGTTGGTGCATTGAAATATAAACATCATGGGCCAATTGCAACCAGATTATCACCATCTGATAATGTTCAACCTTCCCAAGTTCTCTCACGTCACCCCGCTCCTCCGCACACTCCACTGGCTTCCAGTTGAAGCTCGCATCTGCTACAAGACCATGGTGCTTGCCTACGGAGCTGTGAGGGGAACGGCACCTCCGTACCTTCAGGCTCTGATCAGTCCCTACACCCAAACGAGGGTATTGTATTCATCCACCTCTGGCCTGCTGGCCCCCCTACCTCTGCGGAAGCACAGTTCCCACTCAGCCCAGTCAAAACTGTTAGCTGCTCTGGCACCCCAATGGTGGAACAAGCTCCCTCACGACGCCAGGACAGCGGAGTCACTCACCACCTTCCGGAGACACTTGAAACCCCACCTCTTTAAGGAATACCTGGGATAGGATAAAGTAATCCTTCTACACCCCCCCCTTACCCCACCCCCCCAAAAAAAAATATATATATATACAGTGAGGGAAAAAAGTATTTGATCCCCTGCTGATTTTTTACGTTTGCCCACTGACAAAGAAATGATCAGTCTATAATTTTAATGGTAGGTTTATTTGAACAGTGAGAGACAGAATAACAACAACAAAAATCCAGAAAAACGCATGTCAAAAATGTTATAAATTGATTTGCATTTTAATGAGGGAAATAAGTATTTGACCCCCTCTCAATCAGAAAGATTTCTGGCTCCCAGGTGTCTTTTATACAGGTAACGAGCAGAGATTAGGAGCACACTCTTAAAGGGAGTGCTCCTAATCTCAGTTTGTTACCTGTATAAAAGACACCTGTCCACAGAAGCAATCAATCAATCAGATTCCAAACTCTCTACCATGGCCAAGACCAAAGAGCTCTCCAAGGATGTCAGGGACAAGATTGTAGACCTACAGAAGGCTGGAATGGGCTACAAGACCATCGCCAAGCAGCTTGGTGAGAAGGTGACAACAGTTGGTGCGATTATTCGCAAATGGAAGAAACACAAAAGAACTGTCAATCTCCCTCGGCCTGGGGCTCCATGCAAGATCTCACCTCATGGAGTTGCAATGATCATGAGAACGGTGAGGATTCAGCCCAGAACTACACGGGAGGATCTTGTCAATGATCTCAAGGCAGCTGGGACCATAGTCACCAAGAAAACAATTGGTAACAGACTACGCCGTGAAGGACTGAAATCCTGCAGCGCCCGCAAGGTCCCCCTGCTCAAGAAAGCACATATACAGGGCCGTCTGAAGTTTGCCAGTGAACATCTGAATGATTCAGAGGAGAACTGGGTGAATGTGTTGTGGTCAGATGAGACCAAAATCGAGCTCTTTGGCATCAACTCAACTCGCCGTGTTTGGAGGAGGAGGAATGCTGCCTATGACCCCAAGAACACCATCCCCACCGTCAAACATGGAGGTGGAAACATTATGCTTTGGGGGTGTTTTTCTGCTAAGGGGACAGGACAACTTCACCGCATCAAAGGGACGATGGACGTGGCCATGTACCGTCAAATCTTGGGTGAGAACCTCCTTCCCTCAGCCAGGGCATTGAAAATGGGTCATGGATGGGTATTCCAGCATGACAATGACCCAAAACACACGGCCAAGGCAAAAAAGGAGTGGCTCAAGAAGAAGCACATTAAGGTCCTGGAGTGGCCTAGCCAGTCTCCAGACCTTAATCCCATAGAAAATCTGTGGAGGGAGCTGAAGGTTCGAGTTGCCAAACGTCAGCCTCGAAACCTTAATGACTTGGAGAAGATCTGCAAAGAGGAGTGGAACAAAATCCCTCCTGAGATGTGTGCAAACCTGGTGGCCAGCTACAAGAAACGTCTGACCTCTGTGATTTCCAACAAGGGTTTTGCCACCAAGTACTAAGTCATGTTTTGCAGAGGGGTCAAATACTTATTTCCCTCATTAAAATGCAAATCAATTTATAACATTTTTGACATGCGTTTTTCTGTATTTTTTTGTTGTTATTCTGTCTCTCACTGTTCAAATAAACCTACCATTAAAATTATAGACTGATCATGTCTTTGTCAGTGGGCAAACGTACAAAATCAGCAGGGGATCAAATACTTTTTTCCCTCACTGTATATATATATATATATTGTAAAGTGGTTGCCCCACTGGCTATCATAAGGTGAATGCACCAATTTGTAAGTCGCTCTGGATAAGAGCGTCTGCTAAATGACGAAAATGTAAATGTAATCTGATCTCTTGTTAAACCATTAATATGCGTTAAATTCACCCACATAGCTGATCTCAATTTGCAAACATTATTGGTCACCTCATTACCATTCCTTATAAGCTAATGTTGGTATTACATTAGTCCTGCTTGCTTTCAAAGGGTTTCAAGATATGTTCACCCTCTGGTGGGTATTATCATCAGAAAAATGTAGTCCTTTTTTAACAGACTAAGGGTCATTTATCTATTTGACAATCATTCCGTAGAACTGAACTAGTATTTCCAGCTGATGACATCGTGGATGGTGAAAATTCCATCTGATGACGATGCTCACATCTATTTGTTTTTCAATGATTTATTATTGTATGTCCTCCTGTGTGTGCAGGTCAGTGGGTCCACTGGAACACGCGGGTAGAGGAGTACGTCTACCCATCAGATCTCACTCCAGAGTACGGATCCATCCTGGTCCCCAACGTGGACAATGTCCGCACTGACTTCCTCATCCAGACCATCGCCAATCAGGGCAAGGTGAGAGTCCAAAAACCTAACCCACCTAACCCTAACCCTTACTCTAACCCTCATCCAAACCATAGCCAAACAGGGCGAGGTGGGTGTCCGTATTCACAAAGGGTCTCAGAGTATTAGGGCTGATCTAGGATCAAGTCCCCTATGTATATATAATCGTATTCATTATTATCTAAAAGGCTATACTGATCCTATATTAGCAATCCTGTTCTGAGTATTGTTAATTTGGCTTCTAAGTGGAGGATAAGTTACCCCCTAGCCATGTGATCTTGGTCAGATCCTCAAGAGTAATTCCTTCCTCGTTTTGTTGCAGGCTGTGCTGTTGATCGGAGAGCAAGGCACAGCCAAGACGGTCATCATCAAGGGATACATGTCAAAGTACGACCCCGAAACTCACATGGCCAAGAGTCTCAACTTCTCCTCTGCCACAACCCCACTCATGTTCCAGGTATTACACCTACAAAACAACACCACACACTTTCTGCTCTTTACTCTAACTTTTCAAGTTTAAATGGGTAGGACTTTCTAAGATCAGTTGTGAATGAATGAAAATGTTTTCCAGTCACTTGTCAGTAAGTTTATCTGACTACTCAGGTCTATGCACCATTTATTTACAGTAACAATACTTCAAATGTGCATTTTGTTCCCTTATTCACTGTCTGTAAAGATTAAACACTTTCTTTCTTTCTCTCCAGCGGACTGTGGAGAGCTATGTGGACAAGCGGATGGGAACCACCTACGGCCCTCCTGCAGGGAAGAAGATGTCCATCTTTGTGGACGACATCAACATGCCAGTCATCAATGATTGGGGAGATCAGGTCGGACTCAAACTCAGCACTCATTAAATCACCATAGTGAAAGACAAAAAGTGCACGTTTTCCCATTTGTTTTCCTGGGAAACCTTACCATATGAAATTGCAACCCGAGAGTGTACAGATTATTCTGCCTTTTTACCTAATTTCCTAATTTGTCTCACCCCGCTTTAGGTCACCAATGAGATAGTCCGCCAGCTGATGGAACAGAACGGGTTCTTCAATCTGGAGAAGCCAGGGGAGTTCACCAATATTGTGGACATCCAGTTCCTGGCAGCGATGATCCACCCAGGGGGAGGCCGCAACGACATCCCCCAGAGACTGAAGAGGCAGTTCTCCATCTTCAACTGCACCCTGCCCTCCAACGCATCCATCGACAAGATATTTGGTGGGTTTGGCTCCTTAAAAACTCTGAAATTGCATCTGTGTGTGGAGACTCTATGGTTTAGCTTCTTGATCAGTGTGGGTTTCCCTCTCCCCCTCTAGCATATTTAAAAAAGAAAATGATTGAATACCCTGTAATTTGAGTTACCTGTACTACTTCTCATCCATTTACACTGGGCTTCTTGTCATTTTGACTATATTATATATCTATATATACATATATAATTACACCATTTTATATCTCTCAACAAAAACACTATTTTCTTTCACTTATTTACCTCAATGCTTCGTCCACCTTCACGTCGTCAACCCCTGTTCCCCTCACCTCACTCCTTTCCCTGACCAGGAGTCATCGGAACAGGACACTACTGTGCCAGGCGAGGCTTCACAGAAGAGGTGCGTGGAACTGTGGCCAAGCTTGTGCCGCTGACCCGTCGGCTGTGGCAGATGACCAAGGTCAAGATGCTGCCCACTCCGGCCAAGTTCCACTACATCTTCAACCTCAGAGACTTGTCCAGAGTCTGGCAGGGCATGCTCAACCCAACCGCTGAGGTGGTCAACTCTCTTACTGTGAGTCCATTCAAACGTTCCAGTAAAACTTTATTTGGATATTCTATCTGTAGATTCTCTACAGACTATCAGTAACATTTAAACTAACTATCAACTAACCCTAACCTTAACCCTTACCCTAACCCTTATTCTAAACCTAACCCTAACTGTAATCTTAGAAAACAGTTGCTTATCAACACATAGTTTGTTGATAGTATGACATGCTCTACAGATGGACTATCTGGACTATCCAAATAAAGTGTGACTGAATTTCCTCTTGAAAGACAATAAACATAATCAATCAATCCAATACAACTAGAGGAATAAATATCAAAAGGTTACTCACTGGATCCAAAGGTCTGAATGAACTGAGAAAAATAGCTATGGCTGTCACGATCGTTACAGGAAGCGGACCAAGGCGCAGCGTGATAAGCGTACATACTTTATTTGTACTGAACACGACACAAAAACAATAAACAACGATGCGTGATGTCCTGAAGTTATACACAACACAAACCTTAACGGAACAAAATCCCACAAACCCGAATGAAAAACAGACAGTTTAAATATGGCTCCCAATCAGAGACAACCAGCTGACAGCTGACACTCGTTGCCTCTGATTGGGAGTCACTCAGGCCAACATAGAAATAAGCAAACTAGACCCACAACCTACAACACAAAACATAGAACCTAACACCCTGGCTCAACATACGAGAGTCCCCCGAGCCAGGGCGTGACAGTACCCCCCCCTAAAGGCGCGGACTCCGACCGCGCCAACCAAACACAACAGGGGAGGGACCGGGTGGGCACTCCGCCTAGGCGGCGGATCCGGCTCCGGGCTTGATCCCCACTCGCTCTCTAACCCCCCAAAGTACCCCTGGTCCGGTCTGGCCCTGCTGACCGGAGCTGGACTGCACACTGGTGGAGCGGATTGCTCTAGCTCCCGGCGTACGCATCTGACCCGGTGCGGACCAGGCACCAGTGGAACAGGCACGGGCCGTGCCGGACCGACGACGCACACCACTGGCTTGGTGTGGGGAACAGGCACGGGCCGTGCTGGACTGACGACGCACACCACTGGCTTGGTGTGGGGAGCAGGAGCGGGCCGGACAGGGCTGACGAAACGCACCACAGACTTGGTGCGGAGAGCAGGAACGGGCCGGACAGGGCTGGCGACGCGCACCACAGACTTGGTGCGGGGAGCAGGAATGGGCCGGACTGGGCTGGCGACGCGCACCACAGACTTGGTGCGGAGAGCAGGAACGGGCCGGACAGGGCTGACGAAACGCACCACAGACTTGGTGCGGGGAGCAGGAATGGGCCGAGCCGGGCTGACGAAACGCACCACAGACTTGGTGCGAGGAGCAGGAATGGGCCGAGCCGGGCTGACGAAGTGCACCACTGACTTGGTGCGGGGAGCAGGAACGGGCCGAGCCGGGCTGACGAGACGTACCACAGACTTGGTGCGGGGAGCAGGAATGGGCCGGACTGGGCTGGCGACGCGCACCACAGACTTGGTGCGGAGAGCAGGAACGGGCCGGACAGGGCTGACGAAACGCACCACAGACTTGGTGCGGGGAGCAGGAACAGACCGGACCGTACTGGGGACACACACCACTGGTCCTACGCCGGGATCTGGAATGGGCCGGACCGGACTGGTAACACACCCCAGTACCTCTCGCCGTGCCTCTACACCTTCCACCCCCTCTTCGGCCAGTGGCCCCCGTAACCTGGCGGCCTCCTCTGCCAACCCGCTGGACCGCTCTATCGCGGCCTCCTGCTGCCCCGACGTCGTGAGCCCCCCCCTAAAATTTTTCTGGGGGTCTCTCCTCCCCTTGGGCCAGGCCTCTATAGTTCTCGCCCAACTCTCGCTCTTCTGCCTCCAACTCCCGCTATTCAGCTCCTCAATTGGCTTGACCCAGTCAAAGCTCTTCCTCCATTGTTCCCAAGTCCACTCTCTCCGCTCTTCACTCGGCTTGACCCAGTCGAGGCTGCCACGGATATCTGCTAGGGATTTCCCTGGCGATGGCTCCTCGACTCGCTGCTTGGTCCAGTTGTGGTGGGATTTTCTGTCACGATCGTTACAGGAAGCGGACCAAGGCGCAGCGTGATAAGCGTACATACTTTATTTGTACTGAACACGACACAAAAACAATAAACAACGATGCGTGATGTCCTGAAGTTATACACAACACAAACCTTAACGGAACAAAATCCCACAAACCCGAATGAAAAACAGACAGTTTAAATATGTCTCCCAATCAGAGACAACCAGCTGACAGCTGACACTCGTTGCCTCTGATTGGGAGTCACTCAGGCCAACATAGAAATAAGCAAACTAGACCCACAACCTACAACACAAAACATAGAACCTAACACCCTGGCTCAACATACGAGAGTCCCCCGAGCCAGGGCGTGACAATGGCTTCTGTCCTAAATTACAGTAAGATTCGAGACATTTAATCAGCAGTTGTTCTGTGAATGTAGACTTAACATTTCCATGAGACAAATGTTGTTTTATTTTGACCCTGTATGCTGTAGGTGTTGCTTCAGCTGTGGAAGCATGAGTGTAAGCGTGTGATCGCGGACCGGTTCACCATGCCAGAAGATGTAGCCTGGTTTGACAGGGCCCTGGCCAAGCTAGTAGAGGAGGAGCTAGGAGAGGAAGAGAGGGCTGTGGTCGACTTCGGGGTAGACGGCTACTTTGTTGACTTCCTGAGAGATGCTCCTGAAGCTACAGGTATAGCCAAAGCACCAGGTACTGTATAGCCCCTTCACATGCATACACTATCTATCGCATGATCCTGCATGAGATAAGTCATTTGCAGTTTTTTAACCCTTATTGTCTATATTAAATATGTGCTGTATTTTTCTACCATGTATTAAGGATTCAAACAGTACATTCTAAGATGGTGTGTTAAGGTTTATTATTATGTTGTATATATTGCAGTTTAAAGCAGAATTTCAGGTTATTATATTAAATTATATATATATATATATATATATATATATACTATAATAAATACAAAATATTGCTTCAATATTGCCAAATCAAGCAAACTAGCTATGTGCTAGCAGAGAGTTGGATCATTTGAATGGGATAATCTGGCATTAAAAATGACTACATTTTTCCCACCAGGTGAGGAGCCAGAGGATACAGACTTTGAGATGCCCAAGGTGTATGAGCCCATCGAGTCGCTTGAGAGCCTGATGGACAGGCTCAACATGTTCCTTGACCAGTACAACGATAGCATCAGAGGAGCTGGCATGGACATGGTGTTCTTCAGAGATGCTATGATACACCTGGTCAAGGTAGAGGGAAACTGTCATTATGCTCACTTGTAGTTATAGGTGTTTATGAGCAATTATTACCACCTTTGTCATGAATTATAGTGCATTGTGTATAGATCATAAGGTATTATAAACATGCTTATATCACATTACAATGAGGGTCTTCATAGAAAATATTACTAAACATTCCCATTGGAAGCTTTTGAAAGGCTTAGCTATTGTCAAGTGTCAATGTGCAGCGGTAGGACGGAGTCAGGCGCAGGACACAGAACTGAGTAAACGACGTACTTTACTCGATAAAGTAACCAACACTAATTTCCACGCAGGGAAAACACACCAGCTCACATAAGTCTTAGACACAAAACAAAGAACAAACACGCACAAAACCATGTGGGAACCAGAGGGTTAAATAGGGAAATAATATAATGTAATGGGAACCAGGTGTGTACAATCAAGACAAAACAAATGGAAAAAGAAACGTAGATCGGTGGCAGCTAGAAAGCCGGTGACGACGACCGCCGAACGCCGCCCGAACAAGGAGAGGCACTAACTTCGGCGGAAGTTGTGACAGTACCCCCACCCCTTGACGCGCGGCTCCAGCAGCGCGCCGACACCGGCCTCGGGGACGACCCGGACCGTACCCCTTCCACTCCACGAGGTACTGAAGGCCCCTCGCCTGACGCCTTGAGTCCATGATGGCTCGTACAGTATACGCCGGGACCCCCTCGATGTCCAGAGGGGGCGGAGGAACCTCCCGCACCTCAGACTGCGGGAGCAGACCTGCCACCACCGGCCTGAGGAGAGACACATGGAACGAGGGGTTAATACGGTAATCAGGGGGGAGCTGTAACCTATAGCATACCTCGTTCTGTCTCCTCAGGACTTTAAATGGCCCCACAAACCGCGGACCCAGCTTCCGGCAGGGCAGGCGAAGGGGCAGGTTTCGGGTCGAGAGCCAGACCCGGTCCCCCGGTGCATACACCAGGGCCTCACTGCGGTGGCGGTCGGCACTCGCCTTCTGTCACCTGATGGCCCGTTGCAGGCGCACATGGGCAGCGTCCCATGTCTCCTCCGAGCGCCGAAACCATTCATCCACCGCAGGTGCCTCGATCTGGCTCTGATGCCACGGTGCCAGGACCGGCTGATACCCTAGTACACACTGAAACGGAGACATGTTAGTGGAGGAGTGGTGGAGGGAGTTTTGGGCCATCTCTGCCCAGGGGATGAAAGCCGCCCCTCCCCCAGCCGGTCCTGGCAATAGGACCGCAGAAACCTACCCACATCCTGGTTAACTCTCTCCACCTGCCCATTACTCTCGGTATGGTTTGGATTCTCCACCATAGTTGCACCTATGGAAACACCTACACACCTCCCTGAGCACTGACGTGACCATCCCTTGAGAGCCCTCTGTTGCCACGAAATAGTGGGGTCATGAGAGGCCAACCAGGGAAACCCCAACACCACAGGAAACGCAGGAGAATCGATCAGGAAGAGACTAATTCTCTCCTCATGACCCTCCTGCGTTTTCATACATGGTGGAGCTGTGACCTCCCTAATCAGGCCCGATCCTAGAGGATGACTATCTAAGGCATGTACAGGGAAGGGCACATCAACAGGAACAATAGGGATCCCTAATCTAAGTGCAAATGCATGGTCAATAAAGTTCCCAGCTGCGCCCGAATCTACTAGTGCCTTATTCTGGGAATGCGGGGAAAACTCAGGAAATTCTATGCATACACACATGTGCGCAACAGGGAGCTCTGGGTGAGTCGGGTGCCTACTCACCTGGGATGATCCACCAGTGCCCTGCCTGCTGCCTCGACTCCTTCGGGAACCTCCCCAGCACCGACCAGCAGTGTGCCCTCTGCGGCCACAGTTGGTGCAGGAAACGTCCCCCCCTCCGGTCACCCTTAGAGCAGCACCTCCGAGCTCCATAGGGGTAGGGTCGGAGGTGCTGGGGGATGGAATGGACGGACCCTGACCCGGAGGTCCACGGGTGGCCAACAGGTTATCCAGCCGAATAGATAAATCCACCAGCTGGTCGATGGTAAGGGTGGTGTCCCTGCATGCCAGCACCCGACGAACGTCCTCACGTAGACTACACCGGTAATGGTCGATCAGGGCCCTCTCATTCCATCCCGCGCTGGCAGCCAAGGTCCTGAAGTCCAGTGTGAAGTCCTGTGCGCTCCTCTTCCCCTGTCTGAGGTGGAACAAGCGTTCCCCCGCCACTCTCTCCTCAGGTGGATGATCGAAGACAGGGGAAGGGTGAAATCCTCATAGCGAACCAACATAGTCTATTCCTCCCCATTCGGCGTTGGCCCACTCAAACGCTCTCCCAGACAGACAGGAGATGAGGGCAGACACGCTCTCGTATCCCGAGAGAGAGTCCACCTGGAGCAGGAACCCCTGGCACCCGGCAGCCGTCCCATCATATGCCCTCGGGAGCGAGAGCCGAATCCCACTGCGTCCAGGTGACGGAGGGGTGGACATCGGTGTGGGTTGATCTGAAGTTGATGGGGTTGTGGGAAAAAACCCTTTCTCCCATCGCTCCATGGTCTGCAACATGGTCTGTGCCAAGATTCTGGAGCATCGTCGTGTGCTGCTGGACGCACTCCTCCACGGGTACCGGAGGACTGGATGCACCTGCTGACTCCATATATGGTGCGTGTTTCTGTCAAGTGTCAATGTGCAGCGGTAGGACGGAGTCAGGCGCAGGACACAGAACTGAGTAAACAACGTACTTTACTCGAAAAAATAACCAACACTAATTTCCACGCAGGGAAAACACTCCAGCTCACATAAGTCTTAGACACAAAACAAAGAACAAACACGCACAAAACCATGTGGGAACCAGAGGGTTAAATAGGGAAATAATATAATGTAATGGGAACCAGGTGTGTACAATCAAGACAAATCAAATGGAAAAAGAAACGTAGATCAGTGGCAGCTAGAAAGCCGGTGACGACGACCGCCGAACGCCGCCCGAACAAGGAGAGGCACCAACTTCGGCGGAAGTCGTGACAGCTATCTTAAAGTCAGTCACCAATGAGTGTACGCATCAGATCACTTGATATAAGAATTGCTTCTATTGAAAACAGAAAAGGAAGGAGTCACTCCCACTCCAACACTCCACCTGTCTGTCTGTCTGTCTGTAGGTCTCCAGGATCATCCGCACGCCCAGAGGGAATGCCCTTCTGGTAGGAGTTGGGGGATCAGGCAAGCAGAGCCTGACTAAACTGGCTTCCTTCATCGCCGGATACAAGACCTTTCAGATCACACTAACACGGTACAGACACACCCTCCAATGTCTATACTAGCATACTACTACATACTTCATACTAAGTAGTATGCTAGGAAGGGTATTGGAACAGACACACAGTCTCATACAGTCCCTTTACAACTGTAACAGGCATTTGTAATGTATTGAACGTGGCCATGCAGTTCTGTTTTCCTCCTGTAGATGCACAGTGACTCTGCAAATTTGTCTTTTCTCGATTCCTCACGTCCCCTATCCTTCACTATTTTCACACCTTCACTATCACCTGTAACAACCCTGTGTTCTGTCCTCAGTTCGTACAACACTGCTAACCTGATGGAGGATCTGAAGGGTCTGTACAGGACAGCAGGCCAGCAGGGAAAAGGCATCAGCTTCATCTTCACTGATAACGAGATCAAGGACGAGTCTTTCCTGGAGTACATGAATAATGTGCTATCGTCTGGAGAGGTCAGGACTCACATTGATCACATGCACACACACACATAGAGGGCACACATAAAGCATTAGAGCATTTTCAAGAAGTTGTGTCAATCTGTGTTTGAGAGAAACAATTCTTGTACATTATAACTTGGATAACTGTTGTTATATATTGTGCTGTTTTTTTCAGGTGTCAAACTTGTTCGCTCGAGATGAAATTGACGAGATCATCAGTGACCTCATACCAGTCATGAAAAGAGAGTTTCCTCGGCGACCACCGACCAATGAGAACCTCCATGACTACTTTATGAGCAGGGTCAGACAGAACCTTCACGTGGTTCTCTGCTTCTCTCCCGTGGGGGAAAAGTTCCGGAACAGAGCCCTGAAGTTCCCTGCCCTCATCTCCGGCTGCACCATGGACTGGTTCAGCCGCTGGCCCAAAGATGCTCTGATCGCAGGTGTGTGTGTGTGTATGTGTGTGTCCGTTTGTGTGTATGCATGTGTTTTCGTCTCTGTGTATGCGCACATACAGTATAAATCTATACTGCACACTTTAATAGTGATTTGCTTCAATCTCCAATCTGTTTACTCTCCAGTGTCAGAGCACTTCCTGTCCACCTATGACATCGACTGTTCGACCGTGGTGAAGGGAGAGGTGGTGCAGTGTATGGGCTCCTTCCAGGACGGCGTGGCAGAGAAGTGTGTAGATTACTTCCAGAGGTACCGCCGCGCCACACACGTCACTCCCAAGTCCTACCTCTCCTTCATCCAGGGATACAAGACCATCTATAAGGAGAAGCACTCCGAGGTGCAGACACTGGCACACAGGTAATTACGGTACTTCCTTACTTACTTAATGCTCTTCGTTACTATGTGGAACATACGGCTTCACAGTACACCATGGTCTAAAGAAATGATCGTTGTTTATCACAGCATTTCTTATCTATTGTAATGCCGTGTGTCTATCACATGATTGAATAGAATACTAGTATTATATAGTATTATATTCTATCTACCAATACATGGTGTCTACTATACTATATCGTGCTCTTAGCATTCTGCCTTTCAGTCATCCTTTTACTCATTAATATGTGTTCAAGAAAGATTAGACCAAATTTACCTGGTATACTTGTATAATAGAATGATTGTTGATCCCATTCTGTTTCCCCATCAGGATGAACACAGGTCTTCAGAAGCTGAAGGAGGCCTCTGTGTCTGTAGCATTACTCAGCAAAGAGCTGGAGGTCAAAGAGAAGGAGCTGCAGATCGCCAACGAGAAGGCAGACATGGTGTGTGTGTGTGTGTGTGTGTGTGTGTGTGTGTGTGTGTGTGTGTGTGTGTGAGTGTGTTTGGTGTATGTTAGTCCTCTATCTCTTAATTCCCAGTCACAGACTTACGAAATACCAATACCAGAACTTTGAAGTGTACACATACTGAACAAAAATATAAACGCAACATGCAACAATTTCAAAGATTTTACTGAGTTACAGTTCATATAAGGAAATCTTTAGGCCCTTATCTATCGATTTCACATGACTGGGCAAGGGTGCAGCCATGGGTGGGCATTGGCCCACCCACTTGGCAGCCAGGCCCACCCACTGGGGAGACAGGCCCAGCCAATCAGAATTAGTTTTTCCCCACAAAAGGGCTTTATTACAGACAGAAATACTCCTCAGCAACCCCCCTCCACCCCCTCAGACGATCCCGCAGGTGAAGAAGCTGGATATGGAGGTCCTGGGCTGGTGTGGTTACACGTGGTCTGCGATTGTGAGGCCGGTTGGACGTACCACCAAATTCTCTAAAACGACATTGGAGGCAGTTTATGGTAGAGAAATTAACATTAAATTATTTGGCTACAGCTCTGGTGAACATTCCTGCAGTCAGCATGCAAGTTGCACACTCCCTCAAAACTTGAGACATTGGTGGCATTTTATTGTGTGACAAAACTGCACATTTTAAAGTTTCCTTTTATTGTCCCCAGCACAAGGTGCACCTGTGTAAGGATCATGCTGTTTAATCAGCTTCTTCATATGCTGCACCTGTCAGGTGGATGGATTATCTTGGCAAAGGACAAAGGCTCACTAACAGGGATGTAAACAAATTTGTGCACAAAATTTCAGAGAAATAAAGCTGGAAAATGTAGGATATTTTTTATTTCAGATCATAAAACATGGGACCAACACTATTCATGTTGCGTTTATATTTTTATTCAGTGTATAACGACATAATAACTCCACACTTT
Source organism: Coregonus clupeaformis (assembly GCF_020615455.1). Lineage (NCBI taxonomy): Eukaryota > Metazoa > Chordata > Actinopteri > Salmoniformes > Salmonidae > Coregonus > Coregonus clupeaformis. Next base: position 1,879,595 of record NC_059219.1, read on the forward strand.
GGAAAAGTAAAAAAAATAAAGTTGCTTTATGTCTCTCTTGTGATGGTTTGTTGTGTCTCAGGTGTTGAAGGTGGTGACAGTGAAGGCCCAGGCAGCAGAGAAGGTCAAGGTGGAGGTCCAGAAGGTCAAGGATAAGGCCCAGGCCATAGTGGACAGCATCTCTGCTGACAAGGCCTTCGCTGAGGAGAAGCTGGAGGCTGCCAAGCCAGCCCTGGAGGAGGCTGAGGGTGCACTACAGGTCTGTTGGGAGGGGGCAGAGGGGGCACTACAGGTCTGTTGGGAGGGGGCAGAGGGGGTGAGTGGGGGACAAGGGGGTTCTTCTGAGTAGCATCAGACCCAGTCATTGCTTCAAGTTCAGATCTCCAATTGTGTTTGGTGTGGCCTTCTCTGACCATGGATGCACTTGATTAAGCTGGAGTTTACACTTTTAAGACAATTCCATTGGTTCCATTGTACCTGGAAAAATCAGTTTTGACAAATGTATTTGACCCAATTCTTGTCCCTCAACGTCAGGGGTGGGCAACATACGAGCCCATTCATACTGGCCGAGGGGAGGTTTAAAATAAATAAAAAATAAAATTGATTATCTTGGGCTAAAAAAACACTTCAGGCCACTCTTGAATGTCGAAAGCTAATGGACCAAATAACTGCCGCAAATTGCCCTCCGCTGAATTTTGAAATCCCGACGTGGCCCTCTAGCTGAAATGATTGCCCACCCCTGCTCAACGTGCTAGTTCTCTCTCTGTAAATCTGGTGAGAATATTTAGTGAATGTTCCCTCAGTTACTTATGTAGTTGTATTCCTTCCTCCTGTATTCATCAGACCATCAAGCCGTCGGACATCGCCACAGTGCGGACCCTGGGTCGGCCTCCCCACCTCATCATGAGGATCATGGACTGTGTTCTGCTGCTGTTCCAGAGGAGGGTGAACACGGTGAAGATCGACCCGGAGAAGAACTGCACCATACCCTCCTGGCAGGAGTCCCTCAAACTCATGACTGCTGGGAACTTCCTGGGAAGTCTGCAGGTAGGAAACAGATGGCCAGCATCTAAGTAGTATTACTTAGATAAGCAAATTAAGTATTACAGTGTGCAGGTACGACATCTACACACTGTAACCAGACTACACTGTTCATTTTCGACAGTAACATACTACACTATAGACACTATACTACAGGGATATATGACCAGGAAATCAACTTCAGTGGTGATGCAATGGCAGCTTGCTTTGAGAGCTCAGGCTCTGTTGTCTCTCTCTAACAGCAATTCCCCAAAGACAGTATCAATGAGGAGATGGTGGAACTACTGCTGCCTTACTTTGACATGCCAGACTACACCCTGGAGACGGCCAAGCGCGTGTGTGGAAACGTGGCCGGTCTGGCCTCCTGGACCAAAGCCATGGCCTCCTTCTTCTCCATCAACAAGGAGGTGCTCCCATTAAAGGTGGGTCTATCCCAGGCAACCACAGGCTAAATCAATTTCAGGGGTATTTCACGAACTTGGTCAAATCGCTCCATTGTGTAACACCACCCGCGTCTCTGATAACCTTTGACATGTGTACCACAAACTTGCTAATTTATTTGTTGTTTCCAGTACATTTTGTGTCCAGTTAATATTTGATACTGTACTTCCCTCTTAGGCAAACCTGGCAGTGCAGCAGAACCGGCTGGCCATAGCCAACATGGACCTGCAGACGGCCCAGGCAGAGCTGGATGACAAGCAGGCAGAGCTGGATGTGGTGCAAGCAGAGTATGAGAAGGCCATGATGGAGAAACAGGTACTGAACACCTCTCTTCTCATTGTCTTACATAAAAAAATATAAAAAATATTCTGTTAAAAACATATATTCTCTCTCTCTCTCTGCCTCTCTCTCAGACTCTGTTGGAGGATGCTGAACGCTGCAGACACAAGATGCAGACAGCCTCTAGCCTCATCAGTGGTCTGGCTGGAGAGAAGGAGCGCTGGACAGAGCAGAGCAAAGAGTTTGCCGCCCAGACCAAGCGCCTTGTAGGTGGGTTCATTCAACCCTTTTTTCTCAGCCTTTTTTATAGTAATAACAGGGCTAACTTTCCCAAAAACTTTGTATGACCTTTTGTCCATTGTCCACAATTCTCTACATCTTTTTTTTATTTCGGAAATGCTCTGAACCGGTTGCTACTGTACCATATTTTTCAATGTGTATTAGTATTTTATCTGTAGTTATGCTATACAGTAGGATGGAGGCGTGAACCAACCAATGTGTGCTTACTTCCTGGTTCAGGTGACGTCTTATTGGCCACGGCCTTTCTGTCCTACTCCGGCCCCTTCAACCAGGAGTTCCGGAACCTTCTCCTGACTGACTGGCAGAGGGAGATGAAGACCAGACGCATCCCGTTCGGGAACAACCTCAACCTGACCGAGATGCTGATCGACGCGCCCACGGTCAGCGAGTGGAACCTTCAGGGCCTGCCCAACGATGACCTTTCCATCCAGAACGGGATCATCATCACCAAGGCCTCACGCTTCCCTCTCCTCATAGACCCTCAGACCCAGGGCAAGATCTGGATAAAAAATAAAGAATCCAGGAACGAGCTGCAGGTTGGGCTGCATTCATTTTCACACTATTGTCCTCCTTCTCTCCCATAACTATGGCCTCCCATTGTCCAGCCGATAGATTTTGTATGTTTCCGAACAGCGGTTACACTAATCTTAGGCTTAACTAACCTTTGGATCTGTCAGATCTTCCTTCTTGGTCAAGAAACTCTGTGTAATGCTGTGTCAGTAATGAGACATTTTTGTGGTTCCCAGATCACCTCCCTGAACCACAAGTACTTTAGGAACCACCTGGAGGACAGCCTGTCTCTGGGGCGCCCCCTACTGATCGAGGACGTAGGGGAGGAGCTGGACCCGGCACTGGACAATGTACTGGAGAAAAACTTCATCAAGACGGGCTCCACTTATAAGGTATGTACTATTATCCTAACCACATTGTCAATTATCACATGAAACACATTATAATAATGGGGTTATTATCTCTGGGGCTATTCTTTCTAATCTAATACATCGAGAGCATAATTTGTCAAAATTGAGTTATTGACATAACCTTGTTCGGTTCTATGTTCTCTACCTATATAGTACTCTAAATACCCCAATTCATGTTGTTAAGTTCAAAAGAATACACAGCTGACACAATTCAAACCAATGAGGCTTCAGAACGTTAAAGCCAATTACCTCAGAATCATATTTTTGCAGATAGAACCTTATAGTCCCAAGCTCTCAACATTCATGTGGCCTATGTGTTTTATTTACCCTTATAACAGTCACTGCGGGCAAAAATTAGCTTGGTATGTTATTCTGGTTGCAAACGACATCAGGAAAATATGTCATAATCCTGTTCAGCAGGATTGAACGTTTTGGAAAGTTTGGATAGAAATAGGCTACGTAGATCAAAGATGCCTCTCTAACATGTAGAATAAGGAATCACATCAGCTCTATTCATGGCATTTCTATCTGCAACGTTCAAGAACATTTGGCAACTAAACATGGCCTTGAACCACATTGACTTTCTCTTTTCCTGCACCAGGTGAAAGTGGGAGACAAGGAGGTGGATGTGATGAGGGGGTTCCGTCTTTATGTGACCACTAAGCTCCCCAACCCAGCATACACCCCAGAGATCAGCGCCCGCACCTCCATCATAGACTTCACTGTCACCATGAGGGGTCTGGAGGACCAGTTGCTGGGACGGGTCATCCTCACTGAGAAACAGGTCAGGAACCACGTCCAATCATATGCTTATGAAATCATGGAGAAAAACATTTGAATGTATCAACAAAAGGTCATTTTGTTCTAGTTATTTAATAGTGAGCCTTTATTAGAATTGTACATAGTGACCGTGACCACCCATTTTGAAATGGACTGAATCAAATGAGCACAGTGCATGAACCCAGCCAGGTCTGTATGTAGAGAAGTGTTCATATGACCTGAAAAATCAATGTATGTCTTGTTGTTGGTCTGAACTGTGCTGTTCTGAGCTGTGTCTGACCGGTGTTTCTGCCTGTTGGAGAAGGAGCGTACGGACCTGCTGGAGGACGTGACGGCCAACAAGAACATTAGTGTCTGAACAGTGTTCTTATCTATCCCTGTTATATCTAGGAGTTGGAGAAGGAGCGCACAGACCTGCTGGAAGATGTAACGGCCAACAAGAGGAAGATGAAAGAGCTGGAGGACAACCTGCTGTATCGTCTGACCTCTACCCAGGGTTCCCTGGTGGACGACGAGAGCCTCATCATCGTCCTGGGCAACACCAAGCGCACCGCCGAGGACGTCACACAGAAACTACAGATTGCAGCCGAGACCGAGATCCAGATCAACACTGCTAGAGAGGAGTACAGACCTGGTGAGTTGGTTGTACTGTGGTTAGGGTAGAATTATTCTCGGTACAGACCTGGTGAGTTGGTTGTACTGTGGTTAGGGTAGAGTTATTCTCGGCACAGACCTGGTGAGTTGGTTGTACTGTGGTTAGGGTAGAATTATTCTCGGCACAGACCTGGTGAGTTGGTTGTAGTGTGGTTAGGGTAGAGTTATTTTCGGTACAGACCTGGTGAGTTGGTTGTAGTGTGGTTAGGGTAGAGTTATTCTCGGTACAGACCTGGTGAGTTGGTTGTACTGTGGTTAGGGTAGAATTATTCTCGGGACAGACCTGGTGAGTTGGTTGTACTGTGGTTAGGGTAGAGTTATTCTCGGTACAGACCTGGTGAGTTGGGTGGGTTGTACTGTACCAGTTTGTTTTAGGGTAAGGGTTAACCCTAACCAATCACAGTGCTCTGGTGGATAGCAACTGGCACCACCTTGTGTTGACTGTTCTTCAGGAGCAATCTATTCCTCACACTTTTCAAGTGGCAAGTTTGTTTGAGCAGAGTTGGATGTATGATAATATAGAATGAACGTTGTCTGTCACTCACTGTCTGCCTGTTGTGTGTTATTGTGCTGCTACAGTGGCCACCAGAGGCAGCATCCTGTACTTCCTCATCACTGAGATGTCCATGGTTAACGTCATGTACCAAACGTCACTACGACAGTTCTTGGGAATCTTTGACCTCTCTCTGGCCAGGTACAGTAGTAATACACCTTTTCTTATACAGAATACCATACATTTGTATTTATGTATTTCATTTTAATTATTAGTCCTCAGTGGTTCAGTCATTTTGTGTAACCATTGAATTGAATGAATATATAATCAATGATTTGTGAATTGATAAGTTACACTGGGGGATTTGTGGTTTTGCAAAGTATTTTGTGTAGTTGTAGGAGTCGTCTGATTCTTGAAGTATAATATCTGAAACCATAGCAACAGTTATATTTGAATGTTAACATAATAACCACCACAATATGCCTTCTCTGAACAGATCAATCAAAAGTCCAATTACCAGCAAGCGAATAGCGAACATCATTGAGCACATGACCTTCGAGGTGCACAAGTACGCAGCCAGGGGTCTGTATGAGGAGCACAAATTCCTGTTTACCCTCCTGCTGACGCTGAAGATCGACATGCAGAGTAACCGTGTGAAACACGATGAGTTCCTCACCCTCATTAAAGGTGGGAAACAAACTCCATCCTCCAATTCATTCCACCAATCTGTAGTCCACAGTTAATTCAGTCATTGCTGAAAATGTTGAATACCAAAATGTTGTTCATTGCTCACAGACCATTGACTTGGAAGGAACCTCCTCTATCTGTCCTATGCAGGAGGTGCCTCTCTGGATCTGAAGGCTTGCCCCCATAAGCCTGCCAAGTGGATCTTAGACATGACTTGGCTCAATCTGGTTGAGCTCAGCAAACTGTGGCAGTTCTCTGATATCCTTGATCAGGTGTGTTCCCCATGCAGTGTTTTCTTACACTGCTACTTCATGTTGTCACACTAATACCCTCCCTCAATAAGTCTGTTTCATGCCCCCCCACCCCCCCCCACCACAGTAAACAACCCTATTCATTGTAATGCTCCTCTGTGATGACAGTGCTCCTTTTACTCCTCTGATCTCTGTCAAATATGGCATTGAACTGAGCTGTGTGTGTGTCTGTGTGTGTCCAGATCTGTCGTAATGAGAAGCAGTGGAAGGCATGGTTTGATAAGGAGGCCCCTGAGGAGGAGGGGATCCCTAATGCCTATGACCAGACCCTGGACTGTTTCCACCGCCTGCTGCTCATACGCTCCTGGTGCCCAGACAGGACCATCGCACAGGTACACCTGTACCTCTCATTGAATGATTCAATCAATTCATTAATCAATCAATCCAAGACATAATACTTTATAAAATGTCTACGCTTTTTGGTATTTTCATCAAAGCTTTGGACTGAGTTTTAGAGAGTATTTCTACTGCATATTGCTTGAATCTAGTAGCAGGTGACTTTTTAACTAATGCTTTACCTGTTATCCTCCAGGCCCGTAAGTACATAATGGACTCGATGGGGGAGAAGTATGCAGAAGGAGTAATCCTGGACCTGGAGAAGACATGGGAGGAGTCAGACCCCCGGACCCCGCTCATCTGCTTCCTGTCCATGGGCTCAGACCCCACCGACTCCATCATCGTCCTGGGGAAGAGGCTGAAGATAGAGACGCGCTATGTCTCCATGGGCCAGGGACAGGAGGTCCACGCACGCAAACTGCTCCAGCAGACCATGGCCAACGTGAGTCCTAAACACAGCATTATAGTACACACTGACTGGACTCCTAACAGTCAAGTTATAATTATCCTCGTCCCCAGGCTATTGCGCTTAGTGAGGAAGTCTGGTACGCGAGACTAACTTATTAGGAATCAGCGTTCTGCCATGAATTGTGGTCCATGCCATCTCATTTGTAATCAAATTGGGAATTAAAATTGGGATAGGGATGGAATGTGAATTGAAATTACCCATAGTGTTAATGAAAATGGATGTGATTGATTTAGACTGTATTAGACTGTATATTAGACTGGATTAGAATGGATTAAAAACGAAATGGACTAACACCACATGCATCTCCCTCACATTATTAATTGAATTATATAATTAAGGTAGTAAATAATTACTCTCCCAATATGGACAATAACGTATGTATGATATAATGTTCTATTCTATTCCAAATGCACACACAGGGTGGCTGGGCCTTGCTCCAGAACTGCCACCTGGGACTGGACTTCATGGATGAGCTGATGGATACTGTGACAGAGACAGACACCATCCATGAGACTTTCCGCCTGTGGATTACTACAGAGGTCCACAAACACTTCCCTATCACACTGCTGCAGATGTCCATCAAGTTCACTAATGAGCCTCCCCAGGGACTGAAGGCAGGGCTGAAGAGGACTTATGGAGGTGGGTCACACCACAGTTCACACATACATATGCATGTGTACGCACTTAAACCACAACCCTAAACCACAACCCTTAACCCTTAACCTAGCTTCATGTCCAAATCCTGGTTCAACCCTAGCCTCAACCACAACCCTAATCCTAACCCTAGCATCATGTCCACATCCCAGTTCATCTCTAACCCTAGATTCACGTCCATATCCCGGTTCAACCTTAGCCTCAGCCACAACCCTAATCCTAACCCTAGCTTCATTTCCACATCCCAGTTCAACCCTAGCCTCAACCACAACGCCAACCCTAACCTTAGCATCATGTCCACATCCCGGTTCAATCCTAAACCTAGCCTCAACCACAACGCTAACCCTAACCCACCATTGTTTGTTGCCCCAGGCATTAACCAGGACCTGCTGGATGTCAGTAACATGGTCCAGTGGAGGCCCATGCTGTATGGGGTGGTGTTCCTCCATTCTACAGTCCAGGAGAGGCGTAAATACGGCCCCCTGGGCTGGAACATCCCCTACGAGTTCAACCAGGCTGACTTCAACGCCACCGTGCAGTTTGTCCAGAACCACCTGGACGACATGGACATCAAGAAGGTAGGTGCAGAGATGAGAAGCTTCTGCTCTCATCTTCACTTCTCTTTACTGTTAGTACTACTAACTGTCTTCCTATGTAAGATATGCTTGTTCCTGTGTTGATGGTAGTCTGATGTCTCCCCAGGGTGTATCCTGGAATACAGTGCGCTACATGATCGGGGAGATCCAATATGGCGGTAGGGTGACAGACGACTATGACAAGCGTCTGCTCAACACCTTTGCCAAGGTCTGGTTCAGTGAAAACATGTTTGGACCTGACTTCTATTTCTACAAAGGCTACAGCATTCCCAAGTGTAGCAACGTGGACCAATATCTGACATACATTCAGGTCAGTCAATTTTTCACACTCAAAGTCTCTCCTGCAGTTTAAAGTGCTGTGTAACTTTAGATTGAATGAATGTAGTCAGACTGCATGAAGATGTGTACAGTATATGTTATGTGATGTATTGAGGCATTTGGTAACACTTCCTATGAATACCTTGTTCATAATGCATTATAAGCACTTATAACACCTTATGAGATATCCACAATGTATTACACAGTTTACTGTAGTTTGGTAATGCACAGACATGCAGACTCTGATCTGATGTATTTTCCCCTGCAGGGCCTACCGGCTTACGACACTCCAGAGGTGTTTGGCCTGCACCCCAATGCTGACATAACGTACCAGAGCAAGCTGGCCAAAGATGTCCTGGACACCATCCTGTCCATCCAGCCTAAGGACAGTTCCAGTGGCGGAGGTGAGACCAGGGAGGCCATTGTGGCCAGGCTGGCTGACGACATGCTGGAGAAACTACCTCCAGACTACATACCGTTTGAAGTGAGTAGGACTGGTCTGGAGTTAGCGAACCCTACTGGAAATAATCACACATGATTAATAAAGTGCTGGCCATTAAAAATAGGATTTCCCATAATAACTTGCTGCAGCAAGGTAGATCGTTGAAAAACTCTCACAGGGTGACGCCAAGTCATCTAACAATAACCCATGCAATGAAATTCATTTCTGAAATATGCCCCATAGTGCAGTGACATTTGAAGATAATGTTTTTATTGCAATGCAGGTTTACTTTTTAATGTTCAGAACTGTGGTATGCATTTGCATTCCAATATGTTAAGAATCAAATCAAATAAACGTTTATTTAAAGTGTAATTTCACAAGAACGTGTTTTCAATATATCCAGGTGAAAGAGAGGCTACAGAAGATGGGTCTGCTCCAGCCCATGAACATCTTCCCCGGCCAGGAGATAGAGCGCATGCAGAGGGTCATCGTGCTGGTCAGGGAACACGCTGACCGACCTCAAACTGGCCATCGACGGGACCATCATCATGAGTGAGAACCTACGGGACGCGTTGGACTGCATGTATGACGCACGCATCCCCTCACGTTGGAAGAAGGTAGGTTTATTACTGGCTCTGGGTACACATTTATTACGTTTTCTACGCATGTATTCCATGTTCTATTTTCTACGTTCTATTCCTGTGTTCTAGGCGTCATGGGCCTCAAGCACTCTAGGGTTCTGGTTTACTGAGTTGCTGGATAGGAACCGTCAGTTCCAGGCGTGGATCTTTGAAGGACGGCCCAACTGTTTCTGGATGACAGGCTTCTTCAACCCACAGGGCTTCCTGACCGCCATGAGACAGGTACAGACGGCACATTCAAACATTCTAATGCAATCACAATTGAACATACTTACTGACTTGGCTAGGTCACTGAGGTTATATGTAGAGGTTGCACACACTACGCAGTCATAGTTGATCATGAAGCTACAAAGACAAAGCCAGTCTATGTAACTCGGTTTTTGTGTGTGTAGGAGATCACTCGTGCAAACAAGGGTTGGGCCCTAGACCGTATGGTGCTGTGCAACGAGGTGACCAAGTGGATGAAGGATGACATCACCCAGCCGCCCTCTGAGGGGGTGTATGTGTACGGCCTCTATCTGGAGGGGGCCGGCTGGGACAGGAGGAACTGCAAACTCATCGACTCCAAACCCAAAGTGTTGTTTGAGATGATGCCTGTAGTCAGGATGTATGCTGAAAACAATGGTGAGTGCTGTAGTCAGTAGTTATTGTAACTTCCTGGAGCCTCATAGAACAGTATCTCATTCAGCTGCACCTAGTTTTCATCTATACATGATATGTTGAATCTTTTTGCGGAAATTATATAACTTTTAGGTAAATAATAATGTGGTCTTCAATGGTTACAGTACGTCAGACCTACTGTATGGACAACATACAGTGAAAAATAAACGTACATGTTAACATCATGTATACGTAATGGATGTTTATCATTGCTGTGGTCATTTCAGGAGTCAAGGATGCCCGGTTATACTCCTGTCCCATATATAAGAAGCCTGTAAGGATGGACCTGAATTACATTGCTGCTGTGGAACTGAGGACTGCTCCACCGCCTGAGTACTGGATACTACGTGGTGTGGCACTCCTGTGTGAAGTCAAATAACCTACTTCTATATTGTATAATACACCTAAATCATGAAGAGTAGTGTTTCTCAGTGGTTAAAGGGGCAATATGCAGTTCAAACAACAACAAAGTTATACCCCACCACTGTTTTGTTAAACAGCTGAGGGATGGGGCTGGAGAAATGTAACCACTCTCAAATTTAAGTCTAAAAATGGATGCACCAGTCGTAGATTGCTCATTTAAAGATTAAACGATAGAAGTGTCTTTATTTACATTATAGTGGTAGGCTTCCGTAATAACAAAGTTTCACCTGTCACTGTGATGCAGGAATAACAGAAAAATAAAGTTGCACACACTATCTATACCCTCAATTATTTAATGTCTGAACTATTTTGGGTGTGCGTTTACTTATTTATTTTATTTGAAGGAATCATTTAAAATGTCCTTATTTTTGTACTCACCATAATATGGTTGTTACTAGACTACTATACATTGGTAGATGCTGTAGTTCTGTATCTCTGTTCAGTCTCAAGCTCAGTCTGAAGAATTGTACTGTTCCTGTTAAGAAAATGTTCATATTTCAGTCATTGTTTTTAAAATATTGATTTATAGTTTAGATAATATAGATTTAGAATTCTGAGACAGAAAATGAATTATAAATGTAACATGTGAATATAAAAACACAACAAAAGCAGTAGAATGATAAAGGCAAGAGAGCACCAGCACATTATCATCAAAAACATATCAACATGTTGATTCTCCCACGGTTGTATCTTCCTAAATATGTTACATTAAATATTAAAAAATGTCCCATTACTCCCATTGGTTTTTATCTAGCAGTGGTTCAAGTTAGCTGAAGTTTGTAGTGGCTGTTTAAAGAAATACGAGACATGGATTACAGTTTTTCCTGGCAAATAGACACATTTCAGGGTAAGGAACCATCTAAAATGGTAAAATACAGAAATGATCCTTTAAGTGAGTCCTAAAACATATCCAGTGGAAACTAGCACACGTGATCACTCACACCTGTAATAAGATATCCAATTAGTTTAGCTGTCTTCCCAACTGTCCTGCAGTCAGATCAGTGAGTCGCACATCAACCAGAGAGAGAGAAAGGAGGAAGGACAGAGGGGTCTGGTTGCAGTCTCTTGCTCCCCTCCCACCCCACCCCATCCCTCTGTGGTCCTCCTCTCTCCCCTGCTGGACTCTCTCCTCCTTCTGAATACTGTTCTCCCCCCTCATCCTCCTCCTCATCCTAAATACTCTCTTTCCTTTGGTATAGATGTAGCAGTACATGTTTTACCTCTTGGTTACGGATGGTATAGACAACAGGGTTGATGCATGGTGGCACCATGAGTAACACTAGAAATGTGACATGCTGGATACTCCCTTGTTGAGACAAGTGAAAGGACAGTTTGCTCTTGTAGTTGCAGATGGGCTAAACAGTATAATATTGGCACCAGCTGCAGTAGAAACATAGAGGTAGTGCCTCATTGTACATACTTTTTGGTATTCTCCAACTGTCTTACATATTCTCCCTAAACATCACAGACAAAATTATTTATTTATTTTTTACAAATAAACATGACAGTATAATGTAGGAAATTCATTAATTAAATTATCTCTGGATCAGAGCTCTGTCCCTTTGGCTGTTGTGGCCTGCATGCAGCCGGCATCTCAGCAGCCCTCTTCTCAGGTGAGTTCTGTGGCTCTGGCCTCACAATCTGCTTCGAGACACGGCAGAGGCCGGATCATTCCGGCGATTGTCATAGGATGTTCGATGGTGAGGTATGTATCTGTACCTGGGGCAAAGACTATGTGTTTTCCTGGGGCAAAAATTCAGGATATCACCAGGTTGCTTCCCGAGGCTGTGAGTCAGTCACCATGGGCTGATACTGTCATGGTTCATGTGTGGTCAAATTACATTATGAAAGGAAGCTCAGAACAGCTGAATATGGATTTTAAAGAACTGACTGGGTCTCTACTTGACACCAACAAATGCCCCATAATATCTGGCCTTCTGCCCTCCCTAAATCGTGGCATTGATAGGTTCAGCAGACTTTTAGCCCTCCGTAACTGGCTACGAAACTATTGCAGCTATGTGGGTGTAACATTTATTGACAATTTGTATACCTTCTGGAAACAAAGCTCGTATTATAAGGAGGATGCGATACACCCAAATAATTTGGGTTTGAATCTTTCACAGCATTATAAGTGGTGGAGACAATGACTTATCAATGACCTAAGTCAGAATGAATCCCTAGCATTTTGTCGCTGAGTTGTATAAGGTAGCAAATGTAATGATTAGGGGAGAGAAAGACTCAATGAAGTAACCTAATTTAGTCCTCTTACTGCCCTGCAGTAATATATGCCTATGAACCAGAGAAATATGTTAGCACTGAGGTGGTGTGCCCTAGTAGGAAGTAGTGCAGCTCACCCTGCACTATTAAAAATAACCTGAGTAGGTTACTCTGCTAAGCTTCCCAGTAAAGCAAGAAAAACAATCAAGCATCCCAGAAAAGTGTTAAAAAATAGCCCACGAAATATGTAGATTAAGAAACAAGGTAATGAAATAATAATTTCTAGTAAAGATGACATTATATTTGATAATCTCTGAAACTCACTTAGATAATCCTTTGATGATACAGTGGTACAATACATGGTTATAAGATCTACAGAAAATACAGAAATGCTAAAGGTGGAAGTGTGGGATATTCAGAACCACATTCCTGTAAAGCTTAGGAGAATCTCATGTTAAACACTGGAAGTAATATGACCACAGTATCGCCACCTAAAGCCCATTCTGGTGGGAAGCTGCTATAGACCACCAAGTGCTAATTAGTATCTGGATAACGGTGAAATGTTGATAAGTATGTGATATCAATAGAAAGGTATATATTTTTTTTGGTGATTTAAATTTTGACTGGCTTTATCAGGCTGCCCACTCAAGAGAAAGCTCAAACTGTAACTAGTGCCTGCAACCTGGTTAGGTATAATAACCTACATGGTAGTTACAAACAGTACAGAAGAAATATCAATATGTATGATCATATCTTTACTAATGTGCAGAAATGTGGAAAGAGATAATCATGGATGTAGTGATACAAAAGCATATCTAGGAAAAACTAAAGTCCCAAAGGTGGGAAATATTAGTACAAGAGGTATACAAAGTTATAGTGATTCCATGTTGTTGATGTGAAGAATATGTTGGTCCGTGGTGTGTAATGATGAGCAACCAGATGCTGCACTTGACACATTTATGAAATTGCTTATTCCAGTTACTAATAGGCATGCACCCATTAAGAAAATAACTGTAAAAACTGTTAAATCCCAGTGGATTGATGAGGAATTGAAAAATGGTATGGTTGAGTGGGATGAGGTAAAAGAGATGGAAATAGTTGGTGTACAACCGATTGGAAACGACTGCAAATTGAGAAATCATGAGACTAAACTGAATAAAAAGAAGAAGAAACTACACTATGAAACAAAGATAAATTACATAAAGAATGATAGCTTTGGGGCACCTTAAATTACATTTTGGGCAAAAAGAAAACCATCATATGAATCAGATGGCTATTCATAAAAACCCACGATATTGCCAACTACTTTAATGATTTTTCATTGGCAAGATTAGCAAACTTAGGGCATGACATGCCAGCAACAAATGCTGACACTACACATCCAAGAAGACAAATTATGAAAGACAAGCATTGTAATTTTGAATTCGTAAAGCAAGTGGGGAAGAGGTGAAAAAATTATTGTTGTCTATCAACAATGACAAGCCACCGGGGTTGACAACTTGATGGAAAAATTATGAGGATAATAGCGGAGATTGCACTATTTGCCATATCTTCAATTTAAGCCTACTAGAAAGTGTGGCCTCAGGCCTGGAAGTAAAAGACCCTACCTAAGAATAGTAAAGCCCCCTTAACGGCAAATATGACCAATCAGCCGTTACAACCTAGTAAACTGGGGAAATATTGGGTTCTACCAGATACAATGCTATTTTACAGTACACAAATTGACATCAGACTTTCAGCACGGTTATAGGAAAGGACATTCAACAAGCACAGCACTTACACAAATGACTGATGTTTGGCTGAGAGAAATTGATGATACAAATATTTTGGGGGCTGTTTTGTTAGACTTAATGAGGCTTTTGAATTATGAAATAGTCGTTGATGGAAAACGAGATATGTTTATGGCTAACCCGCTATATAGTGGATAAAGAGTTACTGTCTAACAGAACACGAGAGGGTGTTTTTAATGGAAGCCTCTCCAACAAAAATCAGGTAGAACTCAGGAAATCCCCAGGGCAGCTAAGGCCCCTTAATGTTTTATATCTTTACTAACCACATGCCACTGGCTTTGAGTAAAGTAGTGTGCTAGATGCAGATGACTCCACACCAGTACACGCCAGCTACCAAGGACTGAAATGACAGCAACATTAAGAGTGCAGTTAGTTTCAGAATGGGTGGCAAGGAATAAATGAGTTAAATATTTAAAAACTAAAAGCATTTATTTGAGACAAATCATCTACCAAACCCAAAACCTCAACTAAATCTTGTAATGAATAATGTGGAAATTGAGCAAGTTGAGGAGACTAAACTGCTTGGAATAACCCTTGATTGTAAAGTATGGTAAAACATAATGATAAACAGTAGATAGGATGGGGAGAAGTTGTTATAATAAAGTGTGATTTCAAGCAGGTATCAAGAAGGCAGGTCCTAAGGCCCAGTTTTGTCACACCTGGACTACTGTCAGTCGGGTCGCCAGGTGCGCACAAAGAGTTGTAATTGGCTCAGAACAGGGCAGCACGGCTGGCCCTTGATGTACACAGAGAACTAAATTAATAATAGCATGCCAATCTCCTGGCTCAAAGTGGAGGAGAGATTGACTTCATCACTACTTGTATTTGGGAGAAGTATTTAATGTTGAATTCACCAAGCTGTCGTTTGAACTACTGGCACACAGCCCAGACAACCATGCAACCCCACAAGACATGCCAAGAGGTCTTTACAGTCCCAAGTGTAGAACAGACTATGGGAGGTGCACATACATAAACATGACTAATGGAACATATTCCACATCAAGTAACTCATGCCAGCAGTAAAATTAGATTTAAAAAACAGATAAAAATACACCTTATGGAACAGCAGGGACTGAGAAGCAACACAAACATAGACACATGCATACAAACACATGATAACATAGCACTATACACACATGTACAAGGATTTGTGTATAGATAGGTGGTAGAGGATGAGGGTCATACTTAGTATGTTGTGAAATCTGTTATGAATGTATTGTATGTTTTTCAAATGTATAACTGTCTTCATTTTGTGGACAGGAAGAGAGGTGCCAAGGATCCATAATAAATACAAATATAAGTCTAAAGCTTACAGATGCTCTCACAATTCTAGGCTCACATAGCAGCCCTGCAGTGGTACTAAATGCACTGTGTCATGTTGAGCTGAACCAAATGATAATTAAACAATGGCACTCAGCACCCAGACAAGCCCCAAGGCAAGCCACACACGCCTGGAAGTACTATGCTCAGGTAGTGGATGCTGTGGCAAATAAACACATATTTTTCTATTCCAAGAGGGCAGAGTCATCTGAGGCTCCAAAGGATGGTGCTCATAATATTAGAATGTGCCATGCATCACAGTATGTGGAACAGAAGAGAGTGCAAGACAGTGAATGTGCAACGAAGTATGCAAAAGACCTGATTTTTAACAAAGTGTAGAATGGCTGCCAGAACAGCTTTTAAGTGTAAATCCAATGAGTAGGTAGCTGTTCATCACCAGAGAGAAGAGAAAAAGAAAACAAAAATAAAAAAAAAGTTTTCCTGAAGCAATGTGGTGGGAAAAACAGGAGAAGATCCAGCATGCCTTGCTCCTCTTGAAAAGTGGTCCTGTTGAGAAGGTGTGAGGTGTAGAAAGAACATTCAGTTCTGTTTAACTTTGTTGAAGCCATGGTGCTGATCAGATGTAATAGTAGTACTAGTAGAGAAGCAGTCCCTGGATCTTGGAGATAGCTCAGAGCGTTTTCTCTTCTATCTATACTCCACAGACGTCTCATTTACATGTTATGCCTCTTATACTCGATGTTTACAGCTGTGTGGTGGAAGGATACTTATAACCAGTCTAAACTCTTACCAAAGGTTGCCTGCTAAGAGCAGGCTGGAGGTGAGAATTTCTGTGGCATATTTTAAGTTTAGGTAATTTACAACTGCAGTGGAATAGAGAAATGTGATAGTGCTATACAGTATAATAGCCCCTGGGGCTATCAGAAAATTGCTCTGAAGCAAGCGGTTGTTTTGATGCAAGGAAACCATATCGTGGAGAGGTCTGCCTAACAGTATTTTGCCTAATGAATGTGATGGAAAAATGGACAGGAGGACACTTGAAAATGTTCAGCCAGTAATTGGCAAATGAATGTGATGGGGTTTTGACACCTTAACGTTAAAAGAAACCTGGAGAGGTATAGGTCACTCTTGTTGGGTTAAGGTCATTAACCCCTTCCTTGAGAATGGTGTCCAGGCTTTATATACCAAGTCCCTCCTGTACACACCTACCCTTCTTGATGCCCTGCCAACCCACTTGTCCAAACCCCCTCAATACAATTATAAGATTTTAATCTGTAACCAAATGATTGTAATAAAGTTAAGCATATTAACTCATTATTAATGGTTGCTTGCTACCCAAATCTTCGAACCTGAGGTATTACACTTGACTTGAGTCAAATGGAAGTAAAACTAGAAAAAGTAAATTTTCGAAGAAAATGTGTGGGCTTGCTATAGTCTACAATAGTGAATAGGAGCAAACACGCATCTCACACACCAAGTATCCATCCATGAGTGTTCTGGTCTCCCTGCCTGGCCCTGTAGTAAAGACATCTACTCCAGAGGTACTTGCTTAAGTCACAACAACTGATGAGCGGTTTGTGCAATATGGCAGAACTCTCATGTCCTGTGACTGGATCCCTCAGTACAGGCTCTGAAAAACATTGTCACATTGGCTGCCACCCAGAGCCATAGAGGCCTACAAAGATGTAGTGGGCGAAAGCAAAGATAAACTCTGTGGGGAAAGCGTTGCTTCTGTTCTACTCCGGCTGTTGCCATAGTAACAGCTGAACTTGTCAACAACAGGTGGGTTTTGTTTTAGCATAGACATTAATGGTAGCTAGCAAGCTATCAAAGGGATTCTAGCTAGCTGAGGAGATAAAATGGCTGAGAAAAGTGGATTGGAGAAACTGGACTTTGGTGCATTAAGCATCAAGCAACAACAGCAACTCCGACAATTTAAGGTAAGTTAGCTAGCTAACACTTTAGCTAGGTAACGTTAGCTCCGTGAGTGCTCCTTGGCTTTTCCAACATGTAGTTACGCTAGCTAGCTAACGTTAACGTTAGTTCTATCGATATAATTAGGAATTATAATACAATAGGATCTCTTGTTCTATCACTCACTGCATTATTTTTTTTGCATTCAGCCAGCTAACAGTTAGCTAGGGGAAATTCCTTGGTTAAAGATAGGCTCAGCAATATGACAACATCACGTGGGGTAACTTTATTTACATCTGCTATTGCCATTGCATACCTTGCTTTTCCCAATATCATGAGACATGGGAAGGAGTACAATGGACAGTAAAGTTACTGGACATTCACCTTTATATTTCTCTTGGGACAAGCAAAGCCAGCAATGTATATTACAAATATATCTTGAAGAATGAAGTTAGGTTGTATGTCAAATAACATGGACATTCTGATTTCCCCCTCTTTTTTCAGTCTTGACAGATTAGAATTGGCCCTTTCTACCCTCTGTGATAATGAAGTATGCTGAGCCATTAGCTATTTTCAATTTTTTGTATAGATCGAAACGAGAATCAACAATGAAAAATATTTGAGAGAGCATCCAGAGGTGGAGGCCTTAATAAGTGACTTTTTAAGGTTTGTTAATTGGCTGGCACTCTCAAGCACTCTAGCTCAAGAAATTAATAACAAATACAATTCTGTTTCATATTTAGCTACAGTAATGAAGTCTAACTGGCCAATTGCTTGGGTACCTGCTTCTTGTTTTTTACAGAGATGTTTTTCTCAAAAGACCCACAGACATTCGAGAGTTTGCAGCAGGTGGGTTCAGTCAACACAAACTGACACGCACACAAAGATACTAACAGACAGGGACAGTCCTCTACTTTGAACTACCAATAATGAACATCATATTTTCTCTCTTTCAGATTACTTTACCGACCCAAACCTTTGTATGAGCATTGGCTCCAAACTGCAGGGCGATCCTGCCGACACAGGCACAGACTGAATCCTTAACAGATTGTTTGGCAGTTCAACTGTTATTGAAGTGTAAAGCTGTAACAAGCCTCTTTCTCTGTGTCCTGTACATCCTCTGTATTGACTAGTTATTTGTGTCAAAGTAACATTATATAAAGTAGGAATGTACTGGCATCCAGGCAGAGTTTCTTAACGAGCATCATTACTACAGGTTAGTTACAGGTCTACAGATAGAAGACTTCTAGGCCTATATGGTGGAGTGGACAGCCTCTTTACAGGAGTTCTCTCAGTGAAAGGTCTAAACGGTATCATTGGGACGTTCCAACTCTGACGTTACCCCATTGAAGTTGACATTTAAAACGGTTAAGGTTAGATGAGAGTATGGGTTAAGGTTTGTGACGTCCCAAGGATTCCGAATAGCACTAACTGTTTTCTCAGGCCTTAGAGTACCCCTTTCTGGACTCTTACATACTTCCATTAACTCCCCAACTCATCAGATTAAACAAAAAAACATTAAGCAAGATGAGATGATCTGACCACACTGGATACACAGTTTAAATGTTTATTGAATTAAAAATAATCTAGTAACCAGCGCAGTATGATAAAATCATTCCTTATTCTGTTTGATTCACATTTTAAAATCAGACACACTACAAAAATAGGCACATCTGGTTTAACAATTAAGTGATTGTACAGAGAATACCCTGAAATTGTATAAACACCTAGACCCTGACAATATTGGACATTTCAACAGTAGACCTACATAGTACATTCTGTAACCAACATACTGTGGTAGAGCATGTTAATAGAGCTTTTAAATCCTGAGCGAACAGGCACAAATCATCAATGTTTAGACAAATCAATGTTAAAAGGTAAAATATATTTCCTTTTTATAGTTAAAAGATTGTCAGTAACTTACATTGTTTGATTTTTGTTCTCTTATGGCTTGTATTGGGCTCCAGGAATCCAAAATTGTATCTCAGACACAGATCTAGGATCAGATTACATGATGTAAAATCTTAAAAATAATCCTTAGGGAGTAAAACACATAACTGACCTTACACCACTGTCTATAGGCAACGTCATCCTACTGCCTTTAGCTCAGAGTAGTGTACTACTAGTCTACGGACCCCAGAACCCATCTACATTACACAGTATGATGGGGCTGTCAATACACACTGATCTGATCCAAGGTCAGTGTTGCGTTATCCCCCTAATGGTAATGGTTAGGATTCAGAGAGGGTAAGCTGGCCCTGGATCTGTGCCTTTTAAACAATCTCACACACATACTGTACACATGGGACTTTAACCACAACATGCAAAGGAGTTTCAACCAACCGTGGTACAAGTTAGAGTTATTTTATGTTGTGTCTAACTTACACAGCATTTTAACGGTAAAGCGGATCCCCTTTTAAAAAACATGATTCCCGTTATTAGAACCTAATACATACACTCACTTTAGTTCACAAAGTAAAATTCTAAATTGGAGATAAATTGAACGGCAATGACTACAACCAGCATACACTGCGGCCCTCCCACAGACATCCAGTGTCTGATGTTCTTCATGTACAAACAGGTTTAGTCCCACACACACTTCCAATGTCTCCCGTTTTCACACAAACATGGCCTGGGACACAAAGCTGTTTCCACGAGTTGTTCCGGCGGCAGTGGGGTTATCCTCCTCGTTGTCATGGTAATCATTGGCCTTGTACTGGTTGGGGGCGTACAGGGGCGGGACTTTGTTCAGCCTGGGCTCATCCCAGCCAGAGGGGGCGTCAGCGTAGTACAACTCCTCCGCATCACGATTGTATTCCTCATCACTGTAAGCATCCAGGTCCTGGTGAGAAAGATAAACATCTTAATAATCATATAAAAATCAGGAGAACCAATGCAGTCTTCTAGTGACCCTTGCATTAGCCAACAAACTGCGACAGTGCAACACCCTTTAAGAGTCTTGAACCCAGGTCTTCTAGCCCATGGGCAAACTTGCTAACCACTGCTCCAAAAGGGTTCAATCAAGGGGGGAAATTGTAACTATCTTACCTAGGCAATGGTTGCTACAGTATTAAAAATACATGTTTCTATCTATAGCATGTTCAGTGTAACAGCTATGCACATAGCAGCCCTCCATACCCTTCATTTTCCTACACGTTATCATGTTTGTGTACTGTTAAATGGGGCAATCATGTTGAGTAACTGATGAATTAATGATCATAAGTAGATGTTAAATTATTAATTTATTTTTGTTTCATGAATCCTTTACCAGGATGTATTATGAATTATATAGACAATGAACTAAGAGTTCAAAGCCAAAGCTACAGAGCTAATTTGATGCATCTCAATAGTCTAAAATGGCTTCTTCTCCTTGTCTCTATTCGCTCCATCTTTACTGATCTAAAAACACAGGCCAGGTGGAAGCAATATCATGGAGGCCAGCTGTGAATTTGCTTTCACCTGTCCAGGTCTTTTTATGTCTGAAGATTGAAGAAAGGAGTCAGGAGAGGAGGACTATTGAGAGATGCACCCCATGTATGGCTGTGTTCTTACCGTGCTGGGCTCACCATTCTGGGGAGCGTAGTACAGGTGGTCCACGGGTCCATCCTCGCTCTCCACAGGGTCTCGACTGGTGTTCAGCTGCAGATGCAGACACACACACACAGGATTATTCTCATCTACTCTGAGCTAGGGTAAAACATATTTCAGATGGATGCTTTCCTAATCAGCATAATCGTTTAATCATTTAGCAATGTTGATAAAAACATGTTGTGGTGTTGTAAAAGACAAATTGAGGGGCCATATAGAGATATATAAACGTCTCCCATCACAGCAAGCCTAAAACAATTATGGCTGGCCACCATCACTCACCCTATCAGTAGAGCTGCTGATGGTCTGCTGCTTCTTAGGGGGAGGGGGCTTGTGCTTGGGTGGACCACTGAGAAAGCGAGAGAAAGGAAGGACTCAAACAAACAGTACGGATGATCACTTAGTATGAGTGACAGACAGACAAACACTCACTCTCCATTGTTCTGGTTGCGTTTTTTGCGGACCATGACCACAACACTGCCAATAATGGCCAGCAGCAGAACCACCCCAATGATCCCTCCTATAATACTGCCTGTAGCAGGACCCTTCACTGGCAGTCGTGTACCTACAGAGAGAGAGAGAGAGAGAGAGAGAGAGAGACACAGGGAGAGAGAGGGAGACACGGGGAGAGAGAGAGAGACACAGGGAGAGAGAGAGAGACACAGGGAGAGAGAGAGACAGAGAGAGAGAGAGACGGAGAGTGAGAGACACACACAGGGAGAGAGAGAGACACGGAGAGAGAGAGAGAGACACAGGGAGAGAGAGAGAGAGACACAGGGAGAGAGAGAGAGACACACAGGGAGAGAGAGAGAGAGAGAGAGACAGGGGGGAGAGAGAGAGAGAGACACAGGGAGAGAGAGAGAGAGAGACACAGGGAGAGAGAGAGAGACAGGGAGAGAGAGACAGGGGGAGAGAGAGATGGAGAGAGAGAGACACAGGGAGAGAGAGAGACGGGGAGAGAGAGAGACACAGGGAGAGAGAGAGACACAGGGAGAGAGAGAGAGAGGGAGAGCGAGAGAGACAGGGAGAGAGAGAGATAGAGAGAGACAGGGAGAAAGAGACGGAGAGAGAGAGAGAGAGAGACACAGGGAGAGAGAGCGAGAGGGGGAGAGATGAGAGAAAATAAGGTAGATGATAGAAAAAGTGAGATGGGAAGGAAGCGAAAGAATAGAATGGAGGTAAAAGGGGATAAGTACAAAGAGGGAGAGAAAAGAGGGAGAGAAAAGAGAGAGAGAAAAGAGAGAACATTAACAACAGTGTAGTGATAACATTCACATGCTGGAGTAGTCCCAAATGCACTGGAATAACCCTACAGTGCATTTCATTACACAACATTGTTTCATTTGCGGTGAAAGGTTCTGAAAGCGGAATTAAGAATATAATCCCCAAGTAATGAAGTAGGCCTACTAACTAGTCAATGGTGTGTGTGAGACAGAGGTGCAAAGAAACTGTGTGTGTGGATGAGAGAGGTATAGAGAAAGTGTATGCGTGTGTGTGAGAGCAAGCCGAGATGCAGAGAAAGTGTGAGTCTGCCTTTACAGAAGAAAGGTCTACATTAGTGGACTACATCACATGGGGAGGCAGACAATCAGACAATGACTGTAGTACCTCCCTCTAATGAACCATGACCACTAGGACCAGTACTAACAATAGGATTATACACAAGACAGGAGTACATACACACACGGTGTGACCCATCTCATTATCCTCCCCATCATTGCCTAGGGGATTATGCTAATGAGGGAGTGTTAAAGGGCAACGAGGAGCTCAGCTAATTGGAGGAGAGTTACACAGGGAAAGTAATTGGTTGGCCCGATTGAATGTTGTTAGGCTTATAATTATGACTGTGGTACTGATGATCTTATAGCAACGCTCTGTAATGTAAACAATGGAGCATCCAATTACCTTTTCACATGCAAATAGCAGTTGTTTTCAATTAGACCACATGTAAATAAAATACAAACGCTTTGGTTTCCCAGTAAAACTATCTAAATGGTCAATAATAAATGATAATTTCATAAAATGATCTCAGAGTAGTTTACCCTGACATTTATAAAGACATTATTGTTCAGAACATGTCATGTTTAATGTGTGTAGTTTAATAGGTCTTGTGAGACAGAAATATTTACATTTTATAGGTTTAGAAGGGACTGTCACTAGGCGATTACTATGGTGTAATACAGCTTGTTGTCCACATGGCGGTGCTATGTCTCCATAACACAGCTCTGAAGGACTAATAATATTCACTACCTCTGTTCTGTCCTTTGCTCTTCATCTCTCCCATGGTCGTCGACTACAGTATGTATCTAGCTATATCCATGCTCCCTTTTCGTCTATGGTGCTTTTTGCTCCATCCTAACTCCACCATCCCTCTCATTTGTTATCCCTCACTTGCCCCCAATCCCCCCTTCCCTGATACATGTGCAAATATTGTACTATAAATTGTAAATTGTGCCTTCCTGTATTAAACTTACGCTAAAATGTTTATTCTGTTCTACTGAGCCATTTACTTTATGTTTGTACTCTTATTGTTGTTGCATTGTCTGGACAGTGTATATACCATGTGTATCCTGTACATACCACTAATAAAACCTGAAACGTTTCCTCCCTCTCTCCATAAAACTTTTCCTCCCCTCACCTCCTTTTTACTGATAGGGAATAAACTGGGCTGGTGACAGCTTTATCTGGTAAGCATTCTTTATTAGGGTACTTTCTTTTCAGATCAGTTCAGATAAAGGAGAGGTGAGGAAGCCACCGAACAGTATTGAGATGCAGCTGCTGTCTGAGTGACTCCAGCAGTAGTGAATAGAGATCGTGCCCTCTCTGTATCTGTGGTGGATGCCAGCCATGTCTCGCTCTAATGAAATCTCCCAGACGGCCCGAGCGTGCCTGCTGTGTCTCTCAGCTGGCGCCGTGCTACGCTGCCCTCCAACAAGGACGGGCTCCGTAAATTTAGCAAGACGGGTGCGCACACACACACGTAGCAGAGTCCAGCAGTCCAGCTGGCAGGGACATCTTGTATACTATCCAATATCCTTGTCACTCACACCAACATTTATACACACCCACAATTCTCTGTGGTGTGCTGCACGCCCCATACCCAGGGTTTAGCTGCTCTTGGTGTATTCAAGGATTCTACCTGTATTCTCAATGTAAGGTATGGTCTAAAATACTGCTAGAGTTTTCAAATATAAAAAAATACTGCCAAAGTTCTACAACACTAGAGCCCTGCCGCATAAGATCGCTTAATTATGCACCAGCTGTCTCTAGATGATTGCTGGGGGATTTTCCAGGCTGAGAGACTGGCTGATCAGGAAACAGAGAGTAACATCTCTCTCTGGCTGCCTCTCTCTCTGTGCTGCCTGCTTGCCTCGCTCTCTACGAGCTGCCTGCTGACCTCTCTCTACGAGCTGCCTGCTGACCTCTCTCTACGAGCTGCCTGCTGACCTCTCTCTACGAGCTGCCCTCTCTCTACGAGCTGCCTGCTGACCTCTCTCTACGAGCTGCCTGCTGACCTCTCTCCACGAGCTGCCTGCTGACCTCTCTCCACGAGCTGCCTGCTGACCTCTCTCCACGAGCTGCCTGCTGACCTCTCTCCACGAGCTGCCTGCTGACCTCTCTCGGTGCTACCTGCTACCTGACCCAAACAGATTAAAGGCATTGATCGTTGGCCAAACAATCCTATTGTTGCTGATCATAAAATCCACCTGTATTGTTTTTTGTTTACTTTTTAAGATTGTCTTATGTGTCCGTTGAAGCTCAAACACGGTTACATTGATCCCAGATGATGGGAATACAGATTAGGTCTAGACGGATTGATCAGCATTGATAGAGATAAAGATTAGGATAAAGAGAGAGCTAAAGTAATGCCTTTGCTCAGTCAGGGAGAGGAGAAGCCTATCCCTTAGATCCTAAAGGCTTAACAGGGTTACATTACCAACATCCATTCAGCCCGACACACACAACTCGCACCCTAGCGACCCTGTATCCTGGTAACCAGCTGCCGCATACATAATCACACAGATTGGAGTGTGTGTGTGTGTGGGTGAGGGGGGGAAGACAGCGAGAGAGAGAGAGATAAGGACAAGGGCATACAGTGATAGAGGAGAGAATAGAGGATGATTAGGGGAAAGAGAAGAGAGTGGGAGAGACGGGGTGATGGAGAGGAATTCAGATCACTTTGGGAAATGCCTCTTCAAGTATGCTAGTCTTATTTTACTGCTACTAAACACTATACACAATATAACTACCACCCACCACCCACCACCACTACCACTACTATGTGGAATGCTGTTGCCTACAGTCCCCTGCTGTTGGCTGCTGCCTGCCTGGGCCTGGTGCTGTACTGAAGCTGTAGTCTGTCAGACAGGCCCAGTATTAATCTAGTGTGAATCCAGAGCTGGCCCCATGCATTTACACTGTCTGGGATTAAACGGATGTCAGGGACACCAAGCCTCGTGTGTGTGTGTGTGTGTGTGTGTGTGTGTGTGTGTGTGTGTGTGTGTGTGTGTGTGTGTGTCTAACAGCAGGAAAGACGGAGTGTGTATGCATACGATTGAGTGTGGGTGTGTGAGTGTTTGACGTTGATCTCCCCCTCTCTCTGCAGGGAGACAGTGTGCTCCCTGCCATGGTGCATTAAGGCACAGACAGGCGCCCTGGGAGAAGGCAGGATATCTCTCTCGCTCTCCCTCGTACCCTCTCTCTCTGACAAGCTCGTGGCTCCCCTCTCGCTGTCTCTGCGTCAATATTTACAGTCCACTTTACACTGGTACAGAGGTGGCTGGGTCCAGCCAGCACGGAGCAGGCCTGCTGCATTTGCCAAATGTAGCTGTCCAGTCCAGCTAAGAAGGAGCACTAGGGGTAGGAATAGGACTAGGCAGGCTGTAGTAGTCCAAAGGCGATACACACCAACCCACGACCACACCAAATAGCTGTTCATCTCAGCAACAGAGAGAACATACACAGGTTGCAGCTGGCAGGTCCATAACAAGGCATTCACACACACGTACGTACATGTGCCACACACACAGTCCAGTCTGGATAACTATGAGTTGTACTATAAGAACCCAGGTCACCTCAGTTAGCTAGTGTATCATAATGTGAACTGTCCCTAACCTCCCCCTCCCTCCCTGGGGCCTGTTCTGTCACCCGTTGGTTTGTTTACCTGCCCTGTGACCTTCTACCTGGGAGAATGTCCACTTCATCAAGTACTGGAGCACTACTCAGACATGCACAGAGGGATCCCAGCCCAGAGCGCAGCCTCGTACTGAGAGGGGATTGAGGTGAGACAAACGAACATTTCCACTACTGTTTCCTCTACACATAAAAAGAGATGTTCTGAAATGTCATCTGTACTAGTCTCAGGTGAGGCTGGGTTAGATCAAAGCGATAAAGGAGGATGCCTTCCTGGAATGTAATATCACCTGTAGCTATAGTTGTTCAACGTCAGTAGAGATGGAGGAAAGAGAGGAGATGACTTCAGACTATTGAGATGTATCCTCTCGGCCACAGCAGTAGGCTAATTGGGGGCTGTCTCCAGTGGACTACCTCTCATAAGAGACTGATTAACAGAACAGGGAGCCGTAATGGCCCCTCTCTCCAGTTGCATTCTCTCCCCCTTTCATCCTATGCCCCTCAAGAGAATCCGCACAGCCAGAACTGCACAGGCCCGGCTCTAGCTCAGCATTCGGATTTAAAACTCTCATTAAGACAATTGTCCTCTGCCATGGGGAACTATTGGGCATATAAACAATAGAATAGGCAATGACTTCTCGTTATGTGGCGAGCTTCCGTGGCTAGGTTTAGTTTGTTGTTGATTATGCAGGGTTACAGTAACATACAAATTCAAGCATGCGCACGTTATTTGCATGGACATCTAATGGGCCTGTGGACATATGGGTGTGGAATCACAATGCAAACTAGACCCACAGTTAAGTATAGTTCCTCTCACATCTACATCTACTGTGTTCCCTGGGAAGTGTTGGAGGTTGTGGGAGCCTTGTGCTGATCACACATGGAAGTCACAGGAGGTCGGTGGCACCTTAATTGGGGCTTGTGGTAACGACTAGAGCGGAATAAGTGGAATGGTATCAAATACATCAAAAACATGGTCTCGTTGTTTGATGCCATTCCATTTGCTCTGTTCCAGCCATTATTATGAGCCATTCTCCCCTCAGCAGCCTCCTGTGATGGAAGTCACTACCACCTACTATGGTGTTGCTATTGATGTGCTCTTCACAGTGGCAGTCTATCCTTAACAATGTAATATTACACATGGCAAACTTCAAACGCATGCACACATTTAGTATGTGTTACAAAAACACATGCACAATCATAAAGGCTGACACACACACACACACACACATAATGTAGGCATATGGATGCTAATAGTCACATTTCCACATGCACACCCACCCCTGCATGTCACAGATGAAGAATATCAAACTGCTGTACATGCATCACAAGGCATTACCAACAATATCCTCCACACAGACAACCCCATGAGCACACATAATGAATACATCCTTCATCCACCATCTAATACAACAGACTGCATCAAGACAGCTCGTCTGAACTCACTGTCTGTCTCTCTCAGATAATCCTTTTTGTCACAATTCATTGGAATATCTCAATATACAGTTAGCTATATCACGCTCCCCCATCTCTCCCACCTCTCAGTGTGTGTGTGTGTGTGTGTGTGTGTGTGTCAGAGACAGACAGTTCAGTAGCAACAGCAAAGTATAAAGTGGGTGAGTGAACATAAATAAATTGCTGTGGGCGAGGAGCAGAGCAGAGTGTGTGAGGTAATCAATAACTACCAGTGAAGGACACTTGGTGCAGTGGAACACCAGGCCAGCCCTGCGTGAAAGACATGACACAAACACTGGTTGCACACTACAATGACACTCAACATGACAGTCAACACAATACAGAAAGACACACATACACTGAGTGTACAAAACATTAGGAACACCTGCTCTTTCCATGACAGACTGAACAGGTGAATCCAGGTGAAAGCTATGATCCCTTATTGATGTCACTTGTTAAATCCACTTCAATCAGTGTAGATGAAGGGGAGGAGACAGGTTAAAGAAGGATTTTTAAGCCTTGAGTCATGGATTGCGTATGTGTGTCATTCAGCAGGTGAATGGGCAAGACAAAATATTTAAGTGCCTTTGAACGGTGTTTGGTAGTAGGTGGTTTGAGTGTGTCAAGAACTGCAACGCTGCTGGGTTTTTCAAGCTCAACAGTTTCCTGTGTGTATCAAGAATGGTCCGCCACCCAAAGGACATGCAGACAACTTGACAACTGTAGGAAGCATTGGAGTCAACATTGGCCAGCATCCCAGTGGAAAGCGTCGACACCTTGCAGAGTCCATGCTCCAACGAATTGAGGCTGTTCTGAGGGCAAAATGGGGTGCAACTCAATATTAGGAAGGTGTTCCTAATGTTTTTTACACACACACACAACCGCGATCCTTCAGCGGGGTGCAGAAATTCATACTTTTAATACAAACTTTTAGCGAATACAACCACTGACTTTTTCCTCATTTGTGTTGCTGAACTCAGCGTGAATGCACTTGTGCCAATTGAATCTCAATTTACGTAGTACGTCAAGGCCGCGACATCTCCAGTTGAGCAACACAAATGAGGAAAAAAGTCGGTGGTTGTATTCGCTAAAAGTTTGTATTAAAAGTATACATTTCAGCACCCTGCGGAAGGACCTCAGTTGTACAGGACAAACATAGGTACATGTATGTGTTTTCAGAATTTACATTTTTACAATAATCGGCTGATGGTGACTCAGTTGTCGCTGGCAAATCGCGTGACCAGTTATCAAAACTCAACTCCGCCTAGATATAAGAGAACAGAGTTGAGCGTTCCTCAGCTACAATGACCTATGATCAGAAGACATTCAATTAGAGCTCTTTGGCCACGCACACCAATGGTGGGTTTGGCCTTCGAAACAAGTATGCAGAAATTACCCCAACACAATCCCTCCTTACATGTACACACACAATCTTGCAGCTGCGATGCACACTGCATTTCATTCATTCCATCTCTAATGTGAGCAGCATCCTCATCTCGAGTGCACATTATGATGGATTTTACTGTAGACACTAGTCAGTGTGTGTGTGCATGCCAGTCAATTTAAGTGTTTACCATTATGTGTGTCTACAGTAAGACACTACACTCCTCATTGTGCTTATGTAGAGTGGGGAAAAAAAAGTATTTAGTCAGCCACCAATTGTGCAAGTTCTCCCACTTAAAAAGATGAGAGAGGCCTGTAAGTTTCATCATAGGTACACGTCAACTATGACAGACAAATTGAGATTTTTTTTCTCCAGAAAATCACATTGTAGGATTTTTAATGAATTTATTTGCAAATTATGGTGGAAAATAAGTATTTGGTCACCTACAAAAAAGCAAGATTTCTGGCTCTCACAGACCTGTAACTTCTTCTTTAAGAGGCTCCTCTGTCCTCCACTCGTTACCTGTATTAATGGCACCTGTTTGAACTTGTTATCAGTATAAAAGACACCTGTCCACAACCTCAAACAGTCACACTCCAAACTCCACTATGGCCAAGACCAAAGAGCTGTCAAAGGACACCAGAAACAAAATTGTAGACCTGCACCAGGCTGGGAAGACTGAATCTGCAATAGGTACGCAGCTTGGTTTGAAGAAATCAACTGTGGGAGCAATTATTAGGAAATGGAAGACATACAAGACCACTGATAATCTCCCTCGATCTGGGGCTCCACGCAAGATCTCACCCCGTGGGGTCAAAATGATCACAAGAACGGTGAGCAAAAATCCCAGAACCACACGGGGGGGACCTAGTGATTGACCTGCAGAGAGCTGGGACCAAAGTAACAAAGCCTACCATCAGTAACACACTACGCCGCCAGGGACTCAAATCCTGCAGTGCCAGACGTGTCCCCCCTGCTTAAGCCAGTACATGTCCAGGCCCGTCTGAAGTTTGCTAGAGTGCATTTGGATGATCCAGAAGAGGATTGGGAGAATGTCATATGGTCAGATGAAACCAAAATATAACTTTTTGGTAAAAACTCAACTCGTCATGTTTGGAGGACAAAGAATGCTGAGTTGCATCCAAAGAACACCATACCTACTGTGAAGCATGGGGGTGGAAACATCATGCTTTGGGGCTGTTTTTCTGCAAAGGGACCAGGACGACTGATCCGTGTAAAGGAAATAATGAATGGGGCCATGTATCGTGAGATTTTGAGTGAAAACCTCCTTCCATCAGCAAGGGCATTGAAGATGAAACGTGGCTGGGTCTTTCACCATGACAATGATCCCAAACACACCGCCCGGGCAACGAAGGAGTGGCTTCGTAAGAAGCATTTCAAGGTCCTGGAGTGGCCTAGCCAGTCTCCAGATCTCAACCCCATAGAAAATCTTTGGAGGGAGTTGAAAGTCCGTGTTGCCCAGCGACAGCCCCAAAACATCACTGCTCTAGAGGAGATCTGCATGGAGGAATGGGCCAAAATACCAGCAACAGTGTGTGAAAACCTTGTGAAGACTTACAGAAAACGTTTGACCTGTGTCATTGCCAACAAAGGGTATATAACAAAGTATTGAGAAACTTTTGTTATTGACCAAATACTTATTTTCCACCATAATTTGCAAATAAATTCATAAAAAATCCTACAATGTGATTTTCTGGAAAAAAATGCTCATTTTGTCTGTCATAGTTGACGTGTACCTATGATGAAAATTACAGGCCTCTCTCGTCTTTTTAAGTGGGAGAACTTGCACAATTGGTGGCTGACTAAATACTTTTTTCCCCCACTATATACACACACCAGTCATTCAGAGCTGTGTTGAGGGGAGTCATATCAGTGTTCCCTGAGGAGACACTACATACCCTCAGCCTCTTATACTGGTCCACATTACATAACCCTTAAACACCCAGCACAGCACAGGGCTCTACATATTTAATATAGAGCTCAGAGGACAGAAGAGAGTGGAAGAGGGGGAGACAGGAAGAGAGTGGAAGAGGGGGAGAGGAAGAGAGAGGACGAAGGGAGAAGAGGGAGAGAGGGGAAGAGAGGTGCTGTTGCATTGATTTCTTGCCAGTTTTACACCAGCCCAATCCTCCTGAAGTAGTGTGTGTACGCATCTGCACAAGTGTGTGTCAGACTGCGTTAGACATGGCGAGAGGAGCGGGAACACACACATGGAGAGACAGGAGTGTGTGTGGAGAAGAAAGGTACCTGTGTAACACAGAGTCAGAAGGATGGAACAGAGCTGATGTGAGTGCTTTTGATCTGCTGCTAAGGGAATGGAAGCTACTCATTCTGAAGGATGAGGCAGAAATAGCAGCTATTACACACCTAGATGGGCAGTGACTTCCTTTCTACTCCAACTGTCTTCGCCTGGGCCGGTATTCTGTCTGTTCTCAATATCTCACAACGCTCAACTTTCTTTTGGTCTGTGTACCAGGGTTGGGGTAACTTCCATTTCAATTCAATCATTGAAAAGTTTCCATTCATTTTCTATGAGAAGTTTGCAGTTCAAGCATTTCAGTTCACTTCCTGGATTGACTGCGTTGAAGCGGAATTGATCCCAATCCTGCTGTGTACACAGTAGCAGTCACCTGAATAGGAGCAGATATGTAATTGTTCTCTGTGTAATCTATCAATGGCTTGTTCATGTTCAACACTTACTGCAGGCGACACACACACTGCGGTATCAGATAGATGTGTATCAGATAGATGTGTCTCTACTCTAGGTGACACACCCCACCCACACACACCTGTTAGACCTGTATCAGATCCATCTGTCTCTGCTCTACCAGCTCAACTGGAGGGGACCAACACACACCGGTCTCTGAGACACCTGTATCAGGTCCATCATCAGTGTTTCCTCTAGGTGACAGAACTGTCTAGCAGGTAACATAACTGTCTAGCAGGTAGCAGCAGCCAGGTAGCCACAGTGTGACAGGAACCTGACTGTCTGACTCACTAGCTGAGATAAAAGCTCAACCACTTCCTCTGAAACACACCAGTCAGTAGACCATTAAGCAACATTAGGCTGGTTGACTTAGCATACATGCCATAGACAACAGTGTCCACTGTCACAAATAAAATGCCACCAACCCGTTTGACAGAGAGACTCTCCCTTCACCCTCTGCTATATGACACCAAGGAATGTTAACCTGCACCGAAACCCATCATCTCATTATCTTCACTCACTCTTTAACTCATTTGTTCTCTTTTCAATACACAACAATAAACCTCTAGCTCCTTTAAAAAATGACTGACATCATACCCGCATAGACTTAACAATGCCTGAAGGAGAGGCGTGTTACTGAAAACGGAGGGAAAATATGACTGAAATAAGAATTCCAAAATGTCTGGCTGATTAAAAATATAAATTAAATCTTTCAGAATACAGAATTAAAGAGAACAGAGGTTTTATGAGTTCAATAATTAATCTATCGGTCTACAGATCTACAGTCTTCTATCCATTGTATAGTGGAAGAACATCTCTAGCGACCAGCAACTTGTGTGTATATGCCTTGGCTGTGACATGCACTCCCCACCGCCTGCAGAAGCGCGCGCATGTGTATGTGTGTGTGTGTGTGTGTACACGCTTGTGTGCGACATGCCTCTGCTGTATGGATCATGAATATTATTCATAAGGCTGAATGTCAACATTGATGAATCATTTTGCTGTAAAATGTGTGTGTGTCTCGCAGCTCCACCGCTGGACGTGGTGGCAGGCTAGCTATGACCCTGGTTGTCATCACTGTACTGTACAAAAACATTACTACCACAAATAGAGACAGGAGGGATGGAGGGAGGAGGGATGAGGAGGGTGGAGATGATGGGTGGAGATGATGGGTGAGGAGGGTGGAGAGAGTCAGTGAAGGAGACATGGGGCAATAGGGGACAGGGGACACCGGGTGGACTGGACAGCCAGAGCTATAGGGGACAGGCATGGAGACGTAGCCTCAGAGACCGGCTATAGGCCTGGTTATTGTACAGCACCTCAAGTTGCAGAGAGCCCAGTGAAACTAGTCTCTGTGGATATTAGTATGATGTCAGCAGAGGGTTCAACTCACAGTAGTAATAAAACCACACACACGCTCTGACAAAAGCTCCGGCAGCATTTACATAAAGGAGTTTTTCTTGTTGCATTTTAAAAGCCCTCCTCATCCCATCATGCATTTGACCTTTAAGGTAGAGGGAGAGAGAGAGAGAGGTAGAGAGGTAGAGAGAGAGAGTAGAGAGAGAGAGAGAGAGAGAGAGAGAGAGAGAGAGAGAGAGAGAGAAATGAGGAGTGGGGCTATACGCTACAGACAGGCTCCGGCCCCATGGATGAAGGACAAGGAAGGAGGGAGGGAATGAAGGAGGGAGGGAATGAAGGAGGGAGGGAATGAAGGAGGGAGGGAATGAAGGAGGGAGGGAATGAAGGAGGGAGGGATAGAGGCAGTGTCCCTCAGGCTCTTCCAGCTGTTGTTCCCTCTTTCTTTTCCCCTCCCGCTTTTTCTCCTCCATCGCTTTTCATCTGCACTCATCTCTCACCGATCACCCCAACCACTTGTGCCCCTTCTCCCTCCCTCCTTCTCCTTTTTTCTCTCCTCCTCTCTCTTTCACTCTCTCCTCCTCTACACAAATGACTCAGTGGAACAGGTCAACTGTTACAAAATTCCCCCTGCAGCTCAACCTGCCTAATACAAAGCCTGGCTCATCAAGTCAAATAGACTGCCTACACATACTGGGAGCAGAGACACACACTGAATGCAGCAGCCGCGCACACACCCACACACACTAATATTATACAAAGTAATCTCTAAAATCCTCCAGCCACATAAAGTGTCAAACATACAGTTGAAGTCGGAAGTTTACATACACCTTAGCCAAATACATTTAAACTCAGTTTTTCACAATTTGTGACATTTAATCCTTGTAAAAATTCCCTGTCTTAGGTCAGTTAGATCACCACTTTATTTTAAGAATGTGAAATGTTAGAATAATAGTAGAGAGAATGATTTATTTCAGCTTCTATTTATTTCATCACATTCCCAGTGGGTCAGAAGTTAACATACACTCAATTAGTATTTGGTAGCGTTGCCTTTAAATTGTTTAACTTGGGTCAAACTTTTCGGGTAGCCTGCAACAAGCTTCCCACAATAAATTGGGTGAATTTTGGCCCATTCCTCCTGACAGAGCTGGTGTAACTGAGTCAGGTTTGTAGGCCTCCTTGCTCGCACACGCTTTTTCAATTCTGCCCACAAATTTTCTATAGAATTGAGGTCAGGGCTTTGTGATGGCCACTCCAATACCTTGACTTTGTTGTCCTTAAGCTATTTTGCCACAACTTTGGAAATATGCTTGGGGTCATTGTCCATTTGGAAGACCCATTTGCGACCAAGCTTTAACTTCCTGACTGATGTCTTGAGATGTTGCTTCAATATATCCACATAATTTTCCTTCCTCATGATGCAATCTATTTTGTGAAGTGCACCAGTCCCTCCTGCAGCAAAGCACCCCCACAGCATGATGCTGTCACCCCCCTGCTTCACGGTTGGGATGGTGTTCTTTGGCTTGCAAGTGACCCCCTTTTCCTCCAAACATAACGATGGTCATTATGGCCAAACTGGTCTGATGAAACAAAAATAGAACTGAGGACATTTCTCCAAAAAGTACGATCTTTGTCCTAATGTGCAGT
Organism: Coregonus clupeaformis; assembly: GCF_020615455.1. Lineage (NCBI taxonomy): Eukaryota > Metazoa > Chordata > Actinopteri > Salmoniformes > Salmonidae > Coregonus > Coregonus clupeaformis. Next base: position 1,914,512 of record NC_059219.1, read on the forward strand.
TGCAAACCGTAGTCTGGCTTTTTTATGGCGGTTTTGGAGCAATGGCTTCTTCCATGCTGAGCGGCCTTTCAGGTTATGTCGATATAGGACTCGTTTTACTGTGGATATAGATCATTTTGTACCCGTTTCCTCCAGCATCTTCACAAGGTCCTTTGCTGTTGTTCTGGGATTGATTTGCACTTTTCACACCAAAGTACGTTCATCTCTAGGAGACAGAACGCGTCTCCTTCCTGAGCGGTATGACGGCTGTGTGGTCCCATGGTGTTTATACTTGCGTACTATTGTTTGTACAGATGAACGTGGTACCTTCAGGCATTCGGAAATTGCTCCCAAGGATGAACCAGACTTGTGGAGGTCTTGGCTGATTTATTTTTTGATTTTCCCATGATGTCAAGCAAAGAGGCACTGAGTTTGAAGGTAGGCCTTGAAATACTTCCACAGGTACACCTCCAATTGACTCAAATTATGTCAATTAGCCTATCAGAAGCTTCTAAAGCCATGACATCATTTACTGGAACTTTCCAAGCTGTTTAAAGGCACAGTGAACTTAGTGTATGTAGACTTCTGACCCACTGGAATTGTGATGCAGTGAATTATAAGTGAAATAATCTGTATGTAAACAATTGTTGGAAAAATTACTTGTGTCATGCACAAAGTAGATGTCCTAACCGACTTGCCAAAACTATAGTTTGTTAACAAGAAATGTGTGGAGTGATTGAAAAACAAGTTTTAATGACTCCAACCTAAGTGTATGTAAACTTCCGACTTCAACTGTACGTACGTGAACCACACATGCTACAAAGGTACATCACATTACACCAGTAGCCATGCAGGGCCAAAGCCACACACACTCAGGTAAACACACACACGCCACCCCAACTCCGCACACCTACAAACACACACTACAGAAGACAACCCAATGCATTGTTCCACAGATACACTATGAATCATGATTGATAGGGAAGAGGAGAGCTGAGAGACACACTGATATAAAACAGATATTACCACACCAGGACAGCAGCACCATAGAGGGTCCTAAGCAGGATAAACGACCACAGACAACCTGGCCACAGACGAGATAGGCTACGCAGCAGAGAAAACCTCAGACACTAGACAAACCATGTAGCACAGAAACAGATATAGAAATGGAACGGCTCCATACATCACATGGCCTCTGTCCCAAATTGCAACCTATTCCCTATGAAGTGCACTACTTTTGACCAGAAATGGGCTCTGGAATAGGTTGGCTGCATCCCTGGTGTGGGCCTATGGAGGATAAACGACTGGAGAAAAGCTCATAGACAGGCCCTGTAACACAGAGATAAATTCTAGAATAGAGTAGAGGCATGGAGCTAGAGATGATAAAAGACTAGACTCCCAGACCAGACACACACTAAAGTACAGCTAAACCAATATAGTTCTGCTATGCCCAAGGAGCCATAGGTGGTAAAAGATGAGAGCTCTAATATTGCTGTGTGTGTCTGTGTGTGTTACTAAGGCCCAGGCTGCTCATTGCGCTCGTATGTCGCACACACACTGCTCTCATGTCAGACACTCCTCTGCACATGGACATGAATCAGGCCTCTCCATGGAGCTGCCCACAGCACCATATCTGTGCCCCTTTCACTGTGCCCCTGCAATGGGTTAAGAGCAGAGCTCAGCAGGTAGGCTAAGACTCAGCAGACAGGTAGATACACCACACAGTTCAATACCTTCAGCTCCCCTCTGTTCTGCCCTCTAGACAATGCCTGGCTTGCAACAGAGAAGCTCAATAAGTTAAAAGGGGAAGGAACTCCTTCCTCCAGTTTCCTGTGGTAACAAGATCAGAGAAACAGGGAGAGAGCGATATAAGGGGAGGAAGAGAGAGACGGTCTCTCTGAGCAGTGAGAAGAGAAGAGGAGCGAGGTGGGTTGTCAGATTCTCTCACCCAATTCACCATCCATCTCCCTTCTTTATTATGAGAGAGTGACACAGAGAGAGAAACTGAGAGAGAAACCGAGAGAGAAAGAAACCGAGAGAGAAAGAGAGAACCCGAGAGAGCGAGTGAAACCGAGCGAGAGAGAGAAACCGAGCGAGAGAGAAATCGAGAGAGCGAGAGAAACCGAGAGAGAGAGAGAAACCGAGAGAGAGAGAGAGAGGTAAATGAGAGGAGGCAGAGAATAGAAGAGGTGAAAGAGTGAGCAGCAGAGAGAGTGATGGAAAAAGTCCATTAACAAAACCTCACAACAGGGCAGGACACCTGGAGAGAGAAGACTGATGTGTGATAGAGAAAAAAAGAGAGGTGTTCAGATGGAGAGACTGTGTGTGTGTGTGTGTGTGTGTGTGTGTGTGTAGAAGTGTCAAGAGAAGTTGCCTCACACACAGACATAGCTGTGTGAAGTTGTCACAGTACTTCCCTCAACCTGACTCTATTTGATGTCAGACAAAGAGAACAGAAATAGACTTCACTCCAACAGAGACGAGACCACACAGTCACTGAACAAATCACTCTGGACTGCCTCAGAGAAGACAAACACACATATATACACACACAATCTCTATCCCGTGTGTGAGAGACGAATGTACACAGTCACAAAGACACACTCTGACCAGGTGATTCACTCTAGACCTGACAGAGTCCAATAAAAATGTCATACGAGTCATCCTGACCAAACTAGAGCCAGAGTATTTCTGTTTCTGCTCTTCTCTTGATCGGTGTGTGTGTGTGGTGAAAGCACGATTGAGAGCCTGTTGAGACTGTGATTAAGCAGCCAGTGCATCTGATCTGCAGAGCGCCCAGAGCCAAACACACACTGCATCAAAATAATTTCCATCACACACACATCTATTCTTAGGAGCGGAGCCGGAGTAATCATTCTCATATCGATAAAGATCAGACTCACAGACAGAGAGTAGGTTAGTGCTGCCAGCTAACCAGGACCCTGAAAAATTGTCCTTTTATTATTCTGTGTGCTTCAGGGAGAGGTTTAGTTCCAGGTACATCACAGCATGGGAGCTTGACGCACGCATACATACACGTCTTTCATCTGCGGCTGCCGTCTGTTTTTGCAGGTGGTGGTTGAGGTCACTGCACCACTGAGGGGGACATACAGAGAGAACACACACACACACACACACACACTGCTCTCACAGAATCTAAACTAACACAGCTGCACTAACCCCATGCCCCCCTCTTCTAATCCTACCACCCCGTTCCTCTCCTCACCCCAAATCCACCCCACTCCTAAACCTACACCCTCGATCATCTCCCCCCTACACTATAATGAAACCCATCACCCTACAACAATCCCGCTGTCATGTGGAAGGTGCACTCGACTGGATCTACATTCATCCATCTAGCCCCCTCTACCCCCACCCCCATCTCAACCCTGTCAGATACCCCCTCCCTGCCCCGCTGCTCTGGTGGCAGTGGGCCAACCATGCACCACCCCTGGGAGCCCTGCGTTGTCCTGCTACCCACAATCCCCTGCTCCCTGTCTGCCGTCAGCTCCAGCCCTGTCAGCATCAGGACAGGAAGATTAAACTCCTTGGGACGCTAGAGGATACAAGGGCATCCATCCCCCCCGCACAAGGCCAGGGGTTGAGTGTGTGTGTGCACAAAATGTAGCTTAATAAAACCTTGAGAAGAGTTAACATTATGACTTACTGATAAAGGGGAGCAATACCATTTCCTGTGTCTGTTATGCTCAAGAGTAGTCTCAGTAACCTCAAGATTCCAGTGTGTTCTGCTTTAGTGTACTTGACATTGACACAACAATATAGAGTAGTAGTGTGGAATGCAGATATATTGCAGACAGTCAGGTACCCAGGCCAGGAGAAGCCATCGTCATTATGCAAAGAGCAGGGAGTTGAAGATAAAATACAGCACATGGAAAAAGTGCTCTGTAAGATGTCAAATATTGTCATTGGTGTGTAGCACACGGCTCATATACAGTTGTTTTCGTCTCCTCACTTGAATGCCACCACACACACGGCACCCCCCTCAGGCCATCATACCAGACACGGAAACAAACTATCCCACTTTGCTGGTGTCTAAACACATAAACGTGCCGTTACAGTGGGGGGAAAAAAGTATTTAGTCAGCCACCAATTGTGCAAGTTCTCCCACTTAAAAAGATGAGAGAGACCTGTAATTTTCATCATAGGTACACGTCAACTATGACAGACGAAATGAGAATTTCTTTTCCAGAAAATCACATTGTAGGATTTTTAATGAATTTATTTGCAAATTATGGTGGAAAATAAGTATTTGGTCAATAACAAAAGTTTCTCAATACTTTGTTATATACCCTTTTTGGCAATGACACAGGTCAAACGTTTTCTGTAAGTCTTCACAAGGTTTTCACACACTGTTGCTGGTATTTTGGCCCATTCCTCCATGCAGATCTCCTCTAGAGCAGTGATGTTTGGGGGCTGTCGCTAGGCAACACGGACTTTCAACTCCCTCCAAAGATTTTCTATGGGGTTGAGATCTGGAGACTGGCTAGGCCACTCCAGGACCTTGAAATGCTTCTTACGAAGCCACTCCTTCGTTGCCCGGGCGGTGTGTTTGGGATCATTGTCATGCTGAAAGACCCTGCCACGTTTCATCTTCAATGCCCTTGCTGATGGAAGGAGGTTTTCACTCAAAATCTCACGATACATGGCCCCATTCATTATTTCCTTTACACGGATCAGTCGTCCTGGTCCCTTTGCAGAAAAACAGCCCCAAAGCATGATGTTTCCACCCCCATGCTTCACAGTAGGTATGGTGTTCTTTGGATGCAACTCAGCATTCTTTGTCCTCCAAACACGACGAGTTGAGTTTTTACCTATTTTTTTCTATTTTGGTTTCATCTGACCATATGACATTCTCCCAATCCTCTTCTGGATCATCCAAATGCACTCTAGCAAACTTCAGACGGGCCTGGACATGTACTGGCTTAAGCAGGGGGACACGTCTTGCACTGCAGGATTTGAGTCCCTGGCGGCGTAGTGTGTTACTGATGGTAGGCTTTGTTACTTTGGTCCCAGCTCTCTGCAGGTCAATCACTAGGATTTTTGCTCACCGTTCTTGTGATCATTTTGACCCCACGGGGTGAGATCTTGCGTGGAGCCCCAGATCGAGGGAGATTATCAGTGGTCTTGTATGTCTTCCATTTCCTAATAATTGCTCCCACAGTTGATTTCTTCAAACCAAGCTGCTTACCTATTGCAGATTCAGTCTTCCCAGCCTGGTGCAGGTCTACAATTTTGTTTCTGGTGTCCTTTGACTGCTCTTTGGTCTTGGCCATAGTGGAGTTTGGAGTGTGACTGTTTGAGGTTGTGGACAGGTGTCTTTTATACTGATAACAAGTTCAAACAGGTGCCATTAATACAGGTAACGAGTGGAGGACAGAGGAGCCTCTTAAAGAAGAAGTTACAGGTCTCTGAGAGCCAGAAATCTTGCTTGTTTGTAGGTGACTAAATACTTATTTTCCACCATAATTTGCAAATAAATTCATAAAAAAATCCTACAATGTGATTTTCTGGAATTTTCTTTCTCAATTTGTCTGTCATGACGTGTACCTATGATGAAACTTACAGGCCTCTCATCTTTTTAAGTGGGAGAACTTGCACAATTGGTGGCTGACTAAATACTTTTTTTCCCCACTGTATAGTACACGCTGCCGTGCAAAAACACAGAAACACACACACGACTATTCCAAACCGAGTCCGACAGAGACACAAAAACAATGTCTGCCTCATCCTCCCGTCACAGGGAGCCAGAACAGGGCCACCATGACAGTGCCCCAAGCGTCACTGTCCCATCACTACAATATAACTACAGTGGATTGGAACTGGACTGGACTGGTACAGCACTACATTAGGACAGCGACTGGACAACATTGAGAGCTTGGCACCGCAGTGACAGTTTGGCTTCAAATCTAGGTTATGTGGTTTCAGGTTGAACAGACAGGTTTTGGTTTAAGGGGTCACTGCTCTTAAACTAGAGGGACGTTCAAATATTTGTGTCGAGCGCGCAACACAGTGTGCTTGTATCCCTCTCAGGCGTTTCAAGTGATGCCATTTCCGTTCTGTTGTGAAAGGAAGTCTTTAGCATTCAGCCAGGAGCCCAGAGAAGAGAGTGAGAGTGTGTGTCGCCTTCTCATTTTGCCAGCCTCAAACTCAAAGCAATTAGTGGAGCCAGATGGCTGTCTGGACTCTGAATAAATAGTTTGAGCATCGACGGAAAAACGCCATAGACGACACACACACACACAGAGACCTGTGGCAACGTGCCGAGGCAGAGGGAAGACACGGACCTAAAGAACCAAATTGGTTCTAGCTGAGACTACAGTGCAGAAAAACACAACTGTCAGAAACTGTCATCTGAACATTCAAAAATTCACACAATGAATCCATTTAGACTTAATCTCTGCACTGTATTACCGTGGGGAGTTAAGGGCGCATGGTTTTACAGTGATACAATTATGGGTGCATGCACGCACACGTCTCCTCCTCCCACCAGTCTGGTTGAGTCAGCCCTTGAGAGCTAGTCTATTCACTTAGTTTCAGCCAGCATGCACATTCCCCAACTGATAACAAACCCTCCCTCTGCCTCCAGGAGTAATTCTAAAGCAACACCACCACATTCCTAAGCCATTACACACTATATCTGTATGTTTCCTTGACTCTCCCACTCTGTCCAAACTACCCGTTACCACGGCAGCAGGTTCACCTTAGCCAACCAGATGACATATGCAAATCAAACAGGGGGAGGGGCTTGTGTGTGTGATTGAAACTTGAGCTAACACACTTCACCTACAATGGCCTCTCTCCCTAGCTACCCTTCTCATGTTGATTCCCATAGGCTAGATACTGTATGTTATCAGCACGCTGTTGACAATTAGCAGTTTTATCACAACCGAAACCAGACAAACAGCAAGAATCAGCACCCTCCAAGTGGTGCTAACATATGACACTAGCTAACAGAGGATATTGATAATAAATATACCCAGATACATGCTTACATTAAATTACTATTTATGTGGGTTCTATTTCATTCTATGTACATAATACACAGCAACAAGGTCATCATTTCAAAAATCAAGAAACTTTAATTGCAACCAAATACAAAAAAACAACAAAATAGAAAGACATGACAAATAGTGACAACAAATTCAACTAAATTCTTTAAAAATTAAATAACAAGTTCAGAGAATGGTGAATAAAAAGCACATTTTGTGGTAAGATTGTTTCGAGTGTGCACTGTGCACCATTTTGTACAGTAAAAGCACATTAAGCCTGTTTTGGCGTAGTAATCACAGCAAAGAAGTCGAGAAATAAAGCACTCCAAAAACATAAATTATAAAGCACTGCAATAAGAGATAAAAAGATAAGGACTTGTAAAATAAGCATCGATACAGAATATAATAAATCCTTCATGCTTGCTGCTGAGAAATAGAACACGTGACACCATAAATTAGTAATTATTTCTTTTTCTTTCCGCTAGATACTGTATTTATATATTTATACTATGTACACGTCAGGGGGGAGCGATTGAGACGACAAGGAAGTTAAGGCTTCGATTAGTCATCAGTGTTTAGAGCCAGAGGACGATGATGTGGATTATCAACAAAATAAACGAAATAAAAACCTAACGCTGTGCTAGTTCCAGGTCAGGAACATTATCTGAATTCTCTAAAAGCATTTTTATTAGATTTTTGTGCCAGGCAGTACAGGTGGAGGTCAAAATAAGTAGATTCCCAGAAAACATTTACTTAAAAAAACATATTTTGTAAAAGACTGAAGACATAGTTGGATAGTTATTTTATAGAAGCATTTTACTTTGGGAAAAGTCAGTGGAGGTCAAGATTGGCAAATTGGGTATTTTATTTTGTGAAAGGTGTAAAATGCAGCACTCACAGAGAGAGAGCAACAGTACAGATGATTCTCAGAACACATTTTCCTTAAATCCCTGACATTGGACAAGAGGAGTGTGTGTGGCTCTCTCCCTCTCTCTGGAGAACAGAAGGGTTTCTGTGAATGTTCTGACAGAGTTCGGACCACTGAGCTTAGCAAGGGAATAGGAAGATGTGTATGTGGGTGTGTATCAAGGACAGTTAGAGTTGGAGCGAATGTGGGTGCCAGGGTGTGTTTGGTTTGATTTGGTTGTATGTCTGTGTTCAGTGTGAGTGTTTGGGGAAGTGTCTCTCCTACTGGTTCCCTCTTTCTGTATGTGTGTGTGTGAGCGATCAGGCTGCAGGGGACAGTGTACAGTAATGTCTCCTCCAACTCCCAATGCTAAGAGACAGAGGGGGCAGGAAATGGCCGTTCAGGTTACACACCCTGTGGCATTGACAGATGTCCCAAAGCCCCTGAGCCACACACACAGCGCTGACTCAGAAACCACACAGATCACTGCCTCTGTGGGAGCTAGTCTATCTGATAAATAGTGTATGTGTCTCACACTGTGTGTGTGTGTGTGTGTGTGTTTATGGGTGAAGGGGCAGTATGTTGACTGACTTTAGTGAACCTGCCAATCCAGTTATTTCAGTTATCATCCTGGTTGAAAAACTAAAATGTCTACATGTCAACTATTGTTCTTGAGATGAACTAGATTCACTAGTATTTAATAGCTGAAGATGTGCATCTTATACGTCCTACACCATTTAATTGAAGGGTTGTCTATTCAAATCAGTTACATTCTGAGTACAGTATTATTGGCTCTGATTTAACTTTGACCTTGGCCAAACCAGGAAGTGAGTTCCACACAACAACATTGACTCTATACAGCAGTTATTTACACTCTGATAAATACCCACATTTTTCACAGGAGTTTGACAAGAAACATAAAGATCCGTACATATATAGTATACAGATACCTCACACCAAAATATACAAAACAACTTCATCCCTTCCTTCCTTCCCTCACTCCATATACACATCAGAAACCGAAGAACATTATCAATATTTCTCCAAAGACACAATTTATCACCTTCATACAAATATAACTAGTGGGCATATCTTGTTTTGGTGTTACACACACAAGTGCAAAGATAGGAGATATATGTTTCTTAGTGGTCATCATAAGTGGTTCACTACAGGCCTCTACGCTGACCTTTTTTACAAGGAGCACGTGTGTGGCTAAGTTGAAAAATGTAGGCGCACACAAAGAAATTTAGGAGCATAGTGAAAAATATTTGAGGTAAATTTGAGTTCTAAATTTTTCTAGGCGCACTGGTGCTCCTAAATATAAATTCCATGTCGCACAGCAAAATATTTAGGCGCATATGCAAGTAGCCCTGCTCTAGGCATGCACTCCATCTATAACGTGTCTGTAAGCCAGAGTTTTGGCCTATACTGAGGCCATAATGCTATCAATCTATTGTACTGACAGACTTAGGCTATCGTGTTATCAAGTACTGATGGTTAGGCGAGTCGCACAGTGGGTCAGTATCTATCCCTTCTTCTGTCTCCCCCCTCTCCCTTCCTTTCTCTCCCTCATACCAAGGTCAACAGCCACCACAAGAGTTAACGTCATCCTGGAATGCTACTATACATCGCTCTCTCACCAGAGAGTGTGTGTGTGTGTGTGTGTGTACACTATGTGCGTCTCTCTGTGACCCCTATGGGTTAAAGTTAAAGGGCCCCTATAAGAGGTGTGTCCATGGCCACCCTCCACGCCCTCAGCGGTAAAACACACATAGTTTGACCCCATGACCTCTGGCTGACCGTGACCTAGAAACAGACCCAGGCTTAATGGGCCAATCAGGCACCTCACCTGGTCAGGGCAGCCAATGAAACCCCACTGATTAACCAGGGAACACGATGAATCACAGGTGAGTCATGAGATAGGAATCGTTAAGGGGTTGATTCAGATCTGGGGTATTGAGGGTAGAGAAACTAAGGCTCTTCAGGAAGACAGCTGGTCATAGCCCTCCAGTGACTTGTTAGACACACACAGTATGGTCATTTGTTTGCCTCTAGTGATGTATAATAGTTGTAGATGGTGATATTGGCTTGAACAGCCCTGGAGTGTCTTGTTAGAAGACAAACAAATGAGTCACTAAACTAAACTATCAGGCTCCTGTCTATGTCTGAATCATGGAGGAATATACCCAGATCTTCTCTCTGCTAGTCAATATAGGTCATATTATAGGTCATACAACCCCCTGTGTATGCACAGAATCAATCAATTAATTTGACTTAATTTATCTTAATTGACTACAGATGCAAATATGCCATCATGTATTTGAATTTCTATATAACGTGTGATTGTATAGATTGACAGAGGGCCGTATACAATGGGATAGGAGGAGACCTGACTAATCAAACTATGAAAGCAGAGATGTACAGTGAGCAGGGCATGACTTCACCATGGCTCTCTGGCTCGCTCAGTCAGGCCTGGCAGGAGGAAGGGGGCACAGTACAGTAAGTGGGGTGTTTGACACGTAGGGAGGGAGCCATGAAATACTTCCTCTGCTCCCCCTGTATCCCTGACCTCCACACAGCCCTGTGTAAATCACACACACGGTAAACAGAGCAAGCAAGCGAGAGAGAGGTGATGGAGAAAGACTGGGGGAGGAGAGAGACTGAGGGAGAGAAGGAGATAGAGGATGAGGAGAGGGGTAAGAGACGGGGTAAGGAAGGAGGAGAGAGAGAGAGAGGAGGGAGTAGGGAAGAGAGAAGATTGACAGGGAGCGAGAGAGAGCGGAAGAGGGAGAGAAAATGTCCACGTCATAACGTCTAAGCGGTGGTAATTTGGTGTGTGTGTGTGCTAAGCTGAGCGGTGGCTTCACGGCTCATTAGCAATAAAACTCTTCCTGTCAGGAACACCTCAAGAAGAGAGGGATCAAACGGAGGAGAGGGAGAACAGCTGTACGGTTTCCCTCTATCCCAGTCTGTCCGGAGATGAGAGAACAGGTGTATGGTTTCCCTCTATCCATTCCCTTCCTCCTATCCCTCCATCAAGCCCTCTTTCGTGCACTCTCATCATCAAGATGACTACCCCTCCTTCAGTAAGTTGTTTATCATTTCAGAATGTCCCAAACTCAATTCTGTGCATACTTCCAGTTGATGAGGAAGAGAGAGGAGGCCTCCAGCAACATAGACACTAGAGAGAGTATCAGACATTTTACTTTCCCACATCGACCACTTTCCCTGCCAAACTTTCCCTTCCCCAGTACTGTCACATACAGCAGAAACAAGGCTACTGTAGCCGGAACAAACGTTGTCCCACAGGAGAGAGACGAGAATAGCAGGGAGCAGATATCATCGTGACACCCCTTACATTGCTACTGTGCGTTTAGTGGAGATAAGAGTGAATATTTTAGTGAGGAGTTTCTCTAGCTAGTGAGGGAACGGCTGCATGGAGATGCCATTTTACCCACAAGTCCCTACTACAGTGTGTCTCAGGAGGCTTCAATCTCCAAGGTCCCTAAGCTAAGGAAAGGAGGAGCACAGACAGAGCAGCGATGTCAGAAAGATAGTTTTAGGATTTATTTCATTTGTTTTGGTAGATACCAATTGATCCACTTTTCTTCATATTGGGATTAGAGAGCATAGTTGTCTTGTCAATGCACCAGTCCTCCATCTTGTTTCTGTACATTACCTCCCTCAGCCACTTCATTCAGTTCATCTTTCTCTCTCTCTGGGCTGCATTGTTGGTCGTTGTTAATATATTTCACTGTGGGGAGAGTAGTACCCAACACCACCGAGTCCTCTGGAAGGAGGACATTTCATCTCTCCTTTCATTCCTCCAACCTGCTTTCCCTTCCTCCTCCTCTTTCTCCTCCCGTTCTCCCTACACGTACACGGCAGTCCGTGAGATGACCGACCCGTCGCGCTGAGACTCCATGTCGTCGTCAAGGTAACCGCCAATGATTCCATCCTGGTCATGTGGTGGGCGGAGCTGCAGGATGGGCCCGCTCCCTCCGAAGTGGTCGTAACTCTCCTCGTCATCCTCCAGCTGGTCAAACTTCCTCCGCTCCGCCTCGTCCAGCTCGCCGCTCAGCAGGATGTCCTGCGCCGTGGGCGCCGTCCCAACCCCACCCTCACCACGCCCCCCTAGGTGCAGCGGCACGTGGTGATTGGCCTTCTCAGTCAGGCCATCATGGGCGGAGCCCTCCCTGTAGACGTAGATGGGGCTGTTGTTGTTGCCGCCCGCCCCGTTGCCCCCGGCGCCAGCACCCATCCCGTTCTTGCTCCCCTTCTTGCCGCCGCCGAAGATGCGCGACTTGATGTCGTAGGAGCTGTGGTTTGGGTTGCCGTGGTAACCCTGCTGTTGCCGGCGGCTGCGGGTGACCAGGACAGCGATAAGGGCAGCGACGAGGAGGAGGGCCAGAAGGGAGCCAATCACAGCACCTGCCACCACGCCCGCATTGGACGGGACCATAGAGGGTTCTGTAGGAAGGATGGAGGGAAGGGAGAGGAGAGAGAGAAGAAGAAGAGGATGAGACAGGTGGAGGAAAGCAGATGGAGAGGGAAAGGGGAAATAAAGCAAGAGTAAGACAGGACAAGAGGGAGGGAGGGAGGGAGAGAAGAAGAGGGAGGGAGGGAGGGAGGGAGAGAAGAAGAGGGAGGGAGGGAGGGAGGGAGAGAAGAAGAGGGAGGGAGGGAGGGAGAGAAGAAGAGGGAGGGAGGGAGGGAGAGAGGGAGGGAGGGAGAGAAGAAGAGGGAGGGAGGGAGGGAGAGAAGAAGAGGGAGGGAGGGAGGGAGAGAAGAAGAGGGAGGGAGGGAGGGAGAGAAGAAGAGGGAGGGAGGGAGGGAGAGAAGAAGAGGGAGGGAGAGAAGAAGAGGGAGAGAAGAAGAGGGAGGGAGGGAGGGAGAGAAGAAGAGGGAGGGAGAGAAGAAGAGGGAGGGAGGGAGGGAGAGAAGAAGAGGGAGGGAGGGAGAGAAGAAGAGGGAGGGAGGGAGAGAAGAAGAGGGAGGGAGGGAGAGAAGAAGAGGGAGGGAGGGAGAGAAGAAGAGGGAGGGAGGGAGAGAAGAAGAGGAGGGGTTGGATGATGTCAGTAGTCTGCACTGTATTCCACGTGATGTGTTTTTGCATGTGTGAGTGTGGGAGTGTGTGTGTGTGCTGAGGCTCTAACAGCAGTGTTTAACGTCACTGGCGTTTCCTACTCTCCCTCTGAGCTGCTCCTGTCCCCATTCCCTCACAAACGCCCCAATAACGTCAGAGCAACATTTCAACAAGGTCTCTGCAACATCGAGGCAATGTGCCAACGACGTCTCCTCCTAAACGGTGTGAGCGCAGTGTGCAGGTCCTCTTTAGTCTCAGTCCCCCCCAACCACAAAATAGCAGAACGATTAAGCAAAAACAAAAGACATCCTCTGGAATCCAGAGAGGCTTGAGTCCGGAGGGCAAGAACAGGTGTAGGCCATGCAGGAGAGGACAGGAGAGGATGATACATGGATGGAGGGATGCAGCCAGGGATGCAGCCAGGGATGCAGCCAGGGATGGAGGAGAAGGAGAAAAGGAGGAGGATGCGGGGTGGTGGTGACTGACAGAGCGAGACAGCAGAATGACAACTCCTGCTTCAAGCTACTATAATGTAGAAGAGGGGACAGTGTGTCGGTCCGCCCCTCTCTCTCCCCTAGCTACTGAACACTCAATTGAGCTCTGTTGTATAAGCCCCGGACGGTGTATTCCCTCATACCCAGTTTGGTCATATTGCAAGGCTCATGACTCCATACACACCGGCTGGTGAGATAGACTGCTAGTTATTTAGCATTACTTCTTAGCAATCTCTGTTACAGACCACGCAGTATCTCAAGCAGAGACCTGGTGTAGAGGATCACATTGGGACAGTTTTGTTCTCTGTCCACTAAACACTAGTGTTTTGTTCTCTGTCCACTAAACACTAGTGCTGTAATGCCAACGGTGGGGAAGGAGGAAGGTGTGTGTGATGTATGAGACCCCAGGGAGGGGAGTGATGTCTAAATCAGGGCTGTGGAGAGGTCCCAAGACCACCCTGCTCTACTACTCTCCCCCTCTACCCACTACTGCTCTCCCCCTCTACCCTCTACCGCTCTCCCCCTCTACCGCTCTCCCCCTCTACCGCTCTCCCCCTCTACCCACTACTGCTCTCCCCCTCTACTGCTCTCCCCCTCTACTGCTCTCCCCCCTCTACCCTCTACTGCTCTCCCCTCTACTGCTCTCCCCCTCTACTGCTCTCCCCCCTCTACCCACTACCGCTCTCCCCCTCTACCCACTACCGCTCTCCCCCTCTTCTGCTCTCCCCCTCTACCCACTACTGCTCTCCCCACTACTGCTCTCCCCCTCTACCCACTACTGCGCTCCCCCTCTACCCTCTACTGCTCTCCCCCTCTACCCTCTACTGCTCTCCCCCTCTACCCTCTACTGCTCTCCCCCCTCTACCCTCTACTGCTCTCCCCCCTCTACCCTCTACTGCTCTCCCCCTCTACCCTCTACTGCTCTCCCCCTCTACCCTCTACTGCTCTCCCCCTCTACCCTCTACTGCTCTCCCCCTCTACCCTCTACTGCTCTCCCCCTCTACCCTCTACCGCTCTCCCCCTCTACCGCTCTCCCCCTCTACCGCGCTCCCCCTCTACCCACTACTGCGCTCCCCCTCTACCCACTACTGCTCTCCCCCTCTACCCTCTACTGCTCTCCCCCTCTACCGCGCTCCCCCTCTACCCTCTACTGCTCTCCCCCTCTACCCACTACCCACTACCGCGCTCCCCTCTACCCTCTACTGCTCTCCCCCTCTACCCAGTACTGCTCTCCCCCTCTACCGCCCTCCCCCTCTACCCTCTACTGCGCTCCCCCTCTACCCTCTACTGCTCTCCCCCTCTACCCTCTACTGCTCTCCCCCTCTACCCACTACCCACTACCGCGCTCCCCCTCTACCCTCTACTGCTCTCCCCCTCTACCCACTACTGCTCTCCCCCTCTACCGCGCTCCCCCTCTACCCTCTACTGCGCTCCCCCTCTACCCACTACTGCGCTCCCCCTCTACCCTCTACTGCTCTCCCCCTCTACCGCCCTCCCCCTCTACCCTCTACTGCGCTCCCCCCTCTACCCTCTACTGCTCTCCCCCCTCTACCGCTCTCCCCCTCTACCCTCTACTGCTCTCCCCCTCTACCCTCTACTGCTCTCCCCCTCTACCGCTCTCCCCTCTACCCACTACTGCTCTCCCCTCTACCCACTACTGCGCTCCCCCTCTACCCACTACTGCGCTCCCCCTCTCCTGCTCTCCCACTCTACTGCTCTCCCCCTCTACCCACTACCGCTCTCCCCCTCTACCCACTACCGCTCTCCCCCTCTACCCACTACCGCTCTCCCCCTCTACCCACTACCGCTCTCCCTCTCCTGCTCTCCTCCTCTACTGCGCTCCCCCTCTACCCACTACTGCGCTCCCCCTCTCCTGCTCTCCCACTCTACTGTTCTCCCCCTCTACCCACTACCGCTCTCCCCCTCTACCCACTACTGCTCTCCCCCTCTACCCACTACTGCTCTCCCCCTCTACCCACTACCGCGCTCCCCCTCTACCCACTACTGCGCTCCCCCTCTACCCACTACTGCGCTCCCCCTCTCCTGCTCTCCCACTCTACTGCTCTCCCCCTCTACCCACTACCGCTCTCCCCCTCTACCCACTACCGCTCTCCCCTCTACCCACTACCGCTCTCCCCCTCTACCCACTACCGCTCTCCCTCTCCTGCTCTCCTCCTCTACCCACTACTGCGCTCCCCCTCTCCTGCTCTCCCACTCTACTGTTCTCCCCCTCTACCCACTACCGCTCTCCCCCCTCTACCCACTACCGCTCTCCCCTCTACCCACTACCGCTCTCCCCCTCTACCCACTACCGCTCTCCCCCTCTAGCCTCTACTGCTCTCCCCCTCTACTGCTCTCCCCCTTTACTGCTCTCCCCCTCTACCCACTACCGCTCTCCCTCTCCTGCTCTCCTCCTCTACTGCGCTCCCCCTCTACCCACTACTGCGCTCCCCCTCTCCTGCTCTCCCCCTCTCCTGCTCTCCCCCTCTCCTGCTCTCCCCCTCTCCTGCTCTCCCCCTCTACCCACTACCGCTCTCCCCCCTCTACCCACTACTGCTCTCCCCCTCTACCCACTACCGCTCTCCCCCTCTCCTGCTCTCCCCCTCTACCCTCTACCGCTCTCCCCCTCTACCGCTCTCCCCCCTCTACCCTCTACTGCTCTCCCCCTCTACCGCTCTCCCCCTCTACCCACTACCGCTCTCCCCCTCTACCCTCTACCCTCTACTGCTCTCCCCCTCACCCCCAACACCTTTCTTTTCATCCAGCTTCCCTTCTCTCAACCCTTCTCCTCCTCTTCCTTTTGCTACCACTCTACCGCTTCTTCTCAGCCATCTCTACCATCCTCCTCCCCCTCTTCTGCCATCTACTACACCTTCCTTTCCTCCCTCCCTCCCTCTCATGTCCCCCACACCACCCCCCTCTCCCTCAGTTTCTCTTCCCACACATGCACCCCCCACCACCACCACCACACACACACACCACACAGTAGCTAAACCTTTCCATTGACACATGACAGTGAGACATGTTCCTCCAATCCCTCCTATAATAAAAACACAGGAAATGCATTTAAACCTCGGTCTCCAGTGGACCCAGAAGACCTAGAGCCTCAGTAACTGGAGGTGCTAAAAGGATGGAGTAGGTACAAGTGTCCCCTAAACACTGATACAGGGTCAGGGGCCACATTCATCAAGATTGTCTCTGAGTAAGAGTGCTGATCTGAGATCAGTCCCCCCGTCCATGTAATCTAATTCATTATGATTTATAAGGCAAAACTGATCTTAGATCAGCAGTGAGATGCTTTATTAATACAGGCCCTGATATATTCTAATCCTCCCAATGGTTAAAGGTTGGTTAATCTGATACTAGATCTGTGGTTAGGGTCAACAGGGTTGGTGGTTGGTCTGGGTGGTATAGTAGAGTGCTAGTAGAGAACAGCAGAGTGCTAGTAGAGAACAGCAGAGTGCTAGTAGAGAACAGCAGAGTGCTAGTAGAGAACAGCAGAGTGCTAGTAGAGAACAGCACAGTGCTAGTAGAGAACAGCAGAGTGCTAGTAGAGAACAGCAGAGTGCTAGTAGAGAACAGTACAGTGCTAGTAGAGAACAGTAGTGTTGTGTCCCAAGGTTTCACTAAACAGCTTCCTGTAGAGAAATGCTTCCTCTCCTACGGTGTTTGGCATTCTAAACAGCATGGGACCAGCTCTCACCAGCATGATCACACACACCATATGTTTTACTATGCTTGTGGCGACCTAAAATTGATTTCCATTCAAAATCCTATTTTCCCTAACCCAAGATTAAAATAGCTTTTGTCCTCGTGGGGATGTGGGAAATTTCCCCCACGAGAGAGAATTTTCCTTGCGCGCACACACACACTTCTCCCAGTCAGGGAGTCAACACACTGAGCACAATGCCTTGGGAAGAGCAGTACACAATCCTCTCAATGAAAAATGCACTCCAATATCTCCCTCGCTCTCACTGGCACAACGCAGTTTCTCTGGACCCCCCGCAAGGTCAGAGTTCAGTCCCCCCTCCCTAAAATATAATAGAATGCGTCTGCCAGAGAGCCACACAAAGTATAGACAACCGATCGCTGTCCATGACGCTGAAATTGCGACATGTCTATGCAGCTGCCTATCAAATCGATGACATGCTTTCTGTGGTGCCAGGGCATGTAGCCTATAGCTTTAGCTAATGGGTAAATGTTTATTGGTAGGCCTAGTCGGTCGTCATTTCCTCATGTAAAGCCTAATATTTCACAAAGTTATACACGTTGTAATAGGGCGTCCATTTAGACTGCTGGCAATAATGTAATTACTTGTTCAGTAATTAAAGTTGGAAATTCAAACATTGCAGATAGTAAAATACATTTGATACAACAGCATACTAAATCAGCAACCAATTGATGTATTTATTTGATATACAACTGTCGTGTATAGCCTACCTGAACCTGCATGACATGAGCCGTAGTAAAACCAGTCTATTAATGCCAATCTCTCTTTTTTCCTATGTAGAGGCCTATGGTAGCTACAGTATGCTGCTGCGTCACCTTGCATTTTTGTGTGCAAATGTTTTCGCCACGGCCTGTAGGTCCAGGTTGCAGGCCCGACTGTTTTCTATACTGAGTATTGACAACCCAGACAGTCTTTCCTGAAACATTGTGCATTATATGTCCATGGCGCTGCACACAATTTAAACTTAGTCTTGAATGATGCATAGCAAGATATACCAGAGATAAGGGACTGTTAAAATTGCAACCACACAACTGAAATGGCGGTTCACCAGTATGAACAAAATCGCAAACCGCTTTTTTTGTTTGAGCTCTCAAGAACTGTTGTTCGCTCAAGATAATAATCTGTTTGCATCTGCCAATTTACTGGCTGTCCAGTATCCAGACGACGTGTCCCAGAGATTCCTATACAGTTAATCTCTTTCCGTAACGTGTTGAGGCCGACAATTAAGGAGAATGCGAGAGGCTCAATTAAAGATGTTGCAGAACTGCTATATTTGAAGCACCCACTCCCTTCTGCCCAGTTCACCTTATCTTGCTACAGCAATCAAGCTGTTTTTAACCATCCCTGTAACTGTCGCTTCTGCGGAGAGATCGTTTTCTAAATTAAAACTCAAAAGAACTACCTAAGGCTCTCGGTCTGACATATATTTTTGAACTCCTGGTAAGCTCCACTCATTGCACTGGCGCCGTCGTAGCCATGACAACAGCATTTGTTCACCGATATCCCCTTATACTTTCAATCCATTTCATTATTTCTTTTTCAAGGCCTGAGGCACTTTGATCAGTCACATTCTCGAAGCCCAAGAAACAAATGCTTAGCCTCCTAGTACATTAAAAAGATTCTTAATGACTTTTTGGAGGGTTACTGTCAGGAGCATGGGCCCCAAGAGCTCGTTGGCCCCCGGGGCTGTCTGGTATGCCAAAACACTATGCGTAGCTCCAGCACAAAAAACACTGGCTGAGGAAAACATGATGCTTTTTATAGATTGCGTCATGCACGACCATAAACTCCAAGTAACCGAAAGTAATGAGAGAGATGAGGCGGAAATAAAGCCTGATGCCGCCCGCCTCCCAAAGACATGCAGCAGCAACCCCCAACCACACACACCACTCAGTGGTGCATGGGCATATATTACATTACATTATGGGAGAAGACGGATTGGTTGGTTTCTGGCTGGTTTCTTCACAGAGAGAGAGAGATGGTGAGTTAGCAGCTGTACTGAATGTGACTTATTGAATGGTCTGGATCAGACTATGTATACAGTATTATACATGTCTCTGGTCTTGACCATGTCTTAATGAGAGGTGGATGGATGTCATCAGAGGGCCAGTCAGGCCTGGAGGCTGGAGAGGAACAGACTACATTAGATATGTTCCCCCTCTCTGTACGAATGGCCAGAGACAGACAGACTGGGGGGAAGCGGAACGAAGGAGCTTCATCTTCTGAAGGGGGGCTGATTTTTATGTGACACCACTACAGGGGAATATGTGAAACGGAAAGGAAAAAGGTTAGTCTTCTGAACGGGTGGGGAAGGATTTTGATGTGACACCAGTGCATGGGAATTGGAGACAGTGGGGATGGCAGAAAGTGGGTTAGCTAACCGCGGCGGAGCAGGTTCCAGTGCAGGATCGGGGGAGCTAAGTAGTGATTAAGAGAGCTGGAATTTAAGCGTTAAGAGAAGTAGAGACCAGCTCAGCAGGATGAGAGAGAGAGATAGGGGGAAGGGGGGGATGAGAGAGAGAGAGAGAGAGGTATGAGAGAGAAAGGAAGGGAGATGGAGACAGAGAGAAAATGGGGTGAGGCAGAGAGAGGGAGAGTGATCGAGAGATGGGGTGAGAGGGAGATCGAGGGGAAAGGGAGACAGGCTCAGTGCTGTGGGCTGGTATTGAAGAGAGAGAGAAAGGGGGTCTCAGAGATAACTAACGGCATGTCTCTCCACTGAGCACAGATCAGTACAGCGCTGTAGGAGCATGATAGGAACACTGACAGAGAGTAGAGAGAAGGGGGAGAGGATGAAGGGAGGGGGAGAAGGGAGGGAGAGTGAGAGGGCCTCTCCCTCCCCCTCCTTCCGTCCTTCCCTGGGATTGAGGCTAGTTAGAGAGGAACGGACCAGGGGCAGGGCCACAGACAGACAAAAGAGACAGGTCCCAGGTCAGCTCATAACCCTGTGCAGGGCTCTGTGAGTCAGTTGTCACACAGCTGGGGGCAGGACAGGAGCAGGACAGGGGCAGCAGCAGGAGCCTGCTATAGTCATTTCACACCCATCGCCCCCTCTCAGCCCTGTTTGGACACAGCTCCACTGCATTAGCACTCCATCGGTTTTTACACTACCTCTCTCCGTCTCTCTCTGTGTGTGCCTGCACTCAGTTCATTCATCCCCCTTTTGACTCTCTTACTCACTGAGGAGGGGGAATGACAGGAGAAAAGAAGAGAGGAGGGAGATGACTGGACAGGACAAGGGGAGGGGTAGGGAGGACAAGAAAAAATAAGGGAGGGGAGTATAGCAGGAGAGATGAAGGGGGAGGGGGGGAAGAGGAAAGAAAGGGAGTTAAGAGGGAAAGAAGAGGGAATTTAGGGGTGATGGACCAAGGAGGAGGAGAGAGAGGGAGGACAGGAAATTAACAATTCTGGGAGACAGGAAAGGACAGCAGAGTTTATGGGAGACAGGATGATGAGGGGGAGGAGAGGGAGGGAGGGAAGACGGGAGGGAGTTAAGAAGGAGAAGCAGCCAGGAGCTGAAGCAGCAGAGGCCGACTGATCCGCTCAGAGAGGATAGAGAGAGAGAGACTACACTACAGCACCCCGCTACACACACACACACACACACACACACACTCACACTCACAGCACTGTCAGCCTGCTCGCTCACACACAAAATCAGAGAGAGAGGAGAAGCAGTGCCATAGATTCCCAAAAGGCTTTTAAATGCCATCAGCATCCTGTTCCCCTCTCACCTCCCTCTTTATTCTAAAAGCAGACACTCTCTCTACCCCTCTACCCTCTTCCAACCCTTCCCCTTTCTCTCTCCCAATCTCTCCCCATTTCAGTCTCTCCATCTCACTCGCTCAATCACCCCTCCCATTTTTCTCCCCTCCTCTCTCTACCTCCCTCCCCCAGCCGCCTGTCCTGTACCCATACCCAGGCCTGTAATACCCAGTGGGCCTGCATGGGGACGTCCGTTATGGTCCAGAGAGACACTAGTGGCCCATCAGAGAGAATACATTAGTACCATGGGGAGGTGAGGGATGGAGCGAGGGAGAGGAGAGGTTTTTAAAACACATTCACCAGTGAATTGCACTTTTTATCCATTTGTCCTGCATTCCCCCGTGTCAGCACAAAACGACTTCAGGTAAAGTGCAGATCAGGGGGGTGGATGTATTTTTTATAAGAGAGAGAGAGCAAGGTGGAACTCGTGGAGGGGAAAGCTAAAGCTGTAGAGGGATGGAGGGATAGATGGACGGAGTGTTCTTTATTTAAACGGGCGCGGTCGACCGAACACGGAACATCCCTCTTTCAAGTGGTGCAGTGTGGATCTATCCCTACCCCCTCTCTCTCCCTCAGACCCCCCACAGGTGACCATCGTGGGCTATGATAATAACTGGTACGTGGGTCGGACCAACGTGGCTCTGACCTGTCAGGCTACTGGCAACCCCATCCCTACCACCCTCACATGGAAAACGTGAGTGTCAGTCCATCTCTTTGTCAGTCTCGGTCTCTCTCGTTCTTTAATTATCACTCTATCCACAGGCCACTATAAACCACATATAGTTTTATGATCATAATTATCATTCTACCCACAGGCCACTATAAACCACAGATAGTTTTATGATCATAATTATCAATACTACAGCCACTGGCCTCTTATCTTATTCCATAGTGGAGTTTGTCACAGTACACAACAAGGAGATAGCAAGGCCATGGGGTTGCGTTTCAGTCCAGTCCAATGCAAACCGTACCCTCAATAAACTAACCCTGCAAGTGTATGGAGACTTGAAACTGTCTCTGATGATGATTCAATCCATTCTACCAGTAGATGAACAGACGAGTAGAGCTCAAACATCACAGCCAGGATCCATAGGTATGAACAGAAAGAAAGGAGTGATAAGGTTTCAAAGGGTAGAAGATGGATAGATGGAAAACCCAAACGGAGGTATAGAGGCCCAGTAAACTGTCTCACACCAAACACCCCCCACCACTAACCCCAGGGACAGAGCATGCTTCTACCTGACCCCTACAGTACAGGAAAGCGTCACCACACCCTCTGTGTGTGTGTGTGTGTGTGTGTGTGTGTGTGTGTGTGTGTGTGTGTGTGTGTTGTGTTAACCCGGCATGCCTGCATGTATAGTAAGTGTGTTTTCAGGTGTGTGTCCAGGTGGGTTTTTAGCATAGCATGCACATGTGTATGATTACAGTCATTTCAGGTGTGTGTGTTCAGGTGTGTGTTGACTCACCTCTGACCATAACAGTGACCTGGTCCTTGCCGGTGCCCAGGCGGTTCTTGACCTCGCAGACAAAGGTTGTGTTGGTCTGCTCATCCACCTTCAGCACGGTCAGCACATTTTCTTTTATCTGCACTGTGTTTGGCATCTGACCGCTCATACTGGGAGTAGAGGGAGAGTGGAGGAGGAGGAGGAGATGGTGGAAGAGAGGGAGGAAAACATAAGTATTGGAACCTGGCCCAGATCTCCCTACAAAAACATAATACAAGTAACTGACTTTGAACCAGCCAGTCAGGACATCGCATGGCTTATTGTTTCTACTGGGGTTGAACCTGGAGTCAAATTCCACTATGGAATAAAATAACAGGCCAGTGGCTGTAGAGTTGATAATTATGATCATAATACTATATGTGGTTTATAGTGGCCTGTGGATAGAGTGATAATTAAAGAACGAGAGAGACCGAGACAAAGAGACGGACTGACACTCACGTTTTCCATGTGAGGGTGGTAGGGATGGGGTTGCCAGTAGCCTGACAGGTCAGAGCCACGTTGGTCCGACCCACGTACCAGTTATTATCATAGCCCACGATGGTCACCTGTGGGGGGTCTGAGGGAGAGAGAGGGGGTAGGGATAGAGAAAAAGAGAGAGGTTCATTAGTGTAACTTCCTACAGGGAGAAAATAATTGTATTCTGATGCATGAAAACATTAAAAAGGTCTGAGAATACAGTCTGCATGAGTAAGTGTGTGTGTGTGCAGCGGCCTTACACTCTATGGTCAGTTTCATCAGGAAGCTCTCAGGCTTGGCCTGGGTCCGGTGGGACACCACACAGCTGATGTCTTTGCCGTTGTCTGCTGCTGTGGGAACCAGCATGTACTCGCTGGATACCGTCACGGTGTTGTCAACGCCCGCCTTAGAGGCGGAGGTAGCGTTGCCGTTGACAGCCGTCACCCAGGCGATCTGGGCAGCAGGGCGACCGTCGACCGACTCACAGCGGGCCACGACAACTGGCTTGGCTCCCGCGGCGACAGTGGAGGCTATCGCTGTTACCCCGGAGGCAGAGTTCCTGGGTTTGGCTGATGGAGGGATGGAGGGAGAGAGAATAATGAATGAACACCAATATTGATAAACGACGAGACCGGAGAAAACAAGACAGCCTTTATCTGTTTGTTCTCCCTCTCCCCCTCTCTCCATGGGTGTTGAACGTGAGTAGAGCAATCAGGAAAAGAGCCGACACCAAGCATGACAAGCAGCCGGATCAATAAACGCCCGAGGGGAGAGTTGCACCAAGGTTAGAGCAATGGTTCTAACGCATTAACAAAAACACAATTGATCTGACAATACCATTTATAATAGCAATTAAGCTGCATGGACAGGAGTTTAACCTGTAGGGTAGAGGTCGGATGGGATGGGGGGAGGGGGAGGCACGAGAGCACTTACACACAGATACATAATAGAACGTGGACACACACACATAACAGACCACACAAACACACACACCCTAAAGAAAGACACACATACGGTCCTACCTAGCATGACGAGGGAGGTGACGCCCTGTTCGTTGCCGCTGGGGTAGGTGGCGTATTCACAGATGTATTTCCCCTCGTCAGTCATCTTGACGTCCGAGATCTGGATGGAGGGGTTGCTGAGGGAGGGGGGGTTAGTTGTGAAGCTGACACGCCCCTTCAGGGGCGATGTGGGGTAACTTGCCCCAAAGCTAGGGTGGTACACTGCGATGTTGAGCCTCTCGCCCTCCTTGGGTTCATAGATCCAGGACACCTGCGTAGTACAGTCAAGTTTATTCATTTAGATATTACACAACCTGTCAAATGGGGAAAATAAATAACAGCTACTTTTACTATTTTCTTTGTGTACATGTATTACCATCTAAACTAAAGTAGATAAAAGCTTTCAAATCAAATACCATATCAGACTGAATCCATGTACAGGGCATGTAAACTTGGATGATCAAGGACAAAGTGTCTTTATAATAATGTATAATTTTCTCTTGTTAATGGCCATGGACGTAAATTGTTAAGACGGTAAAACCCACCAGTCCAGACATTAGTTCCTGTATGTGTGCCTTTGATGATCATTTATGACTTTCTTCTCAAGTTGTAAAAACCTATCCATTTGTCTACATTTGAGTTCCTGTCTGTCGGACACTGACCTGTGTGAGCTGTATCCCTCCAGCGTCTGTAAAGGCACACCTCAGGTTGACCGCCTGGCTGGGGTATGACATCACCTCCGGTTCCACCTTCACCCGCTGAGACACCACCCCTGGGAGGAATAGGAGAGGACGTTAGTGCACCTTTCACCACGGCTTCCGGTTTTCCCCTCCCTGTTCTACGTCAGAGGCCATGAAGGAAAGGAGAGTAGGAGAGGAAGCTTGTTGAGACTATTGGGACCCGGCCCCAGCCCCAGTCTGCCTGATGAGGAGACCCATGGGGCGGCGCACAATTGGCCCAGCGTCGTCCAGGGTAGGGGAGGGAATGGCCGGCAGGGGATGTAGCTCAGTTGGTAGAGCATGGCGTTTGCAATGCCAGGGTTGTGGGTTCGATTCCCACAGGGGGAAAAATATATAATGTATGCACTAACTGTAAGTCGCTCTGGATACGAGCGTCTGCTAAATGACTAAAATGTAATGTAAAATGAGAGGAAGCTTGTTGAGACTATTGGGACCAGGCCCCAGCCCCAGTTTGCCTGATGAGGAGAGGAAGCTTGTTGGGACCAGGCCCTAGTCTGTCCGATGACAGATTATAGTACTGTGGAATCGTCTGGAACGCCATTAAGACTACCTACAGTAAGCAAGTAGGTCAACGCTCCAGGAGTCTGCTAGAGGGGTGTGTGTGTGTGTGTGTGTGTGTGTGTGTGTGTGTGTGTTCACGCACGCCCCCCATTCTAGCGATGAGTGGAGGAAACAGGGACATATAGTGAAGAGGAAAAACACCAGTCTGCTCCACACAGGTCATAAATCATTTGGATGGCTTATGCTTTTCTAGAACCAGCCATTTACTCGGTGCAGGCACACACACTGTGTACAGGGATTGGTGTGTGTTTGAGTGTACATGTTTCCTACATTATCAGGACCACAACGTCCTGACAAGTCACCAGAATGTGTCTTTCGTCCATGTCTGCGTGAAAATGTAATTAACTGTATGAATGAATCGGTGTGTCTGTCTGATCTACCTGTTCTACGTAAAGACACAAACTATCTGGTGTGACACACCTGTCAATGTTTACCAACATATCGATCTCTCTCTGTGTCTCTCTGTGTGTGTGTGTGTGTGTCTTCTTCTTCCCATATTGTGTGTATCAATCACACGCGCACACACCCATGTGATTTGATACTGAAATCGATGTTCCCATCGAGACAAACAATTAGCATAAAAATAACAATAATGTATGCACTCACTAACTGTAAGTCGCTCTGGATAAGAGCGTCTGCTAAATGACGTAAATGTAATAACTGGTTCTACTGGTTTGTCCATCCTCTAGAGACTAAGACTAGAGAAGACGATGGGGTGGAAAACACACCATCCCTATAGAGACATGAGTCAAAGGCCAGGACTGACGTCTTCTCTGGTGGTGATGAGCAATCCACACAGCCTACCTCTGCTACCATGGTCTTTAAAGAAAGAGAAAGAGAAAGAAAGAGAGCGGAAGAGAGAGGAGAGAGAGCGAGAGCAAAGAGGGAGGAGAGGAGACAAGAGAGGAAGAGCGAGGGAGAGCGATAGGAAAGAAAACAAGTAAGGTATTTCTAGAATAACCCACCATCTCTCCCAGCACCGACTCAAACCACAAAATAACCCTTCTGCAACCACAACCTCTTTACAACCACCCTGAGACTGCTGCCATGACTGAATAGAGCCAGAAGCACTGGTTGCAATCCCATTTCCCAGTCTTCTCTCTGAAGTGTGCACTTGTTCACTCCCCCTCATGGTATTAACAGCATTCAGTTGGTGTAAGCATGGGGCTATATGGAGTTTCCACCATATTCCTTCACAGATAAGGTTACGTTCTTATACTGGCAAATCAATGAGTGGGAGTGAAGTGAATGAATCAGTGCACGGGGTGAAGGGTTCAGAATCCGAGTGTGTTCTAGCTGGATCCTGGTGCCTCTCCAGACCTTGAAGCCCTGTATGTATTATGCCCTAGTGTAGGGCCTATTGCTGTGTGATCTAGGTGTTGGGAGTGTTTGGGAGGGATCAGGCAGCAGCCTCACTTCAATCCACCTGCAGCAGCTAGACCCACTACAGATTAGCTCTGGGACCTGCTCGGCTCTAGCGAGGGAAGGAGAGAGGGATGGAGGGCTATTGAAACCCAGGATTGATACTCCACTGGGGAGTATGGATTGAGTCAACTTTGCATGCCACAGGTCATTACACAGACCTGTATTGATAAACGTGCACACACACACACACACACACACACACACACACATACAATTTGTAATCCCGGGAAGAAAGGCATGCAGAAAGCCCTGAGGGACAGGGCTGAGGAAAGCCTGCCTGCTGTCAGTCACACAGAAAGAGCAATAAGAGGAAAACCAACCCAGTTTACGTCTCTAAGCCAAGAGAGGGGGACGAGAGGAGAAGAATGGTTTGAGACAGGGCTATAAAATATAACCCCACCCCCTGAAAACTACTAACCCACCCGGGGATGTAGACTATCATTAGAACGGCAAGGGTTGACTAGAATATTTATGGTGTGTATGTGTGCGTGTGTACGTGCACAGGAGGTGACGTGTGTGTGCTGTGTCACTAAGGTAAGGATGCCTTAAACAGATAACTAATATTAAACTATAAATACAGAGAAGAGTGAAGTGGACAGATTCATATAGAATAAGGAGATGATGGCGATGAGAAGATTGAAGGGGGAGAGGGAAGGAGAGAGAGAGAGAGAGGAGAGAGGAGAGGCAGAAAGAGAGAGAGAGGAGAGAGCGAGAGCGAGAGAGAGGAGAGAGCGAGAGCGAGAGAGAGGAGAGAGCGAGAGAGGGATAAAGAGAGAGAGAGAGAGATAAAGAGAGAGAGAAAGGATTGAAAGGTAGAGAAAACAGAGCGAGAGGAGTCTGGAACCAACAAGACCCTGAACATCTTCTACCCCCAAGCCATAAGACTGCCAAATAGTTTGTTAAATATACTGAACAAAAATATAAAACACAGCATGCAACAATTTTACTGAGTTACAGTTCATATAAGGAAATTAGTCAATTGAAATAAATTCATTAGGCCCTAATCTTTGGATTTCATATGACTGGGCAGGGGCGCAGCCAATCAGAATGAGTTTTTCCCCACAAAAGGACTTCATTACAGACAGAAATACTCCTCAGTTTCATCAGCTGTCCAGGTAGCTGGTCTCAGACGATCCTGCAGGTGAAGAAGCCGGATGTGGAGGTCCTGGGCTGGCATGGTTACATGTGGTCTGTGGTTATGATGCCGGTTGGACTGCCAAATTATCTAAAACAACGTTGCCATTGTGTTGTGTGACAAAACTGCTCATTTTAGAGTGGCCTTTTATTGTCCCCAGCACAAGGTGCACCTGTGTAATGATCATGCTGTTGAATTAGCTTTGTGATATGCCACACCTGTCAGGTGGATGGATTATATTGGTAAAGGACAAATGTTCACTAACAGTGAGAAATTTTGAGAGAAAATTTGAGAGAAATTCATAGATCTTTTATTTCAGCTCATGAAACATGGGACCAACATTTTACATGTTGCGTTTATATTTTTGTTCAGTATAGTTAACTAATAGCTACCCGGACTTACTGCATTGATCCTTTTTGCACCAACTCGTTTGACTCATCACATACACTGCTGTTACTGTTTATAGTCTATCCTGTTGCCTAGTCAGTTTTTCTATTATTTGTATTTTCCCCCTCTCTGTATTGTTGGGAAGGGCCTGTAAGTAAGCATTTCATTGATAGTCTGCACCTGTTGTTTACGAAGCATGTGACAAATAACATTTGATTTGAGAAGGGTAGAGGAAACAGAGAGAGAGAGGAGATGGTTGAAGGGTAGGATGGAGAGGGAGGAGAGAGAGAACAGAAGCTGTGTGTCAGTCAGTGCTGCTCTACTTTACTGTGCTTCAGTTTACCGCCTAAAGGACGGGTGACACACAACACGCCCACCAACACACACACACACACACACACACCCCAACACCGATTTGGGCATCTAAAAGAAGCACATCAATGTTCAAGTCGGCATCCTAAGTACTGTCACCAATCATTAAGTCGCTCTCACACACACCCTGAGAGCAGTGACACCCCTGCCATATTAACCCCGTCCTCTCTGATCTCTGCCTGACACGGACTGACATCTACATATTTCCCACCATGCCTTTGATGGAGGTAAAACGGATCAGGAAAAGAGGTGGATGGAAGGACGAGAGGAGGGGAGACAGCTAGGGGATGTCAAAGTGATGCAGGATGAGTGGACAGCAAGAGAGCGGGGGATGAACGGTCGAAAGAGAGAGAGGGTGAGAGGAATGGAGAGAGGAAGAGAGAGAGATGAGAGCCTGAAAAAGAAAGGGAGACAGCAGGGTGAGAGTGACGAGTGAAGGAAGGGACATGAGGGAGGAATGGAGAGAACAGGGAATGAAGGGAGGAGGGAAAGAGGGAGACCGAGAGAGGAGAGAAGGGGAAGCAATAAACAAGGTTGATGAGCGACATCTGAGGGACAGAGAGAGAAAGAAGGAGAGAGGGAGACAGAGAGGAGAGAAATAAAGTAGGAGAGAAAAGTAGAGAATGAGAGCAAGGAGAGTGGAATCACAGAAGGAAAGAGGAAAAGGGAGAGAGGGAGGTGTGGAGCAGTAGAAGAGAGCAAAGGTAGACTACACACACTTGACCTTGAGAGAAAATGTGGACTGTCTCAGAATAGAGGGCAGAGGAACAGTGGGAGTATGACACACACCATTTGAACAGCCGAGGCTTTAAAGGGAACATACGCCTATTACCCTATCCTTGATTGTCTGCCTCCCTGCCGGCTTACCTCCCTCCCTCCCTCCCTGCCTGCCGGTCTACTTACCTCCCTGTCGGTCTGTCTGCCTGCTTACCTCCCTCCCTGCCTGCCTGCTTACCTCCCTGTCTGTCTGCTTACTTCCCTGCCTGCCTGCCTGCCTGCTTCTTACCTCCCTGCCTGCCTGCTTACTTCCCTGCCTGCCTGCCGGTCTGCTTCTTACCTCCCTGCCTGCTTCTTTCCTCCCAGCCTGTCTCCCCGTCCGTCTCCCTACCTACCTGAATCAGTGCGTGACTGAGTGAGGGAGTGAGGCTGATGGCTAATTGGTTCTCTTGTCCTCAGTCTGATGGTCAATGTGATGCAGCACAGTCCATTTCCAGTCCCAAAGTGGCCAGTTATTTACAGAGTAACACCACATCCCCAGTATTCACTAGAGCATTTACTGGCCAAAACAAGCATTCAGCCTACTGTCTAATACCATACAGGCTTAACCCTCAAACAGTATCCCTGCTGTGTGCCCTCTGGCCCCAAGTCCTGTTCAGTAGGGAGGAAACTGACAACATTTGGAAATTGAGTGAAGCAGGGAGGTTCAACCTGCGTCCAATAAGAACAAAGAATTTTGTTTTCCATTGCTAAACATTGTGCTGTGATATATCCAACTGAGAATGACTATGTACATTAGCCCCTGTGCTACCCTGTACTCCACAGAGCTCTGTGGTGGTCCATTTGTTAAATGACCCTGGACCTTGATTTATTTGATTACCTACATTACCTGCTGCATTCCCTCTGGCATTCAACCAAATGCATTTAGCCTTTTAGCTTCTCAGTGTGATCCTGTGGGTTTGCCATTGGTTGTCTCTCTGGGGTTGATGCTAAATAACCTACATCTGCGCAAGTACTCCGAGTGTCATTGTGTCACTGTCATCCGTCCCAGATGGCACCTTATTCCCTATATAGTGTGCATTTAGAGCCCTGCGGGCCCTGGTCAAAAATAGTGCACTACATTAGGAATAGGGTACTATTTGGTACAAAGCCTGTGACTGGGCTAATAAGGTAGTCTTAATAAGTACTTGCTGCTGTAGGCTCTGTGGTGAGGAGGGAGAACGTACATTAGCCTTTGTGCCTTCTGGTCAAGGAGAATAATAGGATTGATGCATGCTACAGTGGTAGAATCTACAGTAACTGTGTAATGGCGGGCATTTGCCCTCTAAACTGCACACACTTCTCTTAAAGTAACAGCAGAATTGGGCTGCTCTGTAGTCTGTACAGTATCTCCACATGAAGTGAAGCCTCATCTTGGGCTGTAAAAAACATCCTTTGCTCTTTAGACGAGCATAACAACCTGTACTGTAGACAATAAGTAATACCTTT
The DNA here is from genome assembly GCF_020615455.1 of Coregonus clupeaformis. Classification (NCBI taxonomy): domain Eukaryota; kingdom Metazoa; phylum Chordata; class Actinopteri; order Salmoniformes; family Salmonidae; genus Coregonus; species Coregonus clupeaformis. The sequence goes on from NC_059219.1 coordinate 1,945,270, forward strand.
GGTTGACTGTGTTGATTCAGCAAATTAAAACACCCACCTGAAATATCTCCTTATTCAATTACATTGTTAGACTCGTACAATGACATTCATATTTCAAAAGAGGAAAAACGTTCTCTACACACACACAGACACACAGACATGGTTTGGTATGCAGGGAGCAGAGTGTAGCGTAGTAAGGCTTAGGTTGGACAGCAGCGGGCAGGGTAGGCAGTTGACATGCTAATAACAACAGGAGGAGAGGAAGTGGAGAGAAGGTGAAACGTGCCCCATCCTCTCATTGACCTTCTCACAGCCCACTACATCACCAGATAATCAATACACAGGAAGGATACATTTAGATACACTACAACTATAGGCAGCGCCTCAAATGACAGCCTATTCCACATATAGTGCACTACTTTTGACCAGAGCCCTATGGAGGTAGTGCACTATATTGGTAAAAGGGCTCTGGTCAAAAGTACTATATATGAAAAAAATAGGGTGTCATCTGAGATTTGCACACATATCACCCAATGGATAAATATTCAGTCATATCTAGACTATTCAGTATTCAGAGACCAATCCGGTAGTGTTACAGTGAGGTTGCATGGGTTCTACTCCAGGTGAAAGCCTCTCTCTCTCTCTGACACAATAACACCAAACACCCAAAGGAGGAGAGAAGGGCAGAGCTAGTACATTACAGTTTAACAATGACTTGATGAAATATTGGAGAGTACAAAAGTCTTAAAACAGTCTGGAAAACACAGAGCCATGACAGAAAGAGGAATAGAGAGAAGGATGGAGGGCAGAAAGAGGAAGAGAGAGAAGGATGGAGGGCAGAAAGAGGAATAGAGAGAAGGGGTTGTATAATGAAAGAGGGATGGCATCAGGCAGGAATGAGCTTCAAAGTGACAGAAATTAATAGCTGCGGGAAATCTGTAGGGAGATAGAGGTGTGTGTGTGTATATGGAATAAAATTGTATTTGTCACATGCTTCATAAACAACAGATGTAGACTAACAGTGAAATTCTTACTTACGGGTCCTTTTTACAGGTCCAATGCAGAGTTATAGATAAAAATAAATAATAAAAAATAAAAACAGTGACATGAGGAATATATACGCAGTGAATAACAATAATGAGTAAAAATAACATGGCTATATACAGGGAGTACCAGTACAGAGTCGATGTGCAGGGGTACGAGGTAATAACATACATATATATATATATATATATATATATATATATATATCCCCTGCTGATTTTGTACGTTTGCCCACTGACAAAGAATTGCTCAGTCTATAATTTTAATGGTAGGTTTATTTGAACAGTGAGAGACAGAATAACAACAACAAAAATCCAGAAAAACACATGTCAAAAATGTTATAAATTGATTTGCATTTTAATGAGGGAAATAAGTATTTGATCCCCTCTCATTCAGAAAGATTTCTGGCTTCCAGGTGTCTTTTATACAGGTAACGAGCTGAGATTAGGTGCACACTCTTAAAGGGAGCGCTCCTAATCTCAGTTTATTACCCGTATAAAAGACACCTGTCCACAGAAGCAATCAATCAATCAGATTCCAAACTCTCCACCATGGCCAAGACCAAAGAGCTCTCCAAGGATGTCAGGGACAAGATTGTAGACCTACAAAAGGCTGGAATGGGCTACAAGACCATCGCCAATCAGCTTGGTGAGAAGGTGACAACAGTTGGTGCAATTATTCGCAAATGGAAGAAACACAACAGAACTGTCAATCTCCCTCGGCCTGGTGCTCCATGCATGATCTCACCTCGTGGAGTTGCAATGATCATGAGAACGGTGAGGAATCAGCCCAGAACTACATGGGAGGATCTTGTCAATGATCTCAAGGCAGTTGGGACCATAGTCACCAAGAAAATAATTGGTAACACACTACGCCGTGAAGGACTGAAATCCTGCAGCGCCCGCAAGGTCCCCCTGCTCAAGAAAGCACATATACAGGGCCGTCTGAAGTTTGCCAATGAACATCTGAATGATTCAGAGGAGAACTGGGTGAAAGTGTTGTGGTCAGATGAGACCAAAATCGAGCTCTTTGGCATCAACTCAACTCGCCGTGTTTGGAGAAGGAGGAATGCTGCCTATGACCCCAAGAACACCATCCCCACCGTCAAACATGGAGGTGGAAACATTATGCTTTGGGGGTGTTTTTCTGCTAAGGGGACAGGACAACTTCACCGCATCAAAAGGACGATGGACGGGGCCATGTACCGTCAAATCTTGGGTGAGAACCTCCTTCCCTCAGCCAGGGCATTGAAAATGGGTCGTGGATGGGTATTGCAGCATGACAATGACCCAAAACACACGGCCAAGGCAACAAAGGAGTGGCTCAAGAAGAAGCACATTAAGGTCCTGGAGTGGCCTAGCCAGTCTCCAGACCTTAATCCCATAGAAAATCTGTGGAGGGAACTGAATGTTCGAGTTGCCAAACGTCAGCCTCGAAACCTTAATGACTTGGAGAAGATCTGCAAAGAGGAGTGGGACAAAATCCCTCCTGAGATGTGTGCAAACCTGGTGGCCAACTACAAGAAACGTCTGACCTCTGTGATTGCCAGCAAGGGTTTTGCTACCAAGTACTAAGTCATGTTTTGCAGAGGGGTCAAATACTTATTTCCCTCAGAAAAATGCAAATCAATTTATAACATTTTTGACATGCGTTTTTCTGGATTTTTTTGTTGTTATTCTGTCTCTCACTGTTCAAATAAACCTACCATTAAAATTATAGACTGATCATGTCTTTGTCAGTGGGCAAACGTACAAAATCAGCAGGGGATCAAATACTTTTTTCCCCTCACTGTGTGTGTGTATATATATGCCATTTAGCAGACGCTTTTATCCAAAGCGACTTACAGTCATATACAGGGAGTACCAGTACAGAGTCGATGTGCAGGGGTACGAGGTAATAACATGGCTATATACAGGGAGTACCAGTACAGAGTCCATGTGCAGGGGTACGAGGTAATAACATGGCTATATACAGGGAGTACCAGTACAGAGTCGATGTGCAGGGGTACGAGGTAATAACATGGCTATATACAGGGAGTACCAGTACAGAGTCGATGTGCAGGGGTACGAGGTAATAACATGGCTATATACAGGGAGTACCAGTACAGAGTCGATGTGCAGGGGTACGAGGTAATAACATGGCTATATACAGGGAGTACCAGTACAGAGTCGATGTGCAGGGGTACGAGCTAATTGAGGTAGCTATGTTCATATAGGTAGGGGTAACGTGACTAGGCAACAGGATAGATAATAGACAGTAGCAGCAGCGTATGTGGAAGTGTGTGTGGGGCATCAATATGCATGTTATGTTATGTTATGTAGTGTCTTATGCGTGTGTTGGTGTGTAAATATGTGTGTGTGTGTGTGTGTGTTCCCCCTGTCTGTTTGCATACCAAAGCTTGTTTGCTTACATGCTTTGTATTGGAGTTTGTTCTGTAGGGAGTATGTTAATATTTGCGCACAAAAGTCAAGTTTGTTCCTTTATTACACAAAAACAAAAAATGAAAACTAGTTCATTTAAATAGTTAGTATGCCTCCAATTGAAAGTAAAACTAGACAGTGCACCTACCTGTACTCTCAGGTCACTGAAGCGTACTGTATATGACTGAGTGAGTGTGAGAACTACTACAGCAGGATCTGACAGAGGCCTCCAGTCCCTTTGCTACAGGGGCCCCAGCAGGATCTGACAGAGGCCTCCAGTCCCTTTGCTACAGGGGCCCCAGCAGGATCTGACAGACTAAATATATTACATGCTGCATCTCGGTGGATTTCCACCCTTCCCCCTCTCCTTCCTCCCTCTCTCCCTGTCCCTCCATCTCGCTCCCTCTCTACCCCCCCTCACTCCTCCCCTCCCCCTCAGCAGGTATGCACATACCAGACAGCAGAAGGTCAATTCCGTTCCAGTGAGTTTGTTTGGATAGAGTGATCGTTATAGGAGTAGACTTTGAATAAGGCTCCACTCAGTCATATGATGCACCCCAAATGGCACCTTATTCACTATATACAGTAGTGCACTACCTTTGACCAGGGCCCATAGGGCATGCATCCTATGTCCGCGTGCAGCCATACAGTAGCTGAATTTAGTTTCAACAGTAGTGTACTAAATGTCCAGAGTAGTGTAGTCTCCTAACAAGGGCTATACCTACTTACATACAGTACTGAACATTGACATGGTTTTGTACAATTCTGTACAGTACATACTACATCATTTAAGAGGTACAGGCAAAGCAAAAGCACAGTACTCAACTAAACAAAAAAACATGCATACCCATTCACACATTCAACTCAAAGCGTGTGCCCACTCAAACGTATAAATCACACACACACACACAAGGCCAAGCGGACACACACGGCGGGGCCCAGGCAGGCACTCGTCTCTACAGGCTGAATTATTCATTTCCTTGTGAAAAAGAGAGCACAGCGCTCTCCTCTTCTCATACCTCCATTATTGATCAAGAGAAACATCTACACTGGAGAGAGAGCGAGAGAGCGAGAGAGCGAGAGAAAGAGAGAGAGAAAGAAAGAGGGAGAAAGAAAGAGAGAGAGAAAGAGAGAGAGAGAAAGAGAGAAAGAAAGAGAGAGAGAAAGAAAGAGGGAGAAAGAAAGAGAGAGAGAAAGAGAGAGAGAGAGAAAGAGAGAGAGAGAGAGAAAGAAAGAGGGAGAAAGAGAGAGAGATATAAAGAAAGAGAGGAAGGGTGTGTGACTCCAGACAGAGACTACAGAGGAGGATGTAAATGGTTGATGGCCTGTTCAGGCTCCATAAAGACAACACATGCTCGTTTCCAGAGGACAGAGAGGACACTGCTCTCCTCAGTCAAATATACTGCTGCTACTGACTCAGTATCTCTGCTGTTATACTGCTACAGTCTCTACGGATGCGTGGGCCCGGGTCAAACATAGTGCACTATAATAGGGAATAGGGTGGCATTTGGGACTCAGCCTCCTGCTACAGTACAGTCCACCTCTCCTCTGGGACTGTCTGTGGCCATGACAGCTTTGTCCTATCCTAGCCCAGGCCCAAGTCAAACTAGTCTTCTCTCTACACCTCATTCCAACCAATACCTCCCCAGGCAGATCCTAGCTAACACAAACCAGACCTCAGATCAGTGTAAGGGGAAGTAGTAACCCCTAAACACAGATTCGGGATCAGATTCTCAAAAACATCCCTGATCTCACTTTTTAATTCTAGCCTTGTCCTACACCTCTTCAGCGAGTCTAGCAGGCTGCCAGCTTCAGCACAAAAAAAACAGGTTCCCCGACATCTCTCTCACCCAGTCTGTCTGTCAGTATCTCACCTCCTCAGCCCCAGAATAGAGTTACCATCATTTATACAGGTGTAGGATCACAGGGAGTGGCAGGTGATCGGGTAGACACGCTGCACCAGACAGGTACTTCTCCAATAGGTTTTTAAATTATGGACATGTTGCCTTAAAGATAAATAAATCAACACAATTGCAACTTTACGCTGGCCTTTTGTACTACTCACAACTGTCTGCATTCTATGTGGGTATGTGTCTGAACTGTGTGTGTGTGTGTGTGTGTGTGTGTGAGTGAGAGAGTCCATCATTCCTGTGCAGTGTAGCAATGTGCCTATATTAAGGGGATATTTTGGGTTACAGTAGGTGTGAGCTTCTGATTCATCTGCTGTATAAAATCCCTCCTGGGGTTTAGGGAGAGAGATTCCATGACAACACCTCAGTTTACACCTCGTCGACAACACAACCACAGCTGTGTTGCCGCGCTCCCTCGTTGCCATCGGTTACATTCAACTTTAATTCACCTTGGGCCGTTTCCCAGCTGCTCTTCCTACTTTGTCAGAGCTGTCACTCAGACCTAATTACACACGCCCATTGGTTGCCGTCGTGGCTGGTAAGGGCCCGTACCCCAATCAAAGAGGCGGGAGACCAATCCAATTGCTGATACTTTTAAAGGATTCAAATAGTGTACGTCAGGGATAGGCAACCCTGGTTCTGGACAGATGCAGGCACTTCATGTTTTTGATTTAACCGACCTGGAAGACCAGGTGACTTGAATTTAGGCAATTACTGAACTGATCAATTAGCTCAGTTGGTCGGGGCTGCATTCAGTACATCAAAACTTCATAGAGCGTTCAATTGAACTGAAACAGTGCTGTACTGAACAACCAGTTTAAAAAACGGGGAGGAGTTGGGTTGTGAGTTCAAAATGAACCGCTGCCCTTTAAATAGGTCACTTATTGCTTCAAGCCACGACACAGCACACCTACCGAACGGAGCAAACGTATCTCAAAGTCTGTTCAAGAACGTACAAGAACGTTTTGGGAAAACGTGTCGTTCAGTAGAAACCGTTCCACAACGTAGCAAATGTTCAAGCAAACTAAAACGCACCCCTGGTGTGGTACCTAGTTGGAACAAAATCTTGCACAGTACCTGCAGCACTCCAGGAACATGGTTGCCTACCCCTGGTGTACGTGATATAAAGAGGGCATTAAACCACAACAATCTGACTGGATCAGGACTTCTGCATCAAACCAATGCCAAGCCATATGGCTGGCTAACAGAAAGCTGACTGGGGGACGGTGTAGTGAACGTTTGGTCAGATATTATCAACTGATGATTGTCTACATCAGAACAGCTGAGGAAGACTCTGGCCTAAATTAGAAAGCTAGCCTGCTGGAATGAATCACTGCTGACAAGCAAGAGAGGTGAAGGAGAAGGAGAGCGAGAGAGACAGAGACCGAGAGACACAGAAAGGGAGACAGACAATGTGAGACACACAAAGAAAGAGGCAGAGAATGAGCGACAGAAAGGGGGTGGAAAGAGAGAGAAGTCTTTGTGAAGGCAGTAACAGAACAGTTCCATTGTCCTGCGGTTTCTCTCAGGTCTGTTAGGACCAGTAGAGGGATGGGTTCCCTCCTGCCATTGTTCCCATTCTGAATAGGTGGCAGGCTATAATAAAACCCAGCGCTCTAACACACACCTCCCATAGGCTCCCACCTCACTGGAGGTAAAGTGACATAAGAAGAGAGGGATGGTGTAAAATAGAGAACACAGCCTTCCTTCCTTTATGATCATGAACTGGATTTAAATAGGAGCTTTAGTTTACATTGTAAGATAGAATGGTGTGAACCAACCAACAGCACTGTCCTATAGCTCTTTCAAATCTAACACCTCTACAGCACAGGTCTATAGGGAGTTGGTATATTACCTACATCACCATGGTGACAGGCGTTGCGAACACTGTGAGCTTGCGGGTTTAAACAGTGTTATTAGTAAAGTGGTCCAAACATTATTATATCACCGAGGGTTTATTAAAGCAACAATCATTGAGTCGACATTTACCTGCTTCTCTTTGGGCTTTGAGTTTCTCATCCAGCTCCTGTGTTACGTATCCATGATGACTAGACTACGTCCTCAGACACACACAGGACAGGAGGGAGGCAGCGGTGGACTGTGTCTGGAAGACAAGTCATTTAGCCTACAAACTCTGTCTGGCAAGCACACTGATCTAAGGCAATGGCAGCTCTCTGAAGATCACAAGGAGAGCTCTTGCCTAAGATCACACAGGAATATTAGCACACACACTATTACACACTATTACACACCATCAGGCAGGAACAGTCACCCATCTACCAGTCATTACAGTTGGGAGGGGCTGCCTTTGTTGACTGTATTCTGTTAAGATGGAGTGATCGATAGAGAGATGGAGGGGATAGATAGAAGGATGGACGGGAAATAGGACATTGTCCCTAAATAGACCCTCTCGCTTGGCCGTCCCTGCCATGCTCTGATGCCCTACTACAACAGGGGCCCATAGTCATTAGACTGTAATCAATAACACACAGACAGAGGGACAGATCATTGAGGCTGTGTTGTGTTGTGCCCTAATTTGACTGTATTCTCCACCTTGTCATTTCTGTTTAAGAGGCAAAGTTGTTCACCGTTTCCCCTTAACCAAGACCTGAAACTATTCATTTCGTTATCACACCGTGTTCTAACTTAGTTCACTAAAGGACCAGAACTGTTTTAATTCTGCCATTAGTATCAAAGTACACAGTTCTAATTTGGGCCAGAGGACATCTTTATAAAAAGCGAATTTTTAAAACACACACACACTTCCATTCCAAGCTATAACATACAGAGTCCAGTATAATGGGTGGGTTAAGTTCCCATCCAGTGGACTAAATTCCTTACTAAGCAACCCAGACTGGTCTTTCAGGGAAATTTCCCATCAAACTGTTTCACTATGACAGTCAAATTCCAACAGACAAAGTGCAGCTGCAGAAACTGAACCCTGCCCATAATGTCACCATCAAACCAAATCTGTCCGTTGCCAAAGTGAAAGTAAATGTCTTACTCAGTAAACATTGTACATGTTTTCTAGTGTGATAACTCTTATGACTGACAGGTTAATAGAGAGCTTCCCTCCCACCTTCCTTCCCTCTCCAGGTGTGTGATGTTGGGAATAAAGGACACCTGGGATGCTACCTACCTGAGGACAGAGGGCAGTGCTGCTGTGAGGTAACACACCAAGTGAGGACAGAGGGCAGTGCTGCTGTGAGGTAACACACCAAGTGAGGACAGAGGGCAGTGCTGCTGTGAGGCAACACACCAAGTGAGGACAGAGGGCAGTGCTGCTGTGAGGTAACACACCAAGTGAGGACAGAGGGCAGTGCTGCTGTGAGGTAACACACCAAGTGCCACATCAAATGCTAGCTGGCTAATCACACACTAGTTAATGAGTCAGATCCTCAAAGGAGAGCCAGGGAATGACTGATCCTTCCTTTGAATCTCCATCAGCCCAGGCAGGAATATTCAGATGAACAGCAGCTCTACAGAGAGAGGGAGAGGTTGAAGGTCATAGGAAACCTGGAACCAGCTTGTCTTGTGAAATCTGATCTAAGAGTACGAGGGCAAAGTGGCGTTCCATATCTCTGTTATGATGCTCTCTGTTCTCCACATGAGCAAAGTAGCACACACACACAGTCGCAGGCAGGGGCAGACACGCACGCACACACACACACAGGAAGGGTAGAAGCTTTATCTCTGCATCTTTTAAATTAGACTGCTTGTTGCGTTTCCCATTAAGGGATTTGAGCGACGGTTAAATCCCAGCTCCTGTGATATTCCGGAGCCGTCGTTCCCGCCTAGCGTTCCAGGGAACAGCGTTGATTAGGAGCGGATCTGCCACGCTGATCCCAGATTTCTACCCCAGATCAGATCAGAGCCCCATCCATGAGCATAGAGGTCAGAGGTCAGAGGAACTAATTGCACACGTGGCAGCTAGTCACACACACACACCTAAGCCCGGGCAATGCCCCCAGGGCTCCAGACTTCAGAATGACGCGACCCCCCCTCCTCCTTTTCAGAGAGCGAGAGCAATAAAAAGAACCTTAAATTAGTTTCTCAAGTACTGAAAGGAACCCATACACAAACTCGTCACACTTACAGCTGACTACACTTGACGTGATGACATGTCTATCAATATCTAGTTCAGGCCAATACAAGCCCCTTAATACTACAGTACAGTATAGTCAACAGTAGTCATTGGCTTTATGTGACTAGCTATAATGTGGCAGGCAGTCAATCCTCCAACACCCAGCTCCATTCAGTCAGTCTGTTCAGCCCAGTTATGCTTTCAACCTAGCCGACAGAATTAGAGGGGAATGAGAGACAAATAGATGGAGACACAGAGAGATACTCCAGAGTTGAGCAACAGCTGCTGAGCATCACATCTGTTCAGAGCAGAGTCATCAGCAAACAGACCGACTGGAACAGACCCCACAGAGCACTGCCATAGGGGGAGAGGGAGAAAGAGATGGAGAGAGGAGGGAAATCGCATAGATGGAGATAAAGCCATGGCAACAACCGGCTACTCTGTGAAATGGTAGAGGAATCTAGAAGCACACGTTCTCTTCCTGCCTCCCTCATCCCTTCACATCCCCCCTCTCCCTTCCTTCCCTCGCTTTCTCATGTGAGACTGACAGAACAAGAGAGGCCTGTGAGTGTGAAGATGAAAGGCTGGGGGGGTGGGGCAGAGGGGTGTGTGTGTTTGTGTGTTCTCATGAATGAATGACCCCTCTTGTCGTTCCCCCTCACACAATGGCTAAAAACATATATACCACGGGGTAAGAGGTCACACTGTGTTAGGGATGGGGGATAAATCTATACAGTTACATATCAGGATATTATTTTTGACGATATCGTATTGACAATACCGCATATAATTTTTTTGAGGCATTTGGCTGTACCTGCACCAAGACGCCAGTATTTGTATAGCTTGTTCTCCATCTTCTTTTTAAATAGGAAGCCAAATTATTTCCATGACTGATCAAAACTCATTTTGTCATGGCTCTCTCTCGTCCCCCTGCAGCAGACATATGGTGAGCAATATGTTTGGAACGTCGAATCACAATAAAATCACAGTATCGAATCGCAATACATATAGAATCGGGAGAAACGCAATACATATCGTATCGGCACCTAAGTATAGTGATAATATCTTATCGTGAGGTCCCTGCGAATTTCCAGCCCTATTGTATGTGTCCTTACTGTCCCCCATCTCAAGTTCTCATGGGTGGTATTAGCAAGTGAACCCCACTAAACCACACCTCCAACAAACCTCTAATTTTATCATCTTAGTGCAGGTAAAACTCATCGCCTCATCCCAGCTCCAACAATAATACTGAGTGTACTGAGCTATAGTGGCCATTCCACCCTGAGGAACACACAGTACTAGGAGAGGAACTAGCTGTCCAGTCATGACCGCGTCCCAAATAGCACCCTATCCCCTTTATAGTGCACTACTTTTGACCAGGGCACCACATGTCTATGGCCAGAGCCCTGTAGCAGTGTGAGTGCTCTACATCACATGTCATTTGGCAGCAAATGAAGGGAGAGAGCAGAGTAGTTTATGTTGATATCTCTCCAGGGTCCCTGAGCACAGCACAGAGCAGACGTTATGTGCATATCTCTCTAGTCTCTATAGTGGGGTAAACAACTGCACTCCTTTGAGCTCTACAGCTCTCCTCCTCCTCCTCCTCTTTTCTCATCCGACGCCACAAATAACAATCTACCCCACACAGCAGGCCCTTCCAAAATATTTACTCAGTTCTGTTCTGAATACAAAGGCCATTCTCCCACTTCCTCTGATCTCCCACACACACAATTTATGACTATATCGTATTGACAATGTCACAATATTATTTGTGCACTAGTTGGATGTACCTGCACCAAAACTCCAGTATTTTTTCTTCATAGCTTGTTCTCCATCTTAAAAAATAAATAGGGATCCAATTTGTTTTCAGCACTTTTATTTCCATGACTGATCAAAACGTTGTCTCTCTGCAGCAGACATATGGTGAGCAATATGTTTGGAACATCGAATCACAATAAAAATCACACATTCGAATCGCAAAACATATAGAATCGTGAGAATCGCAATACATATTGTATCTGCACCTAAGTATCGTGATAATATCGTATCGTGAGGTCCCTGGAAATTCCCAGCACCACACACACGTTAGAATTCCTGTGTCTCACGGCTCTCTCCTGCTGATCACCTCTGACTGTTCTACCGCTGTTACCGCTCTCTAATGAGGAGGACTGCAGGTCCAGTACAGTAGGCCCCCTTGGCTTGTCGTGTGTTGCTCACACTCTCTCCCACACAGACACTTCTCATTTCTCAGTGTTCACACCTCCTTTGTCCTCCATCTCTTCCTGTGCAGCTTGTGTCCTTCCTTTGTCTCGCTCATCATCCATCTTCACCTCTCTCTCCTCATCAGCCTCTCACTCTCGCTTTGCCCCTCTTCAGTCACTCTCCCATCTCTTTCCCCTTCCTCTCTCACACTCCCTGTCACCCCCCCTCTCTTCCCCTCCTCCCCCTCTCTGGTTCCACAGGCTGCACCTGTGTCTCATTACCGCCACTGATGGTGTTGAAACGAGCTTCCCTTTCTCCTCTCTTCCCTCTCCTCTCCCCCTTTAGCTACTGCCAAGGCACATTTCTCTGTGTGCTGAACAATAACCTACTTCTCACTTTCTCCCTCTCCTGTCCGTTCAGCCATGGTTCAGATGGTTTCCTAGGTGGTCTGGTCTGATGGTTGTGTTAGCTAGGTGGTCTGGTCTGATGGTTGGGTTAGCTAGGTGGTCTGGTGGTTGGGTTAGCTAGGTGGTCAGGTCTGATGGTTGTGCTAGCTACGTGGTCTGGTCTGATGGTTGGGTTAGCTAGGTGGTCTGGTGGTTGTGCTAGCTAGGTGGTCAGGTCTGATGGTTGTGCTAGCTACGTGGTCTGGTCTGATGGTTGGGTTAGCTAGGTGGTCTGATGGTTGTGTTAGCTAGGTGGTCTGGTCTGATGGTTGTGTTAGCTAGGTGGTCTGGTCTGATGGTTGTGTTAGCTAGGTGGTCTGGTCTGATGGTTGTGTTAGCTAGGTGGTCTGATGGTTGGGTTAGCTAGGTGGTCTGATGGTTGTGTTAGCTAGGTGTTCTGATGGTTGGGTGCCTGGAGGAGGATGGAGCTCAAGCCTCTCCATCTTTGAACACATCTCCTGGTCCTGGTCTGGTGGTGCATTCAGCTTCAATCTCCTCTATCCATCTATCTATAATATTCAATTATACAACAGGCCTTGTTGCGCCTCTCCTCTCCCACTGAGACTGATTCAGATGGGGTGGTACGGACTACAGAGAATGTACAGTACATACTGAAATCTAGAGAATGGTGGAAGATGTATCATTGTATGGGGGTTTTGGTTAACTCCAGCTACATCTGCATGGTAGGACAATGCCTTCCCCTTCCTCTAAACCATGACTCGCATCATTTACACTGAGTACACAAAACATTAGGAACACCTGCTCTTTACATAACAGACTGACCAGGTGAAAGCTATGATGTCACTTGTTAAATCCACTCAATATCAGTGTAGATGAAGGGGAAGAGGCAGGTTAAAGAAGGATTTTTAAGCCTTGAGACATGGATTGTGTATGTCTGCCATTCAGAGGGAGAGATTTGATGACAAAAGCTTTAAGTGCCTTTGAACGGGGTATGGTAGTAGGTGCCAGGTGCACCGGTTTGTCATCAAAGCGAGAGGAACGTTGCTGGGTTTTTCCACTCTCAACAGTGTGTATCAAGAATGGCCCACCAACCAAATGACATCCAGCCAACTTGGCACAACTGAGGGAAGCACTGGAGTCAACATGGGCCAGCATCCCTGTGGAACGCTTTCGACATCTTGTAGAGTCCATGCCCCAACAAATTGAGGCTGTTCTGAGGGAAAAAGGGGGTGCAACTCAATATTAGGAAGGTGTTCCTAGTGTTTTGTACATTAAGTGAACAGACATTTAGCACAGAGGGCAGTCATCTCACATTCACTAACAACACTAAATCTGACTATCACCAAAGATAGTCCTTATGAACAACTAACTGAGTATTAAATCACTGGGACATACAAACAAGCTGAGTAGTGTTAGTTCACCTTCCCACGCTGTGAATATTAATTTGTTCTCATTATGTCGCTAGGCTGCGGTTGTCACATTGGACACCGCATAATTATGTCATCAACAAGGGGACGAACCATGTACAGAAGAGGGGAAAGGAGCTGTGGATGGGAATACACCTTCTGCATTTATTATGCTTCAGTCTCTAGAATGAGCTCCAACTCTAGATCTCTGCCTTATAAAAGGCCAGTTCATACTCTAGTTACATTTGGCACTAGTTTGAAATCAGCTTTAGTCCTAAGAGGAGAGGACTTGAGGAATAGTAAATCTAAATCTTAGAACACTGAAACGGAAGTAACTAATTGATGACATTGACAGAACACTAAAACGACTCAACGAACGCAGGAAGCCATTCGCCAAGTCATTAGCCATGTTTAGATTGACAGAACTGTTCAGCGTCTGTTCACATCCTGCCAGCCACCGAACCCCCTCTATTCATCCATCCCTCCATATATATACACACCTCTATTCATCCATCCCTCCATATATACACACACCTCTATTCATCCATCCCTCCATAGATACACCTCTATTCATCCATCCCTCCATAGATACACCTCTATTCATCCATCCCCCCATAGATACACCTCTATTCATCCATCCCTCCATAGATACACCTCTATTCATCCATCCCCCCATAGATACACCTCTATTCATCCATCCCTCCATAGATACACCTCTATTCATCCATCCCTCCATAGATACACCTCTATTCATCCATCCCTCCATAGATACACCTCTATTCATCCATCCCTCCATAGATACACCTCTATTCATATATCCCTCCATATATACACCTCTATTCATCCATCCCTCCATATATACCTCTATTCATCCATCCCTCCATATACACCTCTATTCATCCATCCCTCCATATACACCTCTATTCATCCATCCCTCCATGTGCATGTAAATAAATATAGGCAGAGTGGGGAACAGACAGAGAGAAAGTAGGACACTCCAACCTGAGACAAGTAGGCCAGAAATGGAGAGAGAAATAACAGAACAAGAGAGAACAAGAGACAGGGGAAGACAGAGAGCGAGAGGAAAGAAGAGTTGAGCTGGGAACAGGAAGGAAGATGACAGTGGTTTTAGGGGGATAGATGGAGTCAGCTGGAAGGAATGAGGGGGGAGAGATAGCGAGGAAGAGAGGAAGGGAGGGAGGGAGAGCGGAAGGGAACGGACTGGTGCAGGGAAGAAAGCCAAAGGACTGAGGAAAAGGGAGGATGGCAGAGAGGAGGGTTATAGCTAGGGAGGACATCAATAATCTATGGCGGATAAAGCTATTCCGTGTTGAAAGGAGGAGAGAGAGAATGAGAAAACGAGAGAGAGAATGAGAGAGATGCAAAAGTTGGTAGGTGGGGCCTTGGGGACATATATTTAAAACAAGAGAAATTAAAAGACGCTTGTGTTCGTTTAGAGAGCGGGGGCAACTGGGTTTAAAATCAGCGAGTGTTACAGCTCTAATCATGGCTGGCTGGTGTCACAGCACATTCCCTCTCTCTTTCTCTCTCCCCATCTCTCTCTCGCTCTACCTTTCTCCCACGCCCAAAGCCCTCACCCGTCGCTCAGAATGAACACACACTCACAAACTGAACACACACACCAAGAGGGGCCCTGGAGGGGCTGTTGCACGACAGAGCTGAATTCATGAATCACTGATGGACGAATCAGCTGCGAGCGAGTGAACGCAGGGAGGAGGAGTGAGAAAGGAGAGGGAGGATTGTTTCGTTTAAAGACTTTAAAAGTTAAGCAGAAATCTGGAAATTGCCCTTAGCTGCCTACAAGGCCAGGACACCCAGGAGGGTTCCCAGTGACATGCCTGGCTCTGCGCGCACACACACACACACACACACACACACGTGTGTACTGAACAACAGCCCGTAAGTTGCTAAGAAAGCCAGTCAACTAGCATGAAGGAGATACACCAACACAGACACAGGAACTAAACACACAAACCAAAGTAGTGCTACCACCAACTAGCCACTGTCTACACCTGTTACTCCAACTGCCATTTCCTCAGGGGAGCTGGATAGTCAAAGGCAGCTCTGTCCATTCACACAGACAGACAGACCGGTGAGCTGACCAGGAAGGAGGGGGAGGAGGGGAGGTGGGGGGGGTGAGCTGACCAGGTAGAGGAGGAGGAGGGGAGGTGGGGGGTGAGCTGGACAGGTAGAGGGGGGTGAGCTGGACAGGAAGGAGGGGGAGGAGGGGAGGTGGGGGGGTGAGCTGACCAGGTAGAGGAGGAGGAGGGGAGGTGGGGGGGTGAGCTGGACAGGTAGAGGGGGTGAGCTGGACAGGAAGGAGGGGGAGGAGGGGAGGTGGGGGTGAGCTGACCAGGTAGAGGGGGGTGAGCTGGACAGGAAGGAGGGGGAGGAGGGGGAGGTGGGGGGTGAGCTGACCAGGTAGAGGGGGAGGTGAGCTGGACAGGAAGGAGGGGGAGGAGGGGAGGTGGGGGGTGAGCTGACCAGGTAGAGGGGGGGTGAGCTGACCAGGTAGAGGGGGGTGAGCTGACCAGGTAGAGGGGGGGTGAGCTGACCAGGTAGAGGGGGGTGAGCTGACCAGGTAGAGGGGGGTGAGCTGACCAGGTAGAGGGGGAGGAGGGGAGGTGACCTGACCAGGTAGAGGAGAGGGGAGGTTGGCGGCTCCCAGGTACAGGCTGCTCTGTGACGCTCTAGTGGCCCTGGGGGAAGGAGGGAGAAGGGGAAACTGGGAAAGTTAGGGGAGGGGAGGGAGGAACTGGGGACTTCACTAGGAACACAATGGCAGGCCTGTTTCACTAACAGTGTATTATTGACCCACCAATCCCTGGCTGGCCCACAGTACAACAGTAACTTGATTTGACTGGAAATAACTCATCAAGTCAAGGCAAGGCACTGTTCTTCCTCAAACCTGCTGTAGAACCCAAGCATGGTACATTTAGGGGAGGTGACCTGGCTAGACTTCACCTCTGTGTATTGTGCTCTACAGCCCTTGTAACAGCTGTGTCCTGAGTGTGAATGAGCGTGATAGGAGTTCTCAGAGAGTCGAGTGTGGCCACAGCATCTCTGTGGGACAGGTTAGCCCTGATAAAACCATGCATCTGTTTCCCTTTCCCCTCTTTCCTCCTTCTCTTTCCCTTACACCACCTCCCTCCCTCTTTCTCGCTCCCTCTCGCCTTCCCTAGGCAATCTGTGATTCAGCCCACCATTGAGCCTGAGGTTCTGTGAAAAAAGAGTGTTTGTGTGTGTTGGAGGGATAGACGAGTGCCATTCTGCAGCCAGGGTGAGGGAGGGAGGCAGGGAGGAGGAGGAGGGAAAGGGGTTGAGATGATTGTTGGGAAACGTTGTTGCACTGTCGCAGCAACTTAACCTTCAAAAACTGCCTTCTGGGACAGGGGCGGGGGAGGGAAGGAGAAAAAGGAACATTGTTAGGATGCAGAGAGAGACTGCAGTATAGAGACATGATGATGGGAAAGGCACCATTACAAAATAGTGAGGGAAAAGAAGCAGAAAAGAGAGTAGTTTGTATTGGCAGACTTAAAGAGAAACTTCAAGGTTGATGTAGGTGAAAGAGACAGAGGGAATTGGACAGAGACAGAGAGGGGAACCAAAGACATTCAAATTACAGCAGGAGAAACAAGGCAGTGATGACTCAGGAAAGAGAAGGAGAGAGAGAGAGCAAAGGAAGAAGGGATGAGGGGAAGGAGGGACGGAAGGAGAGGGGGACACAGACTAAGACAGGAGCTTACTGAACAGACGGATCAATGAGGACCAAATTACAGAGAGGAGGAAGTTAAGAAGCGACTCAGAAGAAATCTAGAGAGAGAGCGATGAGGAGACAGAGAGAGAAAGGAGCAGAGAGAGAGAGAGAGAGAGAGGAGCAGAGAGAGAGAGAGAGTGAGAGAGAGAGAGAGAGAGAGAGGAGCAGAGAGAGAGAGAGAGGAGCAGAGAGAGAGAGAGAGAGAGAGAGAGAGAGAGAGAGAGAGGAGCAGAGAGAGAGAGAGGAGCAGAGAGAGAGAGAGAGAGAGATAGAGAGAGAGAGAGAGAGAGAGAGAGAGAGAGAGAGAGAGAGAGAGAGAGAGAGAGAGGAGCAGAGAGAGAGAGAGGAGCAGAGAGAGAGAGAGAGGGAGGAGCAGAGAGAGAGAGAGAGAGAGGAGCAGAGAGAGAGGAGCAGAGAGAGAGAGAGAGAGAGAGAGAGATGAGGAGACAGAGAGAGAGAGATGAGGAGACAGAGAGAGAAAGGAGCAGAGGGAGAGAGAGAGTGTGTGAAGGGAAGAGAGCGAGACATGGAGAAGGTGGAAGGAAGATAGGAAAGCAGAGAGAAAGAGAGAGCGCGATAGAGCTACAGGAGGTAGATTGGATTCATTAGTTAGAGGGATGGCAGAAGGATAGAGGGATAGGACTGAGTCTGAGACCCCACTGTGGCTGTGTAAGGAGGATGGATCAGAGGCCCTGCTATAGTGTGTGTGTTTGTGTCTGGGGGGGGGGGGGGGTCATTCAACACAATTCAATTTAGATGAAGTGCCAAGACTAGCCGTAGTAAACAAACACTTTGGCATGCCCTGTTGACAAAACTCAGTGAGAGGAAAAGGCCAACCTGTCATTCCAGTCTCCTCCTATTCTGCTTTCTACCAGTCCTGGTGGCTGCAATGAATCTCAAATGGTGTTAATTCAGATAGGCTAGTCGTTTGTAGAAATTCAAGGTCATCATGAGGTTTGCTTTGGGTGGCAGTTGCATAACTACACTATGAATTTTACAGAGGTTACATCTCAAATGGCACCTTAGTCCCTATATTCTGCACTTTTGACTAGGACCCATAGGGCTCTGGCAAAAATGAGTGCACTATATATGTAGCCATTTGGGATGCACACATAACAAGCCAAACAGAGCTGGTAAGATTGATAGCTATGGGCATGAGTGTGTTGTGACTAATCAGAAATGCAGTCTGCCGACGGCCATCTTCACTTTATGTTTCTGAGATTCAAACGAACGTGGGGATATAGAAGACGACTGAACATACTGTGTAATATCTCAGTTTATCTTCAACAGTTTAAACATGAACTGAATGTTCTGTTCCAGCTCCACTCTTATCAAATGGCCCACACTAAATAAACTCCCACTTTACTGCCTAAAAGTCTTCCCTGGCTGTATCCCAATAATACGGTATCTCCTCTCTCCTGCTCTAAATAACTACTTTCCACAAATCTAAAAGTATTGGATTGGTGGAAGCATGGGCTAGAGGGAGTGTCCACCATATTTCTTATACCAGTCATTTCCATTTCGAATCAGTGAAGGGAAGTGAACAAGTGCACACTTTGGGAAGAAGGAGAGATAACTGGGACATTAAATTCTTCACCATCTTCAGCCCATAGTAGCATGTGATGATGTGGTTGGGTCTTGGGAGTGTCACCCTAAACAAGTTCAGAGGCAACAAGGTCCTGTCACAATGAATTCAATGTCCTCCCCCAGCCCTTCCCTCCTCTCAGTCTGTCTGTCTGTCTGCCCAGACAGAGGCTGATAAGTGTGAATTTGACATGACCTTCTCAAAGTGAGCTGTACTGAGATGCAGAGAAAAGGCAACAGGGGGTGTAGAAGTGGAAGAGACAGGTTGTGACGTCACAGATAACATACAACACACTAAGAAAAGAGAGATAGGTGTGGAAAAAAGAGCGAGGGAATGGGAGAGCAAAATAGGTGGTAACTGTCAAACTGAGAGACACAGAGAGAGACACAGAGAGAGAGACAGAGACAGACACAGAGAGACAGACACAGAGAGACAGACACAGAGAGACACAGACACACAGACAGGTTTGACAGAGCTGTCAGTGCCAGACCTAAATCTTTTCAATAACACATAAGGACACTGCATCATTCCCTGATCGATACAGGATCAATAACATAAACCACTGCCCTTCCACCTCACACTCTCCATCTGGACACATTAAGGTGACTGCTAATGAGAACGGAGACGTGTGTGTGTCCCCATGTGTGTAGCTAGGACAATGTCAAGGGCCTCCGTGCTTAGTGCCATACAGATCTGCTGAGTGCACCACAGAGGATTTTACAGATGGAGAGGGAGAGAGATGAGAGAGAGAGAGAAAAGTGTGAGGAGAAAGACAGAAGATGTTAAAAAGAGAGAAAGATTAGAGATAATTGGCCCAACTCCATCAGTGATAGCTAGATCTGTCACTGTTAAAGTAAGTGTCATAGAGAGAGGGATGATGCTAAATTACAAATGAGCAGATCCTCCCTCCCTCCCTCTGTCCTCCAAATCCCCTTTTCCCTGTGCCAAGTTGCCACTGTGAGGAATTTAAAAGTATGATGTCATCCCTATCTCCACTCCCCCCTTCATTCCAACTGTAAAGTGAAGTGAGTGAGTGTGTGGGTCTCTGTGTTGCTGTGACTAAGACATTTTTGATAGAGGGATGGGTGATAAGGAGCACTTTATCAGCATTTCAGCTGATTGATACCATATCCAGCCTTTATAACATCTACAGACAAGTTTTTGTTTGAGTGTGTGTATGTGTGTGTGTGTCCTGCTCTAGTTGGAATCCAACCTGACCCCCAGTGACCTCAGCAGAGCAATGTTTTGTAAACCCTTCAACTCCCATTCATCTTAATGGCATTTGGCATTCCTTAAGAGGAGGGGGGGGGGGATTTCTACTTCTTCTCCCTTTGATTGGATGGGATGGCCTCCAATCTGGCATCCCTGCCAGGCAAACAAACACTCCCAGTGGGGATCTCTGTATGACCTCACCGTGGGCCACCACGTTTGCTCCCAGCATGCATTGGGAGCAGAGAGGGGGGACGACGACTGTGGGTGCACTTAAAATGTGTGTAGTTTCTTGGGGGGACCGAGTCATTCCGGGAAAGCTGCCCATGATCCATCTATCGTTACTTATTTAACAACCTCTGAAAGATGATCCGTTGAAAGGACGTGTCAGTTTAATGAATATGTATAGATAAAGGAGGATGTTCTCAGATGACTGTGGTAGACAGGGGGAGGAGGACACCACCACATCCTGAAGAAACCACCAGGCAAACTGCCTTTCTCTCACTCACACACGTCTGACAACAGGTTGTTGGGTTCCATCTGACTCACAGCTTTAGGGTTGTCCCCGACAAAAAAGAAATCTTGGTCGACCGAGAGTAGTCCGTTTTTTTCATATATAGACACACCGTTTGAATCAAATCAACTACAGTGCATTTGGAAAGTATTCAGACCCCTTGACTTTTTCCACTTTGTCACGTTACAGCCTTATTCTAAAATGTTTTTATTTTTATCCTCAATCTACACACAACACCCTATTATGACAAAGTGAAAACAGGTTTATAATTAATGCAAATGTATTAAAAATAAAAAACAGACATACTTTATTTACATAAGTATTCAGACCCTTTGCTATGAGACTCATTCTTAAAATGGAAGAAGTTTGGAACCACCTTGACTCTTCCTAGAGCTGGCCGCTCCCGGCTAAACTGAGCAATCGGGGGAGAAGGGCCTTGGTCAGGGAGGTGACCAAGAACCCGATGGTCACTCTGACAGAGCTCCAGAGTTCCTCTGTGGAGATGGGAGAACCTTCCAGAAGGACAACCATCTCTGCAGCACTCCACCAATCAGGCCTTTCTGGTAGTGGCCAGATGGAAGCCACTCCTCAGTAAAAGGCACATGACAGCCCGCTTGGAGTTTGCCGAAAGGCACCTAAAGGACTCGCAGACCATGAGAAACAAAATTGTCTGGTCTGATGAAACCAAGATTGAACTCTTTGGCCAGAATGCTAAGCGTCATGTCTGGAGGAAACCTGGCACCATCCCTACAGTGAAGCATAATGGTGGCATCATCATGCTGTGGGGATGTTTTTCAGCGGCAGGGACTGGGAGACTAGTCAGGATTGAGGGAAAGATGAATAGAGCAAAGTACAAAGAGATCCTTGATGAAAACCTGCTCCAGAGCGCTCAGGACCTCAGACTGGGGCGAAGGTTCACCTTCCAACAGGACAACGACCCTAAGCACACAGCCAAGACAACACAGGAGTGGCTTAGGGACAAGTCTCTGAATGTCCTTGAGTGGCCCAGCCAGAGCCTGAAATTGAACCTGATCTAACATCTCTGGAGAGACCTGAAAATAGCTGTGCAGCGACACTCCCCATCCAACCTGACAGAGCTTGAGAGGATCTGCAGAGAACAATGGGGGAAGCTCCCCAAATACAGGTGGGCCAAGCTTGTAGAATCATACCCAAGAAGACCCGAGGCTGTAATCACTGCCAAAAGGTGATTCAACAAAGTACTGAGTAAAGGGTCTGAATACTTACGTAAATGTGATATTTCAGTTTATTTTTTATAAATTTGCAAAAATGTATAAAAACCTGTTTTTGCTTTGTAATTATGGGGTGTGTAGATTGATGAAAACTATTTAATCCATTTTAGAATATGACTGTAACGTAACAAACTGTGGAAAAGGTACGGAGCTGATGCTTTAAGCACTGTGATAAAAAATTAAGACACAAATTACTAAAGAGGGAGCCAGAGATCAAGACAGCCTAACCAGAAGAAAAAAAAACTTGATCCCGACCATCCTCCCGCTGCTGCTGGTCTTCGCAGATTCTGCCATTAGGCTCCTAAAGTTGCCGGTAATAGGCTAAACCAGCGGTCGGCAACCTTTTCCATTTGGAGTGCCAAGTTATCGTACCATTTCTACTGATCTGCGTGTCAGTTATGATTTTCATTTGATGGAACATTGATTTCATGGAACAGTTTCATTTCATTTATAATAAAGTCTTCATATCTCAAAATCAATGTCATGTGGTTAATCAAAATTATATCTAAATGAAAATGATACAAATCTAAAAGTAACTTCTATTTCCATTGCAATATGTAAATATGGCCTAAATAAACCAACTAATAAAAACATTGCAGCCTGCAGGTAGAAAATATGCAGAAAAATAAATACCCTACAAATCACATCGGCTATGCATGGCCTGTCTGCAAGGAACTTGAAACATTGTATCAACTATTAACTTGGTCCAGCCCTTGCTCCGGACAGACACAGCTGTAGACTATTTGCGCAAGGGGTAAGAAGTAATCAGGTAGGCCTATTTTATGACGTTTCCACCGGAGCAGAGCATGAAATAATTTTCCCCTTTCATGCCGAGTGGTTATCGAAAGGGAGAGAGCTGGAAAGATTTTTCAAATAGGCTACGTTGAGAAACTATTGTCATTCTCAATGGATGTAAAAACAGACTGTTTACTTGTCGTTTGAGGCGAAGAAAAAATTACTTTGAGAAGCTACACAGTGATGGTGAGTTAAGACAATCAGAAATAGTAGCCTATCAGATCCCCAAATGGGCACATTTATAAGCCTACATTTGCGCGCAGGCCAGGTAGCCTCGGCCTATTCTATGCACAATCAGGTGCATGTCCTTACTCAAGATTGACAGGACCACTCCAAACAAAAGACAATGAATAAATTGACAAGTCGTAAATGGAATGAAATAAACCAAACCTTTTTCTCACAAGTATAGCCTAGGTTGTGCACTCTACAAACAATGTGTCCACTCCTAAAATGACAAATGGTAAGACTGTAATAATAATAATTCATTAAATGCATTAACAGAAATTACCATAACCAAACAAACATTGTAGATGAGAAATTATGAGAATTAAGGGTAAATGTACTACTGGTGATAATGGTGTGCCATCCCCGCGGCCTCCACAATGGATTAGTCCACTGAGACAGGTGTGAATCAGATAGGTGTCTCGTGCGCCATACATTTTTGTAATATATTTGCTACTGCTCGTCTAAAAAAAACTTGGTCGACCAACAGCCTATTTAACAAACAATTGACCAGTCGACTAAATGGGTCAGCCCTACACAGCATAGCCTCGGGTTACACTCCCTCATTTATCGCTAGCTAGTGGTGTGTCGACTATTATCGCTCCTGCCTCCCAGTCCAATAGCAACACTTAACAATTCAGACACACAAGAACTGCTGCTGATCGACCGACCTCTCCCTCGCTCTCTATACATCTCCCTCTATCCTTCACTCACTCTCTCTTTCTACAACTATCCATCTTGTCTAATTATGTTTGTTAAATCAACAATAACCTAGTCTTTGATTTAAAGGAAATATGTATACAGAGAGAAAATAACATTGCCTCCCCACAGAACACTGATTATATACACATCAATAAGCTCTATGGCTTGACTTACTGTAGGTATTTTCATTCTATGTGGAACGTAGTTAATTGACTAACTGTTATAAACTGCCATAAAATGAGGATTGAATTATAATTCCATGGAGGCAGCACGGGTGTTGGGTCCCATCCACGCACACACACTTAGTATTACTTTCACGTCTCCATTAGGCTGTAAATTAAAAACACTAATTTATGTCTGAATCAACTGAGGTTTACTGGTGATGAGGGCAACTATTGATCTACGCTCTAAACAGGCCCTGCAGTGTGTGTGTGTGTGTGTGCGCCCGCACGTGTGACAGGGCCAGTGATGAATCCATACTAAAAGCAGCCAAAGCAAGGCTAACGAACACACACACACACCTGACCTTTTCCCAATCCCCATGGCATTTGCAGCGCTAGAGAAGAGGGTCAAGGACACCTCATTAACATAATAATAACACCTCGAGCCTACAGACATTCATTGAAAAGTTCACACATTCAAAAAAGGTTGCTTTTCCAATTTGAAATAAGAATAGTCTATTTCTGCAGTGTTGTTTTTGCTGTTTTTATCTAGGAAGAAACATTGATTTTGATAAGAATGTTTCAATTATATTCTCCCATCTCCCAAAAAAAACACATTCCACATTATTTTATCCGTGGAATATCACATCTTTCTCTCTCACTCCCTTCTCGCTCCCCCTCTCAGACACCCATAAACAGCGTGGCCTTGAGGACAGAGGGAGGGGGAGAGGAGGGAATGCGTTTGAATAAACCAATAACTAACGTCGCTCAAACAAAAGCGCTGGACAGGAACATGAAAGATGGTGGAAAATAAAAGACTAGAGAACAAGGCCCCCTGTATGTACTGGGGTTGGCAGGCGGGGGAGGGAGGGAGGGAGGGAGGGAGCTCAAGTGGTGGTGGTGGTGGGGAGGACAGGGGGAGGGGGGTCTGAATCAGTTGTTTATTCCATCCTATAAACCAACTGACCTACCAACCATCCATGGACTGACTCCGAACACAATCCTCAGCCTACACTGTCTCTGCATCATTCTAAAGAAGCCACCTGTTCCCAAATGGCTAAAGAGACCCATCAAGAGGATCTCAAGTGTCTTCATTGCTGGTCATTGCACAAAGTCAATTTGGCCTAATGTGATATTTCTCCATTTCTCTCTTCTTCCAACAGCGTGTGACTGTAGCCTGCTCCCTCCCCTGCCATCCCACCAGTTGCTCTCACACGCACACCAACGCGGTTTACTCAGCCGTAAAGACGACGTAACCAATCACAGCTGACCCCATAGCCCTGTTTCAATATAAAACATCACCATGGCAACAGGGTTCAAGCCCTCCTGACCCACATAGGGCCTGGCCTGCACCTCGTTAGGGGGTATTACAGTGTCGTTTTAGGGCTCAGAGTGGACGCCATACATTCTCTCAAGATAACTTCATTTTCTACTACACGTCTTTTATTGATTGTTTTCATACTATAGAAGCCTACCTTAACAACAAAATAAACTCACTGTTATTACACTGTAAGCTGGGTTATGAGACTATATTAAAGTGAAATTGATGAGAACTGAACTAAGCCTGCCTTCCTCTACTAAGCTATTGAAACTCTGTCCGCTCATATCCTTATAAACAAGATTTTCTTGGCTTAGCAGAGAATAGAAAATAATTTTTAATCAACCATTCTCCCACAAAGAAAACACACAAACAAGGCCAGAACATTGTCGTGTAAGAAGCTCTTTTTGTCAGTAAAAAAAAAATAGTAAAGTAAAGTAAAGTGAAGAGGGAGATGTTTCCACTTGAACTGGTTAAACCAGTGTTTTCCCTGATAAATATGCAGAAACCTTTTATTTCGTTTGCCACCGTTTTCCTTTCCCCTAAGTGCACTAGATGTTCTGTAAAATGGATTTGGCCTGAAAAGGTCCACACCATAAATAAATCAGAAAAGGAAATGCATTTCTGGGCCCGTTTATATTATTATTGTGTTATGAACAACAACGCTTCAATCAATTACAGCAGGCAGCACAGTAGGCCTCTGCTAGGCTACTACCATCTCTTTCTGTGGCACTAAAGTTCGCATAGACAGTGTTGACTATGGGAAAGGAAAAAATAAAGAGGTCTGGGTAAATTGCCACCACAAATAAATGAATATAGAGATTAACATTTGTTTGGGCCAACTTGCCTGATCACTCTGCAAGTGTAGGGAATGAATCTGCACACCTGAGCTCGAAGCCTACCACACCAGAATAAATTAACCTTCTGAATACAGCAAATACATTACCAATATATTTTGATCTTTATGTCAAGACAAAGGAGATGATTGTGGACTACAGGGAAAAAAAATAGGACTGAGCACACCCCCATTCTCATCGACGGGGCTGTGGTGGAACAGGTTGAGAGCTTCAAGTTCCTTGGTGTCCACATCACCAACAAACTACCATGGTCCAAACATACCAAGACAGTCATGAAGAGGGCACGACAAAGCCTATTCCCCCTCAGGAGACTGAAAAGATTTGGCATGGGTCCTCAGATCCTCAAAAGATTCTACAGCTGCACCATCGAGAGCATCCTGACTGGTTGCATCACCGCCTGGTATGGCAACTGCTCGGCCTACGACCGCAAGGCACTACAGAGGGTAGTGCGTACGGCCCAGTACATCACTGAGGCCAAGCTTCCTGCCATCCAGGACCTCTATACCAGGCGGTGTCAGAGGAAGGCCCTAAAAATTGACAAAGACCTCAGCCACCCTAGTCATAGACTGTTCTCTCTGCTACCGCACGGCAAGCGGTACCGGAGCGCCAAGTCTAGGTCCAAAAGGATTCTTAACAGCTTCCACCCCCAAGCCATAAGACTCCTGAACAACTAATCATGGCTACCCGGACTATTTGCATTGTTCCCCCCACCCCCTCTTTTACGCTGCTGCTACTCTGTTTATTATCTATGCATAGTCACTTTAACTCTACCCACATGTACACATTACCTCAATTACCTTGACTAACTGGTGCCCCCGCACATTGACTCTGTACCGGTACCCCCTGTATATAGCCTCCCTACTGTTTTTTTATTGCTGCCCTTTAATTTTAGTAGAAAATTGTCCTGATCTATTTTTTACTTAACACTGCATTGTTGGTTAAGGGCTTGTAAGTAAGCATTTTACTGTAAGGTCTACACCTGTTGTATTCGGCGAATGTGGCAAATAACATTTGATTTGATTTGAAGTGTGACTCCAAAAGTGGGCACAGTTGAGAAGTTAAATATAGCTGCAGCACCCTCAGCACCCCTACTTCCTACTATACAACCAGGTACTTTTTTACAGGTGCTGGAGTTATAGGTGAAATTATGAAAAATTAAAAACGCTGCACACTGCTGTTCATGCTCCCATGTGATTGATTTTTATTTTTTTATCACCTGGTAACATGAACAGCATTGACATTACATGGGGAATATATATTTTAATACTATAAAACTGAATGTCTAGAATGAGCATTATGATGCATTTACATGACACTACAACATTCTATGGCAGCCATGTTAGCTCAAAATCCACTATTGATACAGTCCCAAAATGTTTTGCATGTCAGAAGTAAAGTTTAAGATATTGGACTTTCAAGAAGCAGTGTCACCGGCCACATCATTATGCTGATGCAAAATACATAATATGATGCAAAACGTATCATCATGGTGATGTGGCCGGTGACACTTTGCTTCTTGAAAGTCCAATATCTTAAACTTGACTGCTGACATGCAAAACATTTAGAAAAAATACCAAAAGATAGTTTGAGTGGATTTTTCCTTTAACATTATATGGGGAATATATATACGATACTATGCAACTGTATGTTTACAATTAGAACAATATTCAAAATTCTCAAAGGTAGTTTAACTCTAATTATAAACTGGGTGGTTCGTCCTGAATGCTGATTGGCTACAGGTATTTTTACTGCAGCCCGCCTTAGCCGTGGTATATTGGCCATATACCACATCCCTCGGGCCTTATTGCTTAAATATATGGCTCTGGGCACAGGTGTTTATTTTAAATTCACAGGCCACAAGGAGGCTATCAAGTGCGATACTGTAGCGCCACCCAACAATAGGCTACAAGGATGGTATCAAGTGTGATACTGCAGCCTCAATCCCTTTTTGTTGTTGGTGGCAACTAGGCTACACCCTGTTGCGGCTCAGTTTACATTAAAAGCTATTTCGAACCCAATTTATGTGTTGTGAACTGGAACTAATCGAGGATGACGTGTCGGATAGAGGAAAGAAAAGGAGCAGAGGGACATAAGGAATTGAAGGAGAAGCGTGGTCCTGAGGAAAGGACACGTAACAGCGCTAGGGTTGTATTTGGAAAACAACAAGTGACAATGCACCTGCTGGCACCAGAGAAAAATATACTTCGATTGCCAATTGAGCCACACCTTAGTAGCAAAAACATGGCGTAGCCTACGTTACACCGAAACTCGGGTCACCGAGTGAGAGTGTCACTCAGAAAATAGTATAGTGAAATTAGTTTAGGGACACAAGTAGCCTTTTTGTTTATGAAAAATTTACTTCACGGCCGCAAGAAAAGGAAGATGTTGGCGTTAAAAAAACTAATTTCAAGACCACTTGAACGTTGATTGGATCGAAACTGAATCCTCCCCCGCAGGTGACAACCAAACAAACCGTGGTTAAGAGTAGAGGATAACAATTAGCGTAGGCTACTGGTGAATTTCAATGGTGGTTTTTGAAATATGTAATTACCTTGAAAAGTCAGTAAAGTGACCACGCTGAACAGTCCGATCATTTTTGTGAAGTCATGCCAGTTCCGAGCGTCCTCTCTCGCCATGCTGTCTGTGCTGCTTTATTTCTTTAGCACAGTGTCACCAATATTTTGATTTAAATTAATCTTATGTCGTTGATAAAACAATAAAATCCTCTGATATCCGTGTCCTTTACCAGTTTGAACTTAATCAGAAGTCAATAATTCAAACGTCCTTCACTGACTGCGCTTCTGTCGGAGCCTGTTAAAATGAATACAAATCCTATCCAATTGGTCCAAGCGATGCGGACAAGACAATCACACAGATATATATTTCTCCCGTAGCTGAAAAGGTGTTTTGTGGATTAGACTTGCCTGCGCTCTACCAACTACTTCCACACTGCGGAGAGATCCCTACTGGGTGACTGATTGTGATGTCATAGACTATCCCTAGTCAACGTCACAGTTCCTTCAAATGAAATTATATGTGTGACTGGAAGTTTGGAAACTCCCTAAAAGGATGAGATAATCTTTAGGAATTCAAATTTTTTTTTTAAAGATTGTGTTATCCAAAACGGTAACTTTGTTGATTTCTAGAACTGACTGGACAACAAACAGTTAATAGGGCGCACACCTACCTGTGTTGAGCCTCGACGCGAGCACATTACTCGAGTTGTCTTGCCTGTATTTTACAAAAAATAAATTAGCCTATTAATCAATGTACCCTCTTCAGTTTTCTACTGTCTTTTTATTGGAAATTACATGTTTAGATGGAGGATGCTACAAACTTCAAGTTTTGTTTTAGAAATTGTAAAAAATCCTCCCGTAATGTGTAGGCTAATTTATGGGAAAGTATACCCTCTCCAATGTTTTACACTGATTAGGTAAATTGTAATACATGTACCATTCAATTATCTAATTCTAGGCACGGTAGCCCAGCGGTGGTGGATATGAGGCAAATTGATGATTATTGCGCCCTCTGCTGTTTGGCTCTGACGTCCCACAATCATGACATAGCCTACTAAAGGGTCACAATCAAATAACCAAAGATGTCGCAATCAAATAAACACTGGCACAAACGTTAAAATCCAATAACCACTAACATTGATGTCACAATCAAAGTCATTGACACAGATGTCACAATCAAATAACTACTGAGAGCATCCTGTCGGGCTGTATCACCGCCTTGTACGGCAACTGCACCGCACGCAACTGCAAGGCTCTCCAGAGGGTGGTGCGGTCTGCCCAACGCATTACTGGGGGCAAACTACCCACCCTCCAGGACACCTACAGCACCCGATGTCACAGGAAGGCCAAAAAGATCATCAAGGACATCAACCACCTGAGCCACTGCCTATTCACCCTGCTATCATCCAAAAGGCGAGGTTAGTACAGGTGCATCAAAGCTGGGACAGAGAGACTGAAAAACAGCTTCTATCTCAAGGCCATCAGACTGTTAAACAGCCATCACTAGCACATATAGACATAGACTAGAAATCACTGGCCACTTTAAGAAATGGAACACTAGCCACTTTAATAATGTTTACATATCTTGCATTACTCATATCATATGTATATACTGTATTCTATACTATTCTACAGTATCTTAGTCACTTTAATAATGTTTTCATATCTTGCATTACTCATCTCATATGTATAGACTGTATTCTATACTATTCTACTGTATCTTAGTCCATGCCGCTCTGACATCGCTCGTCCATATATGTATATATTCTTAATTCATCCTTACTTAGATTTGTGTGTATTGGGTATACAGTGAGGGAAACAAGTATTTGATCCCCTGCTGATTTTGTACGTTTGCCCACTGACAAAGAAATGATCAGTCTATAATTTTAATGGTAGGTTTATTTGAACAGTGAGAGACAGATAACAACAAAAAAATCCAGAAAAACGCATGTCAAAAATGATATAAATTGATTAGCATTTTAATGAGGGAAATAAGTATTTGACCCCCTCTCAATCAGAAAGATTTCTGGTTCCCAGGTGTCTTTTATACAGGTAACGAGCTGAGATTAAGAGCACACTCTTAAAGGGAGTGCTCCTAATTTTACATTTACATTTACATTTATGTCATTTAGCAGACGCTCTTATCCAGAGCGACTTACAAATTGGTGCATTCACCTTATAGCCAGTGGGATAACCACTTTACAATATGTGTATATATATATTATTATTTTTTTTGGGGGGGGGGGGTAAGGGGGGTTAGAAGGATTACTTTATCCTATCCCAGGTATTCCTTAAAGAGGTGGGGTTTCAAGTGTCTCCGGAAGGTGGTGAGTGACTCCGCTGTCCTGGTGTCGTGAGGGAGCTTGTTCCACCATTGGGGTGCCAGAGCAGCGAACAGTTTTGACTGGGCTGAGCGGGAACTGTGCTTCCGCAGAGGTAGGGGGGCCAGCAGGCCAGAGGTGGATGAACGCAATGCCCTCGTTTGGGTGTAGGGACTGATCAGAGCCTGTAGGCAAGCACCATGGTCTTGTAGCAGATGCGAGCTTCAACTGGAAGCCAGTGGAGTGTGCGGAGGAGCGGGGTGACGTGAGAGAACTTGGGAAGGTTGAACACCAGACGGGCTGCGGCATTTTGGATGAGTTGTAGGGGTTTAATGGCACAGGCAGGGAGCCCAGCCAACAGCGAGTTGCAGTAATCCAGACGGGAGATGACAAGTGCCTGGATTAGGACCTGTGCCAACAAGGGTTTTGCCACCAAGTACTAAGTCATGTTTTGCAGAGGGGTCAAATACTTATTTCCCTCATTCAAATGCAAATACATTTATAACATTTTTGACATGCGTTTTTCTGGATTTTTTTGTTGTTATTCTGTCTCTCACTGTTCAAATAAACCTACCATTAAAATTATAGACTGATCATGTCTTTGTCAGTGGGCAAACGTACAAAATCAGCAGGGGATCAAATACTTTTTTCCCTCACTGTATGTTGTGAAATTGTTAGATATTACTTGTTAGATATTACTACACTGTCGGAGCTTGAAGCACAAGCATTTCGCTACACCCGCAATAACGTGACCAATAACATTTTATTTTATGTGATGAAGACCAGACATCACAATCAAATTACCACACTCATGTGTGATTCTAAAGACCTTGATTAGCTCAATCAGGTGTGTTAAAACAGGGCTGGAACTAAAGCTTGCACACCCAGATCAGCTCTCCAGGTCGGGGTTGGTCACCCCTGCACCCATCAATCAAAAAACAACATTTATTTTCCCTCGTTTTATCTGGGGGACATCATTTTTCAATGACAGCTTTTTTTTCCAGAGAGGAAAGTGTTTCAAATCAGGGCATAAAAATGGGTGTAACTTCATTACATTTTTGTTATTGTCCACCAAAGCAACATAGCAAAGCCATATTATCCCCCAGCTTTAAGGCTAATCTGTAAGCCCATGTGTTTTACAGGCGTGCAGAGAACATTGATTCAGTATAATTACCTCCTTCTCATCCCATATTTCACTCTTTGCCCCTAACCTCTCATTTCTCATTCTCTCTCCTCTCCTCTGCTCTGCTCTCCCCTCTCCGTTTCTCCTCTCCTCTGCTCTGCCCTCCTCTCAGTCAGTCTACAATGGTCACCTCTGAATTCTCCCAATCTCTTTTCACTTTTGATACTCTGAGCCCTTCTCCTAGCCATGTAGGGGCCTAACTCATTTTTCCCCTCTCCCCTCATCCCTCACTCCTCTGGCCAATGTTATGTCTGGATTTGGTCACTCTTCCCTCTCCTCGTATTGTCCCTCACATTCTTTGTCCCGGCCTTGTCCTTTACTCCTTTCTATTATTTTTTCCACTCCACTCATCTCACCCTGTCCTGAGGTTGTCTGTGGGTCTGTGTCTAGGATAAGGTTCATAGTTGTCTGATATTAGCTCATTGGCAGCACTCATTAAACTGAGCCAGAGCTTAGAGTGATTATTTATCCATGAGGGAGGAGATCAGGACTACCATGCTCTCTCTAGTCTCTCTCTCAATTCAAGTCAAAGGGCTTTATTGGCATTGCCAAAGCAAGTGAAAACACACAAAAAAGGGAAATAAACAAGGGAAATAAACAATAAAAAAATGAACAGTAAACATTACACTCACAAAAGTTTTAAAGAATATAGACATTTCAAATATTATTGTTGTAACAATGTGCAGATAGTTGAAGTATGAAAGGGAAAATAAATAAACAGATAAATATAGGTTGTATTTACAATGGTGATTGTGCTCCACTGGTTGCCCTTTTCTTGTGGCAACAGGTCACAAATATTGCTGCTGTGGTGGCACACTGTGGTATTTCACCGAATAGATATGGGAGTTTATCAAATTATTTGTCTCTCTCTGTTACTCTCTCTCCCCTATCTACAGTGCCCTCCACTATTATTGGCACCCCTGTTTAAGATGTGGTCGAGGACTTCCAAAAATTCTCATTTTTTTTAAACAACATAGAACCCAAATGCAAAAAAAGAGAAAAATCCAACCTTTTATTTAAGTACATTACTTTGGTGGTAAAAAAAAAAATCACATTTAGAAAAAAAAAACTTGAAATCATGTGTCCCACAATTATTGGCACCCCTAACAATTCCGCTGAAAATTTTAATTGATTTTTTTAAAAATACATTTTTCTGTAGTTGCTAAAGTTGGTCAGGGTATCTAGGAACTTTTAATTAGTAATTCATGACTTCCTGTTTCCCTGGGGTATAAATATGACGTGACACAGAGGCCTAATTGTCATGATTTAACTGGAGTAGAACCCAAATGCAGACAAGTACACCAAGCCAGAGAAGGTTTAACAGGTTTATTTACAATGTTCAATTTGTCCAGGTTTCCAATAATAGGGGAAGAGCAAGTCCAGGTTACAGGGAGGGTAACAGATCCAGGTTCAGAGCAGGTGTGGTACCGTAATGTCCTAGTGTCCGTGGTGAGTCCAAAAGGGAGGTCCGGTAGTGGAAAGCAGGATGGTGGTGGCAGGAGTGAAGCGGAGGCAGGAGTCAGGTTCCAATAATCTGTGGCACAGGAGAAAAGTAAATAGAACAGGCCAAAAACACACAGAGCGAAAACAAGCAGGTTGAGTCGGCAGCGAGACTAACATGGTCGTCTTGACTATGATCTGACGATGAGTGGCAGGTTTGACCGGGTCTTAAAGGCTGAGGTGATTATGGTGAATGAGCTGCAGCTGGAACCCTGACTCCCGCACACCAGACTTCACTCCTGCAATCAAGGACAGACAGAGGGGAGGGGGAGAGCAGAGAGAGAGCTACCTAGCAGCAGTAGGCCTAACACTAATTATCTTACCCATTTGTCAACATGGCAAAGACAAGAGAACACACCATTCAAGTAAGGCAGATTTGTGTCGACCTTCATAAGTCAGGCAATGGCTACAAGAAAATAGCCACTCGCCTTAACTTGCCCGTATACAGTCAGAGGAATCATTAAGAAGTTTAAAACAACTGGAACAGTGACAAACAAGGCTGGAAGAGGTCCCATGTTTATCTTGCCACAACGCACAGTGAGGAGGATGGTAAGATAAGTAAAAAAAAGTCATAAGCTCACTGTCACAGAATTGCATCAAAGAGTGGCATCTTGGGGTCACAAAGTCTCCAAAACAACCATCAGACGCTCTCTACATGCCAACAAGCTGTTTGGGAGGCATGCAAGGAAAAAGCCTTTTCTCACTAACACTCACAAACGTAAACGTCTGGAGTTTGCTAAGCGGCACTGGGACTTCAACTGGGATCGTGTGCTTTGGTCAGATGAGACTAAGATTGAGCTTTTTGGCAACAAACACTCTAAGTGGGTCTGGCGTAAAACAAAAGATGAGTATGCCGAAAAGCACCTCATGCCCACCGTGAAGTATGGTGGAGGATCTGTGATGCTGTGGGCCTGTTTCTCTTCCAACGGCCCTGGGAACCTTGTTAGGGTGCATGGCATTATGAACGCTTTGAACTACCAGGACATTTTAAATAAAAACCTGATGGCCTCTGCCAGAAAGCTGAAGATGGGTCGTCATTGGGTCTTTCAGCAGGATAATGATCCAAAACATGTGGCAAAATCTACACAAAAATGGTTCAGCAGTCACAAACTCAAGGTCCTCCCATGGCCATCTCAGTCCCCAGACCTCAACCCAATCGAAAACCTGTGGGGCGAGCTATAGAGGAGAGTGCATAAGAGAGGACCCAGGACACTGGATGATCTAGAAAGATTGTGCAAAGAAGAATGGTCAAAGATCCCTCTCTCTGTGTTCTCCAATCTTGTGAAATGTTATTGGAGGAGATTAAGTGCTGTCTTGTTGGAAAAAGGGGGTTGTACAAAGTACTAACATCAGGGGTGCCAATAATTGTGGGACACATGATTTCAAGTTTTTTTTTTTCTAAATGTGTTAATTTTTTTTAAACCAAAGTAATGTACTTAAATAAAAGGTTGGATTTTTCTCTTTTTTTTGCATTTGGGTTCTATGTTGTTAAAAAAAAAAAAAGGAGAATTTTTGGAAGTCTTCGACCACATCTTAAACAGGGGTGCCAATAATTGTGGAGGGCACTGTATCTATCCATCTATCTATCTAAAGTATTCACCCCCTTGGCATTTTTCCTATTTTGTTGCCTTACATCCTGGAATGAAAATTGATTTTTGGGGGGTTTGTATCATTTGATTTACACAACATGCCTACCACTTTGAAGATGCAAAATATTTTTTGTGTGTGAAACAAACATTAAATAAGACAAAAAAAACAGAACTTGAGCATGCATAACTATTCACCCCCCAAAGTCAATAGTTTGTAGAGCCACCTTGTGTCAGCAATTACAGCTGCAAGTCTCTTGGGGTATGTCTCTATAAGCTTGGCACATCTAGCCACTGGTATTTTTGCCCATTCTTCAAGGCAAAACTGCTCCAGCTCCTTCAAGTTGGATGGGTTCTGCTGGTGTACAGCAATCTTTAAGTCATACCACAGATTCTCAATTGGATTGAGGTCTGGGCTTTGACTAGGCCATTGACTAGGCCATGTCAGGGTACGATTCCGTAGCTCAGCTGGTAGAGCACGGCGCTTGTAATGCCAAGGTAGTGGGTTCGATCCCCGGGACCACCCATGCACAAAAAAAAATTATGCACGCATGACTGTAAGTCGCTTTGGATAAAAGCGTCTGCTAAATGACATTTTATTTATTATTATTATTATTTAAATGTTTCCC
Organism: Coregonus clupeaformis; assembly: GCF_020615455.1. Classification (NCBI taxonomy): domain Eukaryota; kingdom Metazoa; phylum Chordata; class Actinopteri; order Salmoniformes; family Salmonidae; genus Coregonus; species Coregonus clupeaformis. The sequence continues at coordinate 1,980,848 of NC_059219.1, forward strand.
CTTAAACCTCTTGAGTGTTGCTTTAGCAGTATGCTTAGGGTCATTGTCCTGCTGGAAGGTGAACCTCCCTCCCAGTCTCAAATCTCTGGAAGACTGAAACAGGTTTCCCTCAAGAATTTCCTTGTATTTAGCGCCATCCATCATTCCTTCAATTCTGACCAGTTTCCCAGTCCCTGCCGATGAAAAACATCCCCACAGCATGATGCTGCCACCACCATGCTTCACTGTGGGGATGGTGTTCTCGGGGTGATGAGAGGTGTTGGGTTTGCGCCAGGCATTTTCCTTGATGGCCAAAAAGCTCAATTTAAGTCTCATCTGACCAGAGTACCTTCTTCCATATGTTTGGGGAGTCTCCCACATGCCTTTTGGCGAACACCAAACGTTTTTGCTTATTTTTTTCTTTAAGCAATGGCTTTTTTCTGGCCACTCTTCCGTAAAGCCCAGCTCTGTGGAGTGTACGACTTAAAGTGGTCCTATGGACAGATACTCCAATCTCCGCTGTGGAGCTTTGCAGCTCCTTCAGGGTTATCTTTGATCTCTTTGTTTGCGTTTCTGATGAATGCCCTCCTTGCCTGGTCCGTGAGTTTTGGTGGGCGGCCCTCTCTTGGCAGGTTTGTTGTGGTGCCATATTCTTTCAATTTTTTAATAATGGATTTAATGGTGCTCTGTGGGATGTTCAAAGTTTCTGATATTTTTTTATAACCCAACCGTGATCTGTACTTCTCCACAACTTTGTCCCTGAGCTGTTTGGAGAGCTCCTTGGTCTTCATGGTGCCGCTTGCTTGGTGGTGCCCCTTGCTTAGTGGTGTTGCAGACTCTGGGGCCTTTCAGAACAGGTGTATATATACTGAGATCATGTGACAGATCATATGATACTTAGATTGCACACAGGTGGACTTTATTTAACTAATTATGTGACTTCTGAAGGTAATTGGTTGCACCAGATCTTATTTAGGGGGTTCATAGCAAAGGGGGTGAATACATATGCACGCACCACTTTTCCGCTATTTATTTGTTATAATTTTTTGAAACAAGTTATTTTTTGAAACAAGTTATTTGGACTATTTTGTGTATGTCCATTACATGAAATCCAAATAAAAATCAATTTACATTACATGTTGTAATGCAACAGACCCCCTGGTTTGATTCCAGGCTGTATCATAACCGGCCGTGATTGGAAGTCCCATAGGGCGGCGGCGTTCGGGTTTGGCCAGTGTAGGCCGTCATTGTAAATAAGAATTTGTTCTTAACTGACTTGCGTAGTTAAATAAAGGTAAAATAAAAAAAATATATATATATATATATCTCTCTCTCTCTCTCTCTCTCTGGTTTCTCTCACTCACCCTGTCACTACTTCTCTTTCTGTTGCTACCTTCTCTCTCCATTGTCCCCTGTCTCTCTCCCCCTCTCTTTCTCTTTCTCCCACACCCTTCCCCTCTTCTCTCACTCCCATGTCTCTCTCTCTCTTTCTCTCTCTCGCTCTCTCTCCCCTCTCTCTCTCTCTCGGTCTCCCCTCTCTCCCCGTCAGCCCAGTGGTAATTAAGAGTGTATCTGGTAATGGAGCTTAGAGGAGCTGATAACACCGTTAGCTTAATTAAACCCATTTATGGGATGTAAGACATTTAGCCCAGGGGTTCCACTGCTCCCACTATAACCCAAACCTTTTATCTCTCTAACTTCCTCGTTACCTCTCTGTCTTTCTCCCTCACTTTCATTATGTCCATCTCTTCCTGTCTCTCTCTTTATTGGTCTTTTTCCCTTTCTCACTTTCACATATACTGTACGTGTGTTCATGTTTGTTCCTTTTGTCATTCTCCAACCCCAGTATTGAGGTCATCGTATGGATTTTATCCCAAGTGAAGTTCATCTCTCTGTTTAAGAACATACACAGTACAGTGACTGAGCTGCAGCATGAGTTTACATCAGCATGTAGCCCGGTGTGTTATACTGTGTGTGTATGTGTATTGGTGTGTATGTGCGTGTGAGCGTGCGTGCCTGTGTGCGTGTGTGTGTGTGTTTCTGTGCTGGCCTTTTTCCCTTGTGCCAGTCCTATAAGTGTTTATCAGTCACCAACAGACTACCAGTCAGTGAACACAGTGACACTCTCTTCCTGAACACTATCAAGGTTTTGGACGGTTTATATCCTGTTCAAAGCAAAGGCACAAGTTCGGCCCCAAATTTCACCATATTCCCTATATAGTGCACTACTTTTGACCAGTCCTATGGGCCCTGGTCAAAAGTAGTGCACTAAAAAGGGTATAGGATGCCATTTGGAACGCAACCCCATTCCCTGTTAATGACAATTATAGAATACAGAGATATTGCTAGTAAACTGGACATGAGAAGGGTGTTGTTGTTTGTGGTGGTGGTGGGTGCTAGTGGAGAGTGTGTGTGGGTCTGTGTGTGAGTTGACTTTACACCTGGCTGCCTCTGCTTGGACCATGGAGTTTAGATGTCTCCTCTTTGTTCTTATTTCTTCTTCGGTGGTGCTCATCACTCAATCTGACACGACCACTAAAGGTATGGTGAAATTTTAACCATTGATAGATGACATCGCACAAATTGCTTTCACTTGCAAGTATTTTCCCGCACAAGTGTTATGACTGGTTTACTCATTCGTTTTGAAGCTGAAAACTAATGTGAGATTCTTCTGTAGGTGTTCAGTGGATCTTTTATCAGAAAGTATATGGAAAACATAACATAAAGCATAATCAAGGTAGTATTTTATAAATAAGGTAGTATTTCAGTAGAGGTTTAGAAATATTCCTGTCATTTGGAGGTCAAACCAGGGATACACATCTCTAATCCTTCCAGTCTGGCTGGCTCTCAACTCTCCTTGGCGTTTAATTGGTCCATTAATGCCATTGATTGGGCTTAAAGAGTCCAAAACACACTGGGTCTTCCTGATCTAAATCAGTTACTGATTAAAAAGGAAGGATAAAAGCCTGGGTTATGTTCCAAATGGCACCCTATTCCCTATATAGTGCACTACTTTTGACCAGGGCTCTAAGAAATAGGGTGCCATTTGAGAGTCCTCTAGAAGCAGAGCTGTGCGTCTCTGGGTTAAGTCTGAGTGTTGATTGTGGCTCCAGCACTAGTCACCTCTTATCTCCTCAAGTCTAATCTATCAGTGGTGAGGCCAGAGCCTGATCCAACTGCAACCCCTTCTACTAGCACCTTTCGTTTTTACAGAGCACATAGAGCTGGATAGGTGTGAGCAGCCATGGCAGAAGGTCCCCTGTAAGCCCATTGGAAGGTTAGACCTATCACTATTTCACTCACTTGTTTTTGTGTGTGTTTTTGTCGTCATCAGACCCTGACTGGAGTGATGTCATCGTGACAATGGTTGGCAGGGCAGTCACCTTACCCTGTGTTGATTGGCCTCTCACTGGTTCTGTGAACATTAATTGGAAGATGAAGTCTCCCGGCGTAGACCACTGGAAACTGGTTCTCTCGGCCAATGAGAGGCAGCAGTTCTCGGGCGCAGCCTCAAAGGCTTCCATGCGATTGGTTGACTCACACTTTCAGGAAACTGGGGACTTCTCTCTGCTGATCATCCCCAAAATGGAGGACAAGGGTCGCTACTCCTGTCTGATTAAACAGCAAGAGATGAAACTGAGAGAGAAGATCATACTATTAGCGGTCCTCACAGGTATAGAACTGTGGTCCTGTACACAAAACAGGCTACCGTTACAGTACGTTCATATACATGTAATACACAGTTGTGATGGTATTGATAAAAATATTGTTTATAAATAATTTCATAATTTGCCACAATCAGGTCAGACTGTAGTAGCAATAGTCCACATGTTTTCTATCTCTTATATCCTTTCTCCTATTTCCTACCTCCTTTCTCCTATTTCCTACCTCCTTTCTCCTATTTCCTACCTCCTTTCTCCTATTTCCTACCTCCTATATCGGTCCCAGTCTCTATGTTTCCTTCAGCCACTCTCCCTCAAGACAGCACACTGCGTCTGATGGCAGAAGTGTCCCCCGCCTCCGCCATTTCTGAGGTAACCTGGCTGTCGCCCGGCGGGACACCCCTACGATTGTCAAGGAGGTCAGGGGGGGTGGTCACCAAGCTTCCCCAGATACGCCTCACTGACCAGGGGGTATACATCTGCCAGGTGTACCCGAGGGGTAACAGCAGCACCGCTTTGTTCCCCTTCACTGTGGACGTCCTCGTGGATGGTGAGATATGACGGGAGGGGGAGAGGGGAGGAAAGGGTGTAGTGCCATAATTGGAATCTGGGATGAATCTCAATACTCCAAACAAAGCATTGTATTTACGTCGGCATGGTATTGGCGTTGTTATATACAGTGCATTCGGAAAGTATTCAGACCCCTTGACTTTTTCCACATTTTGTCACATTACAGCCTTATTCTAAATTGATTAAATCGTTTTTTCCCTTCATCAATTACACACAATACCCCATAATGACAAAGTAAAAACAGGTTTAGATTTTTTTGCAAATGTATTAAGAACACAAAACTGAAATATGACATTTACATAAGTATTCAGTATTTTGTTGAAGCACCTTTGGCAGCAATTACAGCCTTGAGTCATCTTGGGTATGACGCTATAAGCTTGGCACACCTGTATTTGGGGTGTTTCTCCCATTCTTCTCTGCAGATCCTCTCAAGCTCTGTCAGGTTGGATGGGGAGCGTCGCTGCACAGCTATTTTCAGGTCTCCCTAGAGATGTTAGATCGGGTTCAAGTCCGGGCTCTGGCTGGGCCACTCAAGGACTGATGAGGATTTTTCAGCAAACTATGAGATAAACAAGGTTAATCACAAACATGACGAACATGGAGTCAGAATTAAACATGGGTACTCTGTTGCTGGGCAAGAACTTAATTGGTTCCTTTCACTGGGTTTGTGTGTGTGTGAAATGGGGATCTGACCTCGGGTCGAATTCCTTGCTCTTACCTAATCCACGGCTGTCCTACCTTATCAGAGACTGAAACCAGACTGTTGCCTTTTGCCTCTCTCCTCAAACAAAGTCCTGAGAGCGGAGCCAGAGTTGAACAGAGTTCAAACTAATCATGAGTAATTACAGCATGACGGGAGGGAAGAGAGGAGTAGTTGGGTGTGGGTATGTTTGAGAGATTGAGTGTGGACCTGCCATGTCCAACAATTAATCTCCAGGTCAAGCCAGGGTGAGCCGTGGTTGAACAGAGTTTAAACTGAACATGATTATTTTTGCATGACAAGGGCTTGATTGATTGAACTACTATTGTTTCTAAACTGAATAGAAGTCAAATTTAGCCGCTATCATGGACTAAGGAAGTGGGCGGAGCGGTCGAGAGGGGGATACTGCGGATAGTGATGGGGGAACCCAAGAGGGAGGGGCTTTAAGCTGAGATGTGGACAAGGAGATGCTTTGCAAATCACCTCGGCTTTGTTTATTTGTAATAAAGTCTATCTTAATTGTACAAAAACTCTGAAATACTTTGATTCTTTGATTAGTATAAGGACGAAATTTGCCACATCAGGACATTGAGACTTTTCTTGAAGCCACTCCTGCATTGTCTTGGCTGTATGCTTAGGGTTGTTGTCCTGTTGGAAGGTGAACCATCACCCCAGTCTGAGGTCCTGAGTGTTCTGGAGCAGGTTTTCATCAAGGATCTCTCTGTACTTTGCTCCATTCGTCTTTCCCTCGATTCTGACTAGTCTCCTAGTCCCTGCCACTGAAAAACATCCCCATGCTGCCACCACCATGCTTCACCGTAGGGTTGGTGCCAGGTTTCCTCAAGACGTGACGCTTGGCATTCTGGCCAAAGAGTTTAATCTTGGTTTCATTAGACCAGAGAATCTTGTTTATCATGGTCTGAGAGTCCTTAAGGTGCTTTTTGGCAAACTCCAAGCAGGCTGTCATGTGCCTTTTACTAAGGAGTGGCTTCCATCTGGCCACTCTACCATAAAGGCCTGATTGGTGATGTGCTGCAGAGATGGTTGTCCTTCTGGAAGGTTCTCCAATCTCCACAGATGAACTCTGGAGCTCTGTCAGAGTCACCATTGGGTTCTTGGTCACCTCCCTGACCAAGGCCCTTCTCCCCCGATTGCTCAGTTTGGCCGGGCGGCCTGCTCTAGGAAGAGTCTTGGTGGTTCCAAACTTCTTCCATTTAAGAATGATGGAGGCCACTGTATTCTTGGAGACCTTCAATGCTGCAGAAATGTTTTGGTACCCTTCCCCAGATCTGTGCCTCGACACAATCCTGTCTTGGAGCTCTACGGACAATTCCTTCGACCTCATGGCTTGGTTTTTGCTCTGAAATGCACTGTCAACTGTGGGACCTTATATAGACAGGTGTGTTCATTTTCAAATCAGGTCCAATCAATTGAATTTACCACAGGTGCACTCCAATGATGTTGTAGAAACAAATCAAGGATGATCAATGTAAACCGGATGCACCTAAGCTACATTTTGAGTCTCATAGCAAAGGGTCTGAATAAGAACCCTTCCCTTTTCCACATGTTGTTACGTTACAGCCTTATTCTAAAAATGATTAAATAAATAAAAAATCCTCATCAATCTACACACAATACCCCATAATGACAAAGCGAAAACAGGTTTTTAGAATGTTTACAAATGTATTAAAAATAAAAAACAGTAATACCTTATTTACATACAGGACCAGTCAAAAGTTTCCAGGGTTTTTCTTTATTTGTACTATTTTCTACATTGTATAATAATAGTGAAGACATCAAAACTATGAAATAACACATATGGAATCATGTAGTAATCAGAAAAGTGTTAAACAAATCAAAATATATGTTATATTTGAGATTCTTCAAAGTACATTTACATTTACATTTACGTCATTTAGCAGACGCTCTTATCCAGAGCGACTTACAAATTGGTGCATTCACCTTATAGCCAGTGGGATAACCACTTTACAATGTTTTTTTTTTTTTTTTTTTTTGGGGGGGGGGGGGGTTGGGGTAAGGGAGGGGTAGAAGGATTACTTTATCCTATCCCAGGTATTCCTTAAAGAGGTGGGGTTTCAAATGTTTCCGGAAGGTGGTGAGTGACTCCGCTGTCCTGGCGTCGTGAGGGAGCTTGTTCCACCATTGGGGTGCCAGAGCAGCGAACAGTTTTGACTGGGCTGAGCGGGAACTATGCTTCCGCAGAGGAAGGGGAGCCAGCAGGCCAGAGGTGGATGAACGCAATGCCCTCGTTTGGGTGTAGGGACTGATCCGAGCCTGAAGGTACGGAGGTGCCGTTCCCCTCACAGCTCCATAGGCAAGCACCATGGTCTTGTAACAGATGCGAGCCTCAACTGGAAGCCAGTGGAGTGTGCGGAGGAGGGGGGTGACGTGAGAGAACTTGGGAAGGTTGAACACCAGACGGGCTGCGGCATTCTGGATGAGTTGTAGGGGTTTAATGGCACAGGCAGGGAGCCCAGCCAACAGCGAGTTGCAGTAATCCAGACGGGAGATGACAAGTGCCTGGATTAGGACCTGTGCCGCTTCCTGTGTAAGGCAGGGTCGTACTCTCCGAATGTTGTAGAGCATGAACCTACAGGATCGGGTCACCGCCTTGATGTTAGCGGAGAACGACAGGGTGTTGTCCAGGGTCACGCCAAGGCTCTTCGCACTCTGGGAGGAGGACACAACGGAGTTGTCAACCGTGATGGCGAGATCATGGAACAGGCAGTCCTTCCCCGGGAGGAAGAGCAGCTCCGTCTTGCCAAGGTTCAGCTTGAGGTGGTGATCTGTCATCCATACTGATATATCTGCCAGACATGCAGAGATGCGATTCGCCACCTGGTTATCTGAAGGGGGAAAGGAGAAGATTAGTTGTGTGTCGTCAGCGTAGCAATGATAGGAGAGGCCATGTGAGGATATGACAGAGCCAAGTGACTTGGTGTATAGCGAGAATAGGAGAGGGCCTAGAACTGAGCCCTGGGGGACACCAGTGGTGAGAGCACGTGGTGCGGAGACAGCTTCTCGCCACGCCACTTGGTAGGAGCGACCGGTCAGGTAGGACGCAATCCAAGAGTGAGCCGCGCCGGAGATGCCCAGCTCGGAGAGGGTGGAGAGGAGGATCTGATGGTTCACACTATCAAAGGCAGCAGACAGGTCTAGAAGGACAAGAGCAGAGGAGAGAGAGTTAGCTTTAGCAGTGCGGAGAGCCTCCGTGACACAGAGAAGAGCAGTCTCAGTTGAATGACCAGTCTTGAAACCTGACTGGTTTGGATCAAGAAGGTCATTCTGAGAGAGATAGCAAGAGAGTTGGCTAAAGACGGCACGCTCAATAGTTTTGGAGAGAAAAGAAAGAAGGGATACTGGTCTGTAGTTGTTGACATCAGAGGGATCGAGTGTTGGTTTTTTTGAGAAGGGGTGCAACTCTCGCTCTCTTGAAGATGGAAGGGACATAGCCAGCGGTCAAGGATGAGTTGATCAGCGAGGTGAGGTAGGGGAGAAGGTCACCGGAGATGGTCTGGAGAAGAGAGGAGGGGATAGGGTCAAGCGGGCAGGTTGTTGGGCGGCCTGCAGTCACAAGTCGCAAGATTTTATCTGGAGAGAGAGGGGAGAAAGAAGTCAAAGCATAGGGTAGGGCAGTGTGAACAGGACCAGCAGTGTCATTTGACTTAACAAACGAGAATCGGATGTCGTCAACCTTCTTTTCAAAGTGGTTGACGAAGTCATCCACAGAGAGGGAGGAGGGGGGAGGATTCAGCAGGGAGGAGAATGTGGCAATGAGCTTCCTAGGGTTAGAGGCAGATGCTTGGAATTTAGCGTGGTAGAAAGTGGCCTTAGCAGCAGAAACAGATGAAGAAAATGTAGAGAGGAGGGAGTGAAAAGATGCCAGGTCCGCAGGGAGTCTAGTTTTCTTCCATTTCCGCTCAGCTGCCCGGAGCTCTGTTCTGTGAGCTCGCAATGAGTCATCAAGCCACAGAGCTGGAGGGGAGGACCGAGCCGGCCGGGAGGATAGGGGACATAGAGAGTCAAAGGATGCAGAAAGGGAGGAGAGGAGGGTTGAGGAGGCAGAATCAGGAGATTGGAGGGAGAAGGATTGAGCAGAGGGAAGAGATGATAGGATGGAAGAGGAGAGAGTAGCGGGAGAGAGAGAGCGAAGGTTGCGACGGCGCATTACCATCTGTGTAGGGGCAGAGTGAGTAGTGTTGGAGGAGAGCGAGAGAGAAAAGGATACAAAGTAGTGGTCGGAGACATGGAGGGGAGTTGCATTGAGATTAGTAGAAGAACGGCATCTAGTAAAGATGAGGTCAAGCGTATTGCCTGCCTTGTGAGTAGGGGGGGACGGTGAGAGGGTGAGGTCAAAAGAGGAGAGGAGTGGAAAGAAGGAGGCAGAGAGAAATGAGTCAAATGTAGACGTAGGGAGGTTGAAATCCCCCAGAACTGTGAGGGGTGAGCCATCCTCAGGAAAGGAACTTATCAAGGCGTCAAGCTCATTGATGAACTCTCCAAGGGAACCTGGAGGGCGATAGATGACAAGGATATTACGCTTAAATGGGCTAGTGACTGTGACAGCATGGAATTCAAATGAGGAGATAGACAGATGGGTTAGGGGAAAAATGTAGAATGTCCACATGGGAGAGATGAGGATTCCTGTGCCACCACCCCGCTGACCAGATGCTCTCGGGGTATGCGAGAACACATGGTCAGACGAGGAGAGAGCAGTAGGAGTAGCAGTGTTTTCAGTGGTACTCCATGTTTCCGTCAGCGCCAAGAAGTCGAGGGACTGGAGGGTAGCATAGGCTGGGATGAAGTCTGCCTTGTTGGCAGCAGAACGGCAGTTCCAGAGGCTGCCTGAGACCTGGAACTCCAGGTGGGTGGTGCGTGCAGGGACCACCAGGTTAGAGAGGCAGCAGCCACGCGGTGTGAGGCGTTTGTGTAGCCTGTGCAGAGAGGAGAGAACAGGGATAGGCAGAGGCATAGTTGACAGGCTGCAGCAAATGGCTACAATAATGCAGAGGAGATCGGAATGAAATGGACTAAACATCTGGGAAAGGAGAGAGCGGGGCCTCCCTCAGCACAACTCCCAAATATAACTCTCCCAACTTCCACCTCAGAAACTATAATTGTTGTAAACTACAGCGGTTCAATGTTTCTAGGAATAGACTAACTCAGTTTATTCAGCTAGCTAACTAGGTGCAGTATTATTCCGTGAAAATCGTCCGGGCATCAAGTCATATGACGTCACAGCCAGCTAGCATGCCGGACTCCAGCAACACGGTTTAGCGCCAATACTCTGCCACAACAAACCACCAGTGTATCAACACGCAAGCAGATCGTTCGTGTCCGTGTCTAACGTTGTGGGTTAGTCCCAACAGCTTGAGCGTGTCCGTCGTCAACTTATTCAGCCAGTTAGTTAGCTAGAATAGTTAGCAAACTAGCTAGCCATTGCTTTCAGACAAAGAAGAACCCTTCCTTTCACGGCACGAACACACAGAGAGAGCCAAACTAACGTTAACTAGTCACCCATGTCCCAAATTCCTTGAACGACTCGGGCTATCAATATGTAAAAAACAAAACACAAATGTAGGTTATGACTTACCCCTAGCAGCTACTGTTAGCTAGCCAAGTGCAAAGCTAGCCACTGAATTGACTCAGCCAGTTCGCGTCTGTTCACACGGTCGTTCCAGCTATTGTTTACTAGTAGCTATCCAGGTAGCAACAAGCTAGCTAATATTTCAAGCACAGTAGCCACTTGCTACCTAATGTTAACGGTTCAGACAATGAGGTTAGGAAACAGCTGAATGGTAGGCAATTATTGTATGTAATTATTGTAGGCAGCCAGCTGGCGTAATTACAGGCACTCTCAGGCGTGAAATAACTATACCGTTGCTAATAGCTACTCGCCAGCTAGTCCCGGTGGTGGGTTAGCTAGCTAGCTAGCTAGCTTCGTGCTACGCTGGGCACAGCCGAATACAATACTAACCTACAATAATTACATACAACAACCCACAATAACTAACTACAATCTAAATACATAGTTTAAGCCTTACTCGACAAAGCCCAAGCTATGTGTAAAGCCAAGCTTACCCGACGCCAAGCTTACCCGACGACCTAAGTAGCCACCCTTTGACTTGATGACAGCTTTGCACACTCTTGGCATTCTCACAACCAGCTTCATGAGGTAGTCACCTGGAATTCATTTCAATTAACAGGTGTGCCTTGTTAAAAGTTAATTTGTGGAATTTCTTTCCTTCTTAATGCATTTGAGCCAATCAGTTGTGTTGTGACAAAGGTGGGGTGGTATTCAGAAGATAGCTCTATTTGGTAAAAGACCAAGTCCATATTATGGCAAGAACAACTCAAATATGCAAAGAAAAACGACAGTCCATCATTACTTTAAGACATGAAGGTCAGTCAATACGGAACATTTCAAGAACTTTGAAAGTTTCTTCAAGTGCAGTCGCAAAAACCATCAAGCGCTGTGATGAAACTGGCTCTCATGAGGACCACCACAGGAAAGGAAGACCCAGAGTTACCTCTGCTGCAGAGGATAAATTCATTAAAGTTACCAGCCTCAGAAATTGCAGCCCAAATAAATGTTTCACAGAGTTCAAGTAACAGACACATCTCAACATCAGCTGTTCAGAGGAGACTACGGGAATCAGGCCTTCATGGTCGAATTGCTACAAAGAAACCACTACTAAAGGACACCAATAAGAAGAAGAGACTTGCTTGGACCAAGAAACACGAGCAATGGACATTAGACCGGTGGAAATCTTTCCTTTGGTCTGATGAGTCCAGATGTGAGATTTTTGGTTCCAACCGCTGTGTCTTTGTGAGACGCAGAGTAGGTGAACAGATGATCTCCACATGTGTGGTTCCCACCATGAAGCATGGAGGAGGTGTGATGGTGTGGGGGTGCTTTGCTGGTGACACTGTCAGTGAGTTATTTAGAATTCAAGGCACACTTAACCAGTATGGCTACCACAGCATTCTGCAGCGATACGCTATCCCATCTGGTTTGCCTTTAGTGGGACTATCATTTGTTTTTCAACAGGACAATGACCCAACACAGCTCAAGGCTGTGTAAGGGCTATTTGACCAAGAACGAGAGTGAGGGAGTGCTGCGTCGGATGATGCTTCTGATAGTGGTGTCAGCATTCTGTGAGGACAGACGCTGGGAGACGAGAAGCAGGTACCCGGAGTGAATATTTAATATAAACAGACATGAAACAAAACATGTCTGGACAGGGGAAACATAACGACGTTAATGCTGACACCAGAATGAAACTGAGGAAGTGACAGATATAGGGGAGGCAATCAATGACGTGATGGAGTCCAGGTGAGTCCGATGAAGTGCTAGTGCACGTAACGATGGTGACAGGTGTGCGTAATGATGAGCAGCCTGGCGCCCTTGAGCGCCAGAGAGGTGGAGCGGGAGCAGGCGTGACAAAGGCAAAGGGTGGCTACTTGTTATTTCATAGTTTTGATGTCTTCACTATTATTTTACAATGTAGAAAATAGTACAAATAAAGACCCTTGAATAAGTAGGTGTGTCCAAACTTTTGACTGGTACTGTATGTAAATAAGGTATTACTTTTTTAAATTTTGAATACATTTGCAAACATTTCAAAAAACCTGTTTTCGCTTTGTCATTATGGGGTATTTTGTGTAGATTGATGAGGACATTATTTTTATTTAATCCATTTTAGAATAAGGCTGTAACGTAACAAAATGTGGAAAAGAGAAGGGGTCTGAATAATTTCAGAATGCTCTGTAATTGACTAGTATTTATATGTGTTCCCACTATAACCACTGCTTCCACGCTAACCCAAATGCTTTATGTCTCTCCCTTTATCTCTCTCAATCCCTTGTTCCCTCTCTGTCGTTCTCCCTCCCTCCCTCGCTCTCCCTCCCTCCCTCGCTCTCCCTCCCTCTCCCTTGCTTTCTCTCTCTCTCTCTCTCTCTCTAGGTATGAATGTTGCCTCGTTCACCAATATAAGCCATAGTGAGTGACATCACAGTGTACAGTATACTCTAGTCTAGCTAAAGCACAGAGCCAGCAGCCTCTGGATCAAGCAGCACAATGCAAACTAACCTTACTGAGGGACCAGCTCTCTCTCAGAAACATAACAACATAATCCCTAATGTCGCTGTGCACCTCTCTCTCTCTCTCTCTCTCTCTCTTTCTTTTCTTCTGTCTGTTCTGTTCCTCTCTCCACGGCCACCTCTGTCACTCATCCTCCTCTCTATATCTCTCAAACCGTCCCCCCACCACTCTCTCTCTCTCTCTTCATATCTCTCACGTTCTCTCTCTCACTTACGCACCTCTCATTCTCTTTCGCTCCCCCATTCCCCGCTTTCTCTCTTTCTCTCTCCCTCCCCCTCCCTCTCCTCTCCACCTCCCTAGGTCCTCAGATCTCTATGGCCAGTCTCACCCAGACCCCTCTCACCCTCGCCTGCCCTCCGATGCGGGGCGACTATGTCCTGCTCTACTGGCAGCCCCCAGACAGCAGAAACCCCAACGCCACAACCCTGGTCTACGGGTACGACCGCTGGAGGGACCGTACAGAGCAAAGCAAGGTACCACCAGAAGAGGATGTGTGTGTGTGTGTGTGTGTGTGTTCATGCTTGCGTGCGTGTGAACTGGGTTCCTCTACAGGTTTCTTATTTCAAAGGGTTTTTTCCTGGCCACTGTGCTTCTGTTTCTGCCTGCTCCAAGGGGTCCAGGCCGGGTTACTGTAAAAGCACTGTATGACAACTGCTGATGTAAATAGAGCCTTTATAAATGAATGTGATTGAATGAATTTGATTGATCTAGACTCATGCCCACCTGAGCCTGGATGGGCCATTGTCTACCCCAAAAGAGGGTTTCTTCTCCTTCCTGCTGAGCCCAGGGCTGAACGACGGAGGCCTGTACATGTGTGAGGTGTTCCTCAATGACAACGTGTTCAGCCAGAGGACGCTGCTTAGCATTCTCCAAGGTACTGAGGGGAAGAGGGAGGAGAGAGGGATGAAAGAGGGAGGAGAGAGAGATGAGTGAAGAGAGAAGAGTGATGTATTTATGTCTGCTATAGAGATATCAGTATTAATAAAAACAAAGACTAAAAATACTGTCCAACTCCCACACACACACACACACATACGCACACACCCGTCTGTCCATTTTCACAGCCTTGGAAGGATTTAATAATCAGTGTCCCTCTGGCAGCCATCTCAGCTGCCCAGACATGACCAAGCGATCTGTCACTGTCACCCTGCTCCACACGTCTGTCACACACATACACATACAGCCCTGCGGACCAATATATTTTTAACCTGCCTCATTATGGGTGTAATTATGTATGATTATACCTGCCACACTCCCGCCAGGCTGTGGGAGGCACACATTAAACACCGTAATCACGGACAGAGACGTGTGTGTGTGTGTGTGTCTGTAGGGCTTGATTACACCCAGATTGATCCTCATTGGGGTTTGATGAGACATGGGGCATCAGTCACCCTTAGGCGGCACATTAGAAGCAATTCTGTGTAATGAATATATATTATTTTGACCCCTCTCTAATTCACTTATTGTTTTTTTTCTATCTCTCCTTGCCCCCCTTCTCTATTTGTCCCCTGACTTCCCCTTTTATTGGTACTTCCTTCACTCTCTCCTTATCCCTACCCCACATTGTCTTTCTCTTTCTAACTCCCTTGCCCTCCACTCTCTCTCCTCTCCTTCCCCCTTTCTCCCCATCCATCCATCTCAGTGAAAGCCAGACATTATCCATCAGTCCTGGTTCTGACGTGTCAGTATACAGAGCGCTCCCAGGTAGGTAACCATCCCCTGACTGGCAACATTCATCCCTCATCTCTTCACTGTGATAGTTAGCTGATGTGTGGTGAGCTTTCAGGCACAAAATGGCTCCTTGAGCACCTGGGCTGAGTTCATTAGGCACAAAACGGAAAACTGACTGAAACAGGAAACGACTACCTGGACTTGTCCAATTAGAAACACACATTTTAGTATTCTGTTGTAAGTTTTCTATTGCATAGTGCCCTACTGAACACGGCCCTGGTGTATAAAGAACATGCTGTACAGTATAAACCCAATCCACCATCCTCCATCCACCAGGTGAAGCGGGTGGTGTGGAGCCACCAGAACCAGAGTCGCACGCTGAAGTGGAGCTCCTCTGGCCCGGGTCGCCTCAGCACCGAGGTCCCCCTGTCCCCCACCCAGGACACGGCTGGGAACTACACCTGCACCATGCAGCTGAGGAACGGACAGGCGGTCAAGGCTGTTTACACCGTCATACTGCCCCCTAAAGGTGGGGAGAACCAAACTGTCCAACTCCCAAAACAAACATGGATAGTCGAGGTAGACTAGAGATTGGGTCTTTAGATCTAAGATCAGCTTACCCTCTCCTAATGATAACCATAATCAGTAGTGCTAAACTGTTCTCAGGTCAGTGTCAACTAACTGTACCTAGCAGGACCAACAGTGGATATATAGGCCTACATGTTTGTCCAAATAAGTTCCTTTACAATGCTTCCTTTCCTTCTTGCTATCATCTTATCCTTTCTTCCTCGCACCTACCCAGTCAGTTCCAGCTGGGGACTGGGCCGGTGTGTTAGAAATGCCAGGGCCGATTTCTGGTCCCAGTCCGCCCCTGGTCAGTTCCCATCAGTAATTCTCATCAGTGATTAACAGAGAAGTTGTAAAACCAGGAAGTTATGTAACTCATCTGTTTGTATGGATACATTTGAGACCTTTAAATATACTTTGCTCTTTAACACCCTTATAGCCAACACCACTATAATCATTATGACCAAATAGGGACTCATCCAAGTCCAAGTTCACTGAACATGAACATCCTCTATCAGCGGTCCCCAACAGCACACATATTTGTTGTAGCCCCGGACAAACATAGCTGATTCATTTCTTTGAGGGCCTTATGATTAAGTTGCCAAGTTGAATCAGGTGTGCTTGTCTGGGGGCTATAATAAAAATGTGTAATGTTGGGGGTACTGGAGGACCGGAGTTGGGAACCACTGCTCTAGATCAGTGGTTCCCAACCTTTTTCGGTTACTGTACCACCAACTGAATTCTGCTTTGCCCAGAGTACCCTTGCAGTACCCCCTCATGTGCATTGTACCAGTAAGCCTATGGTCTCATGATTCTTCTCAAGTACCCCCTGTGGATAGGCCAGGTACCCCCAGGGGTCCTACAACCCCTGGTTGGGAACCACTGCTCTAGATAATAATCCCTTCCCAATAGAGAGAAGTGAACAGCAGGTAAGCTCAGCTGCTAATCCATTAGCTATGTAAACACACCTGCCTGTGTTGATCTATCTCTCCTCTCCTCTCCCGTCGCTCCTGTCCTGCAGTGCTGGATGTGTGCCCACTCCAACCTCATCTCGTTATCTCCAGAGACCTGTTGTGAGCTAAGCAATCAGCCCAGAAATGGATGCATTCTAAATTCCAATTCTAAATTCCACATAAACTTTAAATGTTCCACAATATGGTAGTGAGAATAACAAGAATTGTACACATTTAGAAGACAGAGAAAGGCACTGAATTCTGCGTGCCAAGTATTGACTGAAGAAAACTTCCACATGACACCCAATATGGTCCCATGTCTGATCCATCCACACACCTGTCACGATCATTTACGAACGAGACGGACCAAGGCGCAGCGTGATAAGCATACATGTTTATTTTAACTTAATAAACACAGGACAAAACAACAAACGAAACGTGAAGTCCAAGGTAGCATACACACAACATACCTTACACGGAACAAGATCCCACAACTAACAGGTGCCAAAAGGCTACCTAAGTATTGACCCCAATCAGAGACAACGAGCAACAGCTGCCTCTGATTGGGAACCACACAGGCCAACATAGATCTAGACATACAAGATCTAAACATAGAAAATCCAACATAGAACCTAACCACAATATATTCACAACAAGGAAAATCACACCCTGACTCAACAAATACGAGTCCTTAGAGTCAGGGCGTGACAGTACCCCCCCCCCAAAGGTGCGGACTCCGACCGCGCCACATAAACATAACAGGGTAGGGGCCGGGTGGGCATTCTGCCTCGGAGGCGGATCCGGCTCAGGGCGTGACCACCACTTACTCTCCACCTCCCTGTTGCGCCCCTGGTCTGGTCTGGTCTGGACCTCGGCGCGCTGCTTCCCCTCTCCTTCCTCCCACGACGTACCAAGCCCTGTCTGGACCCTGGTGTGGGAGACCCCGAACCTGGAGAGTGGCTGACGTCTGGGTCTGGACTGGAACCGCTGACTGGAGCTGGACCCGACGACGGTGGATCGAACTGCTCTGGCTCCGGAGTGGAGCCGCTGACCGTAGCTGGATCAGGCACCGGTGGAGCGGACTGCTCTGGCTCCGGAGTGGAGCGGTTGACCGGAGCTGGACTGGACCCCGGTGGAGCGGATTGCTCTGGCTCCGGAGTGGATCCGCTGACCGGAGTTGGACCGGACCCCGGTGGAGCGGATTGCTCTGGCTCCGGAGTGGAGCAGCTGAAACAGGCATGGGCCGTGCCGGACTGGACACACGCACCATTGGCTTGGTGCGGGGAGCAGGAACAGGCCGTGCCGGACTGGACACACGCACCACTGGCTTGGTGCGGGGAGCAGGAACGGGCCGGACCGGGCTGACGACGCGCACCACTGGCTTGGTGCGGGGAGCAGGAACGGGCCGTACCGGACTGGCGACACGCACCACTGGCTTGGTGCGAGGGAGAGGAACAGGCCGGACCGGGCTGGCGACGCGCACCACTGGCTTGGTGCGGGGAGCAGGAACGGGCCGTACCGGACTGGCGACGCGCACCACTGGCTTGGTGCGAGGGAGAGGAACAGGCCGGACCGGGCTGGCGACGCGCACCACTGGCTTGGTGCGAGGGACAGGGACAGGCCGGGCCGGGCTGGCGACGCGCACCACTGGCTTGGTGCGAGGGGCAGGAACAGGCCGGGCCGGGCTGGCGACGCGCACCACCGGTTTGGTGCGAGGAGCAGGAACAGGCCGGGCCGGGCTGGCGACGCGCACCACCAGTTTGGTGCGAGGGACAGGAACAGGCCGGACCGGGCTGGCGACTCGCACCACTGGCTTGGTGCGAGGGGCAGGAACAGGCCGGGCCGGGCCGGCGACGCGCACCACTGGTTAGGTGCGAGGGACAGGAACAGGCCGGACCGGGCTGGCGACGCGCACCACAGGCTTGGTGCGAGGGGCAGGAATGGGTCGGGCCGTACTGGGAACACGCACCACTGGCTTAGTGCGGGGATCAGGAACAGGCCGGACCGGGCTGGCGACGCGCACCACCGGCCGGGCTGGCGACGCGCACCACAGGCTTGGTGCGAGGGGCAGGAACAGGCCGGGCCGGGCTGGCGACGCGCACCACTGGCTTGGTGCCAGGGACAGGAACAGGCCGGGCCGGGCTGGCGACGCGCACCACTGGTTTGGTGCGAGGGTCAGGAACAGGCCGGACCGGGCTGGCGACGCGCACCACCGGTTTGGTGCGAGGACCAGGAACAGGCCGGACCGGGCTGGCGACGCGCACCACCGGTTTGGTGCGAGGGAGAGGAACAGGCTGGACCGGGATGGCGACGCGCACCACTGGCTTGGTGCGAGGGACAGGAACAGGCCGGGCCGGGCTGGCGACGCGCACCACTGGCTTGGTGCGAGGGACAGGAACAGGCCGGGCCGGGCTGGCGACGCGCACCACTGGTTTGGTGCGAGGAGCAGGAACAGGCCGGGCCGGGCTGGCGACGCGCACCACTGGTTTGGTGCGAGGGACAGGAACAGGCCGGACCGGGCTGGCGACCCGCACCACTGGTTTGGTGCGAGGAGCAGGAACAGGCCGGACCGGGCTGGCGACGCGCACCACCGGTTTGGTGCGAGGGAGAGGAACAGGCTGGACCGGGCTGGCAACGCGCACCACTGGCTTGGTGCGAGGGACAGGAACAGGCCGGGCCGGGCTGGCGACGCGCACCAATGGCTTGGTGCGAGGGGCAGGAACAGGCCGGACCGGGCTGGCGACGCGCACCACCGGTTTGGTGCGAGGAGCAGGAACAGTCCGGGCCGGGCTGGCGACGCGCACCACTGGTTTGGTGCGAGGGACAGGAACAGGCCGGACCGGGCTGGCGACCCGCACCACTGGCTTAGTGCGGGGAGCAGGAACGGGTCGGGCCGTACTGGGAACACGCACCACTGGCTTAGTGCGGGGAGCAGGAACGGGTCGGGCCGTACTGGGAACACGCACCACTGGCTTAGTGCGGGGAGCAGGAACGGGTCGGGCCGT
Organism: Coregonus clupeaformis; assembly: GCF_020615455.1. Lineage (NCBI taxonomy): Eukaryota > Metazoa > Chordata > Actinopteri > Salmoniformes > Salmonidae > Coregonus > Coregonus clupeaformis. The sequence goes on from NC_059219.1 coordinate 2,000,080, forward strand.
ACTGGGAACACGCACCACTGGCTTAGTGCGGGGAGCAGGAACGGGCCGGACCGGACCGTACTGGGAACACACACCACTGGCCTTGTGCGGGAAGCAGGAATGGGTCGGGCCGTACTGGGAACACGCACCACTGGCTTAGTGCGGGGATCAGGAACGGGCCGGACCGGACTGGCGACACGCACCACTTGCTTGGTGCGAGGAGCGGGACTGGGTTCCCTTATAAACCCCCGCTCCTTCTGCTGCCTAACCAGCTCCTCTCGCCGTGCCTCTACACTCTCCTTCTCCCTTATAGCCTCCTCTAGCTCCTCCCTCTGACCAAATAACTCCTGCTCCCTCTGAACCAATAGCCCCCGTAACCTGGTGGCCTCCTCTCCTAACCTGCAGAATCGCCCTGTCGCTGCCTCCTGCTGCCTCGTCGTCCACACCGTGTGCCCCCCCAAAACATTTTCTTGGGGTTGCCTCTCGGGTCTCCGTCGTCGGCACTGTTGGCGCCGTTTCTCCTCTCCTACCTGGGCATCCTCCTTCATCGCCTTCCGGTAGCGGACGGCCTCCTCCTCCGTGATTCTCCCCCAACCGAGGAGGACATCTACTAAAGTCACCTCCTGTTTAATTCCCGGCGTTTGCTCCTGAACACGCTGCTTGGTCCTATTTTGGTGGGATCTTCTGTCACGAACGAGACGGACCAAGGCGCAGCGTGATAAGCATACATGTTTATTTTAACTTAATAAACACACGACAAAACAACAAACGAAACGTGAAGTCCAAGGTAGCATACACACAACATACCTTACACGGAACAAGATCCCACAACTAACAGGTGCCAAAAGGCTACCTAAGTATTGACCCCAATCAGAGACAACGAGCAACAGCTGCCTCTGATTGGGAACCACACAGGCCAACATAGATCTAGACATACAAGATCTAAACATAGAAAATCCAACATAGAACCTAACCACAATATATTCACAACAAGGAAAATCACACCCTGACTCAACAAATACGAGTCCTTAGAGTCAGGGCGTGACAACACCACAGAACATTGCTTTGAATGGGAGTTAAATTGTCTGTTTCATTCCATTCTATCCTATTCTACATCCTTAACCCATTGTTCTGTTGCTTATCACAGCCAGACAGGTAGACCAGAAGTTGCACTACAACCACTATAAAACGCTTCACAGAGCACTGACCTTGTAGTCCTGCCTGCCTTCCTGCCCGTGTGCCTGCCTGCCTGAGTTTATTCACATTCATTGTATCTGAGGAAGGACACAAAACAACAGAAGGATCTGACAGTTGAATGAATCTCCTTATGAAGATGAGCTCCCTACCAATACCCCCATACATCACTGATACCGAGGAGCCATGATGATGACACACAACAAAGCAATGGTTTAACAAGAGTAATGGATATGCAAAGGAAAGTGTTGCATATAGAATGAGCTCTTGCTTGTGATGGCTGATTGAATGTTGTATTGTGGTCTTGTTGTCCCATTTACTCTCTTATTGGGATGTGGGAGAGAAGAGAGGAGTAGGGAGGAAGGGAGGGAGTTGGGAGAAGAGTGAAAGGGGAAGGAGAGAGAGAGAGCAAGATGGGAGGAAAGAATAGTGGAACAGAGGGGAGCAAAGGTTTATTATAGTATAAAAACTGTAAATACTATAGTTCAAAAACCATATTATATACTAAATTAATTACTGTATTGTTTTTGCAGACATTACTGTAGTATTTACTAAGTGTTTTAGTTTTATTATCTTTGACATAGAAGTGGGGGGCTTTCTCCTTGAGGAAACCTACTGGACAAATACTAAAAGAGAAAATGTTCCATAACCTGTAGAACTGTAATCTGAATGGATAGTTCATCGCTTCTGCTCTTTTCTATAACCTGTAGGGAACACAATATATAGTCTATACTTGGCATGTAGGTTTCTCACTCATGGGTGGCACAAATTGGGATATGGGTGATGGCAATGGATGGGGTATATGCAAAAGGAATACTGTAGTATTACTATAGTAAAAAAAAACGGTGGTGTTTTTGTGGACACTAGTGTTTTGCGGACATTACTGTAGTATTTACTTCAGAGTATTTTTTCGGATAAAACTGTAGTATTCTAAACAGTATACTACTAAGTTATATAGTAAGTATTACACATGATTGAGTGATACTACAGTGTGTAAAATATTATTTGACAGAATTCTGCAGTATACTACAATATTATAATGTAAGAACTACACGATCGAGGGATACTACAGTGTGTAGTATATTATTTTACAGTATTCTACAGTATACTACAATATTATAATGTAAGAACTACACGATCGAGGGATACTACAGTATGGAGTATAGTATTCTACAGTATGCTACAATATTCTATAGTAAGAAGTACACGGTCGAGGGATACTACAGTGTGGAGTATAGTATTCTACAGTGTCCTACAGTTTACTACAGAATTCTATAGTAAGGACTATAGTATTCTGTAGTAAACTGTAGTATTTTGTCATGTGGTGAAGTGTGTAAGGAAAGGAAATTAGAGGAGAGCAGAGAGGAAGGAACAAGAGAAGGTGCACCCAGGCCATTGAGGAGTGATGGTATTTACGCCTCGCATCGCTGCACCCAATTACCATAATTCATGCAGGGTTAAAGAAGCTGGCATTGAGAACAGAGCAGGTCAACCTGGCCCGGGTGTGCAAAGCTGTCATCAAGGCAAAGGGTTGCTACTTTGAACAATCTCAAATATAAAATATATTTTTGATTTGTTTAACATTTTTTTGGTTACTACATGATTCCATATGTGTTATTTCATAGTTTTGATGTCTTCACTATTATTCTACAATGTATAAAATAGTAAAAATAAAGAAAAACCCTGGAATGAGTAGGTGTGTCCAAACTTTTGACTGGAACTGTAAGTAACAGTAAAATGTTACTAATGGTCACATCGCTGGTATATAAATTAAGAGATATATAAATGAAGATATACACTGGTGACATCAAAGTCTCTCTTATATTGTGGATGCTTGTGAGCAGGTAGTTGTCACTGTGGTAACTGACACCTCCCACACATCTCCCATGTCTCCCTGTTGCTGTGTTTGCAGGAATGATGTCACCTCACCTCACCATGCAAACACACCAGACTACTGTATTCAGGTCGCGTGTGGCACTTTGTCTGTCTACAAATGGCTAATTTGAATACCATGAGCTAATCACATGGTTATGTAATGTAATATGTCTGTCTTCCCTCCCAACCTTCTCTTTCATTGTTCTGTTTCATCCAGAGTACTGTATGGAGTGTGACACAGGATTTATACTGAGTGTCTTGCCATGATAAGAAGTTAGACTTCCAGCAATTAGCTGCAGAGATCTTGGATGAATTTCAACATACCCACATTGACTCCCCCTCCCATCTTGTCTCTCTCTATATAGATAGGACCTCTCTGGAGCTAAACCAGGGAGCAGGCCTGCCCCCTGCTGGGAATGAGACCACACCGCTCACTAATCAATGATCTACAAGTGTTCAATTCATACAACACTCATTAACTTATTATATTTTTCTCTTTCTCACTTATTTCTCTCCTCTTCTCGCAGAGAACACAGCGAGCACTGCTTCTATCTCTCCTCCTCACCCAGAGAACAACAGTGCCTCCCTCCTTCCCTCCCTCCTCTCTGCTTTATTACTCCTGGTGCCCCTGGTTGCCGCGGTTGCCGGAGTGTTGCTATGGAGACAGAAAGACATTTCTCGCCGCGGTGAGTCTTCCGGCGTTTTCTTTTTTGACATCCCTACCTCCTTCGTGTTTTCTCCATTTCTGGACCTGTCAACTCCAGTGAGTGATCTGGGGCATGACATACAGTACTATCAGGTCGACGCAATGAATCTGGCAGTCTGCCTCTCACTGTGTGTGTGTGTGTGTGTGTGTGTGTGTGTGTGTGTGTGTGTGTGTGTGTCTGTGTCTGTGTCTGTGTCTGTGTCTGTGTCTGTGTCTGTTTCTCCACAGGTATTGAACAGTCTCTCTCCCACTACTCTGGGGAAGTGGAGAATATCTATGAGAATCCTGAGGATGTCAGACAGGTGATGGATTCATGCCTTCTCTGTGATGGATCTCTGTTCTCTTCTCCCGCTCTCTCTCCTCCTTCTGTCTCCCCACCATTTAATTTCCTGTCTCTGGCCCTCTGTTTCTGTCTCTCTCTTCTTCTCTCTTTGTTTTCCCGCTTCTTCTTCTTTACCCCTCATCAAACTCCCTGCCTCTCCCTTTCTCTATATTTCACTACCCCCTCTGTCTATTCCCCCCCCCCCCTCTCTTTCTCCCTCTCTTTCTCTCACACTCTGTGTGGTTATTAAACACTGTTTTCTCTCCTGTCTCCCTATAGACTTCTCCCCAGGGTTCAGTGTACATGGTGAGTTATTGTGTTCTGTTCTCAGGATCGCAGACACAGGTGTTCCCCTGAGTTTGTGTGTGCGTGGGAAGGGGAGGTTGTAGTGCCCTCCCTTGCTAGTCTTTCCTCTGTGTGTGTGTGTGTGTGTGTGTGTGTGTGTGTGTGTGCGTGCGTGCGTGCGTGCGTGCGTGCGTGCGTGCGTGCGTGCGTGCGTATGGGTGTGTGTGTGTCTCCCTCTGCTGTCAGCAGATATGTCTTCCCACAACCCCCTCCCCTCCCATCAGGCCTGTGGTTAAAATAAACCCATCAGTTCTTAACTGTCAGCCTTACATTAGTGATATTAACAAATCAAATGTGCTCTCCTCTCCCTCCCTCTTGTCTCGCTCTCCCTTCCTCCCCTTCACTCCCTTCTCCTTCTCCCCCCTCTCTCCTTCTCTCTCCTTCTTCTCCCCTCCTCTCTCTCGCTGTATTATGCCCTTCTCCCTTCTCTTTCCCTTCTCTCTCTCTCTCTCTCCTCTTCTTATCCTCTTCTTCTCAGGACCTGAAGCCCAGAGGGGAGGATGATGTCTATAAGGAATTGGATGGGTAAGAATTAAAGAGCCCTGGGTCATGCGTGGTGTGTTTGTGTGTGTGTGTGTGTACGGTTCTGTCACAATTTCCCATCTGCCGTTCACATGCCCTCTCACCCCCACCAATCATGTTGCTCTGAACATCACTATGACACTGTCAACCTGCCGCTGCACGTCGGTAACATAATTTCACACAATGCACTGACAGTGAAGTGTGTGTGTGGTTTTGGGTGCGACGTGCAGCACGTCATGTATTGGTGCATACGTTTGTGTGCGTGTGTACCTGTGTGTGTCTGTGTGGTTTAAGAGTGTGATCTCCTTTTAGATACGAATCATGAAGCCTTTGGAGACCTCCACATCACAGGATTTATCAGCAACAGCTTGAAGCAAGATTATCTCACCTCTGTTCAGTATATGGACATCTACACATCTTCCTGTTTGGCCCTGTCCGGGGGTTTCTTCGGATGGGGCCACAGTGTCTCCGGACCGCTCCTGTCTCAGCCTCCAGTATTTATGCTGCAGTAGTTTATGTGTCGGGGGGCTGGGGTTAGTTGGTTATACCTGGAGTACTTCTCCTGTCTTATCCAGTGTCCTGTGTGAATTTAAGTATGCTCTCTCTAATTCTCTCGTTCTCTCTTTCTCTCTGAGAACCTGAGCCCTAGGACCATACGTCAGGACTACCGGGCATGATGACACCTTGCTGTCCCCAGTCCGCCTGGCCTTGCTGCTATTCCAGTTTCAACTGTTCTGCCTGCGGTTACGAAACCCCTACCTGTCCCAGACCTGCTGTTTTCAACTCTTAATGATCGGCTATGAAAAGCCAACTGAGAGACCTGAGCCCTAGGACCATACGTCGGGACTACCGGCCGTGGTGACTCCTTGCTGTCCCCAGTCCGCCTGGCCTTGCTGCTATTCCAGTTTCAACTGTTCTGCCTGCGGTTATGGAACCCCTACCTGTCCCAGACCTGCTGTTTTCAACTCTTAATGATCGGCTATGAAAAGCCAACTGAGATTTATTCCTGATTATTATTTGACCATGCTTGTCACTTATGAACATTTTTGAACATCTTGGCATGGTTCTGTTATAATCTTCACCCGGCACAGCCAGAAGAGGACTGGCCACCCCTCATAGCCTGGTTCCTCTCTAAGTTTCTTCCTAGGTTTTCGCCTTTCTAGGGAGTTTTTCCTAGCCACCGTGCTTCTACACCTGCATTACTAGCTGTTTGGGGTTTTAGGCTGGGTTTCTGTACAGCACTTCGAGATATTAGCTGATGTAAGAAGGGCTATATAAAATAAAATTGATTGATTGATTGATGGACATCTACACTGCCTTCAAAAAGTATTCACACCCCTTGACTTTTTCCACATTTTGTTGTGTTACAGCCTGAATTTAAAATGGATTACATTGAGATTTTATATCACTGGCCAACACACAATACCAAATAATGTGAAATGGGGAATTATGTTTTTTGACATTTTTACAAATGAATAAAAAATGAAAAGCTGAAATGTCTTGAGTCAATAAGTATTCAACCCCTTTGTTATGGCAAGCCTAAATAAGTTCAGGAATAAAAATGTGCTTAACAAGTCACATAATAAGTTGCATGGACTCACTCTGTGTGCAATAATAGTGTTTAACATGATTTTTGAATGACTACCCAATCTCTGTAACCCACACATACAATTACTACATCTGTAAGGTCCCTCAGTCGAGCAGTGAATTTCAAACACAGATTCAACCACAAAGACCAGGGAGGTTTTCCTATGCCTCGCAAAGAAGGGCACCTATTGGTAGATGGGTAAGAATAGTAAAAAGCAGACATTGAATATCTGTTAGAGGATGGTGAAGTTATTAATTACACTTTGGATGGTGTATCAATACACCCAGTCATTACAAAGATACAGGCGTCCTTCCTAACTCAGTTGCCGGAGAGGAAGGAAACCGCTCAGGGATTTCACCATGAGGCCAATGGTGACTTTAAAACAGGTACAGAGTTTAATGGCTGTGATAGGAGAAAAATGAGGATGGATCAACACCATTGTAGTTACACCACAATACTAACCTAAATGACAGAGTGAAAAGAAGGAAGCCTGTGCAGAATACAAATATTCCAAAACATGCATCTTGTTTGCAATAAGGCACTAAAATAAAACTGGAAAAAATGCGGCACAGAAAGTAAATATATGTCCTGAATACAAAGCATTACAGTGGGGGAAAAAAGTATTTAGTCAGCCACCAATTGTGCAAGTTCTCCCACTTAAAAAGATGAGAGAGGCCTGTAATTTTCATCATAGGTACACGTCAACTATGACAGACAAAATGAGAAAAAGAAATCCAGAAAATCACATTGTAGGATTTTTTATGAATTTATTTGCAAATTATGGTGGAAAATAAGTATTTTATAATATAATAATATATTTTCCAACAGTCTTGAAGGAGTTCCCACATATGCTGAGCACTTGTTGGCTGCTTTTCCTTCACTCTGGGGTCCAACTCATCCCAAACCATCTCAATTGGGTGGAGGTCATGGGATTGTGGAGGCCAGGTCATCTGAGGCAGCACTCCATCACTTCTTTCTTGGTCAAATAGCCCTTACACAGCCTGGAGGTGTGTTGGGTCATTGTCCTGTTGAAAAACAAATGATAGTCCCACTAAGCCCAAACCAGATGGGATTTTTTAGTGATCCAATTGACATTTTAGTCATTTAGCAGACGCTCTTATCCAGAGCGACTTACAATTAGTGAGTGCATACATTTTTCATACTGGCCCCCCGTGGGAATCGAACCCACAACCCTTGCATTGCAAGCACCATGCTCTACCAACTGAGCTACAGGAGGGCCATCACTGCAGAATGCTGTGGTAGCCATGCTGGTTAAGTGTGCCTTTAATTCTAAATAAATCACAGACAGTGTCACCAGCAGAGCACACCCACACCATAACACCTCCTCCTCCATGCTTCACGGTGGGAACTACACTTGCGGAGGTCATCCGTTCACCCACACCGCGTCTCACAAAGACACAGCGGTTGGAACCAAAAATCTCACATTTGGACTCCAGACCCAAGGACACATTTCCACCGATCTAATGTCCATTGCTCGTGTTTCTTGGCCCAAGCATGTCTCTTCTTCTTATTGGTGTCCTTTAGTAGTGGTTTCTTTACAGCAATTCAACCATGAAGGCCTGATTCACACAGTCGCCTCTGCACAGTTGATGTTGAGATGTGTCTGTAACTTGAACTCTGTGAAGCATTTATTTGGGCTACAATTTCTGAGGCTGTTAACTCTAATGAACTTATCCTCTGCAGCAGAGGAAACTCTGGGTCTTTCATTCCTGTGGCGGTCCTCATGAGAGCCAGTTTCATCATAGCGCTTGATGGTTTTTGCGACTGCACTTGAAGAAACTTTCAAAGTTCTTGAAATGTTCCGTATTGACTGACCTTCATGTCTTAAAGTAATGATGGACTGTCGTTTTTCTTTGCATATTTGAGTTGTTCTTGCCATAATATGGACTTGGTCTTTTACCAAATAGGGCTATCTTCTGTATACCCCCCCTACCCTGTCACAACACAACTGATTGGCTCAAACGCATTAAGAAGGAAATCAATTCCACAAATTAACTTTTAAGAAGGCACACCTGTTAATTTAAATGCATTCCCATGTGACTATCTCATGAAGCTAGTTGAGAGAATGCCAAAAATATAAATATAAATATGCCATTTAGCAGACGCTTTTATCCAAAGCGACTTACAGTCATGCGTGCATACATTGCCAAGAGTGTGCAAAGCTGTCATCAAGGCAAAGGATGGCTATTTGAAGAATATTTAGATTTCTTTAACACTTGTTTGGTTACTACATGATTCCATATGTGTTATTTCATAGTTTTGATGTCTTTACTATTATTCTACAATGTAAAAATAGTACAAATAAAGAAAAACCCTTGAATTAGTAGGTGTGTCCAAACTTTGGACTGGTAGTGTATAAGAGCGTTCATGCAAAACCCGATGTAATGCAAGAAATGTAGAAAGTTTGGCCATGTGTCAAGTGTTTGCAGATGGAAGGAATATGTTATTGAAGCGTCTGTGAATGTAAAATGTTGCAACTGTGGTGGGGATCATATTCCCGAATTCCCAGTGCCCTGTTAGGGTGAAAGAGGTTGAGGTGTCAAGGATCAGGGCAGTACAGCAAATCACTTATATGAAGGCGGGGCAAGAGGCCACAGTTCTGAAGAAGATATGGCGGTGGATGCACCGCAACCTGTTGCAAATGTTATACATCAATCAAGTGATCTGGATACACTTATTGTGAAGAAGGTGGATTTTGTAGCATTTACAGCCACAGTTATTAATTGTACTGCACAAGTGTCCAAGAAGCTGGACATCATTATATCTGCAGCTGAGAAGTTTATGGGCCTCCAAGACTTCATGGCAGAAGCACTGCAAAGACTACTGTCGCCAGAAAATGTCCCACCCTCACAGGATCCTTCTGAGCTTGTGTAGGAAGCTGATTAGAACCGAAAAGCAGGCTGATTTAGTTTAATTTAAATGTTGTTATTGATAGTTTATCGAATTTTTTTATATGTTTATTTTTACCCCGAATTATTTCATTTTTGGGATCTTTATTATCCACCTGTACAGTAGGTGGCGGAATGCACATATAATTGCTGCGAACGCTATTATACCAAAGAAGAAAACTAATGCACTTTTTCCGTTTGGAATTTACGTCCTGTGTCGGCTGCGGTAGCTACCGGAGGAAGAATGGGCGGCTGGATGTGGTTTCGCTGCTTTTTTGGGCCTCATCTCCAGAGAGTTCACCGTTCACAGGAGCAGTCCCGACCCGAAGGAAGAGCGGGGAGGAGGGTAGGCTCACGGAAGATACCATGCATGTGTTTGTGACCGACCAGGAAGAGATAGAAATGTATCTTTGTTCAACGCTAGCTCGCGCTCCGGTCCGGAAGTGTCAGTACGTGTTATTGAAACCGCTGTCAGTCACTGAATGACAGAGGTGACAGTGAAAAATGATGCATAGTCAACACATTTTGGAATGTTAAGATAGTTAGATAGCTAGATACCTGGATAATTAAGTATAATAGCTATCTTTGCGTTGTTGCAGGTGAGCGTGCTAGCAAGCACGTAACCTAAGCCACTGTTGTTAGCTTTGCTAGGTAGCTAGCTGTAATATCTAGGCAGGGAGATCATTGCAGTTATCCAGTTAGCTGGTTTGGCTAGTCACCACTCATTTAGCAGCTAGCTATTAGCTAACTACTCTCCCATTCTCTTACAACACCAGGGATGGACTTATCAACCCAAGAGCCTGGAGAAACACACAGACAGCATCCTCGGATGGGTCAGTATATAATTAGCAAGTTACCACAAGTTGTAGTATCTAACGTTAATTGTTGATCATGACTCTGTTTTGATTAGCTAGAACAAACTATTTTACTATTCTATGCAGTGGCCTGCACTGTAATACACAAACTTTTGATTTTTGTTTTTGCATAAATTGAAGCCACCAGTAAATAATAATAATAATATGCCATTTAGCAGTAAAGACAAGTAGTACACACACATAGCTATACAGGTAGTCTATACATTCTCACATTTTCTGTTGAGATGTAACTGTTCTTTTGTGTGTTCTCCTCCCTCCACCAGGCGTCAGCCCTGTGGTCTCTGTCGTACTACAGCTCCCCTCTCCTCCTCTGCTACCTTTACAGAAAAGGTAATGTGTGTGTGTGTGTGTGTGTGTGTGCTCTCGCTCACATGATATGAAAGGTAATAAAAATGACTCATGCAGTAATGCTCTTATTGGGTTTAACTATTAATAGCTCCCAGCTAGGTAGGTATTGGTAGTGGCTAGTGGTGATATGGTTTCACATAGGACGTGTGCATGCTTGAGTGCAGGAAATAGAGAGCAGATGAGTATTACTAGCCTAATTATTTGTTTGTTTGTAGCCCTAACCATTGCTGTGTGTTTCAGGGTACATCTGCAGCAGTAAGCTGGTCCCAGTCAGTCAGTATGTGGGAACAGTAATGGTTTGTCTGCTGGGAGTCGCCTGCCTGAGAGGTGAGAACTTTACCACTCTTTTTACTGAACTTGTATTGCTCTTCCTGGATTTGTCTGGTTTGAGAAATCCTCTGTGTTCAATGCTTTTTTCCCATCAAATATAATCAAATCTCAAAAACTAATTGTAGAGAATATAGTGTCTGGTGTTCTTCATCTACTACAGACATTGGATTGTGTGTGACTAGGCTACCGGTAACTACGATTGCATTCCTGTGGGGTTACGATTTCACAAACACTCAGACTGCCACACAAGGTGTGGGTCTATCAGGTACACTAAGTACACCCCTGAGACTCTCTCCCTCTCTGGCGCTCTCTGCTTCTCTCTCCCTCTCCCTCCTTCTCAGGTTGGGGTCGGTGGAGGAACTCTGAGTATCAACAGTTCATCTCCATTCTGGAGGAAACCAGGAAGAACCACACGCCTAGCAACAAGGTAACACTGCTATGGCAACAGCTGGTCAACAGCTGGGCTGCGTCTCAAATGACAACCTATTCCCCATATGGTGCGTTATATCTAACCAGTACCCTATATGTCATTTGATGTTATTCTCAGGCCTGTTTTGCTAGAGGTTGTCAATCTTAAATTCAAGAAACAAGCCACAGCTATTCTATCTGATCACTAATTTTGAATGTTCTGTCTGTAGAAAAAACTGGCCTGCTATGATTTTGACTTCTCTCACTGGCCGGCAGACTTCAGCTGGAAAGAAGTTAGCAATCCGTGAGTTGTGTGTGTGTAATTTGCGTATACGTGTGAACCTTTTACATGTGTGTTAATTTGTACACTGTGATTATAGTTTTTTTGGTATGAAATACACAAGATTGTACAGTAAACTGGATGACTGTGTCTGGGTTATGATTTGAGAGTAAGGCTCTGTTTTCACAATATAACTCTTGTTGATTTGTTACATTTCCCATCTAACATCCTGTGTGACAGGAAGCTGCTGTCCAAGGCAGGAGTGTCTCTACTGAAGCCAGAGCCCAAACTGAGAGGGGCAGCAGACAGCATGCTCAACTCTTTACGCACTCTACCATGCCACATCGTCAGGTATAGACAGAGTACAATATCCACAATACACTGTACTCTACCAGGGCTTGACATTAACTTTTTTTAGCCACTTGTCATTTGGAGAAGTAGGATTTATTATTATTTTTATTTATTTATTTTTATTTTACTTGTCTGAAAGCTCAAGTCACTTGTCCCCCTCCCAAAAAAAGTGATGTAACACCATGGGCCAAAAAGGTAACTGAAAATGGTGTTGTATGTTGCAAGGAACCACTTCACAAAATAACCTTCATTGTTATCACTGGTATTGACAATGGAAGGCTGCTGGTCTCTGATCCCATGTATTATTTTAGGACATCGGACATGACAATGACATTAATACATGCTAAGTAGTTAACTAGCAAGATAACCAGCGAAACTACACAATAGGTTTTGAATTGGCTGTCTAGTTTGTCTGTTGTATATAATTATTTTACCTGCTGCACAATTGTCTCTATCTCGCTCTCTCTCTCTGCTCTGGCAACGGCCCACTGGCACACGCAGGTGATGCACACACCATGACTTTTCCAGGATTTTCATTGCGGATCAAAAATGAGCTGTAAGTGGTCAAATGACTCACTAACTAGCAATGAATATCAACAAATGTGCACACGCGGCTCGCTTTGATCTCAAAAACGCATCTCTTGACTGCCTGATTGAAAGACCACTCGTGCCTGTCAATGCAGGCCTACAATAATTATACTTCGATGCGCTCTGCATAGATTGGGAGGACAGTGTGTAATATAAATGCAACATTCAACAATTTCAAAGGTTTTACTGAGTTATAGTTCATATAAGGAAATCAGTCAATTAAAATAAATAAATTAGGCCCTATGGATTTCACATGACTGGGAATACTGTCGATCACAGATACCTTTAAAAAAAAAAAAAAGTAGGGGCGTGGATCAGAAAACTAGTCAGTGTCTGGTGTGACCACCATTTGCCTCATGCAGCGCGACACATCTCCTTCGCGTAGAGTTGATCAGGCTGTTGATTGTGACCTCTTGGATATTGTCCCACTCCTCTTCAATGGCTGTGCGAAGTTTCTGGATATTGGCGGGAACTGGATCATGCTGTCGTTCACGTTGATCCAGAGCATCCCAAACATGCTCAATGGGTGACATGTATGGTGAGTATGCAGGCCATGGAAGAACTGGGACATTTTCAGCTTCCAGGAATTGTGTACAGATCCTTGCGACATGGGGCCGTGCATTATCATGCTGAAACATGAGGTGATGGTGGCGGATGAATGGCACGACAATGGGCCTCCAGGATCTCGTCAAGGTATCTCTGTGCATTCAAATTTCCATCGATAAAATGCAATTGTATGCTTTGTCCGTAGCTTATGCCTGCCCATACCATAACTCAGCGTTTCCCAAACTCGATCCTTGGGACCCCAAGTGGTGCACGTTTTGGTTTTTGCCCTAGCACTACACAGCTGATTCAACTGATCAAAGCTTGATTATTTGAATCAGCTGTGTAGTGCTAGGGCAAAAAAATAAACGTGCACCCCTTGGGGTCCCAAAGGCTGAGTTTGGTAAACCCTGCCATAATCCCAGCGACACCATGGGACATTGTTGACATCAGCAAACCGCTTACCCACACAACGCCATACACGACGTCTGCGGTTGTGAGGCCGGTTGGACGTACTGACAAATTCGTTTGTGGTGGCTTATGGTAAAGAAATTAACATTCTCTGGCATCCAGTCTGGTGGAAATTCCTGTAGTCAGCATGCCAATAGCACGCTCCCTCAACTTGACATCTGTGCCATTGTGTTGTGACAAAACTGCACATTTTAGTGGCCTTTTATTGTCCCCAGCACAAGGTGCACCTGTGTAATGATCATGCTGTTTAATCAGCTTCTTGATATGCCACATCTGTCAGGTGGATGGATTATCTTGGCAAAGGAGAAATGCTCACTAACATAGACGTAAACAAATTTGTGCACAAAATTGGAGAGAAATAAGCTTTTTGTGCATATGGAACATTTCTGGGATCTTTTATTTCAGCTCATGAAACATGGGATCAACACTTAACATGTTGCGTTTATATTTTTGTTCAGTGTAAATACATTATATTCTACCATACCACATCATCAGGTACTAAACTAAATACACTATATTCTACCATGCCACATCATCAGGTACTAAACTAAATACACTATATTCTACCATGCCACATCATCAGGTACGAAACTAAATACACTATATTCTACCATGCCACATCATCAGGTACGAAACTAAATACACTATATTCTACCATGCCACATCATCAGGTACGAAACTAAATACACTATATTCTACCATGCCACATCATCAGGTACTAAACTAAATACACTATATTCGACCATGCCACATCATCAGGTACTAAACTAAATACACTATATTCTACCATACCACATCATCAGGTATAAACACTCAATAGACTACAGTATACCACACTACCATGCAGCATTGTCAGATATTGTACTACACAGGTCATAATGTGTAACTAACTACAACTACTGTTTCTATCACTGTCTCTCTCTGCTTCACTGTTACAGCAGGCAGGCTTGGTATATTTGATTGATATTACATTACGGCCTGCTAGCCCACTGATGCTACCTCTTCACTCCCCTCCCCCTTGCTCCTCCTCTCCAGTTTTCTGATTGCCCACTCGTTTGGGAGGAGGATGCTGTACCCTGGCTCTGTATACCTACTGCAGAAGGCTATGAGACCCATGCTACAACAGGGCCAGGCTAGACTTATAGAAGAGGTGAGTCACCACACACACCACAGTAGGGTCAAGTTGCACTCATTTACAATAGTTCAAGATGTAGTCATTTATTTATTTATGGGGGACAATGCACATTAATCAACATCAATATTGCAATAATGCCATAAGCTAATTTGCAACCGTAGTCCCAGGGCAGGTAAGGGCAATTACACAGCCACAATACAAATACTCACTAAAACAATACAAAATACATTACATCCAACAATATATAATTCTAACAACAACTTATTTGTAATAAAACACTATCCTCAACTGTCGTCTTACATATGAGGAACAGATAACTTGTGTACAGGTTTGGATAGATTTTAGCCATGTTTTCATTTTAAATGTAAAATGACAATCAGTGCAGCTTCTCAAGTCCATGGGCATTACATTCCAGTATATTGTAGCTCTAACAGAGAAGGCCGATTGGCCAAATTTACTGTGACGAAAAGGGACAATGTAATCCCCTCTAGTTACTGCCCTTGTTATCCTGGAGGTGCTTGCCTTGAGCGTGATATGCCGGCATAGGGGTGGAGGGGCAAGGCCATGCAGGATCTTAAAGACAAGGCTTGTATCTACATACTGCTTAAAGCTATCCAGACTGAATACATTATGTTTGTGAATGATGTGACAATGGTGGTAACTGTTTGGTTTGTTATCAAAAATCTTAAGGGTTTGTTTGTAGAGTGATTTCAATTGGTTCAGAATTGTAGCTCCTGCTTGTGACCAGCATGTGAGGCAATATCTCAGATGTGAGAAGATCATAGCATGCATATATAGTTTGGCGGCCTCTAGAGGAAGGTAAGGTCTTATAAACCTAAAGTTGGATAATCCAAACTTGACTGTTAACCACCACCTTCACATGTTTCTTAAATGTCAAGTTGGAGTCCAAAATGACGCCGAAATAACTCAAGTTAGACACAATTTTCAGATTCTCCCCATTAACAAGAACAGCTCGTTGGGAAGAATCAATGGATTTCTATATATGCAACCTTTCGATTTATAGAACGGCTTAACTTGAAGTTTATCTTTTCTGATCCGTTTCTGTACTTCCCTCCCTCTTCTCTGTGTGCAGTGTGAGGGCCAGAGGAACAAGCTGGTGGCGTGTGATGGGAATGAGATCGATACCATGTTTGTGGACCGCAGGGGTGACGAAGGACAGCACGGACAGACTCTGGTAAGGACCTGGACTAGGCTCTATGAACCATCAGAACTACATTACCCATGATTCCTCTTGTAAGGAACTGGACTACAGTACGCTCTATGAACCATCAGAACTACATTACACATGGTTCCCTGTGAGGTCTATAGTGTTTGCTGTATGTCCTGCTGTAGGTGATCTGCTGTGAGGGCAACGCAGGCTTCTATGAGGTGGGCTGTATGAACACTCCATTGGAAGGTAAGGAACCTCTGTGTCTGACACTTTTACACATCAGAAATACTTTCTTCCTTCCTCCCTCCCTTCCAACCTACTTACCATCCTTCCTCCCGCCGTTGTAAAGGTCACTGTTCATACATAGTTGTTAACATATTCTCATAACCTGTCAAATTTAAACTAGAGCAGTATAAACTGTGTTGTCTGTCTGTGTTGCAGGTGGATACTCGGTGCTTGGCTGGAACCACCCTGGCTTTGCAGGAAGCACGGTAAGCATTAGTGTCCCTCGCTCGTCCCCATCAAGCTTCTGTGTGAACTTACCTGCGTATTTCAACGGAATTATTAGGCAAGTTTGTCTTATGTGGAAAGTCTGGTTTGTCTACACGTGTCATTCATAGAGAAGGTTGGAAGAAACTCAGGGTTGTGGGTTTGATTTCAAAGGCGGGACCAGTACGTAAAAGTAGGAAAATGTATGCACTCACTACTGTAAATCACTCTGGATAAGAGCATCCACTAAATTACTCAAATGTAAATGTCTGTGTGTTAGCAGCATATTTGTTTCCATCTCAAAATGTGCATTGACATGAAAGTAAATGTAAAACAATAACTATTTTGTTCCCCTTTCCACTCCTTTATTTCTCTCTCAGGGCGTACCGTTCCCCCAGAACGAGGCCAATGCCATGGATGTAGTGATCCAGTTTGCAGTGCACAAGCTGGGCTTCCAGCTCAGTGACATAGTGGTGTATGCCTGGTCCATAGGGGGATTCACAGGTAGGGACCATACTGGATATGCAGTGCGTGTCTGGCCGTAGTCTATTGTGGGTATGAGTTGACCAATTTCACCAACATACTGTAAGCACCACTTCTTTATTTCTCTCCCTCTTCTTGCTCACCCTCTCTCCCCACTCTCCTCCCCTCTCATACTTCCTTTCCTCTTTCTCTCTGTCTCTCAGCCAGTTGGGCGGTGATGTCCTATCCAGAGATCCAAGCACTGGTGTTGGACGCCTCCTTTGATGACCTGCTGCCTCTGGCCCTCAAGGTCATGCCCGACAGCTGGAGTGAGTCTCTCGCAGGGGTCATAGGTCAAGGCGTGGAAAAGACCAATAATGTCATATAAACAAATATATTATGTCTCTGGATAACACTTTTTTTTCTATTATGATATCTATTCTATAACAATACTCTGGATAATAGCATCTGCTAAAGGCCTGAGGTTTGTGTGTGTGTGTCTATGTAAGGGCTGTGTTTGGTTCAGGATCTGACAATGAAAATTGTGTGTTTCAGGGCCGCTGGTGACACACACAGTCAGGCAGTACATGAACCTCAACAGCGCAGATCAGCTCTGCAAGTAAGTGCAACACTCTTTACTCACACAAACACTTTACCCACGTGTGTGTGACTGACACAAACATATCATCCAATATGGGGTAAATCCATTTGAATTCAATCACTTTTTGACAGCATCCCATTTGATTTGTACAACACTTTCCGTATATGTTTACCCATGGAAGAAGTGGTCAGAAAGGGACTTTTTGGACCTAAATGCCAAAATATTCAGGAGAATAAAGGTACTCAATGTTGACCTATTTTGCATACCCCACCATACCATGAGACATCCATGTCTTCATCACCGGAAAAGATAAACAGTTGAGTTTGATATCAATTAAAAGCTTAAAAACAGGGTTGTCAAACTAGTGTATAAATTCAAGATTTCTTTTTGTTTACTTTTTAAAGGGTAGGAAACATGAGTTTTTACTCACCAAAGACTTAGTAGCTTAGTTGTAGTCACGATCTGGTTACCTATAAGTACAAACGT
Organism: Coregonus clupeaformis; assembly: GCF_020615455.1. Classification (NCBI taxonomy): domain Eukaryota; kingdom Metazoa; phylum Chordata; class Actinopteri; order Salmoniformes; family Salmonidae; genus Coregonus; species Coregonus clupeaformis. Next base: position 2,018,058 of record NC_059219.1, read on the forward strand.
ATAGTTATGTTTTTGGGTTGTTACACATTTATTAACTTATTTCAGGATAACTTCTAAACTACCCACAATGCACTATTTCTCAACGTCATATGGAGGATCTACTCTGTGCTACAGAGTTCGTATTCTAGATCGGTAGCTATCTCAAGCTGGCTGTTCAGACTTTGTGGCTGTGTTATCTAGTGGGAACCTGTTACCACTCAAAACGAAAGAGAAAATCCTACCTGCTTGCTCTAATTGTGTAGTACCGTGTCTGTTCTACTTTTATTTTGTCAACTTTTCAGAATGTTCTCTGAAGTAGGCTACGGGAGTTTTGTAACTTTTTCCACCTTGGCTTAGTGCTAGCGCACTAGCTGACTGACATCTGGAATCTATCTATTTTGGATTTTGGCCTGGTGAAGCGCCCGCCTCCCCCTAGCTTTGGTAGTTAACTCAGCCTGCACTCTTTTACTATCGGATGGGCCCCAACCATCCATTCTGTAAGTCTCTGCTCACTTTGCTTTTAATCTGTGGTTTTGTTTTAGTTTTGCTCTAGCTGGTCTCCAGTAGTTGGGCTCTAGCTTGCCGACCATAACCGTGGTGGTTGGCTAAATAATGATGGGGGGAATCGCTAGTTACATATTGGAATATAACTTTTTACGATGTATTGTTTTGAGAATCTAGCAGTACCTGCACCAAAACTCCAGTATTTTTGGAGACAATTAATTTTCAGCACTTCTTATTTCCATGACTCGTTTTCTTAAGGCTCTCTCTTGTCCCTCTGCAGCAGACATATGGTGAGCAATATGTTTGGATCATCGAATCGCAATAAAATCACAGTATCGAATTGCGAGAATCGCAATACATATCGTATCTGCACCTAAGGGGTGTAACTCAATATTAGGAAGGTGTTCTTAATGTTTTCTACACTGTGTATAGGCCTAGGCTACAACGATTTACCCTTGTTTATCAATAGAGATTTACCATTCAAATAAATTACCATTATGTAAATAGATTGGTAAAAACAAAGTAAAATGTATTGTATAATTGATTCATTAATCCATACATAGCAGTCTCTGAAAAATGTTGCCGTAAAAACGTTCAAATCTAATGATATTCAATCAATCAATCAATCAATTTTATTTTATATAGCCCTTCGTACATCAGCTAATATCTCGAAGTGCTGTACAGAAACATCTGGAATCTATCTATTTTGGATTTTGAACTCAAAAGATGCCCAACGATTGAACAGAGCAGTCAGTAGCTGAGTTTCTGTCTGGATCAAGTGCCATTCTGTGACTGGCTAATATTCCTTCTTGTTTTGGTGTTAAGTATCGTGATGGTA